>NC_091773.1:52396332-53014903 GCF_029378745.1 Bos indicus
CAGGGGAAGCTGGTGGGCTGCCATCTATGGGGTTGCACAAAGTCAGACATGACTGAAGTGACTTAGCAGCAGTAGCTTAGCAATGCATATATATGGAATATATAAAGTTGTAGTACGAATTAACATATTTACAGTGCAAGAATAGAGACACAGACTTGGTGACATAGTGGGGGAGGAAAGAGTGGGACAAATTGAAAGAGTAGTACTGACATATATACACTAGCATGTGTAAAATAGATAGTAAGAAGCTGCTGTATAACACAGGGAGCTCAGCTCAGTGCTCTGAGATGACCTAGAGGGGTGGGGTAGGAGGTGTGGGTGGGATGGAGGCTCAAGAGGAAGGGGATATATGTACATTTATAACTGATCTGCATTGTTGTACAGCAGAAATTAACAAAACATTGTAAACCAATTATATTCCCATTAAAAAAAAAAGAATGAAACATATTAAAGGTTTATTTGGTACTACTTTCAACATAAGAAAAAAAAATGGTAGATGGATACAACATTTATATGTATGTAATCATCCAGACATCCTGGAATGTGAAGTCAAGTAGGCCTTAGAAAGCATCACTATGAACAAAGCTAGTGGAGGTGATGGAATTCCAGTTGAGCTATTCCAAATCTGAAAGATGATGCTGTGTAAGTGCTGCACTCAATATGCCAGCAAATTTGGAAAGCTCAGCAGTGGCCACAGGACTGGAAAAGGTCAGTTTTCATTCCAATCCCAAAGAAAGGCAATGCCAAAGAATGCTCAAACTACCGCACAATTGCACTCATCTCACACGCTAGTAAAGTAATGCTCAAAATTCTCCAAGCCAGGCTTCAGCAATATGTGAACCGTGAACTTCGTGATGTTCAAGCTGGTTTTAGAAACGGTAGAGGAACCAGAGATCAAATTGCCAACATCCGCTGGATCATGGAAAAAGCAAGAGAGTTCCAGAAAAACATCTCTTTCTGCTTTATTGACTATGCCAAAGGTTTTGACTGTGTGGATCACAATAAACTGTGGAAAATTCTGAAAGAGATGGGAATACCAGACCACCTGATCTGCCTCTTGAGAAATGTGTATGCAGGTCAGGAAGCAACAGTTAGAACTGGACATGGAACAACAGACTGGTTCCAAATTGGAAAAGGAGTACGTCAAGGCTGTATACTGTCACCCTGTTTACTTAACTTCTATGCAGAGTACATCATGAGAAATGCTGGACTGGAAGAAATACAAGCTGGAATCAAGATTGCTGGGAGAAATATCAATAACCTCAGACATGCAGATGATACCACCCTTATGGCAGAAAGTGAAGAGGAACTCAAAAGCCTCTTGATGAAAGTGAAAGAGGAGAGTGAAAAAGTTGGCTTAAAGCTCAAAATTCAGAAAAGGAAGATCATGGCATCCGGTCCCATCACTTCATGGGAAATAGATGGGGAAACAGTGGAAACAGTGTCAGTCTTTGTTTTCTGGGCTCCAAAATCACTGCAGATGGTGCCTGCAGCCATGAAATTAAAAGACGCTTACTCCTTGGAAGGAAAGTTATGACCAACCTAGATAGCACATTCAAAAGCAGAAACATTACTTTGCCAACAAAGGTTCGTCTAGTCAAGGCTATGGTTTTTCCTGTGGTCATGTATGGATGTGAGAGTTGGACTGTGAAGAAGACTGAGTGCTGAAGAATTGAAGCTTTTGAACTGTGGTGTTGGAGAAGACTCTTGAGAGTCCCTTGGACTGCAAGGAGATCCAACCAGTCCATTCTGAAGGAGATCAGCCCTGGGATTTCTTTGAAAGGAATGATGCTAAAGCTGAAACTCCAGTACTTTGGCCACCTCATGTGAAGAGTTGACTCATTGGAAAAGACTCGGATGCTGGGAGGGATTGGGGGCAAGAGGAGAAGGGGACAACAGAGGATGAGATGGCTGGATGGCATCACTGACTTGATGGACGTGAGTCTGAGTGAACTCCGGGAGTTGGTGATGGACAGGGAGACCTGGCGTGCTGCGATTCATGGGGTTGCAAAGAGTCGGACACAACTGAGCGACTGATCTGATCTGATCTGATCTGAATCATCCAATAATCAGTCAGTGATCTTTATATTTTATAGTTAACTTATTAGCCTTCTTATCTTTATCCACAAATTCCTTTTGACGTGTAACATAACATATTTGAAGTATAACATAATGGTAGCCAAAATCCTGCCTACCATACTGAAACACTGAGTATAGGCCTAGTCAACAGACTAAGGATGTACTGTAGAAATTTTGAAGAGAATTCAAGAGATTCATGAATAAAAGTTCAGTTTGGGTAAAGTTATTTTTCTGGCAGTAAAAACTGTTAAAAGTTATTGAAGGATTATGTAATTCTTTCTGGAAACTTCTGAATTTAGGAATACACACTTGTCTTCCATGGTGACTTTGAAAGCTGTTTTGCAAAGGATTTAGAAATGGGTTAAATGCCTTCTTGAAGTTATTTATTATCCAGTTAGGATTTAGAGGTTAGACAAACTATGATAATCAATAAAAAACTGACTATAAATTCAGTGTTCTCTTAATACATATTCCAGATGTATAATTCAGAAGAAATATTCTGTAGCAGACAAAAATTATTTAGAACCCCATTTTTACATCTATTCTAATCTTTGATTTCCATAGATGGAAAAACATTTGAATTTGAGTTATAAAATTCTAGAAAACAGAGATTAATATTTCTACCTTTTGATCTTGAAATACTTTTAAAAATCTTTTTCCAGCTTTATTGAGAAATAGTTGACATACATCACTGTTTAAGGTATACAAAAAAGGTGGTTCGATTTATATATGTTGTGAAATGATTAATGCAATAGGTTTAGTTAACGTCTATCATCTCATATATATGCAGTAAAAAAAAAAAGGAAAAAAAGCATTTCTCCTTGTAAAGAGAACATTTAAGATCTACTCTCTTAACAAACATGTATCATAGAAAAGTGTTAACTATAGCCATCCTGTAGTGGTTTATACCCCTAATTACATTACACTCATTTATCTTTTTACTGGAAAGTTATACCTTTTGACTACCTTCATGAATATATTTATTAGTATTACAAACTGTACTCTCTTAGAGGTTGTAGTTCCACAAATCAGGGTAAATCTTCTAAGTTACACACAAAGTGAGATAATAAATATAAATTTGGAAATATTCTCAATAACATTTTTCTGAGATGTTGATATATTCTATTAATTTTATGCTATTAAATTATCTGATATATAATGAGATAACCGATATTAATGAAAAGACTTTTTAAAAGTCAGTTTTTCTGTCTGTTAATAACTAAAGAAATTGGACATTGAAGAGAAAGAAGGTAGGCGGAAGACATGTTTGCCTAGCAACTTTGGAAGGCCGCAAATATTTATATCAGAGTTCCAGAGTTTAAAGGATACAGTTTTCTCTGCTTAATCGAGATAAGCTGAAAAACACTTATTAAAAGAGTCTGATTTACGTTTTTCTATTTTCTGATATGAGTGATCATAATTTGACATGAAGATGCATCATTATTTGTATTGGAAATTGTACTGGTGTTCTGGTTAATAGTCATGTGTACTAGTGTAGTTAGGTGTGCTAACATTCTGTTTTAGTAGTCATGTAAATAGAAGTAGCTGCTCTGAGTTAGTATATTTTTTCCAGCATTGTTCACATTCTTTCTGTTTCCTGATCCACAAGAGCACTAGAAGGTGGGAATCTATTCATCAGTTTGTGTGTGTGTGTGTGTGTGTGTGTGTGTGTGTGTGTGTATTTTAAACATATGTGATTCTGGTTATAATTGTATGTCTTGCATAAATGTATTTGTTGCTAGGGAAAATGTTCCTAGTGCGTGGAATGCCATTAGTTGTATCAGTGTTGGGTAGGCTTCCACAAAAAGAACCTGTAGTTTCTAGTTGCTCTTGTTACTTGAATTCAGGTCCAGCCTCATCATTTTGAAATGATCATTTGATTGTAACATACATATGCAGTTTTCCTCATACTTCCTATTTGTGGAGGCACACTTTTAAATCCCACTAATGGAAAATCCAGCACCTTCCCTGGTAGCTCAAACAGTAAAGAGTCTGCCTTCAGTGAAGGAGGCCCAGGTTCGATCCCTGGGTTGGGAAGATCCCGTGGTGAAGGAAATGGCAATTCACTCCGTATTTTTGCCTAAAAAAATCCCATCGACAGAGGACCCTGGCAAGCTACAGTCCATGGGGTCGTGAATAGTCGAACATATCTGAGCCTCTTCACTAGCACCTAATGGAAAATCCTAGAGGGACTGTGAGCATTTATAAATCAATGAACAGTTTTTGGTCTTGAACTTATAAAATGAACTTATTTTAAAAAGGGAAACTATATAGTAATTGTGTTTGAAAATTTATGGGTGCTCAAAGATCTCAAGATGTAGTCTCTGAGGAAGACAAAGGTAATGTCACCATAATGAATAATTTTTTCCCTCCTCCCACACCTGAGATCATTCATTATATCTACTACTAATAATTTTGCTGTAAATCTTATAAAAACTCATGTGGCCTGAAAACATCTTTCCATGTTGTGCAATAGTTGGAAGGCTAGTCTGAGTACCCAAATTATAAAAATAGTTGTAAAATAGTCAATGCTAAGGAATGTATTCATTTAAATGTAGTTTATAAATAACAAAAGGTTTCAATTCAACACAATAGTTATTTTATTGCTTTCCTTCCTTGAACAGTATGCTTAAGACCTAATGCATTAGGTCTTAAGTTTATTTTTATAACCACAAAAAATGGGCTAGTTAGATAATTGATTATTTGTGAAAAAATAGTGATTTGTGATTAGTGATTTGTGATTTGTGAAAATAGTGATTTGTGAAAAAGGTAATTATATTTTTACCTAAACTAATTGTCTTATTCTACTTCATGTATATCATCTTGTAACTATTAATTTTAGAAACACCTCCTGTCCAAGTTAAATTGTTAATGTTTGTCATTTCTAATTTAAATTGCTATTAACCTAGACTATATTACATGCAAATATGTGTAATTGATCTTTATAAACACATTTCACTCCTTAAACCTATAAGGCCATTCTAGTTTTGGCATAGTTTACTCTTTTATCCAAATTTATTTCATGATCATCTCATTGATTTTTCATGTCTTTGTGGTATTGATTTAGAGATGGTTCTTAATTAGAGAGTCTCTGAATTCATAAAACATTGTGTTTGTGTAGTTCTAAAGTTTCTCTAGTTATATCTTGAGCTATTGTAGTAACACTGCTCCTAGTCTTCTGGATTTTCTTATAGAAGCTTCTCTTTGTGAGTCAATCACAAAACTGAAGGTCCTTAAGTTTGGGGCTTTATGTAAATCTTTATATGTGTTCTTTATATTACTAGAATATTTATGTGAGATCTATTGGTCTTAAACATAGAGACATGCTTTCATGACAATAAATATATATATATATATATCCTTTATCTAGAATCCAAATGTACAACCTAACTTCCATGCTTAAAACCATTCAGTAATGCTAGTAAATGTTTTTTGAGGGCATCCTGTGTTCCTGAAACTATCTAATTCTTATACATGTATTGTTTTCTTTATGCACCAAAATATTCATGTGGAGTTGGTATAATTTTGCATCTATTTTATAGGTGAGGAGACTGAGACATAGAGATTATCTCAGATTTTACCACAAAAAGGCAAGAAACTAGTGGAACCAGAATGCACACAGAGTACATAAGTTTTGTTCTTAATAACTCTGAATTTTACCTCCATTAACCACAGTAGGAAAATACAAACTTCTACATTGATTAAGATTACAAGATTGTTTATATAGTCTATATCCTGTCTCCCTTTTCAGCTTCATTTTTAACTGCCCTTCCCAAAACACTATAATATGTTTTACAAAAAATGCTCCCCTTTTTTCTTCCATAAAAGAAGGAAAAATAACATAAAACATTATCCACTTAACATGCCAAGACAGCATATTCACCTTCCTCTTTATTATTATGAACTGATAAAATATATATTTTTTTTAGTACTCACACAGGTTAGTTTCTATGAAATAATTATTTAAATAGAAGACAGCCTTCTTATATTGTGCTTGTTCTGCTACTCTGAAGCCATCTTTTAAAACAACCCCCTCTCTAGCTCTACCCAGAATTTCTTCAGAGCATGGTTGCTTATGTTGCTAATTGATCTTTGCTTTTCCAGCATGTGTGTAACACAGTAAGAACATACAATTGGTACCAGTAATTGCTCATGTAATGAATGAATGGTCCCTACCTGCCAGATTCTATTTATCATTTTACTTATCTTTATTCTTTAGACTAAAATTTTATAGGTAGAATCTATCACTGGGGTTTCCCAGGCGGCTCAGTAGTAAAGAATCTGCTTGCCAATGCAGAAGACGCAAGAGACATGGGTTCGATCACTGGGTGGGAAAGAGCCCCTAGAGTAGGAAATGGCAACCCACTCCAGTATTTCTTGCCTGGAAAATTCTGTGGACAGAAGATTCCTTACAGGCTACAGTCCATGGGATCACAAAGAGGCAGACATGATTGAGCGACTGAGCATACACACAAACACACATTTATTACTGAGTACTCAGTTTTTCAGAATAATGCTAGGTCAAATGTTAAATAGGTAAACATAAGTAAGAAAAGTTGAGAATCAGGGTAAACATGAGCGAAGCCTGTACCACATATTTCTAAACTTACACTGCTACTCGTCAGTGACTTTTTAAAAAAAAATTTATTTTAATTGGAGGCTAATTACTTTACAATATTGTGGTGCTTTTTGCCATACATTCACATGAATCAGCCATGGGTGTACATGGGTTCCCCATCCTGAACCTCCCTCCGACCTCCCTCCCCATCCCATCCCTCAGGGTCATCCCAGTGCACCAGCCCTGAGCACCCTGTCTCATGCATGGAACCTGGACTGGCGATCTATTTCATATATGATAATATACATGTTTCAATGCTATTCTCTCAAATCGTCCCACTCTTGCCTTCTCCCACAGAGACCAACAGTCTGTTCTTTACATCTGTGTCTCTTTTGCTGTCTCGCATGTAGAGTCATCATTACCATCTTTCTAAATTCCATATATATGCATTAATATACTGTATTGGTGTTTTTCTTTCTAACCTACTTTGCTCTGTATAATAGGTTCCAGTTTCATCCACTTCATTAGAACTGATTTAAATGCATTCTTTTTAATAGCTGAGTAATATTCCATTGTATACCAGAGCTTTCTTATCCATTTGTCTGTCAATGGACATCTAGGTTGCTTCCATGTTCCAGCTATTGTAAACAGTGCTGCAATGAACATTGGGGTACACATGTCTCTTTCAGTTCTGGTTTCCTTGGTGTGTATGCCCAGCAGTGGGATTGCTGGGTCATATGGCAGTTCTATTTGCAGTTTTTCAAGGAATCTCCACACTGTTCTCCATAGTGGCTGTATTAGTTTGCATTCCCACCAACAGTGTAAGAGGGTTCCTTTTTCTCTGCACCCTTTCCAGCGTTTATTGTTTGGAGACTTTTTGATAGCAGCCATTCTGACCGGCGTGAGATGGTACCTCATAGTGGTTTTGATTTGCATTTCTCTGATAATGAGTGATGTTGAGCATCTTTTCATGTGTTTGTTAGCCATCTGTATGTCTTCTTTGGAGAAATGTCTGTTTAGTTCTTTGGCCCATTTTTTGATTGGGTTGCTTATTTTTCTGGAATTGAGCTGCAGGAGCTGCTTGTATATTTTTGAGATTAATTCTTTGTCCGTTGCTTCATTTGCTAGTATTTTCTCCCATCCTGAAGGCTGTCTTTTCACCTTGCTTATAGTTTCCTTTGTTGTGCAAAAGCTTTTAAGTTTAATTAGATTCCATTGTTTATTTTTGCTTTTATTTCCATTACTTTGGGGGGTGGGTCATAGAGGATCCTGCTATGATTTACATCAGAGAATGTTTTGCCTATGTTTTCCTCTAGGAGTTATATAGTTTCTGGTCTTACATTTAGATCTTTAATCCATTTTGAGTTTATTTTTGTGTATGGTGTTAGAAAGTGTTCTAGTTTCGTTCTTTACAAGTGGTTGAGTTTTCCCAGCACCACTTGCTTTTGAAGTCGAAATTGTTCTGTCTGAAAAACTTTATTGACAGACATTTACATTACATTTTGTTATTCAGTCTCTCAGTCATGTCCAACTCTTTGCAACCCCATGGACTGTGGCATGCCAGGCTTCCCTGTCCTTCACTGTCTCCCAGAGTTTGCTCAAATTCATGTCCATTGGGTTGGTGATGCTATCTAACCATCTCCTCCAGTGCGTTCTTCTCCTGCCTTCAATCTTTCCCAGCGCCAAGGTCTTTTCCAGTGAGTTGGTTTTTTACATCAGGTGACCAAAGTATTGGAGTTTCACTTCAGCGTCAGTCCTTCCAATGAATATTTAGGGTTTATTTCCTTTTGGATTGACTAGTTTGATCTCCTTGCTATCCAAGGGACTCTCAAGAGTCTTCTCCAGTACCACAGTTCAAAAACATCCATTCTTTAGCTTTCAGATTTATGGTCCAACTCTCACATCTGTACATGACTAGTGAAAAAACGATAGTTTTAACTGTAAGGACCTTTGTTGACAAAGTAATGTCTCTGCTTTTTAATATGTTGTCTAGGTTTGTCATAGCTTTTTTTTCAAAGGAGCATGCATCTTTTAAATTCATGGCTGCAGTCACCATCTGCAGTGATTTTTGAACCCAAGAAAATAATATCTGTCACCGCTTCCTCATTTCCCCCTTCTGTTTGTCATGACGTGATGGGACCAGATGCCATGATCTCAGCTTTTTAAATGTTGAGTTTTAAACCAGCTTTTTCTCTTTTCCTCCCTCATTAGGAGGCTCTTTAGTTCCTCTTCACATCCTGCCATTAGAGTGGGATCATCTACATATCTGAGGTTGTTGGTATTTCTTCCAACAATCTTGATTCCAGCTTGAGCTTCATCCAGGCGAGCATTTTGCATGATGTACTCTGCATATAAGTTAAATAAATAGAGTTAAAATATACATGTACATGTTATATAATAATATGTGACAAGTTGTGTTTAGTAGATTAGTTAATACAAGGTACATTCTGTTGAAAAAGTCTGTATACTTATCATTGCTGATTTCTCCAAGTCCTGCAACTAGTAGCCCAGCTCATATTGAATTCATCCTTTATCACCTTCTACATTATTCTCAAACCATTATCTTATAATGATAAATATTAAATGCCAAGTGATAATTCTAACATATTAAAAAAAATCATTAAATGTGGTGTAAACCTAGAAATAATAGTTATTTTGTATCCATTAGAGAAATTTTTTAAATTGAATACCTGCAGTATTCTTAAAATAAGATCTTCACTATCATTGAATACAAGCACTGGTCCAAAGACATATGGTTCAGTTCCTGTTGATTTCTTTTGCATGCATGCTAAGTCACTTCAGTCGTGTCCAATTTTTTGCAGCCCTATGGACTGTAGCCTGCCAGGCTTCTCTGTCCACAGGAGATTCTCCAGGCAAGAATACTGGAGTGGGTTGCCATGCCCTCCTCCAGGGGATCTTCCTGACCCAGGGATCGAACCTGTGTATCTTAAGTCTCCTGCATTTGCAGGAAATAAATCCAGGATTTTTGGTTATTTTCAATAAATTTGTACATGGGTTGTCATGTCAAATTCATAAAGTGTTTTTTTTTTTTTTTTCCTTTTTACATAACAGTGTTACTGGGAGTCTTAGCAATAATTAAACTTTCTTCTCCCTTTCTCCCTATCTCATTGCATTAAGGATTTATTAAAATCATTATGGAATACTATATATGTATATTTTCAAAATGATCAAATACAAATGCTATGATTTACACCATTTTCTCCTTCAGATTGCTTTGTGAACAAAATTAAAGAATATTTTTGTTTATAAATGAACTTTTAAAGTTGAAGGACTGAGGTTTTAATGTTTACAGCCAGGGTAACTGCCCACAGTAATTTAACAGCATATATAATTAATTCTGTGCAACTTTTTATGTGGATTTTCCCTTGTATTCATTTCTGTTTGTTTTTGGCTATAGCACTTAATTCATTGAACCAATTCCCATTAAAAAATTTTACTCAAAGAGCATCTTTGATTGCCAGAGACATAATTTTACAAAATTTATACCCTTAAAGATGAAAATGACTCAATATGTTGATTGGCTAAGCTTAGTTAAGCAGGAGAGAGCTGTTTGAAACATTTTACAAGTACCTTTTCTTTGTTGATTCCTGCAAATAACCTACTGGTATTGTTACTTAGAAAGCAGTGAAAAATAATAAAGAAGACATTTTTAAACTACTGAGTTTAATCACTCAGTTTTGTAAATTAAAAAAATGACTTAAAAATATGAACTGCAGTTTTTTAAGATATTTCTGTTTTATTTTCTTTAGTGCATGTAAAATAATTGAATGCAAAAAAAATGAGAGGGGTTGTTAATATATGACTTCTCTTTCTTATCTAATTACTTCATTAACTTATTTCCTCCCCTGAGACAATCTTATTAAACAGATTAGAGTGTCAAACTCAAACTTTTCTAGGAAAATAGAAGGCAATATGTTTTTATACCCCCAAATTCTCTACTAATTCTCATTTATCTACTAGATTTTATTGTTGTTATTCAGTCGCTCAGTCATGTCTGACTCTTTGCGACTCCAAGGACTGTAGCATGCCAGGCTTCCCTGTCCTTTACTGTCTCCCACAGTTTGCTCAAACTCATGTCCATTGAGTCGATGATGCCCTCCAACCATGTCACCCTTGGTCACCCCCTTCTCCTCCTGCCTTCAGTCTTTCCTGGTATCAGGGAAAAGGAAAGATACGTCCATCTACTAAATAAGTGATGTTAGTATTTGCATTCCATTATATAACTTTTAGAAATGCAGGAATATATAATAAAGTGCATAAAATCACCAATAATTTCATATCAAGAATCTTAACTACTGCTAATATTTCACATATTTCCTTTTGGTCATTTTTGTCTGTGATTATTTGCATATAAGAATTTTTAACATACAAAATTATTAATGCATAGTCTATAGAGTTTATATCATGTTTTAAGTTAAAACTTTCATAAATATTTTGCTATATGTACATACATTATGGAAAAAATCTCTCTTAAAAATGAGTCTCATTATTTTGTGGCATCACTGTGCAATATTTTCTTTATCCTCCCAGAGGAGAAAATCAACACTTTGGGAAATTAGTAGTTTTTTATGTATATGACCTTGACTAGAGTACTTGATAGAAAGAAAGAGAAATGAACATGTAATGAATTTAGCCTTCTTAGCAAAAATGATCACATAAATTACCTTAATGGTAAAGGATAATAAATGTACTGTTCAGAACATCCAGTATACTACTTTTCCTTGTTCTAAAGTAAACTCCGGGAGTTGGTGAGGCCTGGCATGCTGCAGTCCATAGGGTTGCAAACAGTCAGACATGACTGAGTGACTGAACTGAACTGAAATGAACTGAAAAGGAAAGTGAAACCATATTGACCATGTATATGTATATGTTTATATCATAACTGTTCTATTTGGTTAATCATTCTTAGAAAGCTTTCTATAAAATCAGATGAGTTTAATGGATAAGACCCATTAGTGGATATTGAATGAGATGAAAGTAAATGTAACATCATTTTCGTCTTTTCTTGGATTTCAAAAGTTATATGGAAAGTGAGACATTAACTCTTAAAAGGTAGGTCACAATTTAAGGATAACTTAACTTGCCTGGTTCTATAAATTCAAGATTACAAAAGATCAAGAAACATGGAGCTTGACATATGCTTAGAGACCTAGCTAACTGTGGCACCAGCATTGACATTCTAGTCTCTATGACTCAGTCTCCTTTTGGACTACCTCAAGTGCATTCCTAAATGACCAGTTTGCTCCTTGTCTTTACTACCTTACTTTCCAATCTAACCACAACTTTATACAGTCACTGCTTTTATTTAATTTTCTATCCTTTAATTTGTACCTACTCTCACCATTATGTTATTAGATAAAGTTTCTTCCATTTGCAAAGGCAGACATTTGTATTTATTAAGAAATATAATAGAATGCTCTTTCTTTCTCATTCTATTCATTCATCTTTACGAAGAATGTTTATTGAGTGCTTCCTTAAGACTGTGTGATTTAAGCCACGCTTATGGAATTTATATTCTCAGAAGGGGATATTGAATAATTAATTACATAATTATTCATTATTAATTTATGTCAAATGCAACAAAGATGATGAATAGGGTGGTGTTAAGTATGATGGCATCTATCAGAGAGAAATAACGTGGTCAAGGAGTGAAAGAATCTATATGATATTGTCATACTTTTTGTTGTTACTCAGTCACTAAGTCATATCCAACTCTTTGCGACCTCCTGGACCACGGCATGTCAGACTTCCCTGTCCTTCACTATCTTCTGGAGTTGCTTTCCTGAATCGTTGATGCCATCCAACCATCTCATCCTCTGTTGCCCCCTTCTCCTCCTGCCCTAAATCTTTCACAGCATCAGGGTATTTTCTAACAAGTCAGCTCTTCGCATAAGGTGGCCAAAGTATTGTTATTCTTTAGAATTTAGGTTTTAATGCTTTTTAAATAAATTATTATATACAGTGAGTATTTATAATGAGTATATACATACACACATAATGATTTTGGAGTGGTGACTGCTTCCTCTCATCCATTCAGATATGTATTGCATGCATGCTAAGTTGCTTCAGACATATTCAACTCTTTGCAACCCTGTGGACATAGCCCACTAGGCTCCTCTGTCCATGGGTTTCTCTAGGCAAGAATACTGGAGTGGGTAGCCATTTCCTCCTCCAGGGGATCTTCCTGACCCAAGGATTGTACCTGGGTCTCTTACCTCTCCTACATTGGCAGACAGGTTCTTTACCACTAGCTCCACCTGGGAAACCATCAGATATGTATTAGATTAGCTCAAAATGTGAACTATAGAGAAATAGATAACAAACATTGGCTTCTATTGAAGATAAAAAGGTTTTTGATAGTAATATATTCACATGCTTAAAAAATGTTTTGGCAAAAAAAAATCAAACAATTTTTGAGCACTTAAATGAATAATTTTATTTTATTTTTTTAAATGAATAATTTTAGAAATAAGGCCATTTGCAGAAACATGGATTGACCTAGAGATTATCATACTAAGTGAAGTAAGTCAGAAAAAGACAAATACTGGATGGCACCACTTATATGTAAAACCTAAAATATGACACAGATGAACTAATCTATGAAACAGACTCAGACGTGGATAACAGACTTGTAGTTTCCAAGAGACAGGGAGGGTAGGATGGACAGAGTAGCAATTTGAGGTTTGTAGATGTAAACTATTTTATAAAAAATGGATAAACAATAGATCCTGATGTATAGCACAGAGAACTGTCTTTAATATCCTGTGATAAACCATATTGGAACATAATATAAAAAAGTACATATATATATATATAAATATATAAATTATATATATAATAGTTGAGTCACTTTGCTATACAGCATAAATTAACACAACATTGTAAGTGAAATATACTTCAATAAAAAATGCTAAACTAAATGAAACATTTTAGAAAAACATTTTACTTTTAGTATGCTTTTATTTTTTATATTGGGAAATAAGTTGTTAATGTAAAAATAATGGAAGTGTTTTGAATTATCATCTCCATTTCATAAAAAGCTACTAAGTGATATGAACAAAATAGCAAATATTTTTTAGTCATTTTACTTAGAATGTTTTAGAAATATAATTCCATTTTATTATCACAGTAAATTATTATTTTTATTTAGTGAGTTTCTTTTTAGGAATTTTTACTTGTATCACAGAAGAAGTTTAGGCTGAGAATTAAAGAAGAGTTTACGTATAATCACACAGCTAATTAATGGTTGGTGCCATGAAAATTCAAATAGTTCTATGGTGTAGTTCCAAAATACATTGCTGTAACCATATACAGTTAAATCTTATTCACAGAATATCCTTAATGTCTCAGTGTAAATCTAGTTTTAATGACATCAATATTCAATTTTGGTAATTTAGGCATGATTTAAGCATTCATCATTTGAAAGTTACATTTTACTGCTAATTATTCTTAGCTATTGGTTTGGATTCCTGTCCTGAACCACAGACTCCTAGCAGTGGGATTAAAATTGGAGACAGATACATGGTTGGTGATGTAGTATCCTTTCAGTGTGATCAAGGCTATTCTCTTCAGGTAGGTCTATTTTAAAATTTTAGTTTTGAATTTCATTACCCTTTCAGAATATTTTAACAAATTAATGATTAATAATACAGAAGTTATAAAACAATACTGATCTCAGGCTGCATAATTTAACAATAATGTTAAAAGGTATTCAATTTGTCAATGAAGTATTTGTGAGAGAAATTGCTGGAATGAACTAAATTGTTTTGTTTGCAAGTAATCAAAGATGATTTTGGAATCAAAATGAATGTTTCCTTTTATCTCTGTACACATAAGATATAAAAATTAAACTCCTAGATTTTCAGAATTTGCAAATAAAAATGAAAGTGCTACATAAAGCATTAAATAAAGCTTCCATGATAATAAATTCCCCAGATTCATTAACAAAATGACTACAAATAAGTTTTGCTAAAATTATGGAGTTACAGTGTAAATTCTCAATTTATGTATTTATATTAATAATCTTTTGCAAGTTTTTTAAAGGGTCTGAATTTATGGCCTCATAAAAATCTCCCTAAAGCATAGACCTATTAAGAAATTAAGGGAAAAAAAATGAGACAGAAACTATTTCACATGTTAAATCAATAAATTCCTTAGAGGAAATAAAATTTAAAATGAATGATTTATAGTCTTTAAACTTTTATTCCTAATTATTAGTCTCAGTAGAACATTAAGTTTTTCTAGACTCTATATAAATTTAATATACCTTAGTTGACTTTTCATATTTTTATAAAATAATTTTATAATCATTTTGTATCTATCCCACCTTGAATATTACAGCACTTTATTATAAACCACTATGTATATGGCTATTTCCCTTGTGTAATTATTGCAGTACCTTAGTAGAACATGTTTTGGTGGAACAATGTTAAAACCACAATTTTAATGTGATATAGAGTCTTAATTTTTCTACCAAAATCTTGTTATTTTTTTACATTTTAACACAAGTGTATATAATTACCTTCCTTGTTTTAAGTCACACTAAGATTTTCCATAGTATTAAAAATATTACAATGCAATATATTGTTTTCATAAGTATCATTCACTATCCTGTGTGATATTTAGACTTTTAAAAATGTGTACTGACCTGTACTGTCTTGTTTATATAGGGCCATTCTCATATTACATGTATGCCTGGACCTGTAAGAAGATGGAATTATCCAATCCCAATTTGTTTGGGTGAGTTAAAGAACTATAAATTATTGATTAGATGTTTTAAAGATAAACCTTGTATATGTTGTTTTTCAAACATAAAGTTTGACTTTTGCAAGTTTTATGAAAATTATATTCCCAGATAAATGTTTCCATTTTTTTTTTTAATTTTAAAGTTTTACATTTTTTTGTCCCAACGTAATTATCAATGTATGGCTTAACACTACAAATTGAGAAACGGTATTAGGTTTTCTGATTCCCAGAGAGTTTTCTCAGTATAATGTTGTAGAATTACTCACACTCATAGATCAGGAAAACAAGTAAATATTCTATTGCTTACTCTTGAGCCAAAATAGGTAAGAAAACTAGAGTCTACCAAAGGGAGCATGACACCCAATGAGATGTATGATGTATCAAAAGAACACTTGAGACTTTGAAATTTGAGCCCAAATATTTACCCTAATTTAATGCAGCTTCCAGTTATTTCTATCCACCTTAATTCTTTTCATTTTTAAAATTCTGGTGTCTGTGTGCCACCATTAATATGCTGGGCTCTATAGAGTATGAAATCACTGCAGATGGTGACTTCAGCCATGAAATTAAAAGACGCTTACTCGTAGGAAGGAAAGTTACGACGAACCTAGATAGCATATTCAAAAGCAGAGACATTACTTTGCCAACAAAGGTTCGTCTAGTCAAGGCTATGGTTTTTCCTGTGGTCATGTATGGATGTGAGAGTTGGACTGTGAAGAAAGCTGAGCATCGAAGAATTGATGCTTTTGAACTATGGTGTTGGAGAAGCCTCTTGAGAGTCCCTTGGACAACAAGGAGATCCAACCAGTCCATTCTGAAGGAGATCAGCCCTGGGATTTCTTTGGAAGGAATGATGCTAAAGCTGAAACTCCAGTACTTTGGCCACCTCATGTGAAGAGTTGACTCGTTGGAAAAGACTCTGATGCTGGGAGGGATTGGGGGCAGGAGGAGAAGGGGACGACAGAGGATGAGATGGCTGGATGGCATGACTGACTCGATGGATGTGAGTCTGGGTGAACTCCGGGAGTTGGTGATGGATAGGGAGGCCTGGCGTGCTGTGATTCATGGGGTCGCAGAGTCAGACACGACTGAGCGACTGAACTGAACTGAACTGATAGAGTATGAAAAGAAAGTGTGAGTTATGATCTCCATCATTAAAACATTTGTTTACCATTTAGAGTTGTAGAAATAAATGAAATTAAATAGGAGAGTGATTTAGTGTTTAGTGCCATTGACTACCTGATGGAATTAAGAAAGATGAGAATGGTGTTGACTGAAGCCATTGGGAAATACAGGCAGTCAATAAAATTTACAAAGGGTATTGAATGGCAGATGTAATTAAATGAATGAATAAGATTACCCTTCCTGAGTAGGAAAAAAATAAAAGAATTGGTGTGACCTAAATACCTACCAATTTACAGTGAACAAACCTGTAATGTGTTAGTTTCCTTGGGCTAGTGTAACAAAATGCTATGGATTAAATGACTTCAGCGACAGAGGTTTATTTTGTCACATTTCTAGAAGCTAGAAGTTCAAGGTCAAGGTGGTGGCAGGGATGTATTTTTGGAGTACTTCTTTCCTTGACTTGTGGAAGATGATCTTCTCCCTACATCTTGACATGGCCTTTTCACTGTGAGGGAGCTCCCCGATAGTACACCAGTACTATTATATTAGAGCTCCCTACCCTCATGACTTTATTTAACTTTAACTATCTCCTTAAAAGAGATATCACTTATCTCCAAATGCAGTCACATTTGGGAATTAGGGCTTTAACATGTGAATATTAAGAGGACACAATTCAGTCTGTGATGCCTATGTGCCATATGCACAATTTTTGTTAGAGAGTACTGGAAATTAATGTTTGAGTAAAGATGTCTTTTATTGACAAACAATATTAAAAGCATTCAGACTTTAGATTGGATGACAATTTTGGAAGGATTTATTTCTTTAGGTATTATAAATAATTTATGCATATAATACCAATTACAAATTGCACATATACATATAGTAATTATTATAAAAATTATATATACAGATAACGTCATTTATGTAAATGTTATGAATATGTGGTATGTATATATCCAATTAAGTATAAAATTGAGATGATAAAGATTAAAATAATATATATATATTGCTGATGTGAAAGCAGAGAGTTTCGGTCTTTTATTCATTACTGTTCTTTACTGCCAAGAACAGTTAGTATCTTAAGTACATATCCGATAAATATAGTTTAGTGAACAAATTAAAGTTTTAGATTATAGTATGTATAGTTTTTATGATATCTTTCTTGACATTCACTTAGAAACATTTTCTCCATCATATCATGTTTCCAAAAATTTTATTTTTTAAATGGCTTTATAGCACATAGCATAGTCTAATTTGTATAGTTATTCTCTTTTGTTAGCTGAGTTTTTTGTCTTTTTGATATAGTTTTATACACCTTTGGTTCACATTTATACACATTTCTTTTAAAGTGTTCTTCACATGCCTTTTTGCAGATATTCTTTACTTAGGATCTTACAGTAGATTAATTTTGTTATTGAATAACTATTTAAAAATTCTATAAATATCATCAAATTGCTTTAGAAAGTTGTATCAATTTGAATATCACTCAGTTATGATATGGTAATTTCCATTTTGCTGTGTTAGTAGCTTCGGTTATTACTATTAACAAATTGCTTAGTTTTTAGGTAACTATTGTGTTTTGATTAAATCTATATTCCATTGAATATTGTTAACAAGGGAAATATTAGATAGAAGTGATATTTCAATAAAATTAAACTAGAAATTCTGTATTTATATAGGCTAAATTTGTATGAAACTGTATCAAATACTGATCATATTTTGATGTGCAATGTATCTATATTTGAATTTCAGCTAAGGTGCAATAGCTTTGCATGGCAAGTATATTATTCTGTTTGCTTATCTGTTGTATGGAATAGTAATAAGCCCATTATGAGAACGAAATGAGAGAACGCATTAAAGTATTTAACTCAAACCTGAAATACAGAGGGTGTCCACAGTGGTATTATAATGAAAAATGTGCAACAACTTAAGGGTCCAATAATGGGGAAAGGGGAAGTGAACATTGTAATGGAATATTTAATAACATGAACAAAGTTTATAATATGTAGTCAAATATAAAAAGGCTTAAAGTGATTCTCAGCATGATCCTGTTTTCTTTATATATGTAGTGTATAAACACACATGCATGAATGTACGCTTTTCTGCAGAGAAATAAAGAATTATAAAGGTAGACAGGTTATCTATGGGGAGTGGAATTCCAGAGCACTGTTATTTATTTTCTACTCAATTTTTATATTTTATAAATTTTGGACAGTAAACTTATACTATACTTGACAAATGTTAGAATTGATATCATGGCCATATTTTAAGGAGAAACTGAAGGCAAGAGGCTGATTCAGAGAATGCCTTAAAACAGTAGTCATCAGGTCTCAACGTTACAATCTTATAAACTGAAAAATAAACAGTCTGCCAGATATTGTGGTAGAAGGAAGGAAAAATCACTTGAGATTTCTTTGGAATAGAGACAAATCTGAAGGAAAAATCAAAGATGATTTTATCTTGGAGGACTGTGCTGTGGTTGTGTCCTTAAGAAAAAAGCGTATAATAGGGCTCAAGAGTCTCCTGTGAAACAACTGGTGAAGCACAGCGCTGTCATTAAGGCCTGGGTGTGCGTGAGCTGGCAGAGTCACTGAGAAAATAGGCAGGGGCGTGGACCTGAAGGCAGATGCAGTGTTTGTATTCTTGTTTTCATGGTTTGTTGCTATTTTTCTTTCTCTTTCACTATCTGTTTTCTTTTATTCTTTCCTTCTCCCTTCTCTGATTTTGAGATTTACACTCTAGCAATGTGGGCAGTGCAGAGGACAGGATTTTGAGATCATTTCTAAAGAGATGGAAAGTAGCAGAATTAGAGGGACAGGGAGTACTTCAAACACTTGAGATTGTGAAGGCAAGAAAGCAAAAGAGAGTCCTTGTGTTCTTTCACTTAAAATTCAGAATAAAGCAAAACAAATATACAATTACATTCTTTCCAGGAACTTTAAAAGTACTTTTGATTGGCCAAAATATTTTCTCTATAATTCCCAATTATTGATTGTGTAATATATATATGTGGATAATCAAATTTTAGGAAAAATAATTGGTGAATATTAATGGTTTATATATGTTGAAAACTGCTCTGGTTTAAAGATGGATGAGCTGAGATTTGAGAAGAATGGAAAATATACAGGTGTATTACACAATGGTAATTACAACTTTTAAAGAAAGATTGATATGCAGATTAACTACAAGGTTATATATATCCCCTTAGTAAAATCTGCTTGATACATAATTTATTCAGCTCACATAGCTAAAGATAGCTATCAAACTAGCTGCTGATATCACATAGAACATTGATAAACTTTCTACTGAATTTGCCTCTTTGATCTATAAGCTGAAGTTTGAATATCTATCTGTTGCTGTTCATAATAATAAATGAATGAAGTTGCAGGTACTTGTACAGGTAATTTTCTAACCTGATGTGCAGTCATGAAACCTGATTCTTCAACCAACAACTGAGATGTGTATTTTAGTCTTTCTGTGACAAAAGGATAAAAATATACACTAAGAGGAAAGAATTAGCTTCTAGCAGTTCTATTATTACATGTTAAATAATTCTATATAATCATGTAAAATTAAAACTTGGGTAATTATCTGTTCTTATAGTTTATGGTTAGCTCATCTATAATAAATCAGTATAATAGGGACTCTAAAAAAGTATAAATTTATCCCCAAATTCTCAAATATGGGGGCATCTTTTTACTTATGTTATACTCCCTATTTTTGTCTAGATTCTTTTAGGATAAAGTGAGGCCATATCTTACAGCCTGTGCATCCCTTGCATATTATCAATAGAAAACAGTATTTTACTTAAAAACCTTTAGCCTCCTCACAAAAAGAAGAAAAGAGGAAGATTGGGAAATGAAACTCTCCTCACTATAATACTTAGAATGAGTGTTGGTGGCTTGATTTTATTCTAAATTGTATCATCTTTTGAATGAATCAAAACATTTCTAGATGTACTTTGGATCAGAAATGTTCTGCTCACTATGGAAAAGGATCTGTGCTTCTTGTTGAATTGTATTCACTGCACATGAACTACTCTTCTCTGTTCAGTAATTGATTTAGCTTGTATTTACAGCTGAGGAAGGAAATACATTATCCTTTTTTGTATTTTACAAAGTGCCTTCTCAATTGATTATATTTGAATACTGGTACGTGGTGAATTAGATTGAAAATATTCAAATTTGTATCAGTTTTAACTTAGAGACTTGATTCATACTCGAAATGATTTCAGTCTGTTTTCAATGCAATAAAGTACTTTGGCTTAAGTGGGACCTCAATTCTCTTGCAGCTCAGTGTGGTGGTGCAATGTCAGATTTCAGTGGTGTGATCCTCAGCCCTGGGTTTCCTGGAAACTACCCCAGCAGTTTAGATTGCACGTGGACAATAAAGCTGCCCATAGGTTTTGGTACGTATATTAAAAACACATGAAAGAGTTTTTTATATTATTAATTCATCCTTTAAAAAATATCAAAGTGCGGTAAGAGCTTAATGAAATATTCACAAATTATAGTTTACTTTGTTATTACATGTGCTTGACTTGGAGTTCTTGGATAATTGAAAGAATATGGACATTTTTAAATTTTATAGGTAGTTGATAAATAGAAAACCATGATATTTTCCAGACAATATGTATGAATATAGGCTGACTTAGATGTGTGTAGTAGTGATAAATGCAACATGATTTTCATGTATTTTGTTTTTGTAACTCTCTTCTGCTTACCATGCGGGAGACCTGGGTTTGAGCCCTAGGTTGGGAAGATCCCCTGGAGAAGGAAATGGCAATCCACTCCAGTACTATTGCCTGGAAAATCCCAGGGACAGAGGAGCCTGGTAGGCTACCGTCTATGGGGTCACAAAGAGTCGGACACGACTGAGCGACTTCACTTTCACTTTCTGCTTAATGTAGCCAAGTAGTTCATAGAAAAATTATTTTCTGGTAATATATTGAATCTAATATTCATTATAAATAAATAAGTTTTGTACATTTTAAAAGTAGTACAGATTTTCTACTGTAAGATTTAAATACCCATGCTGATGTAATGGGAGAAGGCAATGGCACCCCACTCCAGTACTCTTGCCTAGAAAAACCCATGGATGGAGGAGCCTGGTGGGCCACAGTCCATGGGTTCGCGAAGCGTCGAACATGACTGAGCGACTTGACTTTCACTTTTCACTTTCATGCATTGGAGAAGGAAATGGCAACCCACTCTAGTGTTCTTGCCTGGAGAATCCTAGGGACGGGGGAGCCTGGTGGGCTGTCGTCTATGGGGTCGCACAGAGTCAGACACGACTGAAGCGACTTAGCAGCAGCGGCAGCAGCTGATGTAATAAGACCTTTCTAATTCTAATAATATAATTCCCAGTGTTCATATATTTAGCATTAAATATATATAATACATTGAATAATAAATTATTTCCCTCTTGTGTCACTAACATTTTCTCTTGCAGCTACTTCATATCCCACTAGTCTATAAATGCATAAATAGTGTTAGATTGGGGATAGATTTATTCATTAAATCACAGAAGAATAACATATAGATATTCCTTGAAATACAAACCTAGTATATTTAGAGTTAAGATATTCTGTATTATCTCACTTATTGAGAGTGAAAGTGAAAGTTGCTCAGTCGTGTCAGATTCTTTGTGACCCTGTGGACTATACAAACCATGGAATTCTCCAGGCCAGAATACTGGAGTGGGTAACCTTTCCCTTCTCCAGAAGATCTTCTCAACCCAGGGATCAAGCCCAGGTCTCCCGCATTGCAGGCGGATTCTTTACCAACTGAGCCACAAGGGAAGCCCAAGAATGCTGGAGTGGGTAGCCTATCTATTCACCAGCGGATCTTTCCAACCTAGGAATCAAACCGGGGTCTCCTGCATTGCAGGCAGATTCTTTACCAACTGAGCTATCACAGAAGCCCAACTCACTTATTAGATGCCTCATTTACCCAATGGTTTTCCAGGTCGTGCTGGTGGTAAGGAACCTGTCTGCCCATGCTGGAGATGTAAGAGGTGTGGGTTCGATCCCTGGGTTGGAAAGATCCCCTCGAGGAGGGCATGACAACCCACTCCAGTATTGTTGGCTGGAGAATCCCATGCACAGAGGAGTCAGATGGACTATGGTCCATAGAGTCGCTGAAGCAAGTTAACTGCATGCATGCATTTACCCAAAAGCGTCAATAGCCTCAGAATCGTAATTCATTAAGAATGTTTTATGTAAATTAATAGAAACTCATAGTTTTGGAATTCTATACTTATGTACATATCATACTCCAGGTATTTTGCTAAGTGCTAGGGATAAATGCATGGTAAAACAGACTGCACTTTTCCCCAGTTGAGTTACAGTCATGATGAGGAGACAGATAGTCAAATATGCAATTGCAGTGAAGTAAATTAAAGAGTACAGGATTAAGCTTAGTACAGACATCCAACCTAGTCCAGGAAATGCAAAAAAGGTTTGCCAGAGGAAGTGATGCCTGAATTGTGGCTTTAAATATAAGTAAGCCCAGAAAAGAGGGTCAGGCTGTGAGGAACACAAAAGAAATTGTAGGTAAACAGAATGACATATGGAAAAATGCAGATAACAAAGCTAAAGAAATTCAACAAACTTGAGCACTATGTGACTGGTTTGAAGTTTGGGGAGAATAGTAGGTCACTGAGAGAAGAATGCTGGGGAACTTTCTAAGGATAATTATTTTAGCTCCAACATAGGAACACCCTTTAACTTGAAGTCATAGCCAAATTCTATGCCTTTTGATTGAAAGTGAATAGATGAATAATAGATTTGAAACAATATGTTTATTCTTATGTCTTTTACTAGCTACTTAAGAGGGCTCATCCCGTGTTGCTTATGGAGATAAGTGAATTATTTTAAAATAAATTAGTATATATATTTGCAGTAGTGTCATATCATCATAGTTCTTGTTAATGCTTTGTTTATTTTAAAAATTAAGTTTATTAAAACTTAAAAACTATATGCATCTCTTTCTCTGTTTTAGAAATAGAAACAGGAGACTGTTTCTGATTTGATTACATTTAAGTTTTCCCACTGTTTTCTTTGATATTGGTTACCTCAAATATTGGTTCTAGTGTATTTGACAAATAATTTATAAGCATTAAAAGAAAATTGAATACATATAAAGTTAAAGAAATAGTTTTTCTCACATCTATGCAAATATTGTTGATAATATAATTTGTGAAAAGATTGGGGAAATTTTTAGAAAAATATGTACTTCTTATAGCTTCACATATTAAGATAATCATGTTCAAACTTCTAAGATTTTCTGTTTATCCAGGAATGTATATAATATTTTAAAGCATATTTTCAGTATTTCCCAAATTTATTTGTTCATATAATTCTTTTTCCATGTATCAGGATTTGCATGTAACTGTTTCCAGGAACAAAATGACTTGACTTGAAAACCTCACTAGTTATTAAGAGCAACAGCTCAAGAACCAGAGTATCTGAGTTGTAATTTCAGCTCTTTTAGGATATTGTGTAAGCTTAGTATAATGTTGAGCTTCCCTGTGCCTCAGTCTCCTCATTCTCACAAGTAACCATGAGCATGGAATGTTAGCATATAAAAAACTTAAAATAGTGCCTAGTGAAAGGAAAACACAACAAGTTGAAGAATGGTAGTTGTGAAAACAAAACATAGAATTCAATAAAAATTGAATATTAATTGAATTAGGTGGACATTCCTCTTTAAGGTCACCAACTCAGTGGACATGAGTTTGAGCAAACTCTGGAAGATGGTGAAGGACAGGGAAGCCTGGCACGCTGCCATCCATGGGGCCACAGAGTCCAACATGACTGAGTGACTGAACAACAACCTCAATGCGACTTTTATTTTTTCTACCCCAGAGGCATTTCACTGTCCCATATTTTAGTTATGTTTATAAAGAAATTATTTTGTAATGTAGCAAATAACAATGACCCCTAGATTTTATCACGAATATTATATAACATTTGGCATTATCTTCTGACAAGAAAATATTAAAACAGAATACTGAAAATTATATGCCTCAAAATGATATTTTGGAGAAGTTGATTTATCCCCTGTATGTGACTAATTTCTAACACAGTCGTGAAATCTGATTATGTTAATATATAAAACTTTGCAATCGTATTTTGCCCTCAAATTGGCCTTTTACAAAATAAAAATTATTGAGTGGCTTTTCATCTTTAAGAGTTGATTGATCTAATTTTAAATGGTATTAAAGAGCAAGAAAGCTACTTTCTTAATTAGTTTTGTTATGGTGACATTGTAGTAAAATGAGATGTTTCCCATGTGACAAATTATGGCATTTGAGAGCAGTATTCTATTTAAACTACAGCAAAGCTAATTGTTCTGAGCAGACAACAAACCCATGGCCCAGATCTTGACAGTATGCCTCTCAACCTAAATGCAAATGTATCTTAAGAACATTAATGTGAATGTGTGTGTTTGTGTATATGCATGCACTTAATTTGGTAAAAAATAAAGTAGCATAATGTTTGTTTTTCTTCCTTAGGTGTCCATCTGCAGTTTGTAAATTTTTCTACAGAAACCATACATGATTATTTGGAAGTAAGAAGTGGATCCTCAGAAACTAGTACTGTTATTGGGCGACTTAGTGGTCCTCAAATACCATCTTCCCTGTTTAGCACAACCCATGAAACCAGCTTGTATTTTCACAGTGACTATTCACAAAACAAACAAGGGTTTCACATTGTATACCAAGGTGAGTGGAATAATACAAAATGAGAAATTATTTAGCCTATAGACAGCTATTAGCAATCTAACTCTTAAGTATTTTCTATGTTGTGTTTTAGAAAGAAAAAAGGAGCCCTACCAAGGCAAGCTTCAGTTAGGAAGAGTTTTAAATAATGCAATTTTCAGGCAACCAAATGTGGGAAAATTATGTCTTTTTGACGCCTTACAAATTCTAACCATGAAAAAAGTATTTAATTCATTTTAATACACAATCAAATAAAACAAATCAAGGCCAGGCAGTCAGACAGGACATGGGGAAATGTAAGATTGAGTCTTTGCTTTCATATCAAAATGAGTATATTGAAAAGATATTTTGTGGTGCTCATCTACTATATGTAAAGTTATTCTCTTACTTTATAATGAAAGAATAACATAACATTCATTGATATCACTCTACTGCTTTGAGAATATGAAATAAATAAATACTTTGTCAATCATATTATATTAGGCCTATTTCCAATATAAGTCTGCTGCATGACCTTGAACATGAATTTCATCCCTTTAGAATATAAAGCTTAGACTCTGGAAGACCTAGGCTTAAATGTAGATTCTCTATGTTCAGTCTTAAGTGATATAGGGCATGAGTTCATTTTTTCATTTTCATGATAGAGTTAATAAGAGTACCTCTCAGATAAGTTGTTTTGAACTTTGTGATGAAATGATTATAAAATATTTACCATGTTGTATATCATTAGTAATTATTTAGTGTAGTTTTTGTTTTGGTGTTTTCTGTTTTTGCTTTTTACTGTCACTTCATATCTTAAAAGTCTGAGATTTAAAAGTAAATGTTTAAGTTATAATATTTATTCAAACAATACAGATCCAGTGATTATAATATTCAATCAAAAGTAACAAACTTTAATTACATCACTGCCTTAATTATTAAAGGATTTAATGATCATGTGATTTTTAAAAAATTTAATTCAAGTTTTTCCTGATTTCTAGTTGACTCACAAGTAGGTGATACTTTTGGACATGAGCTCCACCAGAGCAGAGATCTTTGTGTTGTTCATTGATGTGTCTCAAGTAACTACAAGAGTAAGAGCACAATAAATATTTGCTGAATAGAAGTATATACCTAAAAAGAAATTTAAGAGTAGTTAGATTTTGACTGTGTGGATCACATAAACTGTGGAAAATTCTGAAAGAGATGAGAATACCAGGGCACCTGACCTGCCCCTTGAGAAACCTGTATGCAGGTCAGGAAGCAACAGTTAGAACTGGACATAGAACAACAGACTGGTTCCAAATAGGAAAAGGAGTATGTCAAGGCAGTATACTGTCACCCTGCTTATTTAACTTATATGCAGAGTACATCATGAGAAATGCTGGGCTGGATGAAGCACAAGCTGGAATCAAGATTGCCACGAGAAATATCAATAACCTCAGATATGCAGATGACACCACCTTATGGCAGAAAGTGAAGAGGAACTAAAGAGCCACTTGATGAAAGTGAAAGAGGAGAGTGAAAAAGTTGGCTTAAAGCTCAGGGTTCAGAAAACTAAGATCATGGCATCTGGTCCCATCACTTCATGGGAAATAGATGGGGAAACAGTGTCAGACTTATTTTGGGGGGCTCCCAAATCACTGCAGATGGTGACTGCTGCCATAAATTTAAAGATGCATATTCCTTGGAAGGAAAGTTGTGCCCAACCTAGATAGCATATTAAAAAGCAGAGACATTGCTTTACCAACAAGGGTCTGTCTAGTCAAGGCTATGGTTTTTCCAGTAGTCATGTATGGATGTGAGAGTTGGACTATAAAGAAAGCTGAGTGCTGAAGAATTGAAGCTTTTGAACTGTGGTGTTGGAGAAGACTCTTGAGAGTCCCTTGGACTGCAAGGATATCCAACCAGTCCATCCTAAAGGAGATCAGTCTTGAGTGTTCATTGGAAGGATTTGTGCTGAAGCTGAAACTCCAATAGTTTGGCCACCTGATATGAAGAGCTGACTCATTTGAAAAGACCTTGATGCTGGGAAAAGTTGAGGACAGGAGGAAAAGGGGATGACAGAGATTAAGATGGTTGGATGGCATCATTGACTCAATGGACATGAGTTTGCGTGAACTCGGGGAGTTGGTGATGGACAGGGAGGCCTAGCATGCTGCAGTCTATGGGGTCGCAAATAGATACGACTGAGTGACTGAACTGAACTCAAAATAGACATTGTAACATTCAACTGTACATGGGTCTCAGTGATTACAGTTTAGCTTAGGCTTGCAAACATAATTTAATAGTACCGCATATCATCCTGTATATAAAACAGAAAATCATAACTGTCACATTTCTGTACAAAATGTACAGTATTCCTGAGGAAATTAATTTCAGAAACTTCTGGGAAACTGATTGAGTTTCTTCTTTGCATCTAAAAGGCTCAGAAGTATATTTGTGGTTCTTCTCTAACAAGTGTATGGGGTCTTATGCTAAACACTTTGCTATTCACCTTAAACCTGACTTCATCTTCTTGCCATGCACTCATTTTCCTTTGGTCTTTCAAAGCCAAATTCTTGTTTGAATGTGAAAAACCTAAAATCTGAACATTTTTTACTGCATTTTTCAGTCAATATGTCCTTGAAAAAAATATTTATTTGCATAATAAAATAAAAATATATAGCATGTGTTACTTTTATTTATATAATATTAATATTATTGACATGAGCCATCATGTATAGCAATGATCACTAGATATTATTTGTTAATTATGTTGAATTTAAAAACTATCTCTTCTTTTACTGAGTTTATATTTTTGAGCTAATAACATTTTTTTAAAAGTTAATACAGATTCACAGAATCTGTTATTTTTACATAAGTTTGTGATGCAAATTTAAAAACATTCTGAATATTGGAAGAATGAATTGTATATAATTACTGATAAGGATACTCTTCTACTAAAGGACTTGTTCCACATTAGTGCTATTAATGGCAACATTTAGGATTTAGGTCCTGTATTATATATGATATTAGGATGAGAACTTTCTCCTGATCATTTAAAATGTATTTCCTATATATCCTCATTAAACTAAAAAGCATAGAAAGGTGAAATATGTAAATTATCACAGGATTATTCAAGTGTCAATGAGTTTTATTCTATTCAAGATTATCCAGCCAACTAAGCTTATCATAGACAACATTTCACAAAACATCTGGAAAAGGTCATTCCAATCCCAAAGAAAGAAAACGCCGAAGAATGCTCAAACTACCGCACAATTGCACTCATCTCACACGATAGTATAGTAATGCTCAAAATTCTCCAAGCCAGGCTTCAGTAATTCGTGAACCGTGAACTTCCAGATGTTCAAGCTGGTTTTAGAAAAGGCAGAGGAACCAGAGATCAAATTGCCAACATTAGCTGGATCATGGAAAAAGCAAAAAAGTTCCAGAAAAACATCTATTTCTGTTTTATTAATTATGCCAAAGCCTTTGACTGTGTGGATCACAATATACTGTGGAAAATTCTGAAAGAGATGGGAGTACCAGACCACCTGACCTGCCTCTTGAGAAACCTGTATGCAGGTCAGGAAGCAACAGTTAGAACTGGACATGGAATAACAAACTGGTTCCAAATAGGAAAAAGAGTTCGTCAAAGCTGTATATTGTCACCCAGCTTATTTAACTTACATGCAGAGTACGTGATGAGAAATGCTGGGCTGGATGAAGCACAAGCTGGAATCAAGATTGCTGGGAGAAATACCAGTAACCTCAGATATGCAGATGATACCACCCTTATGGCGGAAAGTGAAGAAGAATGAAAGAGCCTCTTGATGAAAGTGAAAGAGGAGAGTGAAAAAGTTGGCTTAAAGCTCAACGTTCAGAACACTAAGATCATGGCATCTGGTCCCATCAATTCATGGCAAATAGAAGGGGAAACAATGGAAACAGTGACAGACTTTATTTTTCTGGGCTCCAAAATTACTGCAGATGGTGGCTCCAGCCGTGGAATTAAAAGACCCTTACTCCTTGGAAGGAAAGTTATGACCAACATAGACAACATATTAAAAAGCAGACACATTACTTTGTCAACAAAGGTCTGTCTAGTCAAGGCTATGGTTTTTCCAGTAATCATGTATGGATGTGAGATATGAACTATAAAGAAAGCTGAGCACTGAAGAATGGATGCTTTTGAACTGTGGTGTTGGAGAAGACTCTTGAGAGTCCCTTGGACTGCAAGGAGATCCAACCAGTCCATCCTAAAGGTGATCAGTCCTGGGTGTTCATTGGAAGGACTGATGTTGAAGCTGAAATTCCAATACTTTGGCCACCTGATGCGAAGAGCTGACTCATTTGAAAAGACACTGATTTTCAGAAAGATTGAGAGGAGGAGGAGAAGGGGACCACAGAGAATGAGATGATTGGATGGCATCACTGACTCAATTGACATGGGTTTGAGTGAACTCTGGGAGTTGGTGATGGACAGGGAGGCTTGGTGTGCTGCGGTTCATGGGTTTGCAAGGAGTCGGACATGACTGAGTGACTGAACTGGAACTGGAACAAAACATCTAAGTCAAATCACTCTACTGTACACCTTAAATTCATGCAGTGATGTATATAAATTATATTTTAATAAAACTGAGAAAAATTACCTTTAAATGTGATTGAAAATTGAAAGCATTTATTTAAGAGAATAATATATCCTAACTGCTGCTGCTGCTGCTAAGTCGCATCAGTCGTGTCCGACTCTGTGTGACCCCAGAGACGTCAGGCCACCAGGCTCCCCTGTCCCTGGTATTCTCCAGGCAAGAACACTGGAGTGGGTTGCCATTTCCTTCTCCAATGCATGACAGTGAAAAGTGAAAGTGAAGTCGCTCAGTTGTGTCCGACTCTTAGCAACCCCATGGACTGCAGCCCACCAGGCTCCTCTGTCCATGGGATTTGCCAGGCAAGAGTACTGGAGTGGGTTGCCATTGCCTTGATATACATTTACCCTAAACTGAAATGACTTTTTGGATTTGATATATTTTGCTTATGGAATATTAATTCAAATGAAAATGACAATTAAACACTTAATATCCTTAAAGGACTGTTGACTAACTCTGAAAACTTTAGAGTATTAAAATTTAAAATATAGAGTGATATGTTAGTTAACAACTTAGGGACCTCTGGATCAGATCAGTCGCTCAGTCATGTCCCACTCTTTGCGACCCCATGAACCGCAGCACGCCAGGCCTCCCTGTCCATCACCAACTCCCGGAGTTCACCCAGACTCACGTCCATCGAGTCAGTGATGCTATCCAGCCATCTCATCCTCTGTCGTCCCTTTCTCCTCCTGCCCTCAATCCCTCCCAGCATCAGAGTCTTCTCCAATGAGTCAACTCTTCGCATGAGGTGGCCAAAGTACTGGAGTTTCAGCTTTAGCATCATTCCTTCCAAAGAAATCCCAGGGCTGATCTCCTTTAGAATGGACTGGTTGGATCTCCTTGCAGTCCAAGGGACTCTCAAGAGTCTTCTCCAATACCAGAGTTCAAAAGCATCAACTCTTCAGTGTTCAGCCTTCTTCACAGTCCAACTCTCACATCCATACATGACCACAGGAAAACCATAGCCTTGACTAGACGGACCTTTGTTGGCAAAGTAATGTCTCTGCTTTTGAATATGCCATCTAGGTTGGTCATAACTTTCCTTCCAAGGAGTAAGCGTCTTTTAATTTCATGGCTGCAGTCACCATCTGCAGTGATTTTGGAGCCCAGAAAAATAAAGTCTGACACTGTTCCCACTGTTTCCCCATCTATTTCCCATGAAGTGATGGGACCAGATGCCATGATCTTCGTTTTCTGAATGTTGAGCTTTAAGCCAACTTTTTCACTCTCCACTTTCACTTTCATCAAGAGGCTTTTTAGTTCCTCTTCACTTTCTGCCATAAGGGTGGTATCATCTGCATATCTGAGGTTATTGATACTTCTCCCAGCAATCTTGATTCCAGCTTCTGTTTCTTCCAGTCCAGCGTTTCTCATGATGTACTCTGCATATAAGTTAAATAAACAGGGTGACAATATACAGCCTTGACATACTCCTTTTCCTATTTGGAACCAGCCTATTGTTCCATGTCCAGTTCTAACTGTTGCTCCCTGACCTGCATACAAATTTCTCAAGAGGCAGGTCAGGTGGTCTGGTATTCCCATCTCTTTCAGAATTTTCCACAGTATATTGTGATCCACACAGTCAAAGGCTTTGGCATAGGCAATAAAGCAGAAATAGATGCTTTTCTGGAACTTTTTTGCTTTTTCCATGATCCAGCAGATGTTGGCAATTTGATCTCTGGTTCCTCTGCCTTTTCTAAAACCAGCCTGAACATCAGGAATTTCACGGTTCACATATTGCTGAAGCCTGGCTTGGAGAATTTTGAGCATTACTTTACTAGCGTGTGAGATGAGTGCAATTGTGTGGTAGTTTGAGCATTCTTTGGCATTGCCTTTCTTTGGGATTGGAATGAAAACTGACCTTTTCCAGTCCTGTGACCACTGCTGAGTTTTCCAAATTTGCTGGCATATTGAGTGCAGCACTTACACAGCATCATCTTTCAGGATTTGGAATAGCTCAACTGGAATGCCATCACCTCCACCAACTTTGTTCGTAGTGATGCTTTCTAAAGCCCACTTGATTTCACATTCCAGGCTGTCTGGCTCTAGGTGATGATCACACCATCGTGATTATCTGGGTCGTGAAGATCGTTTTTGTACAGTTCTTCTGTGTATTCTTGCCATCTCTTCTTCATATCTTCTGCTTCTATTAGGTTCATACCATTTCTGTCCTTATCGAGCCCATCTTTGCATGAAATGTTCCTTTGGTATCTCTGGTTTTCTTGAAGAGATCCCTAGTCTTTCCCATTCTGTTGTTTTCCTCTATTTCTTTGCATTGATCGCTGAAGAAGGCTTTCTTGTCTCTTTTTGCTGTTCTTTGGAACTCTGCATTCAGATGTTTATATCTTTCCTTTTCTGCTTTGCTTTTCACTTCTGTTCTTTTCACAGCTATTGTAAGGCCTCCCCTTATTCAACCTTAAATGTAAATTTCTGATTTGGAAAATTTAGAATTTAATATGCTCAATGTTCTCAATTTTGTGGTTACATAGGAGTGTCCTTTTCTTTGTGAGATAGAAGTGATATGTCAAGTTATTCTCCACTAATTTGAAAAGAAGAAAGTGTGTTCACACACATATATACACACACACAGAGATGTAGATGGGGACAGGGTTAGGGAAAGAAAGAGAGAATGATGAATATGTATCAGAGTTAACCACTGGGAAACCTTGTTGATGGCATAGTTCTTTCTATTGCAACCTCTGTGTAACTTTGGAATTACTGAAAAATAAAAAAGTTTTTAAAAAAGGAATTTAAATAGTCAGTAGAAAAATAATCTCTGCTGGTAATTTAAATTTTACTAATTATATATGGTTTTGAATTTCTTAAAAATAAAGTCTCAAATATTAATAATATATGAGTATATATACTGTTTGTAGGTTCAAAATTTTTTCAGCAGTGTTTATTAAGCACCTAATATGTAAAAGGGAGTAGGCAAAGCTTTTAGGATACGGTGATAAAAGCATGTAGAACAACATTAGTATGAACAAATAAAATAGTTGTGCTTCAATGATGACTGAATTACAAAATTTGTGTTAGAAGGAAATTATTTCCTAGTACTTTATATTGTTAAATGACTTCTTTAGAAAAACTTGATAGAGAGTGATTTATTTCTTTTAGAGGGAAAATTAGCTTAAGAATTTCAGAAAGATTCAGAATTAGGCTTACACATATATTTATTTTATTTTATATACATGTGATATAACCAGAAAGCAATTGCATTCTAGGTAAAGGGATCAGAGTATGTTTGATTAAAATTGTGGCTTTAAGGGTAATTTATATTTTCATTAAAACTTTAAACAGATTTCATCAGTGAGTGACTAAACAATGCATTTTAATAAATTATGCTAAAATTTTAATATGAAAATTATAGACATAAGAAACATACAGTCATTAACATCACTTGCTATAAACCCAAATTATTATTTCTAACCAACTGCAAGCAGCACTACCTCTATTTTGCAGATTGCAAATAGTACCCTCTTGTGGTCTTCCATAATTCAGAAGGGAAATTTTTCTTTTTTTTACGTTTTCCAGCCTATCAGTTGCAAAGCTGTCCTGATCCACGCCCATTTCGAAATGGTTTTGTGATCGGCAATGATTTTACTGTGGGTCAAACCATTTCATTTGAATGTTTCCCTGGATATACACTGATTGGAAATTCAGCCCTCACTTGCCTTCATGGAGTGAGTCGTAACTGGAATCATCCACTTCCAAGGTGTGAAGGTATGCTTCTAACTTGAAGCTATCTTTTAGGTGATATAATCTGTGTTTAATAATTCTTGTTTTGGTACTCTTTTTCTGTTTGTTTGTTTTATCTCTTCAAATGTCATGCTAAATATAGAGTCTTCCTTTCAGTTGAAGAATTATAGTTAGCAAAGACCTTAAAACTCCATAATAAAGAACTAATTTTGTCATTCTTGAGTCAAGAGTCCTAACCTTCTCTATTGGATGCTGAAGTAAAGTTGGTTAACACTTTAGAGCTTCTCCTATGCGATGTCTATGTGATTGCATGTGTGTTTGTTTAGTAATCATTCTTTTATAAAACAGTAGCCCAGATACTGTTACTGAATTTGGGGTCATTTCTTCTAAAATAAATAAATAAAAATGCCTCGATCCTCTTATAAGTCCTTATATTTATACGTGATATACATGATATATTTATACATGATATAAGTCCTTATATTTATACATGATATACTGTTCAACTTTTGAACAGTATATATATATATATATATATATATATATATATATATGGATAAAGTATTTGAAAAAAGCAAATACAATGTAATTTACTAATCTAGTGATAGTGAAAAACAATGTAGAATACCTCATGCTGAAAAATAAACAAACATTCACTCTGTTTGGTTCATGGTTTCCAGCTTTATTTTATATACCTTAACTGAGGTGGAAACATAACACAGATGTCTTTTATACTGTCTAAGAGGTATGAAATGTTTGCAAATTTTGTAATCAATTTACTATGATTCTACTTAAACATATTGTATCTTTTCTGTAGCTCTTTGTGGAGGGAATATAACTGCAATGAATGGAACCATTTACTCTCCTGGGTATCCAGATGAATATCCAAACTTTCAAGACTGTTTTTGGCTCGTAAAAGTACCCCCTGGGAATGGAATCTACATCAACTTTACTGTCCTACAAACAGAACCAATCTATGATTTCATCACTGTATGGTAAGCCAAGACCTCTGTTACTGATTGATTCAACTGTGTGTAACAGTGAAATAGGATAGGAGTAAAAATATATCACGGTCCTCTATACAGATTGCCATGTGATGCTTGAACTGGTGTGAATAACTGAAGGTGACTGTGTTTTGCAGAATAAGACAAATAAAAAAGATTCAGTTTGTTTGCCATGAAGTAGCTAAACACATAGAACAAAAACTTTATGGGTGAAGATTAAATTTGTTATTAAAATAATGTGCAAAACCTGGGAATTAAATCAGAGTAAGTTTATGGTAAGAAAGTTCTGTATTTCAAAACTAGTGAAATTTAAAAGGCTGTATTCCAATAAGTTGCTTAATACAGCTACTGAATTTCTATCATAATAATTCATCATATTATTTTGTATTATTATTATCCTGTTAATTGAAATATCTCTAAACTATAAAGAAAACATAAGAATTAATTTTTTAGTTTGTTAATTGAATTACTGTATGACCTCTAAAATTCTTTCTAAATTTGACAGTCTATGATTCTCAAGATTATTTTGAAGAAAATAAAAGGAGGGAAAACCTCCAGCATTTGGGAGGATCTGGGTTGTGACCAGGAAGCCAAGGCAATTTAATTAATTACAGCTAATATGGGTGCAACCCACTCCAGTACTATGCCTAGAAAATCCCATGGACAGAGGAGCCTGGTGTCCATGGGGTCGCAAAGAGTCGGACACGACTGAGCGACTTCACTCAATATAGGTGCATTTCATTTAGGTGAAAATGTGATCTATTTCTCACTTTACATTTTTAAATATTTTGTCATCCAAATAAACATACACCAATATGATTTGGCATGTGCTGATTATTTCATCTACTGCATCTTTGTATCTCATATGTAATACTTTGTGTGAAACTTTCCCAAAACATCAATCTCACTCTCCTGCCTCCTCCCTGCCCTGTCTCTCCCCTGTAGGGATGGACCAGACCAAAACTCACCACAGATTGGACAGTTCAGTGGCAATACTGCTTTGGAATCAGTCTACAGCACTTCCAATCAGATTCTAATCAAATTCCACAGTGATTTCACAACAAGTGGCTTTTTTGTGCTCAGTTATCATGGTAGGTTTCATCTAGGAATTTCTGTTTGATTTGGCAATGTTTGAAATTGTCATGGAAAAATTGAGTGTAATATATATTTAGCCAGTGATTGAAAAGGTATTAAAATTAGACATTTTTTTTTTTTTATCACTTCAAATACTTTTACTTGCAAACAATGACCTCTTCTAAGTGTTTAGGGACATTAAAATGTGAGCAAATGGAAATAAAAAATAAATCAGTCAGTAATTATCCCAGTAGAAAATAATCATTTCTTGCAAAGAAATCCATAAAAGAGAACCAGCTGTTCATATTTTATTACATGTAATTTTAAAACATCAATAGATTTTTTTTTCAATATAAAATGTTTAATCTATTCAGCATGCTGTGAGTCTTTCTAAAATTATCATCCAATAACTTTATGCTTTGGATCATTATCACTCATTCATTTATACTCTCTTGTTTCACAACTGTATCTGTTCTAGAATCTTATAGTTTTAAATGACTATTCCAGATCATTAACTTCATAGCTTTTATTCCTGCAACATAATTTATGAAGAATTGCAATTTCAGTTCTTTGTATAGAATTATTATGGGTTCTGTCTTCATAATATTCACTTTCTTAAAAGAGCATTTAGATGGTTTCAGAGGTTTTTAAATTTATTTTTATGTTAAATTCTGTTACATTATATATATGAAAATATTTACTTTTATATTTAGTGAAATATGAAACCATAGTGACTATATTCTTTCATCTATTATGACCGTAGTTTCATAAATTCATTCTGTTTCATATGACTTTGTCAGACCAGTTCCATGATCATTTCACAAGATCAAGATGCTACTAAATTAAATTTGCAAAAATTATATTAGCATTTCCAAGGTGAACATGTACCTTGTATATTATATTAACAAATAGCTTAATGTTTTCTTCTGTTTTTAACACAAAGTAAGAAAATCTTTGAGAGTCAAAGATTATATTATGTGAAAAATATGATGTCAAAAATGGTTATGAACAAAAACACTTAAAGTACATTCGGTACAGAAATATATAGAAACAGACCAGAAAATATTTGATTTCCTTAACCTCAGCACTTATCAATCAGTAGATAATGCCCAATTTGTGCTTCTGTAGTGGCCAGAGCTGCATGTATACTCCAGCGTAGCAAATTAGAAAACAGGGAGATCGGTTAGAAAACTATGAATTAGGCTGTTTACTTTTTTAGTAACTCATTAGCCTTTTTCAGTAAATTGTTCATTGGTGCTAGCAGTATGTAGGTACAGTCTAAAGCAGCAACAATAGCTTTAATACTTTGAAAGATAATCGTAGTTTGAAAACCAAAAGCTAAATGATTTCTAAGTTCAAAAGATGAATTCATTGCTGAAATGTATTCTGTACATTTTCTCTCTTTATGATTCCCTACATAAATATTTATTAGTCTGCATCTTGCCTGAACAAGTGAATAAAGAAAGGACAGTTCATTCAGTTCTACTCAGTGGCTCAGTCATGTCCAACTCTTAGCGACCCCTGGACTGCAGCATGCCTGGATACCTCATCCATCACCAACTCACAGAGTTTGCTCAGTCATGTCCATCAAGTTGGTGATGCCTTCCAATTGTCTCATCCTGTTGTCCTCTTCTCCTCCTGCCTTCAATCTTTCCCACCATCAGGGACTTTTCTAATGAGTCAGCTCTCGGCATCATGTGACCAAAGTGTTGGGGCATCACTTTCAGCATCAGTCCTTCCAACAAATATTCAGGACTGATTTCCCTTAGGATTGACTGATTTGATCTCCTTGCCATCCAAGGGACCCTCAAGAGTCTTGTCCAACACCACAGTTCAAAAGTATCAATTATATAGCACTCAGCTTTCTTTATAGTCCAACTCTCACAGCCATACATAACTACTGGAAAAACCATAGCTTTGAATATATGGACCTTTGTCAGCAAATAAAACCTCTGCTTCTTAATATGCTGTCTAGGTTTCTCATAGCTTTTCTTGCAAGGAACAGGCATTATATAATTTCTTGGCTGCAGTCATCATCTGCAGTGATTTTGGAGCCCAAGAAAATAAAGTTTGTCACTGTTTCCATTGTTTCCCCCCTCTATTTTGCCATGAAGTGATGGGATCAGAAAGTGCTGCACTCATTAGGCCAGCAAATTTGGAAAACTCAGCAGTCCCCACAGGACTGGAAAAGGTCAGTTTTCATTCCAATCATGAAGAAAGGCAGTGCCAAAGACATTTCAAACTACCGCACAATTGCACTCATCTCATCTAGCAAATAATGCTGAAAATTCTCCAAGCAAGGCTTCAACAGTATGTGAACCAAGAACTTCCAGATGTTCAAGCTGGATTTAGAAAAAGAAGAGGACCAAAGATGAAATTACCAACATCTGTTGGATCATAGAAAAAGCAGGAGAATTCCAGAAAAACATCTGCTTCATTGACTACTCCAAAGCTTTTGATTGTGTGGATCAGAGCAAACTGTGTAAAATGCTTAAACAGACTATACCAGACCATCTTACCTACCTCCTGGGAAATCTGTATGCAGGTCAAGAACCAACGGTTAGAACAGGACATGGAACAACAGACTGGTTCCAAATAGGGAAAGGAGTATGTCAAGGCTGTACTTTGTCACCCTGTTTATTTCACTTATATGGATAACACATCATGCAAAATGCCAGGCTGGATAAAGCACAAACTGGAATCAAGAATCCCGGGAGAAATATCAATAACCTCAGATATGCAGATAACACCACCCTTATGGCATAAAGTGAAGAGGAACTAAACAGCCTCTTGATGAAAGTGAAAGAAGACAGTGAAAAAAGCTGGCTTAAAACTCAACATTCAAAAAAATGAAGATCATGGCATCCAGTTGTATCACTTCATGGCAAATAGATGGGGAAACAATGGAGAAAGTGACAGACTTTATTTTCTTGGGTTCCAAAATCACTGCAGATGGTGACTGCAGCCATGATTAAAAGATGCTTGCTCCATGGAAGAAAAGCTATGACCAAACTAGGCAGCATATAAAGAAGCAGAGACATTACTTTGCTGACAAAAGTCCATGTAGGCAAAGCTATGGTTTTTCCAGTAGTCATGTATGGATGTGAGAGTTGGACCATAAAGAAAGCTGTGCACTAAAGAATTGATGCTTTTGAACTATGGTGTTGGAGAAGACTCTTGAGAGCCCCTTGGACTGCAAGGAGATCCAACCAGTCCATCCTAAAGGAAATCAGTCCTGAATATCTATTGTAAAGACTGATGCTGAAGCTGACACTCCAGTACTTTGACCACCGATGCAAAGAGTTGACTCATTAGAAAAGACCCTGATGCTGGGAAAGGATGAAGGCAGGAGGAGAAGTGGACAACAGAGGATAAGATGGTTGGATGGCATCACTGACTCGGTGGACTTGAGTTTGAGCATGCTCCAGGAGTTGGTGATGTACAGGGGATCCTGGTGTGCTGCCATCCATGAGGTCACAAAGACCCAACTGAGTGACTGAACTGAACTGAACTGATGGGACCAGATGCCATGATCTTTGTTTTTTGAATGTTGAGTTTTAAGCCACTTTTTCACTCTGTTCTTTCAGCTTTATCAAGAGGCTTTTTAGTATCTCATTGCTTTCTACCATAAGGGTGGTGTCATCTGCATATATCAGAGAAGACAACAGCACCCCACTCCAGTACTCTTGCCTGGAAAATCCCATGGATGGAGGAGCCTGATAGGCTGCAGTCCACGGGGGCGCTAAGAGACAGACAGGACTGAGCAACTTCACTTTCACTTTTCACTTTCATGCATTGGAGAAGGAAATGGCAACCCACTCCAGTGTTCTTGCCTGGAGAGTCCCAGGGACGGGGGAGCCTGGTGGGCTGCTGTCTATGGGGTCGCACAGAGTCGGACACAACTGACGCGACTTAGAAGCAGCAGCAGGAGTATATACATAAATGAAGTTATTGGTATTTCTCTCGGCAATCTTGTTTCCAGTTTGTGCTTCATCCAGCCCAGTATTCACATGATGCACTCCACATGAAGTGAAGTGAATTGAAAGTAGCTCAGTCATGTCCCACTCTATGGGAACCCATGGATTGTACAGTCCATGGAATTCTCCAGGCCAGAATACTGGAGTGGGTAGCCTTTCTCTTCTCCAGGGGATCTTCCCAACCCAGGGATCAAGTCAAGGTCTCTCCCGCATTGCAGGTGGATTCTTTACCAACTGAGCCACAAGAGAAGCCTGGAATACTGGAGTAGGTAGTCTATCCCTTCTCCACTCTATCTTCCCAACCCAGATATCGAATCGAAGTATTCTGCATTGCCGGCAGATTCTTTACCAACTATCGGAAATAAGTTAAATAAGCAGGGTGACAGTATTTAGCCTTGATGTACTCCTTTCCCAATTTGGAACCAGTCCATTGTTCCATGTGCAGTTCTAACTGTTACTTCTCGACCTGCATACAGGTTTCTCAGTAGGCAGGTAAGGTGGTCTAGTATTTCCATCTCTTTAATAATTTTTCTAATTTTTTGTTATCCACACAGTCAAAGGCTTTGGCATAGTTGATGAAGCAGAAATAGATGTTTTTCTGGAACTCTTGCTTTTTCTATCATCCAGCAGATGTTGATAATTTGATCTCTGCTTCCTCTGCCTTTTCTAAATCCAGATTGAATATCTAGAAGTTTTCGGTTCACATACTTTTGAAGCATTGCTTGGAGGATTTTCAGCATTACTTTACTAGCATGTAAAAGAGTACAGCTGTGCTGTAGTTTGAACGTTCTTTGACATTTCCTTTCTTTGGGACTGGAATGAAAACTTACCTTTTCCATTCCTGTGGCCACTGCTGAGTTTTCCCATTTTGCTGGCATAATGAGTGCAGCACTTATCAGCATCATCTTTTAAGATTTGAAATAGCTCAACTGGAATTCCATCACCTCCACTAGCTTTGTTCATAGTGATGCTTCCTGAGGCCCACTTGACTTCACACTGCATGATGTCTGGCTCCTGGTGAGTGATCACACCATTGTAATTATCTGCATCATATGATCTTTTTGGTATAGTTCTTCTGTGTATTCTTGCCTTCTCTTCTTAATATCTTCTGCTTCTGTTAGGTCCATACCATTTCTGTCCTTGATTGTGCCTCTCTTTGCATGAAATGTTTTTTTGGTATCTCTAATTTTCTTGAAGCGATCTTTAGACTTTCCCATTCTATTGTTTTCCTCTGTTTCCTTGCATTGATCATGTAGAAAGGCTTTCTTATCTCTTCTTACTGTTCTTTGGAACTCTGAATTCATATGGATAAATCTTTCCTTTTCCTCTTTGCCTTTTGCTTCTTTTCTTTTCTCAGCTATTTATAAGGTCTTCTCAGACAACTATTTTGCTTTTTTGCCTTTCTTTTTCTTGGGGATGGTTTTGATCACTATATGAACATCCATCCATAGTTCTTCAGGCGCACTGTCTGTCAAATCTAATCCCTTGAATGTATTTTTCACTTCTACTGTATAATCGTAAGGGATTTGATTTAAGTCATATGTAAATGATCTGTTCGTAGATGGACTCTAAATATCAGTAAAATAATCTTTCAGTTCAGTTCAGTTGCTCAGTCGTGTCCAACTCTTTGCAACCCCATGAATTGCAGCACGCCAGGCCTCCCTGTCCATCACCAACTCCCGGAGTTCACTTAGACTCACGTCCATCAAGTCAGTGATGCCATCCAGCCATCTCATCCTCTGTCGTCCCCTTCTCCTCCTGCCTCCAATCCCTCCCAGCATCAGAGTCTTGTCCAATGAGTCAACTCTTCGCATGAGGTGGCCAAAGTACTGGAGTTTCAGCTTTAGCATCATTCCTTCCAAAGAAATCCCAGGGCTGATCTCCTTCAGAATGGACTGGTTGGATCTCCTTGCAGTCCAAGGGACTCTCAAGAGTCTTCTCCAATACCAGAGTTTAAAAGCATCAATTCTTCAGTGCTCAGCTTTCTTTACAGTCCAACTCTCACATCCATACATGACCACAAGAAAAACCATAGCCTTGACTAGATGGACCTTTGTTGGCAAAGTAATGTCTGTGCTTTTGAATATGCTGTCTAGGTTGGTCATAAGTTTTCTTCCAAGGAGTAAGCGTCTTTTAATTTCTTGTCTGCAGTCACCATCTGCAGTGATTTTGGAGCCCAAAAAATAAAGTCAGCCACTGTTTCCACTGTTTCCCCATCTATTTCCCATAAACTGATGGGACCAGATGCCATGATCTTAGTTTTCTGAATGTTGAGCTTTAAGCCAACTTTTTCACTCTCCTCTTTCACCTTCATCAAGAGGCTTTTTAGTTCCTCTTCACTTTCTGCCATAAGGGTGGTGTCATCTGCATATCTGAAGTTACTGATATTTCTCCTGGCAATCTTGATTCCAGCTTGTGCTTCTTCCAGCCCAGCGTTTCTCATGATGTACTCTGCATAGAAGTTAAATAAGCAGGGTGACAATATACAGCCTTGACGTACTCCTTTTCCTATTTGGAGCCAGTCTGTTGTTCCATGGCCAGTTCTAACTGTTGCTGCCTGACCTGCATACAAATAATCTTTAGGAAGTATAAAATTCTTATAACAACTTAGGAAATATTTCAAAGGAGAAATATTGTCAGAGAAAAGGATGTGTGTGGTTGTGTGTGTGTGTTTGAAAATGTGATAATCCTTACATAGAAAAATGCAAGAATAACAGTATAATGTAAACACATATAAAATATGAATATGTATTTACATTGGCATTTATATGAATGCATAAACATATTTTCTCATTCCAGACCATGTTCCACATAATTTTAATAACTAGGTTCTGAGTCATATATATTAAAAATATAATTAGTTTAGGCATAAAGAAGTTCAAGTATTTGTTTAGGGCTTTGTTTTCAGTTAACTTTTGAGTAGTTACCCTTTGGTTTCCACTTTCTTCACCTATACAACACAGAATAGTTGCAGAAAAGATTAGCAAACTATTGTATATATAGAAATTATTCCAATTACTGGCGTATCTTAGGTTGAACCTTATGAATTTATTGGTCAAAAATACTGAATATTAACAATTTTATATAGCTCAACCCACATAAGTGCTTTTATTATCACTATCATCAACTTTGCATTCCAGAGATGAAATAGAGACAATGAATAGTACATGGTTAGCATAGTGCCCAGCAGAATATATGTTCAGTAAATATTCCTTTCCTTACCATATCTTATCTTACATTTTAGATTTTCTAATAGAGTATTTGTGTTTATTTACATTTATACTTTAAATTCTATAATAAGGCACAATTGCCAGAGCTTAGAAGATCCTAAAATTTCAATCATCTCTGGGAATTTTACCCAAACCTTAAAATAACAATGAATTTGGAAAGGTATACAGGGTCTTGTTAAAAATTGACAGGTGCCTTACATTCTATCAGCCCTAGCAGGACAATTTTCCTAAGGTACTGCTTTTCTTTGACTCACTTTTTCAAGAATGCATGATGCCTTAACTCGTTTAAATTTACTGTATAATCTGATCCATTGACTCTTACTCCCCAGTGCCTACCCTGACTCCCATCAGATTCTTTCTCTCACTGCTTTCTGAGCTTCCATTCTTAAACGGTTTCTTACTCATCACTAGTTCTTTAATTGCCCCTATGTTAAGTGTAATTTCTCCTTTCCTTGATAACCCAGACTCATAGCGATCACTGCCATCTCTTCTATGATTCCACTTATTCTCTTTTACCAAACTTTTAAGAACTTACAGTATGCTATACTGTTTTACATAGCTAGTATATGCTTGTGAGTTTAATAATAAAGAGTGCTTTTTTGAGGACACAAATCATACTTAAGCTTCTTAGTCCTTATATTTTTTATTGAATAAATAATTATATTTAATTATCTCACAGTGGTATGTATTCAGATTCTTTTTAAAAAGTTATCTTATTGAATTTATTTGAGCTGCATTAATGAGATTTTTTACAAAGGTTGTTTTACAGTTACATACGTGTGTGTTCATCCTTTCTCACAAAAATTTAAAAAAATAAATGCTTGTTATCAAATTAGTATTGATACAGTTAGTACAATTTAATACAATCTCAAATATAATATTCATACTTGAGGCTCATGTTTAGTAGCTGTGTGTGTGCGCATACTCATTTGTGTCTCTTTGTGACCCCTTGGACTCTAGCCTATCAGGCTCCTCTGTTCATGGAATTTTCCAGGCAAGAAGATTGGAGTGGGTTGCCATTTCCTACTCCAGTCAGTAGTTATAGCTGAGGGGCAAAATGTGCTCTCATAGTGTTTAAAAAAAAAAAAAATTGGTCATTTGGTACATTTTCAGAAGTTAACCAGGAAGATAATTTACTATTTAACACTTATTTTAAGGTCTTTTAATATACCTAAGCTTAGAATGGTTTACTCCCACTCAGTTTTCTTTATATTCTCTTATTGATTTAATAACTCCTTCTGTTGTACCCTAACCCTTTAAGTCAGAAGTTTTGGTTTTTTTTTTAGGATTTGTGTATTTATTTTATAAATTTAACAGATCAGTATTTTCATGTATTTTTCTAAGGTCAGATTGATTATTTAGATTTTATTTATTAGTATATTTTAGTATGTCAAAAAGGAAGAAAAAAATGTTTTTTTTTCCTACTCTAACCAGACTTCCTTTATGAGATCTAGTCAGCTATATGTCTTTTTTAAAACACCTTCATAAAGCCTTTCACGATCAAATATAACATTCATAAAAAGCTTTGGAAAATGAAAATTCTATGCCGTGAAAAAATAGGGCAGGCTTAAATGTTGAGGTGCTTTATCTCACATATCGTATTTCTTCTTCATCTGAGGAAAAGTGTGTGTCTCTTACTGTGTTGCTGTAAGTGTAATTCTTTAAAGTAAGAGCTAAATTTTCTTGGTATCTGTCACAGAGTCAAGATGGGTTTGTCTCATAGTAAATAATAACAGTATTCCTAATCAATGACTTCCTGATAGTAAATTACAAAAAAAAATCCTTTTCAACTGCATGTTTTTGCAGATACCGACTTTGTATTAATAGTCATTCTAATAGCAATGGCTACCATTTACTGAAAACTTCATGTGCCAGGCTCTATTCTAGATGCTTTCTATGCTAATTTTTGTTATAACTCTGCAACATAAGTATTATTATTCCAATTTTAATCATTAAAGAACTGAAAGAAAGAAATGTGTAATGTATATAGAGCCAGAGAACTAATAAATAAACGGGCTGCCAGAAATTCAAAATAGGTCTGTCTTACTTTAAGGAATATTGTTGTTTAGTCTCTCAGTCATGTCCTACCCTTTGCAACCCCATGGACTGTGGCCCACCAGACTCCTCTGTCCATGGGGATATCCTAGCAAGAATACTGGAGCGGGTTGCCCTCTTTATGAATAATGACAACAATAACAGCAATAATAATAATAATAGCTAAACTATATTGAGTTCTTACTGAATGCTAGGCAGTGTCCTAAGCTGGTATTATTTCATGCACGGGTTTTATTTGATGTATATGAAGTATAATTTTTCTTTAATATTTAGCAAAAGTGATTTTCATTTTTAGCAAGATAATAAGTCATCTCATTTCCTAGAAAATACCTCTTCTAATTACAACTTTGAGCATGTTAGTGCTTCTCTTCCCTGCGACCTATATTCTAACAACAGTATGTTGGTAGATTTGTCACAATTTAGTGTGTTCCCCTTTATATTTTTAGAATGTGCTATGATCTGTCTGTGAAGAGAAAAGTCTTACTGGGGGTCCTGACTTATGCCAACCACTATAGTATAGCCAGAATATATATTTATTTAATTAAAACACAAAATGTAATTTCATTGTTTGAATCTATTATCTAAGGTACCTCCTTTTTCAGTATCAGATATTCAGTTCAGTTCAGTTCAGTCACCCAGTCATGTCCGACTCTTTGTGACCCCATGAATTGCAGCACACCAGGCCTCCCTGTCCATCACCAACTCCTGGAGTTCACGCAAATTCACTTCCATCCAGTCATTGATGCCATCCAGCCAATTCATCCTCTGTTGTCCCCTTCTCCTCCTGCCCCCAATCCCTCCCAGCATCAGAGTCTCTTCCAATGAGTCAACTCTTTGCATGAGGTGGCCAAAATACTGGAGTTTCAGCTTTAGCATCAGTCCTTCTAAAGAACACCTAGGGCTTATCTCCTTTAGAATGGACTGGTTGGATATTCAGTTCAGTTCACTTGCTCAGTCGTATCCGACTCTTTGCGACCCCATGAATTGCAGCACGCCTGGCCTCCCTGTCCATCACCATCTCGTGAAATTCACTCAGACTCACGTCCATTGAGTCGGTGATGCCATCCAGCCATCTCATCCTCTGGCCAAAGTGTTGGAGTTTCAGCTTTAGCATCATTCCTTCCAAAGAACACCCAGGGCTGATCTCCTTCAGAATGGACTGGTTGGATCTCCTTGCAGTCCAAGGGACTCTCAAGAGTCTTCTCTAACACCACAATTCAAAAGCATCAATTTTCAAAAGTGCTCAGCTTTCTTCACAGTCCAACTCTCACATCCATACATGACCACTGGAAAAACCATTGCCTTGACTAGACAGACCTTTGTTGGCAAAGGAATGTCTCTGCTTTTCAATATGCTATCTAGGTTGGTCATAAGTTTTCTTCCAAGGAGTAAGTGTCTTTTAATTTCATGGCTGCAGTCACCATCTGCAGTGATTTTGGAGCCCCGAAAAATAAAGTCTGACACTGTTTCCACTGTTTTGCCATCTATTTCCCATGAAGTTATGGGACCAGATGCCATGATCTTCGTTTTCTGAATGTTGAGCTTTAAGCCAACTTTTTCACTCTCCTCTTTCACTTTCATCAAGAGGCTTTTCAGTTCCTCTTCACTTTCTGCCATAAGGGTGGTGTCATCTGCATATCTGAGGTTATTGATATTTCTCCTGGCAATATTGATTCCAGCTTGTGCTTCTTCCAGCCCAGCGTTTCTTATGATTTACTCTGCATAGAAGTTAAATAAGCAGGGTGACAATATACAGCCTTGACGTACTCCTTTTCCTATTTGGAACCAATCTGCTGTTCCATGTCCAGTTCTAACTGCTGCTTCCTGACCTGCATATAGGTTGGATATTAGGGAACCTCAATTATTATAGAAGATTTTCCTAGTGAGGATAATGCAATTCACTAGTATATAGTATTCATTATTTTCTGTTATTGGTGTAGCTTCTGTAAAAGAACGGTTTAATATATTGGGTTGGCCAAAAAACTCATATGGTTTTGTTTCTGTAACACTTTATGGAAAATCCAGAGCAAAATTTTTTGCCAACTGAATATACTGAACTTCAGATTATTTTTAAGAAGTGCATTTGAAAGACCTGTAATATCTTTTAGGTCAACTTTTAAGGTTATTTTGCCTTTATAATGAATCCTGTATTTGGGGACAAGTATATTTAACTCCACAAAGTCTCATCCTAAAAGAGACTGCTGTATATATAAGGACACATTTTATATAAAACATAAATCAACATTGCTTTGAACTGTGTGACCCCATTGCTTTGCACAATCTAAAGATCTGACTTCCTTTCATATTTCAATAGCTAGAGCCCTGAGCTTATAAAATGTTTCATTGTTTGATGTCCAGAGAGCATAGGGGATATGCACATCATACAATTATATACATATCTAGATAGATAGATATAAAGCTTAAAAAAAAAACTGGTGAAACTGTAATGATGACATGACAATGCCATTTACTTAAATGCCATTTACTTACATTGCTGCTTAGTGATTATTTAAATGATTGAAAGGCATGTCAAAATTACTTGGAATAGTTTGATATTTTGCTATATGTGCACCCCCATTGATAAGATGGCATTTAAATTCTACAATATCTCAGTTCCCTCCAGCCAAAGTCAATCAGGAACACTTCTGTAGTTAAACCAATTTGAATTCATAGGCTCACTGTAATGAGGAGGATAACACTATGAAAAACTGTGGAGTTTCAGTGAAAGGCTTTTTATAGGATTTGGACTGTGTAAGATGATTCTGGAAAAGTTTAAAGGATCATGTTTTTCCTCTGGATTTGGTGCTGTCAGAAAATTGGAGCAGTTCTATAATTGTGTATCTTAATAATTTTTCTTCTAGAAGGTGAAAGGTGTGGGGCACACCTAACACTATGATTGGCAGGGGGAGCAGCATTCTTTCATACTAGCTGAGTTGTCAGAATCTTGGTCATATTGGTGTTTTCATTTTGTTTTGTGTTTTGTTATTTGTATGTTCAGACAGGATTATGGAAGGTCTTGTTTTCTGTCTTGTTCCAACAAGGCCAGAGAGCTATCATATCTGATGTTAGTTGTTACTTAATTTGTTTACAGTAAACAGTAGAAAATCATGGCCTTAAAAGTTACAGCCAGGCCAGCTCCAAGCCACAGCATACAGGGGCTGTGCTTTGTTTTCTTTCCCTTATTTTCTTCCTTCTTTTCTTTTCAATATGTAGAATAGTTTAAAGTGATGGTTAAATAACTGAAACATGTTCCTCCATAGCCAAAAACCAAACCAAACTATTGTAGTAAACAGAAAAGGGAAATAGAGACTGACAAAAAACAAATTGTCACGCCTGATGTGCTACTAATATGCCAGGCAACTCACTCAATGTAGAGAAGAGACCTTTGGCACATTACTTCTCAGACTGAAGTGGTCTCTACTAAAGTAGGATATTTTCAATTAGCTATTAGAATACGGGAAAGTCACTTCATGCAGAAGCTGTTAAAATCTTGTGGATAATTCAGGATATTTCCCCAAAATTTTGTTTACTATAGTTCTGTTTTTCCATCTATAGGAAAATAGCAAGTACCTTCTTCTGATTCATTTCTAATCATCCATTCTCTGTCTCATCTCTAAATCTAGGACTGAACATTTTCTCTTGATTTCTCTGCCGTTATATAGGCAGAGAAACAAATTGATTGTAAAATATTAACAGATAAAAAAGAGATATTTGTAACCTATTAAGCACTGCTGAAACTTAACCTGTATGGCTCATATCAACTGAATAGCAGACTTTCTCCAAAATGGGAAAAAAAAAAAATATATATATATATATATATATATATATATTTTTTTTTTTTTTTTCCTCTTAGTTAGAACTCAGCATTTGTTTCAACAGTCATAACTCTGCTTTCAAGTGGAGCTGCTTGAAGTTATTTTACATAACATTGAGAAAATTATATAACTATATAATTATCAGTGTTTTTCCCCCTCCAAATCTTCCCCAAATGATGAGGTTATCAAACTTGAACTAATCTGGGTCAACACTGAAGTACACCAGTGGTTAGAGAATGCCTAGAGTTTATAATGGAATGTCAAACATTATTTTTTTTTCCTCTTTAAGAAATATTGTATCCTTATTTGGCAGAAAGGTTGTGTACTTGTCTTATGCTTTTTTGGTTTAGAGAAGGAATGGCAATTTGCCAGTGTCCTGTTTTGTCTTTTTTTGAAGAAGCCTTTTATAGCTCAGTGAACTGAAGTAGATAAATGCAGCTTTCTTTTCTGGAATTGGGTTGGATGTTTGATTACAAAGAAAATAGGAAATTAAAAATAACCAAATATATTGGCAGAATTAAATCCTAAAAGTGATTTTAAGAAGTAAAATGTGTGGACCAGTAACCACACATCTATACACAGTTGAATGAAAACAAAGTACTATTCAAACAATGGTCATCCTGAAAATATAATGACATGTAGGATAGATGCCCTCTTGTAGTTGTTAAATAAGTCAACAGTGTCTTGAAGGGAATGGCATGTCAAATAAAGTGATTCATCTAAAAGAAAACACAGATTTAGCTCAGATATTTATTTTAAATGTGTAAATATCTATGTTATGCAATTTTTTCATTAATAGTCATCACTTTGAAGCTGTTTTTAAATAAAACAATCCACAGAAAACATGGACTAAGATACTGCTTGTACTATTTATAATTTTGAAGACACAATTTTGAAGTTTCAATCCTGCTCATAACTGGATATGTGTCCTTTTCTACCTTACTTCATTCCTCTAGGTCTCTTCCTCTCTCCATTCCTCCAAAAATAAGAGATTAAAATAGTTGATTTACAAGGTAATTTCTACCTCAAACAAGCTATGATTCTTATGTATACAATATTGGATGTATTCATCCTAGACCCATTTATTTTCTTCCAAAGTAACTCAACAATATACATTGAGGATAAGATCTTGTCTTAATTTAATTAGTTATGAGTTAGCATTTATTGAATATGATTTCCAGAGCGTTGTGCTAGCAGTTTTGACATCGCAGACATGTGCAAAGTATTCTTACACATGGCTATAAAATGAGATGTTGAACTCAAGGGCTTTATATTACAGTATAATGCACATCAGTGAAAAACAAAGAACTCAGCATTTTCAAAGTATATTCAATTTAAATTAAACTAGATAAAAAAGAAAATAATTTGATGTGTTCTATAAAAATCACGTGGGTACTAGCCCTTTGAATGACATTGGGGTCATGTGTAAATTCTTATCAGATTGAGATTATATGTGTTCAGGGCACAACTGCTACCACAGCAGCCATGCTCATTTTAACTTTTGCAAAATGGGAAATGTTCTTGCTCTTTGAAATGGTAGTATGTGTCAGGCACTATTCTACATACTTTACAATATATTAACTCAATCTTAGTTTTACGTTTATTTTGTAGGTGTGAAAACTGAAGCACACAGGCAATTTGCCTGAGGTCATAGAGCATGCAAGTTAGGGAGCCAATTTTGGTCAGTCTGCTTCCAGAATAAATGGTAGATCAGGCTGCTTTGTACACAAAATATTACTCATCAACACAGATTGCAGAATGTATGTTTTCCCGTGAGATTGATTGGTATGATAGAAACATCTTCAGAAAGATAAACAGAGCTTCAGTGTCTAAGTCCCCATTATTGTCTTCAACTACTACACTTCTGATATATCACATCTCAAACCTTAACCTTATTATATCCTGCTCCTACCAACCAAGATCATGTGCTTAAATTTGCTCATAGTTATTTTAGTAATTGCCACCAAGTTAAATGTCTTCTGCAACTAAAAAGTAAAACTTAAGAAACACAGAAAGTATTAATATTTTACCAAATTTTCTTTTTTATTTGTGGTCACCAAATATCTGGAAATCCAATCTGATGTAATAAGAGTTTACCTTTATAGAGTGCTTGCTATTTGCCAGGTACTGCTTCAAGGGCTTTGCATCTATAATCATTTTGATCTTATACCAGTCTGTTGAGGTGGCATAAAATTAGTATCATTATCATTATTATTTTACAAATGAATAAAAGTGAGTTATTGGCTAAGTAATTTGCCACAACTTCCTAATTTGTCAGCATTAAAAACAGAATTTAAACCCAGAGAGTCGGGATCAAGTTCATATTCAGTATCCTAAGACTATATTGCTTCTGTATTTTTCACTCATTCACTATTCCTTCTTTCATTTGTCTAGCATTCAGTCACTTGGCAAGTATTTATCAAATATTGCTATATCGTGTATTGCATTATGCCCTGAGGAATTTGCAGTTAATAAGATGAACAGCGGGCCCTGCTCTCACGCTGTTTACATTCTAGAATATAAAAATGCAAGAAAACAGACAGTTAACAAATAATTCTTACAGACCATGAAAATCACCAGAGGGAAAATAAGAGAGACGTGATACAGAGTAACTGCAAGAGGTTTACTCCAGGTCAGATGATCAGTGAAGCTGTCTCTATCTAGTCATCTGAGGACATATTTACAGAAGAAATTGGAAAATAGGTTTCAAGGAAGCAAAATATTTAAAAGTAAAATTATATAACATGTTTAGACATCACATTATCAAATGGTACATTATCAACTATTTCAGAGCTATGTTGATTAAGGAATAGAAGTGACTAGAGTTAAGGATTAGATTGTAGACAGGTTTAATCTTTCAAAGTTTATTTTGAAAAACTGAAAGATGTGGTTTAATTTTTTATAAGGTGAGAATGGCATTGTAGATAAAACGAATCAGGGGTCCTTGAGTTTTAAATGGAAGAGAGGAACTACCTTTATTTGCAGCTAAAATATATATACTGCCTAATAAGTGGGGCTGAAGTTAATTAAACTTAGAGACACTTGGAGATCATAATCAAGACTTTTAATTTAATGTCAAGTCATTTGGGGATACTTGTGAGTTTTTTCAGAACCAATTAACTATTGTTTATTTAACAACCACGGCAAAATAGACTTTTTACTAGTCTCTGGGTATCTGCATTTCTTCCCTTCCAATTGTGTTGATTTTCTACTGTAGCTGGAGTTTTGTTGTTGTTTTTCAATCTCTTTACTCTCAGACTTAAAATTCTTCATAAACTTCCTATTGGCATCAGATTAAAATATATCCTGAGCATGACCTGTATATGTCTGTTAGATTTAAACCCAGTTTTCCTCTCTTTCTCATACCTTCTCACCCTGGCCTTGGCCTTTGCTGATTTTATACTTATTGATTCCTCTGCTTGAGTTATTCTTCCCTGTGACATCTAACTCTTCAACACACATGAACATGTATCTAGTTTCAATTAGTTAAATTCCAGTCTTTAATGAGATTATTTGATTAATATTTCACCAACAATTTGTACCTATAATAGTGAGATTGCATCTGTTTTGTTTAATATTGTGTTCCCCAAACAGATGTTATGGTATCTGGCACATAGTGGGCCCCCTCAATGATATTCATTTAATAAATTAACAGAATGAACATTATAGGAAATATAAATATGTGCACAATGGTCCCCACACAAGCTAAACATGGAATAAAAACGAACACATTAATGAATAAGGCTGCAACAACTCAAAAGAGTAGAACACTAAATGCTAAGTATTATGGTAAAAATTTCCACACTGTCAGGGTTGTAAAAATAATTTAGAGTTGGAAGTTAACCTGACAAATACAAGGGGCCTGGGAAAATTGGAGTGAGATATAACAGATGTAAGGATTGGTGAGAATTAAAATTATAAACTTGATTATGTAAGGTTATAATCTGTTGGCTATGAAAAGCCACTCTAAATTGATAATACGGAAATGACAAAACCAAAATAGTTTTCCAGTCCACGTTGATTTGTCTGTAAAATGTGGGAGAAGTTGTGGCTTATTTTTCAAGCAGAATGTGATTCAACTTTTGCCTTAATGAACTAGACGACAATTTAGCCATTCTTACATTTAGGTTTTTTTTGTTGTTGTTTTGTTTTGTTTTTTTGCAGCATGAGTATATTTATGTTACTGAAACATGAAACAGAGTTCTGTTCCGCAAGCTGAAGAATGAATTCCACAAACTCACAAACACTCACAGAGGCAAAGAGTTTATGTTAAAGAATAGAGACACAAAGCTCTCAGCCTAGACACTGAGAGGGGGTGAAGTGCCTGAAAAGGCAGGAATAGCAATACTGTATATCTTTATCAGAATTGATCTGTTTATGTTTGGTTGGCTCCGGCCTGATGTGTGTAATTTCAGACCAATAAGTTTAAATGTCACAATGTCCAGTTTGTCATTTTTATGGCTTTCTTATGGTTCCCAGTTTCTCAGTTTCTCCAGACATTAAGTCACCATCCCTTGATCCTTTCTCAAGGCCCCAGACCATTATTTAGGGACTAAATGTATGTTTAAGAGCTAATGGTCTACCTGGAGTTTTTCTCCTTGATAAACTGGACAGGAGTTAATGATGGTCTGGTCCTGAGTCTGAATGTTTTATGACCCTCCAAACTAGGAAGGCATTCCTCTGAATATGCAGGACCTGGAGCAATGATTATGGCTTTAGGCTAATGGAACAAAACGTTTCTGTGAGTGAATGAGTTGAAATTAAAGGTGAATTAGAAAAAGAACCAAGACTCTAACCCTACACTTATTGCCCAATAATTTCTACCTCATTACCAAGTCCAGGCTTGCTCTGCTTGCCACAGGACAAGTCAATAAACCCAGAGACTAAGTATTGAGGCAAGGAATCATGACTACTCAGGAAGCTGGAAGATTGAGAAGATGGCAGACTTGTCTCCAAAAAAACCTCCTTATAGGGTCTGGATGCCAATTTTTTTGTATAGAACAGAGAGGGAGAGGAAGTAAGGAAGTAAAGTAAAAAGGTTATTTATCTTGCAAAATAGGAGGGGATGTTTTATTTTTTTTCTTTTCTGCAGCCATTCACAAGTGGACGGGGGTCAGATCATTGCCCAGTTAGCTGAACAAAACCACTTTTGTTTAACGTTCAGGCAGAGGGGTAGAGTTCCCCAGGCAGGACATTATGTATGATTATAATAACAAAAGCAATGAAAAGCAAAGGTCAAAATCTGAGAAACAGATTCAGCACGGAGTCAAAATTGGCTCTTCCCTGTTACATTTACACATATCTTGATGTAGTACTTTGGTGATTAAATGAAATAACTCAGGTAAATCACCTTACAGAGTCCTTCGTATGCAGTGCATTCCTCATAAACACTGTCTTAATTTCCTTCCACTACCTCACCTGTGTGTAGGAAGGATTGCGCCACAGAGACACAGAAGGCAAGAACACCCTGTAGGCCAGTTTATCAATATAGACCTGTGTTAGTTTCCTAGGACTGCAGCAACAAAACCCCACAGACTGGGTGGCTTGACCAGCAGAAAACTTTTTTTTTTTTTTTTTTTCATAGTTCTGAAGGGTAGACTTACAAAACCAATGTATGGAGAAGGCCATTCTCTTTCTGAAGGTTATTAGTAAAGACCCTCCCTTTCCTTAACCAGAAATCTTTGACATTCCTTTGCTTATAGATAATTCACTTAAATCCCTGTCCTGATTACTACAAATTTTTTTTTCCTGTGTTTTCATCTCATTCCCTTTGCTTTTTATAAAGAGAGTAGTCATACTGGTTTAAGGGCCCACCTTAATTCAATATGACCTCAATTTAACTCATATCTACAATAATCCTATTTTCAAATAATATTCTACAGTTCCAGGAAATACATAAATTTGGCAGACATTTTTCAACCAATACAACAGGTACGTTAAAATGACAGGGGTCTTCCCTGAGATGTCAGCCTCAAGAATGGAAAGACACTGGGTGGGTTTTAAACTTTTTAAATGAACAAACTAGTAGAAATAGGTGAAGATTGAAACCACAGTTATTGGCAGCTATTTTTGACTTAACGTTTTATAGTGCTTTGTCTTCAAGAGTCAAAAGAAAAACAAATGCAAAGTTGTTCCTTTTATTATTCCCTTCGCTTCTACAATATAAAAAGAATTATTAATACATAGTTCAATCCTGAAAAGCATCTCAGGCAGGAACTGTTCAGATCCCATTCTCTAGTACTCTGACCCACAACTGACTCTATTTCATCCCCATTTAAAATTTTAGAGTTAGAGTCATCTTAGGGAAGACTATTTGTTATGAGACTCCTTCCTGAAGAAACCTATGTTTGTGTATTATTTAGCAAATATTTGTTGTATCATAAAAAAAATGATAGGCACTAATTACTAAATTGTGAAAAAGACAGATGAACAGTCTCCTCCCTCTTATCTTAAAGCCCAGATGGAATCATCATCAATGAAAAAGTAAACTAATAAATGGAAAATAATAAATGTTAAAACAACTCATGATTGCATGTACCACAAAATAGACTTCTGTGATTAGAAAAAAAAGAACAAAGGGTAAGGGGAAGTGGGCAGTGAAGAGCTTAGAATGATCTCAGGTGGGCTCAGCTTGCTACTGTTGCAGAAACCAGTAATTGAGAAACCAAACACCACACTGGGAGAATTGGAGAACTCACGTTTATTATGCTGGCAGGCCCAGAAGAGTTAACACTCCAAGCTGTGAGCCTCAAACGAAGGGGTTACAGAGTTTTCATAGACAGAATATAGTGGGCAACACTAGCTGCTAATCAGATCAGATCAGTTGCTCAGTCGTGTCCGACTCTTTGCTACCCCATGAATCACAGCACGCCAGGCCTCCCTGTCCATCACCAACTCCTGGAGTTCACTCAGACTCACGTCCATCGAGTCAGTGATGCCATCCAGCCATCTCATCCTCTGTCGTCCCCTTCTCCTCTTGCCCCCAATCCCTCCCAGCATCAGAGTCTTGTCCAATGAGTCAACTCTTTGCATGAGGTGGCCAAAGTACTGGAGTTTCAGCTTTAGCATCATTCCTTCCAAAGAAATCCCAGGGCTGATCTCCTTCAGAATGGACTGGTTGGATCTCCTTGCAGTCCAAGGGACTCTCAAGAGTCTTCTCCAACATCACAGTTCAAAAGCATCAGTTCTTCGGTGCTCAGCCTTCTTCACAGTCCAACTCTCACATCCATACATGACCACAGGAAAAACCATAGCCTTGACTAGACGGACCTTTGTTGGCAAAGTAATGTCTCTGCTTTTGCATATGCTATCTAGGTTGGTCATAAGTTTCCTTCCAAGGAGTAAGCGTCTTTTAATTTCATGGCTGCAGTCACCATCTGCAGTGATTTTGGAGCCCAAAAAAATAAAGTCTGACACTGTTTCCACTGTTTCCCCATCTATTTCCCATGAAGTGATGGGACTGGATGCTATGATCTTAGTTTTCTGAATGTTGAGCTTTAAGCCAACTTTTTCACTCTCCACTTTCACTTTCATCAAGAGGCTTTTGAGTTCCTCTTCACTTTCTGCCATAAGGGTGGTGTCATCTGCATATCTGAGGTTTTTGATATTTCTCCCGGCAATCTTGATTTCAGCTTGTGTTTCTTCCAGCCCAGCATTTCTCATGATGTACTCTGCATATAAGTTAAATAAGCAGGGTGACAATATACAGCCTTGATGTACTCCTTTTCCTATTTGGAACCAGTCTGTTGTTCCATGTCCAGTTCTAACTGTTGCTCCCTGACCTGCATACAAATTTCTCAAGAGGCAGATCATAGGCTGGTTTAAATTAAGGGGTTTCGCGGGTGTGGGAACAGCAGTCAAGATTGGGAGGGGGATGCCTGACCTTTACACAGCATGATTAAACAGGTTTGCAGGGGCTGGGCAATTGCAAAGAATAGCACAAAGGTGAGTGAGATAAGTTCAATACAATACCAGTTCCTAGTATTGTAAGTCCTCACTTTCTGAGACTTCGTGACCGTCGTGATCCAGGTCAGCTTGCAAGGAGCAAGCTGAGTTACAGAGGCAGAACAAGTAGGAGGTTATGTAAAACTTTAACTTTTCCTCTTCACTACAACTTGGAGGGGGTTTGGGTTCCCAGTCACAGGTTGGGTGCACGTTGAGGTGGTAGAAGCATGAGATCCTAGCCACTAGTCCAGTGGTCAGTGACAAAGGCCCTGGCCCTTCAGCTTTGCAGAGAATTTCCACAAAGAAGGAAAGTAGTGAACTAAGGAAAGTATTTATTAAGAGGAAAAAGAGAACAGTAGACCTGAAGAGTAAATACTAAAGAGTACAGTGGATAGAGGCACATGGGCAGACTCAGAGGGAGAATCCCCAAGTCTCCCCCTTCTAACAGTTTGAATTACTTTTTATGGTGTATTTCTTCTGGGTTTCCTTTAGCCAGTCATTTTCATTTGGCCAGTCACAGTCCATATTTGGTATATCTCAGGATCCTCCATGTGTGCACATTCATCTCTTAGTCAAAATAGATTCTACTAAAGAGGCTTGTAGGTAGCCTGGCATTAGTTAGCATCCTTTGACCTCCGAGGAGATTTTCTGTGCATGTGTGATCAGGGAGACCTGACTTTGAAATAAGAAATATATGTTCTGTGCAGGGCCCAACCTCCTCTCTTAATTGTCCTGCTATTCTCCTCTTGGAGTTTTGGTCCATAGAGAATGAATCTCCGATTACTTTACCCTGGAGGGGCCCATCTGCCTCCTCCCTCAAGAAGATTAAGTTCAGTTCAGTCACTCAGTCGTGTCCGACTCTTTGCGACCCCATGGACTGCAGCACTCCAGGCATCCCTGTCCTTCACCAACTCCCAGAGTTTACCCAGATTCATGTCCACTGAGTCAGTGATGCCATCCAACCATCTCATCCTCTGCTGTCTCCTTCTCCTCCCACCTTCAATCTTTCCCAGCATCAGGGTTTTTTCAAATGAGTCAGCTCTTTGCATCAGGTGGACAAAGTATTGGAGTTTCAGCTTCAACATCAGTCCTTCCAATGAATGTTCAGGACTGATTTCCTTTAGGATTGACTGGTTGGATCTCCTGCAGTCCAAGGGACTCTCAAGAGTCTTCTCCAACACCATAATTCAAAAGCATCAATTCTCAGGCACTCAGCTTTCTTTGTAATCTGACTCTCACATCCATACATGACTACTGGCAAAACTCAAGAAGATTAGCTTGAAGTTTTAAAAAAAAAAAAACTTTACAGGCAAACAAAAGTAAAATACACTTATGGGTATCTCTACACTTCTCTAACTTCTGATGGATCTCTTTCTCAAGTAAGATATTCATAGATAAAATACTGTCCTCTGAAGCAGTCTCATAAGCATTACATCCCCCTGGGCTCTCTGTATCTTCTACTCTCCTTTCTCTTACCTCTCTGGCATTTCTCAAAACTACCTTTTACCTTGATAATTGTAATTTTTACCAATGTTTCCTCTACCTTTTGGAATGTTCTTCTGCCCACCATTACCCTTCAGCACTGGAGGTGAAAGGATCTCACTCATCCTTTAAAATTTATCTCATTTCGTCTCTTTTTATTAGAGTTTTCCTTAACTGGTCTAGTTGATGTTCCTCACAATCCTCATAATACTCTCACGATAGGGCTGATATTGAAGATATGGGCTTTGAAGTTAGAGGACATAAGCTGGAGTTCTGGATAAACCCTGTGCTAGTTGTGTGATCTTGGACAAGTTACTATGTCTTTTAAACATCATAATTTTTATATTCACATTGAGGTATATCAAGAACTTGGAAATGAAAAATGTGCTTATTCACATCTGAGACTTTGTCACCTCATGGACTGTCAGGAACACCAGGCTCCCATATTCATAGGATTTTTCCTGGCAAGAGTACTAGAGTGGCTTGCCATTTCCTCCTCCAGTAGCTCTTCCTGACCCAGGGGTTGAACCCACGACTCATGCATTGCAGGTGGATTCTTTACCCTGAGCCACCTGGGAATTCCAAAATAAAGAATTTTAACTCCTAAGTTTAAGTAATAAAATTAAGCATATAAAATACATTTTTCTTTAAATGTTTTAATAACAGAAAATGTGTTTCTTGAATTGATCATAGCATATTACATTTTTTGAAAGCAACTAGTGAAAGGAAATAGATTATGATAGAGATATCATCAGGGGCCAGTAGTCGTGATACTTAGATTCATATAGACCTTTTTTTCAATGGCTTTTAACTTATTTCAAATAGGAACCTAATATAATGGGATGACTGGTTCAAATGATGTAGAAAATTAGAAATATAAGATTTAACTTGCCCGTGAGTGTCCAGGAGTCTCTGGCAGAAGCGTAGGTGGCAGTGACCTGCTACAGGGTTGGGGGCACCTACTGTAGCAGTGTGTGCATGGGACCTTTGGAAGGAGGTCACCATTATCTTTATCACCTCCACCATAGTTTAGCAGCAGATAAATAACAGGGAGGGACCACAGCCCCACCCATCAACAGGAAATTGGTCTAAAGATTTACTAAGCATGGCCCTGCCCTTCAGAACAAGACCCAGTTTCCCCTCAGTCAGTCTTTCTCATCAGGAAGCTCTTATCCTTCTCCATCAGAGGGCAGCAGACTGAACACCACAGTGACAGAAAACTAACCAATCTTATCACATGAACCACAGCCTTGTCTAACTCAGTGAAACTATGAGCCATGCCCTGTAGGGCCACCCAAGACAGACAGGTCATGGTGGAGAGTTCTGACAAAATGTGGTCCACTGGAGAAGGGAATGGCAAACCACTTCAGTATTCTTGCCTTGAGAACTCCATGAACAGTATGAAAAGATATGACACTGAAAGATGAACTCCCCAGGTCGGTAGATGCCAAAGATGCTACTAAAGATTAGTGTAGAACTAACTCCAGAAAGAAGGAAGAGATGGAACCAAAGCAGAAACAATATCCAGTTGCAGATGCGACTGGTAATGGAAGTACAGTCCAAAGCTATTAAGAGCAATATTGCATAGGAATCTGGAATGTTAGGTCCATGAATCAAGTCAAATTGGAAGTGGTCAAACAGGAGATGGCAAGAGTGAATTTCAACATTTTAGGAATCAGCGAACTAAAATGGACTGGAATGGGTGAATTTAACTCAGATGACCATTGTATCTACTAGTGTGGGCAAGAATCCCTTAGAAGAAATGGAGTAGCCATCATTGTCAACAAAAGAGTCCAAAATTCAGTACTTGGATGCAATCTCAAAAATGACAGAAAGATCTCTGTTAGTTTCCAAGTCAAACCATTCAGTATCACAGTAATCCAAGTTTCTGCCCCAGTCAGTAATGCAAAAGAATCTGAAGTTGAACAGTTCTATGAAGACCAACAAGACCTTCTAGAATTAACACCCCAAAAATATGTCCTTTTCATTATAAGGGACTGGAATGCAAAAGTAGGAAGTCAAGAAACACCTGGAGTAACAGGCAAACTTGGTCTTGGAGTACAGAATGAAGCAGGGCAAAGGCTAATATAGTTTCGCCAAGAGAATGCACTGGTCATAGCAAACAGCCTCTTGCAGCAACACAAGAGAAGACTGTACACATGGACGTCACCAGATGGTCAACACCGAAATCAGATTGATTATATTCTTTGTAGCCAAAGATGGAGAACCTCTAGAAAGTCAGCAAAAACAAGACATGGAGCTGACTGTGCCTCAGATCATGAACTCTTTATTGGCAAATTCTGACTTAAATTGAAGAAAGTAGGAAAAACCAAGACCATGCAGGTATGACCTAAATCAAATCTCTTACAATTATACATGGAGGTGACAAATAGATTCAAGGGATTAGATCTGCTGATCTAATGTACGTCAAGGCTGTATATTGTCACCTTGCTTATTTAACTTATATGCAGAGTATATAGTGCCTACAGAACTGTGGATGGAGGTTCATGACATTATATGGGAGGCAGGGATCAAGACATCCCCAAGGAAAAGAAATGCAAAAAGGAAAAATGGTTGTCTGAGGAGGTCTTAAAAATAATTGAGAAAAGAAGAGAAGCTAAAGGCAAAGGCAAAAAGGAAAGATATACCCATTTGAATGCAGAGTTCCAAAGAATAGCAATGAGAGATAAAAAAAAAAGCCTTCCTCAGTGATCAAGGCAAAGAAACAGAGGGGAAAAAAATAAAATGGGAAAGACTAGAATCTCTTCAAGAAAATTAGAGACGCCAAAGGAATATTTCATACAAAGATGGGCACATTAAAGGACAGAAATGGTATGGACCTAACAGAAGCAGAAGATATTAAGAAGAGGTGGCAAGAATACACAGAAGAACCGTACATAAAAGATCTTCATGACACAGATAACCACGATGGTGTGATCATCACCTAGAGCCAGACATCCTGGAATGTGAAGTCAAGTGGACCTTAGGAAGCATCACTACAAACAAAGCTAGTGGAGGTGATGGAATTCCAGTTGAGCTATTTCAAATCCTAAAAGATGATTCTGTGAAAGTGGTGCACTCAGTAGGCCAGCATATTTGGAAAACTCAGCAGTGGCCACAGGAAGGAAAAGGTCAGTTTCTACTCCAGTCCCAAAGAAAGGCAATGCCAAAGATTCCTCAAAACACTGCATAATTGCCCTCATCTCACACGCTAGTAAAGTAAAGCTCAAAATTCTCCAAGCCAGGCTCCAACAATATGTGAACCATGAATTTCCAGATATTCAAACTGGATTTAGAAACAGCAGAGCAACCAGAGATCAAATTGCCAACATTTGTTGGATTATCAGAAAAGCAAGAGAGTTCCAGAAAAACATCTATTTCTGCTTTATTGACTATGCCAAAGCCTTTGACTGTGTGGATCACAACAAATTGTGGAAAATTCTGAAAGAGATGGGAATACCAGACCACCTGACCTGCCTCTTGAGAAACCTGTATGCAGGTCAGGAAGCAACAGTTAGAACTGGTCATGGAGAAACAGACTGTTTCCAAACAAGAAAAGGAGTACCTCAAGTATGTATATTGTCACCTTGCTTATTTAACTCACATGCAGAGTACATCATGAGACATGCTGGGCTGGATGAAGCACAAGCTGGAATCAAGATTGCCGGGAGAAATATCAGTAACCTTATATATGCAGTTTTCATTCCAATCCCAAAGAACGGCAATGCCAAAGAAAGCTCAAACTATCACACAATTGCAGTCATCTCACACGCTAGTAAAGTAATGCTCAAAATTCTCCAAGCCAGGCTTCAGCAATATGTGAACCGTGAACTTCCTGATGTTCAAGGTTTTAGAAAAGGCAGAGGAACCAGAGATCAAATTGCCAACATCTGCTGGATCATGGAAAAAGCAAGAGAGTTCCAGAAAAACATCTCTTTCTGCTTTATTGACTATGCCAAAGCCTTTGACTGTGTGGATCACAATAAACTGTGGAAACTTCTTCAAGAGATGGGAATACCAGACCACCTGACCTGCCTCTTGAGAAATGTGTATGCAGGTCAGGAAGCAACAGTTAGAACTGGACATGGAACAACAGACTGGTTCCAAATAGGAAAAGGAGTACATCAAGGCTGTATATTGTCACCCTGCTTATTTAACTTATATGCAGAGTACATCATGAGAAATGCTGGGCTGGAAGAAACACAAGCTGAAATCAAGATTGCCGGGAGAAATATCAATAACCTCAGATATGCAGATGACACCACCCTTATGGCAGAAAGTGAAGAGGAACTAAAAAGCCTCTTGATGAAAGTGAAAGTGGAGAGTGAAAAAGTTAGCTTAAAGCTCAACATTCAGAAAATGAAGATCATGGCATCTGGTCCCCTCACTTCATGGGAAATAGATGGGGCAACAGTGGAAACAGTGTCAGACTTTATTTTTCTGGGCTCCAAAATCACTGCAGATGGTGACTGCAGCCATGAAATTAAAAGACGCTTACTCCTTGGAAGGAAAGTTATGACCAACCTAGATAGCATATTCAAAAGCAGAGACATTACTTTGCCAACAAAGGTTCGTCTAGTCAAGGCTATGGTTTTTCCTGTGGTCATGTATGGATGTGAGAGTTGGACTGTGAAGAAGGCTGAGCACCGAAGAACTGATGCTTTTGAACTGTGGTGTTGGAGAAGACTCTTGAGAGTCCCTTGGACTGCAAGGAGATCCAACCAGTCCATTCTAAAGGAGATCAGCCCTGGGATTTCTTTGGAAGGAATGATGCTAAAGCTGAAACTCCAGTACTTTGGCCACCTCATGTGAAGAGTTGACTCATTGGAAAAGACTCTGATGCTGGGAGGGATTGGGGGCAAGAGGAGAAGGGGAGGAGAGAGGATGAGATGGCTGGATGGCATCACTGACTCGATGGACGTGAGTCTAAGTGAACTCCAGGAGTTGGTGATGGACAGGGAGGCCTGGCGTGCTGTGATTCATGGGGTCGCAAAGAATTGGACATGACTGAGCGACTGAACTGAACTGAACTGATTCAGATGATACCACCCTTATCGCAGAAAGTGAAGAACTAAAGAGCCTCTTGATGAAAGTGAAAGAGGAGAATGGAAAAGTTGGCTTAAAACTCAATATTCAGAAAACTAAGATCATGGCATCTGGTCCCATATTTTCATGGCAAATAGATGGGAAAACAATGGCAACAGTGGCTGACTTTATTTTTGGTGTCTCCAGAATTGCTGCAGATCATGATCGTAGCCATGAGACTAAGACGCTTGCTCATTTGATGGAAAGTTATGACCAACCTAGACAGCATATTAAAAAGTAGAAACATTACTTTGCCAAAAAGCTATGGTTTTTCCAATGGTTATGTATGGATGTGAGACTTGGATTATAAAGAAGGCGGAGCACCAAAGAATTGATGCTTTTGAACTGTGTTGTTGGAAAAGATTCTTGAGAGTCCCTTGGACTGCAAGGAAATCCAACCAATATATCCTAAGGGAAATCAGTCCTGAATATTCATTGGAAGGACTGATGCTAAAGCTGAAACTTCAACAATTTGGCTAATTGATGAGAAGAACTGACTCAGTTGAAAAGACCCTCATGCTGGTAATGATTGAAGGCATGGGGAGAAGGGGACAAGTGAGGATGAGATGGTTGGATGGCATCACCAACTCAATGGACATGAGTTTGAATAAACTCCGGGAATTGGTGATGGACAGGGGCGTCTGCTGTGCTGCATTCCATGGAGTCACAAAGAATCGGTCACAACTGAGTGACTGAACTTGCACTTAACTTGTAAGCATACTAATCTAGCTTGGTGAAAGGAAGCTCTGGAACCACACTGTCTGTGTTCAAATCCCTTCTCTGACATTCTGTAGCTATAGGAGTTGGACACATTCTTAATTCTTTTAGCAATTTTCTTTTTTCAAATGTGAGTAATTATAGATTAGGTACATAAATTAAGTAATATAGTTTTTGTGAGGGTTGCTGCTGCTGCTGCTAAGTCGCGTCAGTCGTGTCGATTCTGTGTGACCCCATAGATGGCAGCCCACTAGGCTGGCTCCGCTGTCCCTGGGATTCTCCAGGCCAGAACACTGGAGTGGGTTGCCATTTCCTTCTCCAATGCATGAAAGTGAAAAGTGAAAGTGAAGTTGCTCACTTGTGTCTGACTGTGCGACCCCATGGACTGCAGCCCCCCAGGCTCCCATGTCCATGGGATTTTCCAGGCAAGAGTACTGGAGTGGGTTGCCATTGCCTTCTCTGTTTTAGTAGAGTTAATATAAATAAGATGTTTATAATATTTCTTGGAATGGAGTACCCATTGAGTACTTGTTTTCAATTATGACTAAATGCTAGGCACTTTCCTAGATGCAGGGAATTTGGTGATCCTTGGAAAGATTGGTATTAACACATAAACTAACATGTGTATGTAATTCCAAACAGTGATCACACCAAAATGGAAGTACATAATCAGAAGGACTAAAATAAGGGTAAGAAATAAGAAGGGTTAGTATAGAAAACTATTTAAGGAATGATTGTTCTCTGTCACTCATTTATGTCCAACTCTCTGCAACCCCACGTACTGAAGTTCACCAAGCTCCTCTGTCCATGGGCATTCTCCAGGCAAGAATACTGGAGTGGGTAGTCTTTCTCTTCTCCAGGTAGCCTTTCCCCACTCCATAAGGAATTATTAATTCCCCCTTAATATTGTAGCATTTTTTTAAATAAATGGTTAAAACTTGATAAATTCTACCATTTATTTTTATTCTTATAAATAAGCCCTTTGTAATTTTGTTTTTTTTCACATATGTGTGTATATATATATATATATATATATATATATAGCTGTACAGAGAAAGAATAAGCATTATCTATTTTTACAGCCTATCAACTAAGAGTGTGTCAACCTCCACCACCCGTACCCAATGCTGAAATTTTGACAGAAGATGATGAATTTGAAATAGGTAAAGTGTCTTAAATTACTTTCAAAGAAAGCATACTGTTAACAAAGGTTTTGCTTAAAATCAATAAAAATAAAGAATAGTAGCAGCCTGTCTTAAACCGTCTTTCCCTGGATTGATGGGGATTGTTTAGAATTTATAAGAATGGAAAACAGTGAAAAGAGGGAAGGTATTGTTAAGTAAGAAAAAAGAATTCTGTATTTTTAGGATGTACAGTTAGAAAACAGTACAGGAATCTGAGCCATATAACTATTCTGGTAGTTATTATTTTGCTACCTTCCAACACTGTAGTCTTAACTATTGTTCTTCAAATTCAGGCATAAACTTGATATGTATAATAAATGATATGCAGGGTGTATTAGATGACATATTTTATTTCCATATCCTTGAAAACAACTCATTATATTCCATGTGATCATAAATAAAGTCCTTTTAACACTGACTGGAAATTTAACCTCAATAATATCTCATAGCTTGAAAAATTATGTAAGAAAATAATGCATCTTAATGTAACATAATAAATTTCATCATTATTATCTATTAATATTAATTTTGGTTGAGAAATGTAAGAAAATATCAATGACCAATGTGAAACTAATCTTGATAGCAGTAACTAGTAATCCTTTTAAACTGCTTGATAGACTTTTAATGACTATCTTACCCATACCAACAAAATTATTTCCTTACTAGTATTGCTTATATATAATCAGATTGCCCCAGTACCAGTTTTACTGGTATTTATTCTTGGCTTCAGTTCCAATTGGTCAGTGCTCATGACTTACTAGTAATTTAATATTCTGAATATCATTGCTGCTTACAACTAATAGAATTTTTATACTGATTGAAAATAACTGAAAGAAAAAATATTCAGATTTTATAACTGAACCATCTGTTTATTTTAACCATTACCTTGGTGCTTAATGAAGCCCTTTTCTGCCTGTTTTTTCAATAGGTGATATTATTAGATATCAGTGTCTTCCAGGATTTACTTTGGTTGGTAATGCAATTCTGACCTGCAGATTAGGAGAACGACTCCAGATGGATGGAGCACCTCCCGTTTGTCAAGGTACCAATTCTTATGATTATTTATTTCTAAGTATTTGTTTTATGTTTAATTCAGTACTAACAAAATTGAGAAAACTCTATCTTATATAATTATTATATTTAACTGAAAGTAATTTAAAAATTATACTACTCGTATATGGTGTTTTTCATTCCATTATTTATCAGATTTAACTAAACATTGTTTATTCATCCGAGGTTTAATTTTTCTAGTTTATCCCATAGTCAGTTCAACTTATTTAAATTACTTTTGCTGTGAGGTTTGGAAGTGGAGATAGAAAGCAAGAGAAACCACTTTAAATAAAGGTTCCAATGTGGATTGCAAGTAGCTTCTGTTCTAACCACTAGAATCATTAAACTTTATTGAGTACATATGAAGAATGAAGATCTAAGGGAATAAACAAAAGAAAAGTTGTAAATAGTCCCTTCTATGAAAGCAAAATGGTGTAAGGAATATGACAGCCATATAAGCTGTAGCATACAGTGGTAAGGTAGAATCATATAATTTTAAACTGTTTATATGAGAGGGAAAGCTTGATGGAGGCATTATTCCCTTAGTCCTGGGTCTGAATAACCAGTGATACTTACTTTGGTAGAACTGAGCTAGCAAAAGAGTTAGCCAAGAAACAGAGGTATATGCAAAGACACAAAAATGAAAGATGGTGAGATGCAGACGTCAAGGAATTCAGTGTTACAAGGACAAGACCATTATGGCTCTTGAATGATGTATTGGGATTTTGATGTTTGGGAATCATGTATTATTAACTTGTGTAGCTCCTAGGGCCATAATAGTGCCTAATACACCTGACAACCTCTTGCCTGGAAAATCCTATTGCCTGGAAAATCCTATGGATGGAAGAGCCAATCAGGCTACAGTCCATGGGGTAGCAAAGAGTCAGACATGACTGAGTGACTTCTCTTTCTTTCTTTCTTTTACATAGTAATTAATTATAAACATTGGTTAATTTGAGTAAAATTGATTTTGATTATCCCTCCCCAGATTTTATTGAATTGCTTCCTTCACTACGGTTTATTCCTGAGAAATAAAAATCAATTTTCCATGCAGTATCTTAACTCTTATAATGATAAAATTAAAATTCTGTTTATTATTTCGAACATGCTATCAGTAGGAAGAAATGTTTGATTTTTCTACCTTTATGGAGTCCTTAGAAGATAGGGGCTTTTAAAGCATTAAGAAAGAAAAGATGAGTTTGGAGGTATAATCAGCACCAGTATAAGAATTTCCCTTGATCTTAATCAATGATTTTGTAGGCCATCTTAGGGTTGGTTGTTAATTCTGAAGTCTATTATCTATATTCCTGAATGAACAAGCAATTATATATCAAGATTTCTTCCTTGACCCAATATATAACTTAATTGTGAGCTCTTAGAAATACTTCTTATTTATATCTAGATCCAAATTCAGCATTATTTTTAATTAAAAAACAATTTTTTTAACCTGGTTATTTGAGTCCCTCATATCTCAAGACTTTCAATATCTTATTTCTAAAATCAGAATTTCCTGTAGTAAGTGTGTCTCCTCCTATTTAATCTGCTGTGGAGAATACAAAAAAGGAGACAATCTATGTTTGTTTCATAATAACACTATGGGTACTAGCTAAAGTTAATTATCCCTCAGAATAAGTTTAGACAGAGTTACTATATTAATTAATTGACCTAACACTTAGGCAAAAAAAATCTGATTTTAAATATTTGTTTAGGGACTTCCTGGGTCCAGTGGCTAAGATTCCATGTTCCCAGTGCACGGGGAAGAGGTTTGATCTGGGGAAATGAGATCCTGCCACACAGTATGGCAAAAAAAAAATTTTTTTTTCTTCAATTGAATTAATTCACAGTCCTGCTAAACAATTGCCATTCGTTTGGAATCTGTTGTAACTAATCTATACTGTTTTTATTAATTTATTTTAAATTATTTTACTTTTTCACTTCTCATAAAAGAGGCTACATCACTTTTGTTATTCCTCCCTGGATCCTCTTTAGTTCTTTATATCACACTTAAAACATGGAAAGCATTTCTAAATATGATGTTCTTCAAAGGGTTTAATATAAATGGAATATAATAAGTGATTGAGGCTGCCCTGGTGGCTCAACAATAAAGAATCCACCTGCCAACGCATGAGGCATAGGTTTGATTCCTGGGTTGGGAAGTTCCCGTAGAGAAGGAAATGGAACCCATTCCAGTATTCTTGCCTGGAAAATTGCATGGATGGAAGATCTTGGTGGGCTAGAGTCCATGGGGTTGCAGAGTCAGACAGGACTTAGAAACTAAAACATGTATAAAGGGGAAAAATTGTATACACTTCTTAAAGTTGTGGTGGCAAATCAGTGATATAATACACAGAAAGTGCTTAACAGTATATTCTTGCTTTATATTGGTTAGTATGAGAATAGGTTAATTTTAGTATTTACAGTAAGTTATATTGAATTGTCTCAGTTTTTCAAATGTAATATGGAATATTTGTTCAGTCGAAAACATTGGGACCATTAAGACATACACTTGCTTTTCTATAACAATAGCCTAAGAAGAAAGTTTAAAAAGCAAAGAAATTATAGCCATAAAATTAACTAACTGCAATAATAGAAGCATACATTAAGAGGCGCCAAGAAGGAAATAAGCAGTTCTGCTTGGACTAATGGAGGAGAAATTCAGGAAGTATTTCACAGAGGATGAGACTTGGTCTGGGTTTTGAGGTGCCCAAATATTTCAAGTGTATCAGACAAGAGGAGGACATTTGAAACAGAAGCACTAACAGATATGCTGAATTGAGAAAATTATAGGTTATTCAGTATGTTTGGAGCATTCTGTTTCAGAGGAGGAACAGCAGAAAACAAAGCTGGAGAGGCATGCAGGGACTAACCTTGAAGGCTTTGAAGGTGCTGAATGGTTTTTAGTGAGGGGTTGACATGTTCAGTAACACTCACCTAGCTAAATATTTCAGAAATATTAAATATCAGTAGCTGGGCACACACAACATAACCCTTTTCTTAAAACTTACTTGTCATATCTTTTAATTATCTATATCCTTTATTTCAATATGCCATAGATATATTCATTAATCTTTATCTTTGACTCATTTTTTTCATTCCATTTCTAACCTTAAAATTTCTTTGTTCATTTGTTTATTTTACATATTTTTCACTTTGTAAAAAGCAAACATCAGATTTCTCTTTTTAGACTGAGAATGATCCAATACTATTTGTTGAATTGTTACTTCTTAATTTTGAAATCACATCCAAGATGCAAACATCTCAGATTGAATAAGAGAAATAGAAGCAATAAAAAAAGAAAGAAAACAGTTCTTGGATTAGCTATAGTATATTCTATAGTAAATATTCAAATATCTGTATATTAATTTATGGCAGATTTTATTAACTCAAGTTATTTCAAGTTATTAACTTGATTGAAGAACAATCATATGTTGTCATAATTTACTGGTGTATTATAGTTTGGAGATGCAGTTGATATATTATTATGAAATGAACAGCTTATGCTTTGTCTTACCTTTTTGGTCTGGAAAGGTAACTGGTGACCCCAAAATTGTTTTAAATTCCCATGGTTTAAGCCTATTCCTGAGATTAGAGAAGTAGCTTTGTCTGGAATGAATATTCTGAGGTAGGGCAACTTCCTGTCTGTTCTCACATACCTGAGTGAATGAAAGTTTGAGGACAAAAGAAAAAGTCAAGAAGGAATAGGACTTAGATAAGAGACAGAGGGAAAAGAACATAAGAAGATGAAGAAAGATAGGGAAATAATATAAAGATAGAGAGGGAAGTAAATGCCTTATCTTTTAATTATCTATATATTTATATTTATTAATCCAGAAAGAAAATGTGTCTCCCATGTAATAAAAAGGAAATTAATATTATGCAATTTGGGGACATTGCTTCATTTTTTGAACTGCAAGCTTACTATACAAGTTGTCATTTTATACACATAGTTCAAAGTATTGTTTCCTTTATTGTTATTTAACATAGAAACAGAATATCCAGTATTTAAAATGCAGTTTTCACTTAAGTCTGAAACATGAGCATTATCTAATGATTCATTTTTTCTGACAGTTCTCTGTCCCGCCAATGAATTACGCCTGGATTCCACGGGAGTCATATTGAGCCCTGGATATCCTGACAGTTACCCAAATCTTCAAATGTGTGCCTGGAGCATTTCTGTGGAAAAAGGATATAACATCAGCATGTTTGTAGAATTCTTCCAGACAGAAAAAGAATTTGATGTTCTTCAGGTGTATGATGGTAACCATAGGTTATATTTACTGGATATTCACAAATTCAATTCAAATGCTCTAAGTATACATTCAGGCCTTCAATATAAACAACTGCCTATATGACTTTATTTTATCTTAAGGATGATTTTAGAAGTAGCAACATCAAATTTACCTATATACCATATTAAAATTGCACTTAGCTTGATCATTTTGTTATGAATTGTAGCTGCTTTAGCTATGGAATTAAATGTGTAAACAAACACATTATGTTAAGTTATTGTTTATGAAGTAAATTGGTCCTGGATGAATTTCACCATATTTAATACCATTCTAAATATATGAAATACTAAACAGAAATTGCTCAGTTATATCTAAATTCTATTATTTTCTTTCTGAAGGACCAAATATTCAAAGTCCAGTGCTTGTTTCACTCAGTGGAGATTATTCATCTGCTTTTAATATAACAAGCAATGGTCATGAAGTATTCCTTCAGTGGTCAGCAGATCATGGCAATAACAAAAAAGGCTTCCGGATAAGATATATAGGTATGTGATACTTATAACTTCAGTGCAGATCTCATCTGCATCCTCAGTATGGTTGTGATTAAGGAGCAAAGACACAGATACTATTCAGTTAGGTATGAATCTGAATCATAATTCCTCTATTGATGTTTCTTGAGTTATTTATATAACATTTCTGACCCTCTGTTTCCTTATTATAGTGATAAACAGTACTATGTCTTTCACATGATTTTTGAAATAATTAAAAGCACTTAAAGTATTTATGACTTAAGTTAATTATAAACTTTGATACTCTAAGTGCTTATTTTCCCAAGAGAGGTTTCCCTTGAACACTCAAAAAATAATAGGGTTGCTCAATTGTGTGTATCTGATCTATTTAATATATAAATAACTCCTTTAATAAGTTTAAACAAAAGATAAACATACACTTGTAAAAACCTTTGTTTTCATCATTGCCCACTGATTTATGATACTTGCTAAAATATTTTAAATATTAAAATACAAAATGATAAATAGATCACTTAAAAACCTTTAGTTTTAAAAAAATTGTTTTTTCATCATTGCTTTTCACTGAGTAATAGTGAAAAAGATGAGGGCTGAAAATTCTTCTTAATATCATGATGAAATAGCTTTTTCTATATGCCTTCCTGTTTATGAAGTCTACTGATACTGAACCCAAATTTTCCTGTTGAATAAGTGTACATGGTTTTGCATTATGCAAAGATTATATCCCTTTTATTTATTACCATCCTAAGTCATGTCAGAGGCCATGGGTATGTGCTCAGGAACAAAACACTTCAGAACCAATCAGTCATCTCTTTATTTAGTGTTCAGATCATGTCTTCTGAAGCCACGGATCATTGCATATCAGCTCTACTGAAAATTACTTTCTTAAATATTTTATAAATTATTCGGACACAATTGTAGACATAAACTTAAATAAATTTGATTCTAGTTTTAAAGGTAAACTGTTGATTTTTACTCATTTATATAAATTTGCATATATAGTATAAAATATAGAAATATAATATTTTTTGTCTACTTTGATTTTTAAATTATAAGATGATAGTTTGCCAACAATGTGTCTTTTCCATATTAGAGGTAAGTTGTTACTGACATTACATGATAGCATATTTATAATTTTTATCCTATAATAAATATCCATTGTTTGAAATATTATTAAGCATACAAAGGAGAAATATTTAAAGACTGAAATATGTACCCAAGTCATTCTTAATACATTTTCACATTTGAATCAAAGTTTCTATCGTATGAACTTTATATATATCTTTTTACTAAAGCTCTGCCCAGATTATTTAAAAAGTCAGAACATTAAGTTGTATTTTTAATGATGATAATAACTTAAAGGGAAACCATTTAAATCCAACAATTATAAGCATTAGATTCACCATATTAAAGACTATATTAAAGACTTATTTATGTTGATCTTCATGACAAAGTTGGACATAAATATAATGGAAACATCATTTTTAGCCCTAAGAATGACTTGACATATTGAGTACAATTTTGCCTTTAGAAAATGACAGGTTATGACACATATATTCTAAGTCCATCTCTTTCTTACTATTTACCCCTAAAGTCTCATTTTTTCTCAGATGAATACATTGAAGTTTCAAAGGGTAAATGGATCCTGCCAGGCTGAATAGTCTCAAAAGTACATGTATATAAAAAAGTCAGTTGACATTATCTTTTGACATTTCAGACTTCAGCAGATGAAAAAAGTTTTATTTTATTGGCATTTTTTATCACCATATGTAAGCACTCTTGACAGCATGGAAACTCTTTAATAAACTGGGAAAGAAGATTATGAAATGTGGAGGGGTCTATTTTAGACATCCACCAAAATGAAATGCATGCCCTAACATGACATAGGTGTCTGGAGATAATTTCAAAGTGACATGTAGATACATGCTTTAAAATATTTCTACCCAAACTGTGGCATATAGGCCTTTCAAACGACAGGAAATAATACCATTCCAAAAGTCAATGAACTATTTGTATGGCTTTTGAACCTTCAGGGTGTTACAAAAGTATAATGTATTTCAACTTAGGAGACATCTTCAGTGACGATAAGAATTAAAAAAAGTCCAGAAATAGTTATGTATCCTAAAGGTTGTGTCAATAGATTGTCAAGTGGATGGCAAATAATATGATGTCCATATGAAGTAAAATTCACCTAGATGGCAGTTGAATTGACCAGTTTTTATGAACTAGTATTATTATATTTTTAATAACTGGATTGTAAAGAGTTTCTGATTCATTAGTTATACAGTGATTTTAATTTTCTTTTAAAAAAGCTTTCTACTGTAGTACACCAGAATCCCCGCCTCATGGATACATTATCAGTCAAACAGGAGGACAGCTAAATAGTGTGGTCCGCTGGGCCTGTGATCGAGGATTCCGACTTGTCGGGAAAAGCAGTGCTGTGTGCAGAAAGTCTTCCTATGGGTATCACGCATGGGATGCACCGGTCCCTGCTTGTCAAGGTGAAGTATATTAACCAAAAATGGCCCATTGATGAAAGATTAACCTCATTTAGCTTTTTCATTTAGATTGCCGAAACTTCTAAAATTATGAACATTCAGAAGCATGTTATAGACACCTCTAAGGAAAATAAGGCTTGAAAACACAGGCTGATAAATTTGAGGAGCATGTGACACATTGTTTTATAATGCTTCATTTGTTGTTATGTGATTTATGTCTTTACTCTCTCCACTTATATGCATACTCTACTCATACATCTACCATCCCGTCACTTAGCTGTCAGAAATGAATGACCTGGAGCTGGATTTTGTGTTAGTGTGGAATCTGCGAGAGAAAAGAGAGGAAAAGATGGCCAAGGTCACTGAAAACATTCATTCTCAAGTATGCAAACATGTGTTCTCAGTGTAACAAATGTAAAAGAAAATGGAAAATGTAGCCAATGACCACATTATTTTTTCTTCACTGTTTAGCTAACTTGACAGAAATGACTTTCATTTTGTTAAAAATCAAAGCACACTCTGAGCATTGATCTTGCAATGCAAAAGAATGACAAATCAACAAATGGCATATTTTAGAGCTTTGGACTAGGTCCAAAAATGTTTTTAAAAAGTAGTTGAGTCTCTTACTAGGTATAGTCATAAAGACAAGTTTAACAGTTCCACAGGAAGATGTAATGTCATTGGACTTTGACACTCTTAAACATATCACATTATTTTCCAATATCAAATTTAAATTTATATTTGATTTATTTTACCCAGCATATGAAAGCATATATAACAACTGTGAACCCTTACATTAAAAATGCAAAGCACTTTTAATAAATAATGGGTGTTACCTCTAATTTACCTATTGAAGGCAATTTATATAAAAAATAAAATATAAAACAAATGAATTAAAATTTAAAATTTAATAACAGCAAGTTGAAATGAATAAAGATTTGATATTAACCAGGTAACTGAAATGGTTTACTTGTTAAATTGTGATCTCTAATTCATGAAAATATAGCTTTCATAGATATATGGAAAACAATGAGAACTGAAAAACTGTTTGTTTTATTGATGCAGAAACATTAATTACTTATTAGATAGTGGGTTACCAACACTGAAGGCACTGACTTCTTATAGAATAGATACATTTAATAAACTGTCAAAACATCTGCTTTTCTTTAACCAATGAATAGTAAATGTATTTATACATTTCTAGTATTTCATATGGATTTAAAATAAACATTTAAATGCTCTGAACTTTGAACAATTAAATATCAGTTATCAAGAATTATTCATGTATATAATTAATCTTTAAGAAAACTTTAGTGAAAACAGTTAACTATTGGTTAAAATAAAAAATTATACTGAACTTTCTGAAATTTTGACATTGTTTTGTAATGTTAGCATTATAATTTCATGGATTTTTTGGTATATAATATGACGTTTATATATAGAGCCGTTTTTACTGTTCTTGACTTGAAATGTTTCTATAATTACAAAAGATAAATCAAAATATAGCTTAAAAAAGACATTTTTCATAGCAAAGTGATAAAATATTTATATTAATAACTTGAAGAATCATTTCCAAAATTGATCCTTGATTTTCACTGCAACAAATTTAAAAGATTAATTATTTTATAAAAAAATTTTATTGTATGTGACCTGTGTTTGGATATAACTAATTAAAATGAAATGGCTAAATATCATTGGAAAGAGCTATATACACAATACAGTTTTTTGATGTTGTTGTTCCAAATTTGTTTTGCATTCTTCAGTCATTTTTATTCTTCTTGTCTCTTTTACTTGAGCTGTGGTTAGACAATGTGAACATAGTTAAAGATAGAAAAAGTATTCTGTTGTCTCTATTTGGGTTTAGTTAGGTGTTTTATTTGTCTGTATATCGACTGATCATTATTGACCCCTTGAATTAAATCATTATCATCCCTCTACACAATTGAGTGTTGTACAGTGCCGTGTCCAGCACAGCAGGTGAGAAAGACTTGAAACGGGGTGAGCGCCTAATGAAACGACAGACAGATAACTTGGCATGCAGCGAGTCAGGGGGCCCTCCCGCTCTCTATGGCGGGAAGACAAAATGACTCCTTTCAGCCCGCACTTTTATTGGTAGAAGTCATATGAGATCATTAGGAAATAGCTATTCTGGGGAGTTTGATCAGCACACCATAAAGAAGGAGTAAAGTTAAGGCTCTTCTGTTAATCAGGGACATCTTGTTTTGTGTCCATGGGGACGGCCGCAGGGGCAGGCAGTGAAGCGGAGCAGAAAGCAGGTCCTGTCCCTAGTATGTCCGGTGGACATGCTTAGGAGGACAATCAGGAGGGCGCAGTTTGCCGCACCCTCGAGTCATGTGGCAGGTTCTGGTCTCTGCTCCGCCAGGCTGCAACAGTACAGGGTTATGCAGAAACAGTCACTCTATATTTCCTGTTTTTACTTTTAATTTGTGATTTTTGAGAGCTCTTGGAGAGAAGCCTCTGACGATCACTCAGTGATGAAGATTCTTCTGAACTTTGTTTTTCATTTTTAGCTAAGAACTTAAATTGTAACATTTAAGAACAGGCACATTTGTTCTATCATTTTAGTATGTTGTCTTTTTTTTCAGTTCTGAAATATAGTCATTAACCATGTATATGAAATCTATACTATTTAAATTTCACTGTTACTTTACTATAAGTTTAACCTACACCATCCCAACAATGTGCAGTTAACAGTCTTCAGCAGGGATTTAGTGGGTATGGTTTGTTAAAAATTGAAATTCCCAGAAGTCCTAAGTGGAAATACTAACATTGCTTTAATAGACATCAGGGAATGATTTATGTTTGGAACACGATTTTAGAAGTCTATAATTAGATAGCTGGGATAATAACATAATTATATGAGATTGCTTATATAATTTATTAAATCAAAATTACTTTTCTGTTTATAATTTATAAGTTATCAAATTACAAAAGATCAAACTATTCAACAGTAGGGGGTCTGCCATTTAATTTTGAGAATTTTTTTATAGGTTTAGCTAAGATTACTTTTTTTTTTTTTTTACCTTGTAGTCAATTTGCATGGATTAATCAAAATTAAACACCTAAGTGAAGGGCTTTATAAGAGAAGCAGAAATAATTTTAGGTTGAAATGAGAGACAGGTAAATAGAATACAACTTTTATAAATATTCCAACGAAACTCACATTTTTCTGTTCTTTTCATATGAGAAAAATATAGTTACAAGTCCAAAATGTCTTATGTAAAAACAATAAAATGAGCTATTTCAGAAATTAGAAATTTTATGACCAGATGTCATAAATAACTCCAGTTGGTTCAAGTCTATACCTATATTCAAATATATTAATCTTTCTGCAGATAGATGTATGAATCTTTATACTGAATATTATATAAAAGATACAGAGAATCTCATTTAGGGTTTGTCTGCCAAATATATTCTTTGAAAGTTTATTTTTTTTTCTTTTTGGAGATGCAATTGTGGACATGTAGAGCACCGATTGAAAGCAACTGACTTCAGGGGACTTCTGTATAGACATTTTAACTTATGTGAAAATATCTTATATATAATAAACTATTTAAATACAAATCTATACTGTAAATAACACCTTATGGTAAAGCTAACGTTCATGTAAATTACATTTGTTGTAAATAAAAATCAAGACATCAAAGACATATCAGCAAAATGCAGAAATATCCAAGCTACACTGAGAACAGTAAGTCCTGGCCCTGTATTTATTAGACATATCCATACACGTCATATTCCATGAATGGTACTTAAGCACATAGAGTTTGACTGGACCTAAGATAAGGTATATCCAGCCTCCAGGTAAAAACTTCTGTTTTCCTCCTGCCCCAAATCCTCATGAGTATTGGTTATCACCACCTGTAAACTCTTTAGTCAAATTGAATAGAGCCAATTTGATAGGCCCAGACATGAGTTAGCACTAATACAAATCTATATTTACCTACCTTGCCTTCTTATATAATCTAGAAACATGCTGATAATCATGCACACACTGACAAGAAACTCAGTAAGAAACTAAGAAAGAAAGCATTAATAATGTATGGATTCCCCAATTTAAAAGCACTTTCAACAAGAGTTTGAAATAAATGATTCAGAAAATGTTATAGCTCAGAGAAGCTTTTTGGGGAGATATTCTGAAATTGTTTCAGAGGAATTAATAAAATTCCAAATAGTTTTATGTGCTTTACAGTTAATGAGACAGCTAATTATTTTTCTGCTTCTTTGGTCTTTTATGTATGTATTTAATTTAGCAATTTCCTGTGGGATTCCTAAAGCTCCAACAAATGGAGGAATACTCACAACAGACTACTTGGTAGGAACTCGAGTTACCTATTTTTGTAATGATGGATATAAATTGTCATCTAAGGAACTTACCACGGCCATATGTCAATCAGATGGAACTTGGAGCAATCATAACAAGACCCCTCGTTGTGTTGGTATGTATGTTAAGGAAATTTCATCACTTGTGTTTCTACTGGTATCTTATATGATTTAAAACTTTATGTACCAAATTGTAGAGCTCTTCCCTGAAGTGATGTCTAAGAAATAAAATTAAGCTGTCTTGTGCTATAAAGAACTAGAATATAGTGTAAGGACTTTTTACTCATTTTCAGAAGCTCTAGAATATATATGTCAAGAGAATAAAGTGACATTTTATTTTACATAAAAATTTTTATTTACTTTGTAGAAAGGCATCCATCAGTCAGCATGTTTTCACTACATAGGTCTTTTGAAAAAAATGTTTAAGTTTGCATGAATTAAATTATATTTAATACATTCAGTTCTGGCTTTTATAAACATAAATGATGCTGTTGAGATGATCCAAACTTTTTAATAATTGTCAAAATTCTTCATAGAGCTTACATTTAGAATATTTCTCATTGCTGTCATTAATACTGTAATAAGTAAAATAATATATAATGGTTATTGAAAATAATTCACATAAAATATTTGATAGCAAAAGGATTGGAAATGTGTTTAAATAAGGTTTTTAATTTTTCTCTATAAAACACTTATTTATTCTCCTTTAGTAATGACATTTCGACTTAGCTGTGATTTCATTTAAAATGGGATTGTTAAATTATTTGAAATCTTAACGTAAGTGTCTAGTAATGCAGTTACTTATGATGAGCAACTTTTGAATTAGCTGAAGTTTATATTGACACTGGGAACTGAATTCTGTTCATTCAGCAAAAGAGTGAATACTGAAAACTCAAACGCTCATGCAGGCAAAGTTTATTTTAAAGGACAGAAATATAAAGTTCTTAGCATAGACACTGAGAGGGGGTAAAGAGCCCCCAAAAGGCATGAATAACAGCAGTTTGTATCTTCATTAGAATTAATTTGTTCAGTTTTGGTTGGCTCAAGGCCAGATGTGTGTAATTTCTGACCAATCAGTTTAAATGTTGCCATGTCCAGTTTGTCATTTTTATGGCTTTTTTGGGTCCCCCATTTTCTCAGTGTCTCCAGACACTATGATGCATCCATTGACCCTTTCTGAGGACCTCAGACAATTATTTATGGACCAAATGTATGTTTAAGAGTTAATGGTCCACCTGGAGTTTTTCTTCTTGATGAACTGGACATCAATTAATATTGGTCTTGTCCTGAGTCTGCATGTTTTATGACCCTCCAGACTAGGTAGACATTCCTCTGAATGCCTGGAAACTGGAGCAACTATGGCTTTAGGCTAGTGAAGCAAAACATTCATATGAGAGAATTAAAATTGAAATTAGAAAAGAACAGAGCCTCTGACCCTACACTGACTGCCTAACAATTTCCACCTCAATATCACAAGTCTTGCATAAAAAAGATCATTCTCATAAAACAGATTTTCTCAAAATATATAGTCAGTAATAGAGATTCTAGGTAAATGCAACAATGTGTACAAATACTTTCAACTGTGAAATAGCATGACATGTTCAAGAAACTTCCAATAATACCATAGAGCTGAGGGAAAGATTAGCATGAAAAAAAAATTACTAAAGACTTTTTATGGCACAAGAGTGAAGGAAGTAAGGAAGTGATGAACTAAGAATGGAATAGACATGAGACATAATTAAGTAAAACAGACATGACTGACTTAATAGTATTTATCTTGGTTTTTGTATAGTTGTTACATGTCCAAGTATCAATTCCTTTACTTTGGAACATGGAAGATGGAGAATTGTGAATGGTTCCCATTACGAATACAAAACCAAAGTAGTTTTCAGCTGTGATCCTGGTTATCATGGATTAGGTCCTGCTTCTATTGAATGTCTTCCTAATGGTACCTGGAGTTGGAGAAATGAAAGACCATATTGCCAAAGTAAGTATACATTCCATTAAACTTATTTCATAAGCAGTCCTTGGTGAATAAATTACTTGATCACTTCTCTACACACTCTAGAACAAGAATGAGGTAATATTAATTAAAAATGATTGATTCTCAAGTCATCTTAAAAACTTTGTAACTGTTTTTATATTTGTAAATGCTTATTAAAAAGAGTCCTTGGGTTCAGATATCCTTTGCTTAGATTCTAGGTCTATCATTTATTAAAACAACTATGCACTGATCTTAGCCCTTTACATGTATTATTCCAATTATACCTTAGTTCCCATTCAGTTGATATTATTATATTTATTTTACTAAAGATGGAACTGTGCCCAAGAATTTAATCATGTTATGTTAAGTCATAGAGCCTATAAATGGTGGAGAATTGGGCTTCAACCCAAGGATTCTAATGAAAACCTCTGCCTTTTGGTGTTGTATGATGTTTATTCTGTTTCTTAGACTAGCAATTTATACCTTGTTGTTGTTGTTCAATTGTTATGTCCAGTTCTTTGTGACCTCATGGACTGTAGCCTGCCAGGCTGTTCATGGATTTCTCTGTCCATGGATTTCCCAGGCAAGAATACTAGAGTGGCTTGTTATTTCCTTCTCCGTAAGTTCTTCCCAGATCAGAGATTGAAACCATGTCTCCTGCATTGGCAGGCAGATTCTTTACCACTGAGCGACCAGAGAAGCCCACAGTAATACCTATCTGATACTTACTATTTATGATTTACTGGTGTTACATGTTGAAAATACCAGCTAGAACCTGTTCATAGCAGAAATTCAGTAAACATTTATTGAATCAAATTGAACATTTGAGTCATTCTATTTTCATGCTTTCTTATAATATCACTATAAATGTCCAGTGTGTAAAGTAGATAAGCTAGCTGAACATGGAAAAATCAGTGGAAATATCTTGAACTTTCTTTACTACATTTATTGGGTATTTACTTAGTGCCAGGAAATATGCTAAGCTGAAAATTCATCCTTTTATTTCATGTTCATCACAATTTTTTAAATTAAATTTATTTATTTTAATTAGAGGCTAATTACTTTACAATATTGTGTTGGTTTTGCCATACATCAACATGAATCCGTCATGGCATTTATGATATAGACACATAATTTAGAAATAAACTAATAAAAACATCTGACATCTAAATGGATTATGGTGACTAAAATATTTAACGTAACAGATACCTCTTAACAGATAACTATATGTAGTAAGTATACAAGTACCTAATAATAATTTACTTATGAATATTTGATTTATTTTCTTAATCTCCATATAAGTAAAGAATCTTGGGGTTGCTGTTTTTATAATCATTGATGAATTAAATCTCAAAATCCATGTATAAGTTATATATTCTAAAACTATAGCATATGTATTTGTAAATTTTGCCTTATTCTTTTAGGTTTTTCACCCAAGATCTTTCCCTTTCTCTGGTCTCTTTGTTCTTCCACTTTAAATTCATTAAAAGGACACATGGGATAAGGATATTTCAAAGAGCTAAGAAAAAATGTATAACAGCAGCATTCGTTATATCAAACATTGAACAAATATTTGTCTGGTTTCTTTGTGTTCTGTCCTTTATTATATAGGACTATATAATAGTCTATATTATATAGTTCTTATATTCTTATATTAAGTTCTACATAAGATCAAGTTCCTGCCCAGAAGTAAGAGTGGAGCAAAAATCAGAACCTAAGAATTACAGTTAATAGAGAAAAATGGAAAGAACAGAATTTTTTTCTGGTCCTTCATTTATTCATTTTTTACATTAAAATATTATAAATATCAGTGTTATTAACCCTAATAAATATTATAGCTACTGCAAAGGATTGTTTGGGGGATTGATTCAAAACAATGAATATATCTTAAATTTTACATGTAATTTTTCAAAGTTTGCAAATTTTCTATTTGTCTATCCAATAGTCTCCTAAAGCCTAGAGATGAAAGCCAGACCTGGAGCCAGATAAAGGCTGGTGGTTACTTATTCAATTCTGGATTTAAACTGCTAGCTGTAAATTTTTATTTAGCTGTTTATGGGCTCTGGAATCTCATTAAAGTTACTGATAAATCAGAGAAAGACTTTGGGCTAATAAATGATCCTACCTTTAGTATTGCTTTTTTTTTTTTTTTTTTCACCACAACCTGTTGAGTGACCAGGTTGGCTAAGCAAAAAACACAAACAAAATCATATGTCGTCCCATGTCACTGTTACTTCCCTGGTGGCTCAGCTGATAAAGAATCCACTGGCAATGTGGGACACCTGGGTTCAATCCTTGGGTTGTGAAGATCTCCTGGAGAAAGGAATAGCTACCCACTCCAGTATTGTGGCCTGGAGAATTCCACAGACTTCCTCAGAATTCTTGTCTGAGACAAGACAGAGCAACTTTATTACATTACATGGGAACTCAAAGGAGAAAAATGTTAAATTATGTCATTTATTTTCTCTATACTGTCATGATCTTTCAAGCATGTTTTGCAAATATCAAGTTTAATTGTCATATTTAATTGTCAATTTTTATGGTCAAATCATAGGAATTCAGAATGTTGAAAACATGATTTTGTTATGTTTGTGTTGACTGTATCTTTAGGATTTTTTATTATGTTATTGTTTTCAAGTTATTTCCTGTGGAGAACTCCCAACCCCTCCCAATGGAAATAAGATTGGAACTCAGACTTCATATGGCTCAACAGCCATCTTTACCTGTGATTCAGGATTCATGCTTGTGGGCTCTGCTGTTCGGGAATGCCTTTCTTCAGGTCTTTGGAGTGGATCAGACACCAGATGCCTAGGTACAGATTTTTAAGTCATTTTAAGCAAACACTTTATTCTCCCTCTCAAAAAGCAGCCCTTTTTCATAATAAGAGATAATAACTTATATTCACTCAGTAAGGATGATAAAAACTGGAAAATGTTTAACTTTTAAAATGTCTCATGGTAGAAAAGCTATTAAACAGATATCTCTTAATCTACTAGTATTCCAAATGAGAATCTTAAGTCATTAAGGAAAGGCAGAATTTTTTCCCAGCATGGTGAAAATAAAAGGTGAAAACTAATTGCTGAAAATTATATGTCTGCAACTCCACTGGATTAAGCACTGTAGCTGTTAGTTCATTCTAAACCATAGTCAATTCTCCTTTCACCTGTTTGCTTAAGGTAATGACTAAGGAAGAAAAACAATTTCCACATTTAAGTTTCTCCCTTTTTACTTCCTAACAATTCAACATGTGTAATATTACTTTTTATTAAAACTTGAAAAATCTATTTTTCAAGCCTGAAAAGTGAAAGTGAGTGAAGTGAAAGTGAATTCGCTCAGTCGTGTCTGACTCTGCGACCCCACTGATGGTACCCTACCAGGCTCCGCCGTCCATGGGATTTTCCAGGCAAGAATACTGGAGTGGGCTGCCATTTCCTTCTCCAGGGTACCTTCCCAACCCAGGGATTGAACCCGGGTCTCCTGCATTGTAGACAGACGTTTTACCATGTGAGCCACCAGGGTAGCCCATCTGAGGCAAATAGGTTCCCCCCCAGTTTTTTTTTTTTGATTAATTCTAAAAAAACTGTTCATTAAAAGAAACTGAATAGCTAGTTTTTTGAAGGCCTTCTATTGAATCCCTTCTATTATTATTAAAATAATATTATGATATATGTTTTATCTTTTTTTAAAGACTTAAACAATTACCTTAAGATTAGGAAAATGGTTTGATTTATGACTTACTTTTCTATAAAATTATTTCAAGAAATGAGAGCTAGTGTTAAATTAAATAATAATAATAAAAATTGTTCTGATAAAATATACACTTGCCTCTTGGGAACAAACATAATCTTATTATTTACGATTTTAAAAATTGCTGATTATTATGAACAGGATATTTCTAAATTTGTACTGTGTTTCAACTCTAAAATTTTACTCTTGAAAAATATGACACATGGGAGTAAAGCCTGTGACTTTAACAGTTTACATACATATTGTATTGATAATAAGCTTGAAAACATTAGTGATGGTACAGTCATCATTTGAAACTTTAAAGGGTATAGGTAGAGATTTTGGTTAAGATTTCTTTTCTCACCCTCTCAGGCATATTTGTTAGTAGGTATACTTGGAAACTCAGTAATGATGGTTTCTTTATTAGAGTATACATATGTATTTGAATATTCTGTAAGACTATTACATAACTAGAAAATGATAAATAAATTAAATCATGTATTAATATAGAATTGAATAATAAAATACTTCCTATTATTTTCTAACTTGGTTTTGGTTATGCTCATTTCAATTGCAGATTAACTTATTTAATTTATTTTAAAGTATTATTTGTAATTATATTTTAAATTATTTTATTTTTAAATTAATATATTTATTATAAATAAATATTATTTTATATATAATATTAGTATTATATATAATATACATTATTATTATAAATAAAAATTTTTAAATATATGTAAACTAACTTTAAAATACTCTATTTGGTAACTCTTTGTCCTGATGAACTGCTATTGTATGCTATATGTTATTTATTGGATTTTGTATATAGAGGGTGGTTTTATTCACCTACTTAGAATCCTTATTCTGTTTTCTGGAACAATAAGTTGTAAGAGGAATATTTATAAACAAACATTGACTCTCAGTCTATAAAGACAGCATTCTTGCATAGGATATAGTGTTGACATCTAATATAAATGCAAAAGTGTGTCAGTAGGAGGAATGTGCTATTGCCAAATAAGCAGATCCTAGAAACTTATACTTTGAATTAATTTGAATAATGTACATAGCCTAGTCATTCTTCTCATGGTTGCAAACTTATCCTTATAGCCCCAGATACTTTTGGCTTAGAATGGTCCTAGAATGTGCTTATGATTATTTAAATATAGTGTATTTATTCTCAAACTCCCAGCATTTTATTATAAATTTTTCAGTTGAGAGACTTGATGATGAACACCCACATGCCTAATATCTAGAATGTACAGTTAAACACTTGTATTTGTATATCACATATCTATTCATCCTTTCATGCCTGTATTAACCCATAAATTCATTTTATTTTTGATGCATTTTGAAATTGCCAAATGCAGTACATTTCATTTGTAAACATTTCTATATACATATAAGCTAGCTAGAGTTCAATATTTGCTCATGGTTCTTTTTTTTTAATGTTGGCAAATGTACAGTGCCATAAACACACTTGATACATTTTGACAACTGTGTACTCCTATATAACTAAAACTACTCAATAGTTACAGAACATTACCATTAGCTCAGAAAGCTTCCTTGTGACCCTTCATAGTCAATTTGCAGCTCTCTTCCCCTACACTCTGAAATAATAGCTGTTCTGTTTTTTTCACCGTATGGTAGTTCTTCCTGTTCTAGAAATTCATGTGAATGGAATCCTAAGTTTTGTACTCTTTTTGTGTAAGGTTTCTTTTATTCTGTTTCAATCATGTTCTTGTGTGTATCAGTAATTTTTTTTAATCTCTAAGTAGAATCTCCTTGTCTTGACCATTCCCCTACTGATGGTCATATGGACTCTATCCAGTTTGGGGTAATTATGAATAAAGTTGGTATGGACATTTGTATAAAAGTCTTTTTGTGGACACATCTATTCTTTTCTGGTGGATACTCTGGAGTGAAATTCCTAGAAGAGTTCTAGTTGTCTCACATTTTCTCTAGCATATGGTATAGCTAGTTTTTAAATTTTATTCATTTTTTTGGCATTCATAAAGGTATCTTGCAAAATTTAACTTGCACTATCTTGATGACTACTGATCAAGTATAGTTTCCTGGGCTTATTGGCCATTCACAAATTTTCCTTTGTGAAATTCTGAAGTATCTTATAAATTGCCTTTTATTATGAGTTATAGGAGTTCTTTACATATTGATTTTTTAAAAATAGTTTCTCCCCACCTATTACTTGCCTATTCATTCTTTTTTTAATATAAATTTATTTATTTGAATTGGAGGTTAATTACTTTACAATATTGTATTATTTTTGCCATACATCAATATGAATCTACCACAGGTATACATGTGTTCCCCATCCTGAACCCCTCTCCCTCCTCCCTCCCCATACCATCCCTCTGGGTCGTCTCAGCGCACCAGCCCCAAGCATCCAGCATCATGCATCGAACCTGGACTGGTGATTCATTTCATATATGATATTATACATGTTTCAATGCCATTCTCCCAAATCATCCCACCCTCTCCCTCTCCCACAGAGTCCAAAAGACTGTTCTACTCATCAGTGTCTCTTTTGCCGTCTCGCTATCGTTACCATCTTAATGAGCAGAAGTTTTCAATTTTTATAAAATCTATTTTCTCTCTCTTTTTTTCTTTCTAGTTATTACTTTCTGTCTCTAGTTTAGGAAACCTATGTTCAATCATAAATCACAAAGATTTCATTTATTTTCCTAGAATTTTTGCATTTTTGGTATTACTTTATATCTACAACTTATTTTTTTTTTTTGATTTATAGCTGCTTTTCTTTTTTTTTTCTTTTTTTTTTTTCTTGGATAGTTATTTTTATTTTTTTTTAGCAGGCATGTATTTTTATTTTATTTTTAAACTTTACATAATTGTATTAGTTAATACAACTTATTTTTTAATTTGTTGTTGTATATATCATGAAGTAAAGCTGAGGGTTTTTCTTTGCTTGTTTTTTTTTTCCAGAAAGATATCTGTCACTCCAAATTTGTTCTTATTTTTCAAGATCACTTTGGATACTCCATGTCCTTTGTGTGTTCATATATGTTTTAGAATTAGCTTATTTTTTTATTTTTAAAATGCCTGGTAGGATTATGATCACAATTACATTCAATGTATAAGTCATTGGGGAGAATTGGCATCTAACAATGTTAAGTCTTCTACTTCCTGAACATGGTGAAGTTAGTATATTTATTCACTTATTAAGATCTTCTTTCTTTTTTTTTGCAATAGGAAATTTTTATCATAGAGATCATGTATACCTATTGTTAAATTTATTCAGCAGTATTTTTTGTGTGTTTACACTGTTATAGTGAAATTGTTCATTACTAATTGCATTTCTAATTGTTTTCTATTATAAAAATTATTTAAAATATTTATCTAGTATCCTGCAGCTTTCATTCACCTATTAGATATGGATTTTCTTAAAACAGCATTGTCTATGTGTATGTCATGAGCATAAAATATAAGAGTTTTACTTTTTTTGTTTTCTCCTTTATGTTTTTCCTTTCTTCTTTTATATTAGTATATATATTAGATAGGGCCCACCAAACAATGTTAAATAGAGCTAGTGAGAGTGGTCATCCTTTTCTTGATCCCTGTATCAGGAAGAAAGGATTTAATATTTCATCAGTCGATATAATATGAACTTTTTTCTTAGATGTATTTATAAGGTTCAGAAAATGTCTGTACATTCCTAAGTATGGTAGATGACAGTGGTCAATATTTCATCTTAAACCAACAAGTCATTTCTGGATAAAACCCAGATAATCATGATGTATTATATATATATTTTTTCTAAATTTTTTCTTTAAAGTCCTGCATCTGTATTCATAGGGACATTTTTTCTGTGTCTTTTACAGGTTTAATATTAGGGTTATTATTACTTCATTAAACAAATTAGGAAGTGATTCTTTTTCTTCTGTTTTCTAAGAGTTTGTATAAGACTGGTATTTGTTTTTTCCTTGATTTTTTGCTTAAATATTTGATTGAATTTACCAGTGAAAAAATATAAATCTAAGTGTATTTTTTTGCAGAGGGAGTTATTATTTAAGAATTCAAATACTTTAATATATAGAGGACTATTCATATTTTCTTGTGTTAGTTTTTGGATGATACAACTTCAAAAAATTTGTCCTTTTGTTCTGAATTGTTAAATATGTTGTAATAAAGCAGTTCTTAATATTCCCTGATCCTTTTAACATCTGTAAGCTTTATAGTAATGTTACCTCATTCATTCCTGACATTGGTAATTTTAGTATCTTTTTTGTTTGTTGATAGGATTAGCTAGGAGTTTAACAGTTTTGTCAACTCTTTTTTTAAGTTTCTAACCTTTGACTACCTTGATTGTCTTTCAGTGAGATATTTCACCTGGCCTGGTCTACATTTTCCTTCTATTTTTTTTTTTTTTAATTGAGGGATAACTGGCATGCAGTATTATATTAGTTTATCTTACAACATATTTATTCAAAATTTGCATACATTGCAAAATGATTACTAGAGTAAGTCTAGTTACTATCTGTCACTTTACAAAGTTAACACAAAATGATTGAATATATTCCCCAAGCTGTACATTGTATCCTCATGACTTACTTATTTTATAACTGGAAGTTTGTTCTTCTCAGTCCCCTTCAATCATTTCACCTTCCTCTTACTCTCCTCTCCTCTGTCAACCTCTAATCTCTTCTCTGTTTTTATTCTGTTTGCTTTTTTGTTTTGTTTTTTGGATTCCAAATATAAATGAAGTCATTGTGGTATTTATCTTTCTCTACTGACTTATTTCGCTTAGTGTTAATACCCTCAAGGTCCCTCCATGTTATTCCGAATGGCAAGATTCTGTACTTTTTATAGCTGAGTAGTATACCATTATGCATGTGTGAGATGAGTGTGTGTATTTTATAGTTTTTTACCCATTCATCTATTGAGGGACACTTAGTGGTTTTCATATTTTGGCTACTGTAAACAATGCTACAATGAACATGGAAGTGAATAAGTCTTTTTGAGTTAGTGTTTATTTTTTCCCTTTGGATAGATACCCAGTAGTGGGATTGCTGGATCACATGGAAGCTCTATTTTTAATTTTTTGAGTAATCTCCATATTGTTTTCCATAGTGGCTGGACCAGTTTACATTCTTACCAAGAATGCACAGGGGTTACTTTTCACTACCTCCTCACCAACACTTGATATTTCTAGTTGTCTTTCTGATAATGACGATCCTGACAGGTGTAAGGTGATACCTCTTTGTGGTTTTGATTTGCATTTCCCTGATGTTTAGTGATATCAAGCATCTTTTCATGTGCCTGTTGGCAAATTGTATGTCTTCTTTGGAAAAATGTTTGCTGAGATCCTCTGCCTATTTTTTTTTTTTTAATTCAACTGCTTGTTTTTTTTTTTTTTTTTTTTTTTTTTTACTGCTGTTATTGAGCTATATGATCTCTTTATATATTTTGGAAAGTAGCTCTTTTTCATTTATATCATTTTCATATATCTTCTCTAATTCCACCAATTGCCTTATTGTTTTTATTGTTTTGATGACAGTTTTCCTTCACTGTGAAAAGCTTTTTTATTTATTTTTCTTGTTGTCTTTGTCAAAGAAGACAGATCTAAAAAAAATATTGTTTAGAATGATGTGAGACAACATGCTGCTTATGTTTTCTTCTAGGAGTGTCATGGTTTTGAATCCTTCTTTTTTTTTTAATTTTATTTTATTTTTAAACTTTACATATTTGTTCTTTATATATAACTTTATTTTTGGCCATATAGGGTCTTCATTGCTGGACAGGCTTTTCTCTGATTGCACTGAGCAAGAACTAATTGTGATGCTAGGGCTTCTCACTGTGTGGTGGCTTCTCTTATTGTGGAGTAGGGGCCCTGGAGCACATGAGCTTCAGTACTTGCCACATGTGGGCTCAGTAATTGTGGCTCCCAGGTTCTAGAGCACAGGCTTATTAGCCGTGGCTCACAGGCTTACTTGTTCCATGGCATTTAATTTTGTATACTGCAATTATACTAAATTTGTTTATTACTACTAATAGTTTTTGGTAGCATCTTTAGAATTTTCTATATATAGTATCTGAAAATAGTGACAGTTTTATTTCTTCCCTTCCAATTTGGATGCATTTTATTTCTTTTCCTTGTGTGATTACTGTTGTTAGAATTTCCAAACCCAGGTCTCCTGCATTGCAGGCAGATGCTTGACCATCTGAGCTATTAGGGAAGCCCAACATAGTGCTTGGATCCCTGGAATAAATCACACTTGATCTTGGTGTATGATTTGTTTAAAGTATTGTTGAATTCAGTTTGCCAGTATTTTGTTGAGGATTTTTTTACATCTATATTTATTAGGGATATTGACCTTTAGGTTTCCTTTTTGTGGTGTCCTTGTCTGGTTTTGGTGTTAGAATAATGCTGGCCTCATAAAATAAGCTTCAAAGATTTCTTTGCCATATAATTTTTTGGAAGAGTTTCAGAAGAATAACTATTAAAAATTCACCAGTGAAGTCATCTGGTCCTGGATTTTTGTCTGTTGAAAGGTTTTTGACTACTGTTACTATCTGTGTACTGTGATTGTTTGATTCAGATTTTCTATTTCTTCATGAATCAGTCTTGAAAGATTGTAAATTTCTAAAGATTTATAAATTTCTTCTAGTTTTTCCAATTTGTTGGCTATAATTGCTCCTAGTAGTCTCATAATTCTTTGTATTTTTGTGCTAATAGTTGTAATTTCTCATCTTTTATTTCTGAGTTTATTTGAGCCTTCTCTCTTATTTTTAAAGAAAGAGTTTTTAGTTCAGGTAATTTTCTCTGTTATTTATCTATATCCTTGATTTCTATAAATGTCTTTAATATATTCTTCTATGTATTTATTTTGGCTTTTCTTTTTTTATTTTCCTTTTCCTAAAACGAAATATTCCTTGTGTCATAAAATAGGATATTGCTGTGTTGTATATAAATACATACATCATAAAACTAGATCATAATATTAAAAAATATTATTGTGACCCATTTCAGCGGGTCACTGTGGAATTCCGGAGCTTATTGTGAATGGTCAAGTCATTGGAGAAAACTATGGATACAGAGACACAGTTGTTTATCAGTGTAATCCTGGTTTCCGCTTGATTGGTTCTTCAGTAAGAATATGTCAACAAGATCACAATTGGTCTGGTCAGCTTCCAGCCTGTGTGCGTAAGTAAGCATAGCAAAAGTAGTCAAAGACCTCTGTTCAGTTATCATGTAATTACCAATATTTTTTTCTTAGGTAAGGTAAATGATTATATAGACAGATACACACATGCATATGCATGTGTATTTAAAGAACTAAATTCTCACAATGCATTTTTTTATACTGACATGCTAGATTTTAAATTAGGGTGTGTTCAGAAGTATAAAAAACCATTCACTATGAAAGTGGAAAATATATTAGAATGTCTGTCAATACTCTTTTGGATTTGGAACAATTTTGTAATTGTTTTAATAAAAGATCTCACTAGTTCAGCAAATATTCATCTAATCTCTTAATTTAGATGTGAATTTACACATGAAGGATAAAATGAATTTTAAAATATTCTAGTACTCTTTCTTTCTCTCACTGAATACCCAGTACTCAGAATAACACAGTATTTCACATCACAATTTATCCTATTTTGGATTGAAAAGTAAATTATCCATATATTTCTTATTTTTCTCCTGATAATTTCCACCAGAAATCACTGATATTTGTATTAAAATCGGTGTTAGGAAATGAGGATAAATACTGTAAACATGTTGTAGTTTTAACATTATAGGATTAAATGATAAAGATTTTGGAGGCTTCAGAGAAATAATTCATGGGGCTTTTAGTATGAGTTCACATATTTATAAATTCTATCATTGTCAACCTCATATCAATCAACAGTATTTTATTGGAGTTCTAGTTTAATGGAAAATACATTAGTTTGTTAAGATTTAATAAGATAATAGAGCATACAGTTATCAAAATTGCTTCTCTGTGGTGTGTATGCATGTGATAACAGACCATATAATGATTTAAAGACAGAAATATTATGCTGGATCTATACCAGGTTTTTTGCCTTTAATTATATAAAGAAAGTGAAGTCAGTCAGTCGTGTTTGACTCTGCAATCCCATGGACTGTAGACTGCCAGGCTCCTCCATCCATGGGATTTTCCAGGCAAGAATACTGGAGTGGGTTGTCATTTCCTTCACCAGGGGAATCTTCCCGACCCAGGAATCAAACCTGGGTCTCCTGAATTGCAGGTAGACTCTTTACTGGCTGAGCCACTGGGGAATCCCCTCATTATATAAAAGCATAGCCAACTAACACTACTACTTTTCTTGCTGAATAATTGAGACTATAAATGAAAACTGGCCCCTGAGATAAAACAAGCACAAGTTTCTCTATTAATAATTTTAAACAGGAGTAAGACGCAGTTACATTATCAAATGAACAGTTTACATTAACATTACAGCAGAAAATTAATTGCTATTGGGTCATTTCTAAAGTATTAAATGTGACGTCATCTTTCACTGTGCCCAGTTATGAAGCAGTATTACTGGAGTTGCTATGATTAATTAGTGAGATAATGCAATAAAACAGTTCATAGAAATACAATGTGTTTGGGAAAACCAAGCACTAAATAAATCCTAAAAAAGAGCTTTAACATTAAAATGATTTAAATAGTTCATCTAATTGACGTCAGTATTTCCAAACAAAACTGCTAGGTTATCAAATATCAATAGTGAAGAAAATATACCAGTAAGGTTGTTTGGTTTAGGGAATGTTAATATTGGTATCTCAAGATATTAAGGATTCTAATACAGCATAAGACATCATTTTTATTACAGTCATATTAAGCTATTCTTCAAGCACACTTTTGTTTATCCATTAATCATAAAACATGATTGCATAAATGATATAAGAAATGATTTCAAAATTAAATATAAAAAATTGCCTTCATTTATCTTCAATTCTTAAGCTCAACTAGAAAAGGAAAGTCGATTCAGTTTCATTCCTTTTTGCCGTTAACTAGTTTTGTGAACTTCAATCATTCCCAAATGTCTTTGAATTTCAGTATTCTTCCCTAAAAAGAAATAAAATGAAAAGTTACCATGGAACTTTTAATATCTATGCACCACTTGCATACCATTACCAGAATTACAAATAATTGTCTACTCTCTAACATAATATTGCAATGATTCTACTCTATTGGACCAGTTTGGCTTTCTAAATTGTTCCTTTGCATTAGTAAAATTAAGTATTTTTTCCTACAAAAGTGGCCTTCTTTCCACATTCTTTGAGGTAATTAAGTGTACTTTTAATTTAATAATTGATAACCAATTATTCTATTCTGTGTCCCTCCCAACCCGACCCCGTTGCTATTAGCTGTGAGCTGTGGTCACCCTGGTAGTCCAATTTATGGAAGAACAAGTGGAAATGGATTCAATTTTAATGATGTGGTAACATTCTCCTGCAATATTGGGTATCTCATGCAAGGGCCAACAAAGGCCCAGTGCCAGGCCAACAGACAGTGGAGCCATCCTCCACCAGTGTGCAAAGGTAAAAATCTAACTGAATTGCTGCTGAGAGCATGGTAATAATGTGTCTGTGTAAACACAAATGGTAATATTTGAAACAATTTGGGCAAAACAGTAGAAAATTAATAAAACAAATATTTAATATTGATGTCATCTCATTACTAATGCTTTCCTTTTTCTTATTTTTTGACTTTTTTAGAAGTTATAAAACTGGTAAATGTCATTTCAGTTGCTTAACTGTGTTATCTGGTACCTGTTCTATAGCTGTATATAAAGTCATTTAGCTCATTTTTACTTGCAGTTGGCTTCATAATTAATGGAACTAATCTCAGTTTATTTTTTCACATTTTTAAACATTGTGGAGTATAGTTAATTTACAATGTTATATTGTAAAATTTTGTTGGAGTATAGCTGATTTACAATGTGATGTTAGTTTGAGGTGTTTTATATATATATATATATATATACATACATACATACATACATATATCTTTTTTAGATTCTTTTCCCATATAGGTAATTACACAGTATTGAGTAGAGTTCCCTGTACTATAGAGTAGGTCCTTATTAGTTATCTAGTTTATATATAGTAATGTGTATATATCAATCCCAATCTCCCAGTTTATCTCCTCCCTTCCTCCTGGTACCATAAGTTCATTTTCTACATCTGTGAGTCTATTTCTATTTTCTAAATCTTTCTCTGTCTGATTTACTTTACTCAGTATGACAATCTTCATATTTTTGGAAAAACAATGTTTGAGCTTTAAATTACCATGATACCTGTGTTAGGGGTTTATTTATTGTTCGTTCTATGGAAACATAGAGAATCATTTGTAGTTGTTCTGTCTGCAAAGAGGTATGATATATTTCATAGTCTGATAAAATACAACTCAATTATCACTTTCCTCCATTTTCTATAACCATAGCTTGAAAGGTATATTTCTTTTTTTATGTATCATTCTTTATAAATCTGTATTCAGTATATTTACAGAGTTGCTGTTATTTAAAGTAGTTTTGCAAAGAAGTTCTCCTGTTTCCAATATTTTCAGCCATATATCCATAGTTCTTTATGTTAATTTTCTTCCTTGAATCTTTGTTTTGTTTGATAAAATTTACCTTTGAAACTAAGTTTCTAATGAAAATTTATATATTATATTATTCTAAATATATATTTCAAAAATGTGTCATTTGTTTAGTGGTCAACTGTTCTGATCCTGGAATTCCAGCCAATTCCAAAAGAGAAAGTAAAATAGAACATGGGAATTTCACCTATGGCACTGTGGTATTCTACGACTGCAATCCTGGATATTTCTTATTTGGATCTTCAGTTTTGATATGTCAACCAAATGGACAATGGGACAAACCTTTACCAGAATGTATCAGTAAGTAGATAATGTGAACTCTTTTTTGAGAAAATGCCCTGAAACCATACATGTATATTTATTGTCTTTATGAAATATTTAGAGCTGTGTATCAGACGGAAGTGTACTGATTGTACTTTTTTATTGTTTTGAAAGTGCCCTTCCTGTATTCTGCCAATTCAGTGCCCATGTGCCATCCATATTAATATTAATATGATTAATATTTCTCTATTATTCCTTGATTTTGAACCTTCATGGAACAGACAGAATATTAAAGGCAGATATATTTCATACTCTGTGATGTTGCCACTCCATGAGAGGCAACTATAATTTTATTTTCTCTTGTACTACTATTTCAAATTTCATTTAAAGCAAAATGAGTCAATATAAATAGCCACTAGGGCTGCAAAATGCTTGAGAAAATTAGAGTGTTACTTAAAACTCATTGACTTTAAATATTTATCTTATACAGGCACATACATATATGAAATGTTAATATACATTGTCTTGAAGGTAGTAGGAATAAGAGTGCATTTTGTTATATGTTATTTTGGAGCTATAGAATATAAATAAAATAAATAATAGCAGTTTTGCATATAATTAGCATGTATAGTGAGAAAATAATTTAATAGAAATAAATCAAAAGTATCTGAAGACAGAGAAATGAACTTGAATTCTAAGCATTCAGCTTATAGATAGGACTTAGTTACATTTGCTTCTCAGAGTTGAATATTGGACATGATAGGAAAGAAACAATCACTGTGCAAGTAATTTTTGGTTATACTAAATTGCTAAGTTACAAAATCATTTTATGATTGTTTTGTTTAGAGGTACTTTATGTACATGCAGTTTTTTAAATAGTTGTGGCATCATTTATGAACTCATTCATGAACAAATAAAAATAGAGTGCCTATCTAATTTCATATACTATGCAGATAATTCAGTCAATTGTTGATCCCTTGTTTAAAATGTATTTGATTTCTCTTCGTAGACTAGTTAGTCTAATGGTTTAAGTAATTCACTTATCCTTGTATGGCTACAACATGAAAGATAAAAATCTTTTGTAGGACCTGTAAACATGAACTTCTTCAGATTTTCATAGCTCTCATATACTTTTTACCTTTTCCTTATTTTCTATTGTACTTCCTGGTAGTGTGCTATTTACTCAGGGATTTTATTAAGTTTATATCTCCTGTGTGATATTTAATACTCATCATATGTAATACTCTAGTCATGAAAGGGAACACATAGTAAGTCCCCAAGCTACTTCCAGCTTATAGAGAATTCTCAGTGTTTTAACATCTGATTCTGCTCAGCTCAGCTGTATTTTGGTTAATAAGCCTCTGAGTATTTTCATTTTACAGGATGATTTATTTATTAATGGTCAGGAGTAGAATTTAGACTATATATGCATAGTCTGAATCGTGTGCCACAGATCCATCTTCCATCCTTCTTTACCCTCAAAGTTTTTCCCTTTTAATTTCTGTAGGGCATTTTGAATTCTATATGGAATCCTATAACCTTATTTAGCCAATCCATACCACTCCTCTCCCTATCTTTCACATCCTTATCTAGATGAATGCTTCCAATCCATGTACATGTGTATATAAACAAACACCCACCACCCCAATACATACAAGCTTATTGACTCAGTCATTTAAGCTTACTTACAGTGTTCCTGTTAAACTCATACTCAGGGTGAGTGGGCTAACAGAATAACTCCTGTAACTTCAACTTCATATAAATGTTTGATTTTCAGAGGATGTATACAGCGGAGCAGATAATTCTGATTCATTAATATTTCAAAAAAAGTTGGTGCAGGTTGTTCGATAGGAGATATAAAAAAATTTTATATTCAATAATTATGTATTGTAGTGATTGACTGTGGACACCCTGGCGTTCCTCCTAATGCAGTCCTGTCTGGTGAGAAGTATACCTTTGGTTCTACTGTTCACTATTCCTGCACAGGAAAGCGTACACTTCTAGGCCAGTCATCAAGGACTTGCCAATTAAACGGCCATTGGAGTGGATCACAACCTCATTGTTCAGGTACCACTAGGAAAATTGGATGATGTTTATGGAAATTACATTATGAGTATTATGACTGGGGCTATTTTATTAGTAGTATTATGATAAGGGCTTCCCGGGTGGCTCAGTGGTAAAGAACCTACATGCTAGTGCAGGAGATGGAGGTAATGCGGGTTCAACCCCTGGGTCAGGAAGAGTCCCTGGAGAAAGAAATGGCAACCCACTTTAGAATTCTTGCCTGGAGAATTTCATGGACAATGGAGGCTGGTGGGCTACAGTCCATAGGGTCTCAAAGAGTTGGACAGGACTTAGCAACTGAACTTGAACACAAAGCAATCTAAAGAGATACAATAATACATTTCTCTTTTAAAAATATCACAAGGGAAGCTATAAAATTATTTTTACATTTATCAGAATCCTTAAGGTAATTTAGAATTTACAATGCAAATTAATACTGATCTTATATATGAAAAATTACAGGTGTAAGTTTTGACTGTGTTGTATTGAACATAAGTGGGTTTAGAATGCTACTTTCTGTGAAATGCTTTTATCCATTAGAATAGCAAATCACTTAGGCTTTAGCAATTCCATTTTCAGATCAGATCAGATCAGTCGCTCAGTCGTGTCCGACTCTTTGCGACCCCATGAATCGCAGCACGCCAGGCCTCCCTGTCCATCACCAACTCCCAGAATTCACTGAGACTTGCATCCATCGAGTCAGTGATGCCATCCAGCCATCTCATCCTCTCTCCTCCCCTTCTCCTCCTGCCCCCAATCCCTCCCAGCATCAGAGTCTTTTCCAATGAATCAACTCTTCCCATGAGGTGGCCAAAGTACTGGAGTTTCAGCTTTAGCATCATTCCTTCCAAAGAAATCCCAGGGCTGATCTCCTTCAGAATGGACTGGTTGGATCTCCTTGCAGTCCAAGGGACTCTCAAGAGGCTTCTCCAACACCACAGTTCAAAAGCATCAATTTTCGGCGCTCAGCCTTCTTCACAGTCTAACTCTCACATCCATACATGACCACAGGAAAAACCATAGCCTTGCCCAGACAGACCTTTGTTGGCAAAGTAATGTCTCTGCTTTTCAATATGCTATCTAGGTTGGTCATAACTTTCCTTCCAAGGAGTAAGTGTCTTTTAATTTCATGGCTGCAGTCACCATCTGCAGTGATTTTGGAGCCCGCCAAAATAAAGTCTGACACTGTTTCCACTGTTTCCCCATCTATTTCCCATGAAGTGATGGGACCGGATGCCATGATTTTCCTTTTCTGAATGTTGAGCTTTAAGCCAACTTTTTCACTCTCCACTTTCACTTTCATCAAGAGGCTTTTTAGTTCCTCTTCATTTTCTGCCATAAGGGTGGTGTCATCTGCATATCAGAGGTTAATGATATTTCTCCCGGCAATCTTTATTCCAGAGGTAATATTATATCAATGATTTCCTTTTAGAATTCAGTTCTTTGTACCTGAACTTTTAAGCAATTGATTATTTAATAGCATGATTTTAAAATAAAGTCCTAAATGTTTTAAATTAAACTAACCCAAGTTTTATGAGAGATGTTTATCTATCATAATTTGATTTATTAAGGCAACAGAAAACTCCTGTGTCACTATAATCCCAATAGCATTTTCTTAGAATATGTAAACATTAAATCTATTTTTAATAATTTTTTCACAAAGTAAGCATTTGATAAATATTATCTAAGGTCTTTAAGCTACTATTTTTCTTCAATAATTGTTATTTCAGTTTTCAAGCTGTGAGGTTACCCTACTTGATACTATTCATTCTATTTTTACCTATCTGCCAATATTAGTGCTTATTTTTCTGCCTATTTTTTTATTTACATATTTATTTTTGTGTTATTGTATCTCTGTGGAGATCATATGATGACTTATTAGGAGTTGTTTCACATTATTCTTCTTTTAGAGGTAAAAGGTGTGAAATAGTTCATTAATTTCAGTTATGTTAATTATTATGTAATTATGGTTAAATCCTATGAGGTCACTGCCTGAGACTTCAGATTTAATCTATAAATTATGGAAACTATCAGTAAATTTACTCACTCAGATAACTGATAATACACATAAACCCACAAGCATTTTCTCTGTCCCACACACTCACGATGGATTAGAAAGCTACTACTTAGTTGTAGAATAAAGTGTGTATACATATATTTAAAAGTGAAATAGTGTCATTAAATCTTTATGTGGTTATTAATATTGCTCATATGATGATAAGAAAGTATTAGGAAAGATTCCAGATGCACAGAGCATGTCAAAATTGGCATCTAGGTAGACAGAAAGCACTTTCAATGATTATACCTTCAACTTTCTCTCTCTGTTTCTCTGTCTCTCTCTGTCTTTTCTCTATCTATCTTACTGAATGCTAGTTGTGGCAACTTTAATTAGACATATTTAAGAAATGAGAATGGGACTGAGCACACCCTACACACTATAGTCAAGAGAAACACCCTGTCATGAGCAAAATCCTTCTTAACAACTTGTCAGAGTTTCTAGTCTTTGTTTATAATTCATTTTTGTACTTTTATGTATAAAAAGTATGGAGTTTTTTCATCTTTGGTCAGTGGTCATTAATAGGGAAGATTAAATGGTATAAGTTTAGACTAGAAATATTATACTTTAATATTTACATTTTCCAACACATCACTGTTCTGTTTTAACAGAAACTGATTTTAATTCAAAGAAGAAAAGATGAAAATTGCCAAATCCACATTATAAATTTTAACTGTATGAATCCATTGTCATTTGAGCCCAAAGAATTGTCAATTATGAATTTTCCATTACCTTGGTTAAGAACTAGATTCAGGAAATACTAATGAAATGTCTTCAACTTATTAGATGTTTCCAAATATCACTGGAAAATAACACCATGCTCCACAACTATTTTCTTTTTCCTTTAGGCTTTTTCTTGTGACTGGAGTCAAATGGAAAATATGAATTATGATTTTACCCAGTCAACTTACCATATTAAAGCACAACATTAACAGCAACAAAAAAAATGCCCACAGGATTGATGGACTAAATCATGAGTTTAATAAATGTTTATTGAATTAAATTAACTTGGACTGTACTGAATTGCAGGTGATGCTACTGGTACATGTGGGGATCCAGGTACTCCTGGTCACGGTTCTAGACAGGAAAGCGATTTCCGAACCAAGAGTTCTGTACGCTTTGCCTGTGATACTGGTTATATCCTTCATGGTTCAGAAGAAAGAACATGTTTACCCAATGGCAGTTGGACTGGAAGGCAGCCCGAATGCAAAGGTAAAGTCAAGTAGAAACTAATAACATTGAGAGTGCTGGAATTTGATGTGGATCACATTCAACTGTGTGCTGCTAAGTGAAATTACTCCTTCCAGTACTCTCTGTCTTCAACCACGGAATAAAAGTAGTAGTATTCCAGTTTTACCAATACTATCATATAAAAGAAATATGACAGGTAATAATTATTAATTTAGTCTCAAGTATGTCTCAAGTGTCATTTATATACAAACGTTATTCACATCACAGCAGATATCAAGATTGGAAAAGCTAAAAAGATATTTTTCCCCCATCACAGTGCTCTGAATTGTTGACAGCACTAGGAAAAACATTGGGTCGTTCTTACATCAACACATTACCTCACAATATGTTTTAGTTTTCAGGTTTGTAGAAATGGTAAAATATAGAAAGATGTCTAAGTATACATGATGTTTTTCATTTATGGGTATTGCTAATAATCAGAACAGAGGAACCTGGTTGGCTACAGTCCATGGGGTTGCAAAGAGTCAGTCAGACACAATTGAGCGACAAAGCACAGCACAGCACAGAATTGTTCTGATCGATTCAGAGTTAACAGGATCAAATCTTTACAATATTGACTAAAAAGAAAATGTTGCAGGGAAAATATCCTTATAATTTAAATTGCTCTTTTTTGAGGTTATTTTAGGGCAAAAGCTAAACTTACAAAAGTATTTATGAAACTTGCTTGATGTTGTACCAAATGTATTGGTTTTATAAATAGAAAACAATTCCCAGTGGAACCTTCTTAACAGTTTTTTAATTGACTATATTTCAGAAACTTTTTATTATGTTTAAAAACTATATCTATATTTTAGGAAGGGCATTCATCCTTTTTTAAGTGGACTGAATTTAATAATGGTAAGAGAGAATTACAAATCAGTTTCCGTTATAGGTTGCGGAACAAAGTTGTTGAGCAAAAGACACTAAGTACGCTGTCTTCACTTCATTTCTCAAGCTTAGTTACCAAAGGCAAAGTCTTTATAATGATGTTGCACATTATGTGGGTGATAGCTAAAGTCAGCCTTTTGTTCAGCTGTACTGCAAAATATTTTTAGATGAAATGCAACTCAACCCAGTGCTAACCTTGTTTTGTTCATATATACATTATAGATAAAACAGAAGTAGGAGTTGTAGCAAATATAACAGAATTAATACTTTTCTCATAAAATGGAGCCCATGCAATTCACTTTGTAAAACAGATTCTAGTAAATGAATAGAAAGAACAAATAAACAGAAAATACAAAAGAGCAAAAAAAAATTGCAGTTATAGAAGAAATTCTGCATAAGTACTAATCAGAAAATTATGGTTAAGCATCAAAGCATCATTTTTCATTTGTTTTAATATGAAATTGTAGTGTATGTACAGCAAAACTAGAACTTCAAAGCATTTCTGGAGCCTTTTTATTACATTTTAGATTAATTTGATAAAATGCATATATATTGTTAGCTTTGACCTATTAACTCCATTTTTGAGAATTTAGTTCCTAAAGAAAATAAAAATATTTAAGAGAACACACAATCATAAAGATCATTATTTTTATTTCAAACACTCTAACTACCAAAAACAGGAACCAATCTGACAACACTAGAAAAAATATCACATAGGAAATTGTATATTTACATTATGTGATAGTGAAAATACTAGAATAAGCCATGAAGCAATATGAGAAAATGTATCATACAAAGCTTAGTTGAAAAATAAGATTCAAAATTATGCATTCTATTAAAATCATAGGAAATGATAGTCACTTGAGAGAAAAATATAAAAGTCAATATAATAAAAATGACAATATTACAGAGAGGTGAAATTTGTAATACTTTTATTCTCTTTATTTCAAATGTTTTGTAGTGCCGTATTACTTTAGTAATGGAAAACCTTTCTGAGAATACAATAGATTATTAAATATTAAATATCTATTAAAGATTAAATATTAAAATATCAAATGAATATGATAAAATATCTTAAATAAAAAATTACAGATTTAAAGAGTGTAACATTCTTTGACAAACTGACAAGGTTTTTAAAAATGATGGGACATGATTATTGGAGGGGTTGTGTGAAAATAAGCAAACTTTCACACCATTGATACAAATGTGTATTGTTACATAGTGTTCTGATAATTTGGATAACTCTGTATATACTCAAAATATTGTTCAAAACTTAAAATTATCCAGAAATTCCACTTTTAGAAATTTACCTTAAAAATAGGATCAATGTACGTAGTTGTATATTTAAGCTAGAGTATATTATAACCCAAAATGTTAGAGAAACTAAACTACATTGAATTTCATGTTTATCAGCAGGACATTGGTTAGTAGATCCTGAATACACACAGAATGGAACAGTATCCCATTACTAACCTTTATGAAAGATGCCCAAATTATTATTTGCAAACTGTTTGTTTCCTGTCTACCCACAAACCTATAGCACCGCTAAAAATGACAGACAAAATTAAGTATTTAAGATGTAGGGATTCCCTGATGGCTCAGACGGGTAAAGCATCTGCCCAAAATGCAGGAGACCCTGGTTCGATCTCTGGGTTGGGAAGAGCCCCTGGAGAAGGAAATGGCAACCCACTCCAGTACTCTTGCCTTGAAAATTCCATGGATGGAGGAGCTTTGTGGGCTACAGTCCATGGGGTCGCAAAGAGTCGGACACGACTGAGTGACTTCCCTTAAAATGTATAATTATACTTCATATTCATACAAATAGCCTTAAAATTTGTAAAGTCTTAGGAAGTTTTCTTATACTGCAACAAAAGTAGATATTGCGACTGACATAGGCTTCTTTTTTAATATATAAAAAATTCACTTATACCGTTGATGGCAAGTAGTTAAACATAATATGGAATAATCATATAAGGCATTTATGTTTGTGACTCCTATTTAGGATGTATTGAAAACTTAATGAAAGTCATTCCTACTTTGTTTTATTCAGTTTATTTTTGTAGACTTTGGTCCAGAAATAGAGATTATAAAGTTTTAATGCAAACCAGTTATATAAAAGCAAACACAATGCTTATAATATTTAAGTGTATATTTTATATTTGTTTTCTAACAAATATAATTGTAGTAAATCTTTGTTGCTTCTCATTACATATCTTCCAATTTTACATGAGTAGTTTTTTAGGCAGAGACTCTTAAAATCCTTCTTTGACAGATTTTATATTACCCAAAAGCAATACTCAAGTAATTATGTGCAAAGTTTTTACCAAAATGACTAACAAAAATCATAAAAAAATAGCTATTCTATGATTTGTATCCCAGTAAGTAAACTAATAAAATCAATATAAATTCATCTTGAATTTTAACTCCTCATAAAACAGACTTCAATGCTTAAAGGATTTTTATAGCTTCTTTGGACAATTTGAAACAATCATTTATTCCTTAACTGTTCGTGAGAGGATTCTTGAATGCACTATTTTTATATATACTCTTGACCATTTTGTTTTATAGCTGTACAGTGTGGTAACCCTGGGACAACAGCCAATGGAAAAGTCTTTCGGATTGATGGCACAACATTTTCTAGTTCAGTCATTTATTCCTGCGTGGAGGGATATATTCTCTCTGGACCTTCAGTTAGGCAGTGCACAGCCAATGGAACGTGGTCTGGAACTTTGCCTAACTGTACAAGTAAGTTTTTTTTCAATATTTTGAAATATCATTAGACGTATGAAAAGTAGTTGTATAAACATGTATGTCTGTGTTTTGTATTATAATTAATGAAACCAGGCAAGAGTTTGAATATTTATAGGTGGTTCAGACCATAAGGAATCTGCCTACAATGCAGGAGACCTGGGTTCAATCCCTGGGTTGGGAAGATCCCAAGGAGAAGGGAATGGCAACCTACTCCAGTATTCTTGCCTGAAGATTTCCATGGACAAAGGAGCCTAGTGGGCTCTAGTACATAGGGTCACAAAGAGTCAGACAAGACTGAGCCACTCTTTCACTTTCCCCTAAAAATGATAGTAGTGTTATGGTCGCATGTAGACTAGTGAGTTTAAGATTCAGCTTCCAAGGTATTATATAGGCAGAGAAAAGAGGGATCACAGAAAATCAGTGTTATTAAATATAATTTTACAGTATATTAAAAACAGAGATGAATTATCCCCTATAATCAAGACTAAACATATAACATTCAAGACTAAAAATAGAATGAAATTTTATTTTTCCAATCTCATACATATTAATTGTTAACTTGGTTTTTTGAAAAGTGGACTGATTATTTATGGGTTCTTGCACTGTTTAGGGAGAAGGCAATGGCACCCCACTCCGGTACTCCTGCCTGGAAAATCCCATGGACAGAGGAGCCTGGTAGGCTACAGTCCATGGAGTCACTAAGAGTCGGACACGACTGAGCAACTTCACTTTCATTTTTCACTTTCATGCATTGGAGAAGGAAATGGCAACCCACTCCAGTGTTCTTGCCTTGAGAATCCCAGGGACGGGGGAGCCTGGTGGGCTGCCGTCTACGGGGTCGCACAGAGTCGGACACGACTGAAGTGACTTAGCAGCAGCAGCAGCAGCAGCACTGTTTAGGGAAATCTTAGTGGCAGATTTGCCCTCTTGAGATGTAAAATCTTATGGCATTCTAGTGATTCAGCATCATAAAGAAATTACCCACTTGATGGATTTTTAAATGTACTGAAAATTCCTATATATACATTAATGCTTACCTATGGAAAAAAATAGAATTTACTTAACAAACAATAATTTATCCACTGGAAAATCATGGCTGCTTGTATTAATTAAGAGGAACTGCAGCAGCATCATATAAATCATGAAATTTTTGAAAGAAGAGCTATTTTATGTCTGTTCAGAGACTCACTCAAGGAGTTATGAGAAGTTGCCAAAGTCTTTGAATGAAGTAGGCTCTCAGGACACTAATGGAGTTTCTTGTGTATTAAAATTTGAACAGATTATACTGTTATAACAGTTATATAACTGTTATAACAGATATACTTTTGAAATAGAGGTCTTCATTAAAAATAGTTTGTGAATATCAAAATAAATGGGCATAAATAAAATTTGTAAATGAGGAGCATACTGCTTCCAGGATTCAAAAAGACGTTGGTGCTGAGAAGGTCAATAGTTCTTGACCGTGTCAGTAATGGATCCACTCTTTGCTGATGTAGTAATTTCCAGAAATATATAAGCTAGACCTTGTACTGTATGTGGGTAAATGATCCATCACCTGCCTTTTTTTTTTTTCTTTAGCTCCTTTGTGAGTATTTGTGCTTTCTGAATAAATGACTGAAAACAATCTATTCATAGGAGGATGCCATCAAAGTAATGCCATATCGTATTTGTGATTCTGGAGAAAGTTGGTTGTATTAATAGTTAATATCTTCCTTGAAAACTGTGTGTGATGCCAAGGCTGTTGAGATACTGTGTGATTATTTTGTCTCTGGAAAGCTGAGGACAAACTACAGCTCAAAGGTCGTTGAAATAAGCACTATTAGAACAATCAGCCAAATCTGCAGTAGCAAAATAATTTCCAGTTATTGATCTGAGTCAGTAATAAGTAATATTCCTGGCCTTGTGTCAGTACCAGATACTGTTATATCTCCTCTTTGGGAGAAGTTCTTTATTTCTCTTTGGACAGTTTGGTCTTGGCTTAATCAGGTTTTCTCCTAGGTCTCCAAAGATTTCTGTGAATGCGTGTCCTCTTTTGTACTCCATCTCATAAAGTTCCACTTTGTCCTCTTCTGTCCAATCCATCTTTAAAACTCAGGGAATCCACTTGGCTTTGCATAGGGTCCTTCTTCCTGTGCCCGCTGAAAAAATATCTTTGGGCAGTAAGATGAGACAGTCATAGCACTCATCTCATCTGTTTCCCGTCACTCGAGGTTTACTGTGCTTTGCTGCCTGATGAAAGCTGTATTTTTTTTTTTTTTTGAGGGGGAGTAGGGTTGAGAAGTTGTTTTAAAAAAGCTTCCTTGTTTTTCTGTCTTGAAGGAAAGAAAGTCTCCCACTTTCTTTGAAAACGTGTTATTTTTGTAAAACTGAACAATTTAACAATTAACAAATATGCTTTACTCTTTTCATACTATAGGGCTTCCCTGGTGTCTCAGATGGTAAAGCATCTGCCTGCAACGCACATGACATAAGTTCAATCCCTCGGTTGGGAAGATCCCCTGGACAAATAGGCTTTGTTGTTTTCATTCTATACCACCCTACCTGAGCCTTTAAAACTCTTACCCAGTGCCCTTGAAATATTAGCTCAAATGGCACATTTGGGAAAAACCCTGCTAGGACACTTCTTCTTCATATCCCTTTGGCTAAAACTGATCTTGCTCTATGATGTTTAACTCTTCTATTTCAATTACTTATACCACTAAACTATAAACCTCAAAGGGCAATAGGAATCAGAGCTGTTTTATCTCATTGACCCTCTAGCCCATGATATGTAAATTTAGTAAATAGTTATTGACTGACTCATGTATCTCATATGAGCTTTTTTTTTAGCTATTAGTACATATGACTTACCATTCTACTCCATTTTAAAATACTTGTAGAAAGGGCTTGTAATTTTATACATAACGTGACACATGATTCTGGTATATGCAAGTGTTAGTCACTCAGTCATGTCTGATTCTTTGTGACCCTTTGGACTGTAGCCTGCCAGGCTCCTCTGTCCAAGGAATTCTCTAGGCAGGAATACTGCAGTGGGTTGCCACGTCTCCTCCAGGGGATCATCCCAAACCAGAAATGGAACCGGAGTCTCCTGTATCTCCTGCATTGCAGGCAAATTTTTTACCTACATGCTGAGTCATCAGGGAAAGTGTTTCAATATACAGTTATGGAAAAGAATGAAATAATGAATACATTCAGAGTAAAGGAAATCTGCTGAGTAGCACATTTTTTCATGTTGAATAACAATTTCATTTATTCATGGGTAATACCTAAGTGTTTATCTAAAGTGTTTGCCAGTTTTAGTAAAGATAAACAAATAAACACATCCTAATTCTTAAGACTGATATTGCATTAAATTTTTTACTGAATCATCTTTGTTTTCCTTAGGAAATTTTTAACGAAGTTAAAAACACTCAATCAAGACAGACTGGTAGGAAATAACATATCAAAATATAAACTCTTTTTTTGTGTAAGTCCCTTAAGGAGAAGTATTATGTTCAGTAAGGCATTTCAAACATTAGCTTTTAAATGATATATTGCTGTTAAACTGAAAACTGAGAATTTTAATTGTTGATTTACTTCTTCAAATCTTTTTCGATTTAGGCAAAAAAACTGCTAAAACCTAGAAGCAACCCAAACCAAAGGCAGAACTAAAATTATCCTTCCAAAAAGAACACAGAGAGAAGTTTCATTGGAAATTAAAACAGATTAAACTTTTATAATTAAAGAATTTAAGATACTAAAAATTAATATGCAGTGATCCATTGCTTAGAACCAGAGTTTCAGAGTCTTTCTTGTTAATTTGCAATGGAAGTTGATTTAAAGAAATGATTGATAGAATAGTGTAACTTTAGAGCTGGAAGAGATCGTGGCATAGACTCTCATGCATAGGTCAGGAAACTGAGGCACCAATTCATTTAATTGACTTACTAACTACTAACTTTGTCTTGTGAATCTTAACAAATTGTGGAAAATTTTTAAAGAGATAGGAATATCAGACCGCCTTACCTCTCTTCTGAGAAACCTGGTTGCAAGTCAAGAAGCAACAGTTAGAACTGGATATGGAACAACTGACTGGTTCCATGTTGGGAAGGGAGTACATCAAGGCTACAAATTGTCACCCAACTTATTTAAATTATATGCTGAGTACATCATGTAAAATGCTGGGCTGGATGACTCACATGTTGGAATCAAGATTCTGGGAGAAATAACAACAACTTCAGATATGCAGATGATACCACTCTAATGGCAGAAAGCAAAGAGGAACTAAAGAGCCTTTTGATGAGGGTGAAATAAGAGAGTGAAAAAGCTGGTTTAAAACTCAACATTCAATAAACTAAAATCATGGCATCCAGTCCCAATACTTCATGGCAAATAGATGGGGAAAATGTGTAAATGGTAACAGATCTTATATTCTTGGGCTACAAAATCACTGTGGATTTTGGCTGCAGCCACAAAAGTAAAAGACGCTTCCTTCTTGGGGAAAAACCTATGATAAACATAGACAGCATATTAAAAAACCTGGGATATCACTTTGCCAACAAATGTCCATCTAGACAAAGCTTTGGTTTTACAGTAATCATGTACAGATATGAGAGTTGGACCATAATGATGGCTGAGTGCCAAAGAATTGGTGCATCTGAATTGTGGTGCTACAGAAGAATCTTGAGAGTCCCTTGGACAGCAAGGAGATCATACCAGTCAATCCTAAAGGAAATCAATCTGAATATTCCCTGTAAGGCCTGATGCTGAAACTGAAGCTCCAATACTTGGCCACCTGATGCAAAGAGCTGATTCAGTGGAAAAGACCATAATGCTGGAAAGACTGAGGGCAGGAAAAGAGGGGAACAGAGGAGGAGATGGTTGGATGGCATCAGCACCTCAGTGTCCATGAGTTTGAGCAAACTCCGGGAGATAGTGAAGGACAGGGAATCCTCGCGTGCTACATTCCACTGAGTCACAAAATCAGACATGAATTAGTGACTAAACAGCAACTACTGACAGAGCTCACCACTGAGCAATCATTTCCACCACATAAACGGAGAAAATTTCCCGTTGGACGAATTTTTAAATTTCTTAGAAATAAAGGAAACTGTAAGTTCAAATAAAATATGTTTTTCAAAAGTTTTGATTTAATGTAATGGTCTTTTGTGGGCATTTTTTATAGTATCTATATACAAGGATATAAATATTAATTGAATTAAACTAGGTGTAAAAAAAATTAAAGTATTGGACTAAATTTCAAAACCACATTCCCGATTTGAATTTTTGGAAAACCCACCTAAGCAAAACAAAACTTCCCTTTTATACTTTTCATTCAAATTGTTATTATTTTTATGCATAAATAAAAATATGTCATTCAGTGTTTACCATTTGTTAGCATTTGTGTTTTTGGAAGTGAGTGTTTGCTGTGACCAGAGCATTCTCTTGGCAAAACTCTTAGCCTTTGCCCTGCTTCATTTTGTACTCCAAAGCCAAACTTGCCTGTTACTCCAGGTATCTCTTAACTTCCTACTTTTCCTACAATGCGTAAAAGTAAAATGGCTTCTGGTCTTACGTTTAGATCTTTAATCCATTTTGAGTTTATTTTTGTGCATGGTGTTAGAAAGTGTTGTAGTTTCATTCTTTTACAAGTGGTTGACCAGTTTTCCCAGCACCACTTGTTAAAGAGATTGTCTTTAATCCATTGTGTATTCTTGCCTCCTTTGTCAAAGATAAGGTGTCCATATGTGCGTGGATTTATCTCTGGGCTTTCTATTTTGTTCCACTGATCTATATTTCTGTCTTTGTGCCAGTACCATACTGTCTTGATAACTGTGGCTTTGTAGTAGAGCCTGAAGTCAGATAGGTTGATTCCTCTAGTAGCTAGAGAGGGTGTGGAGAAAAGGGAACCCTCTTACACTGTTGGTGGGAATGCAAACTAGTACAGCCACTATGGAGAACAGTGTGGAGATGCCTTAAAAAACTGGAAATAGAACTGCCTTATGATCCAGCAATCCCACTGCTGGGCATATACACTGAGGAAACCAGAAGAGAAAGAGACACGTGTACCCCAACATTCATCGCAGTACTGTTTATAATAGCCAGGACATGGAAGCAACCTAGATGTTCATCAGCAGATGAATGGATAAGAAAGCTGTGGTACATATACACAATGGAGTATTACTCAGCCATTAAAAAGAATACATTTGAATCAGTTCTAATGAGGTGGATGAAACTGGAGCCTATTATACAGAGTGAAGTAAGCCAGAAAGAAAAACACCAATACAGTATACTAACGCATATATATGGAATTTAGAAAGATGGTAACAATAACCCTGTGTACAAGACAGCAAAAGAGACACAGATGTATAGATCAGTCTTATGGACTCTATGGGAGAGGGAGAGGGTGGGAAGATTTGGGAGAATGGCATTGAAACATGTATAATATCATGTATGGAACGAGTTGCCAGTCCAGGTTTGATGCACGATACTGGATGCTTGCGGCTGGTGCACTGGGACGACCCAGAGGGATGGTATGGGGAGGGAGGAGGGAGGAGGGTTCAGGATGGGGAGCACATGTATACCTGTGATGGATTCATTTCGATATTTGGCAAAACTAATACAATATTGTAACGTTTAAAAATAAAATTTAAAAAAAAAAAGCAAAATGGCTGTCTGATGAGGCCTTACAAATAGCTGTGAAAAGAAGAGAAGCCAAAAACAAAGGAGAAAAGGAAAGATATAAGCATCTGAATGCAGAGTTCCAAAGAATAGCAAGGAGAGATAAGAAAACCTTCCTCAGTGATCAGTGCAAATAAATAGAGGGAAAAACTAGAATGGGAAAGACTAGAGATCTCTTCAAGAAAATTAGAGATACCAAGGGAACATTTCATGCAAAGATGGACTCGATAAATGACAGGAATGGTATGGAACTAAGAAGCAGAAGATATTAAGAACAGGTGGCAACAATACACAGAAAAACTATAAAAAAGATCTTCATGACCCAGATAATCACGATGGTGTGATCACTCACCTAGAACCAGACATCCTGGAATGTGAAGTCAAGTGTACCTTAGGAAACATCACTACAAACAAAGCTAGTGGAGGTGATGGAATTCTAGTTGAGTTATTTCAAATCCTAAAAGATGATTCTGTGAAAGTGCTGCAGTCAATATGCCAGCAAATTTGGAAAACTCAGCAGTGGTCACAGGACTGGAAAAGTCAGTTTTCTTTCCAATCACAAATAAGGGAAATGCCAAAGAATGCTCAAACTACCACACAATTACACTCATCTCACATGCTGGCAAAGTAATGCTCAAATTTCTCCGAGCTAGGTCAACAGTACGTGCACTGTGAACTTCCAGATGTTCAAGCTGGTTTTAGAAAAGGCAGAGGAACCAGAGATCAAATTGCCAACATCCACTGAATCACTGAAAAAGCAAGAGAGTTCCAGAAAAATATCTATTTTTGCTTTGTTAACTATGCCAAAGCCTTTGACTGTGTGGATCACAATAAACTAGAAAATTCTGAAAGAGATGGGAATACCAGACCACCTGACCTGCCTCTTGAGAAATCTATATGCAGGTCAGGAAGCAACAGTTAGAACTGGACATGGAACAACAGACTGGTTCCAAATAGGAAAAAGAGTATGTCAAGGCTGTATATTGTCACCCTGCTTATTTAACCTATATGCAGAGTACATCATGAGAAACGCTGGGCTGGAGGAAGCACAAGCTGGAATCAAGATTGCCAGGAGAAATATCAATAACCTCAGATATGCAGATGACAGCACCCTTATGGCAGAAAGTGAAGAACTAAAGAGCCTCTTGATGAAAGTGCAAGAGGAGAATGAAAAAGTTGGCTTAAAACTCAACATTGAGAAAACAAAGATCATGGTATCTGGTCCCATCACTTCATGGCAAATAGATGGAGAAACAGTGGAAACAGTGGCAGATTTTATTTTGGAGAGCTCCAAAATCACTGCAGATATTGACTGCAGCCATGAAATTAAAAGATGCTTACTCCTTGGAAGGGAAGTTATGACCAACCTAGACAGCATATTAAAAAGCAGAGGCATTTCTTTGCCAACAAAGATCCATCTAGTCAAGGCTATGTTTTTTCCAGTAGTCATGTACGGATATGAAAGTTGGACTATAAAGAAAGCTGAGGGCAGAACTGATGCTTTTGAACTGTGTTGTTGGAGAACTCTTGAGAGTCCCTTGGACTGCAAGGATATCCAACCAGTCCATCCTAAAGGAAATCAGTCCTGAGTATTCATTGGAATGTCTGATGTTGAAGCTGAAACTCCAGTACTTTGGCCACCTGATGCGAAGAATTGACTCATTTGAAAAGAGCCAATCTTTCCCCTGATGCTGGGAAAGATTGAAGGCAGGAGGAGAAGGAAATGACTGAGGATGAGATGATTGTATGGCATAACCAATTCAATGGACATGAATTTGAGTAAACTCCAGGAGTTGGTGATGGGATAGGGAGGCATTGGCATGCTGTAGTCCATGGGGTTTGCAAAGAGCCAGACATGACTGAGCTACTGAACTGAACTGAACTTTGCATTCCAGTTCCCTATGATGAAAAGGACATCTTTTGTTGATGTTCATTCTATAAGGTCTTGTTGGTCTTCATAGAACTATTCAGCTTCTTTGGCATTAGTGGTTGGAGCTTAGACTTGGATTACTGTGATATTGAATGGTTTGCCTTGGAAACGAACAGAGATCATTCTGTCGTTTTTGAGATGGCGCACAAGTACTGCATTTCAGACTCTTTTATTGACTAGGAGGGCTACTTCATTTCTTCTAAGTGATTCTGGCCATTATAGTAGATTTAATACTCATCTGAATTAAATTCGCACATTCCGGTCCATTTTAGTTCACTGAATCCTAAAATGTCATTGTTCACTCTTGTCATCTCCCGTTTGACCACCTCCAATTTACTTTGATTCATGGACCTAACATTCTAAGTTCCTATGCAATATTGTTCTTTACAGTTTTGGACTGTAATTCCATCACCAGTCACATCCACACCTGGGCATTGTTTTCACTTTGGCTCCATGTCTTCATTCTTTCTGGAGTTATTTCTCCACTCTTTTCCGGTAGCATACTTGGCCTTTACCAGCCTGGGGATATCATCTTTCGGTGTCATATCTCTTGCCTTTTTATACTGTTCATGGGGTTCTCAAGGCAAGAATACTGAAGTGGTTTGCCATTCCCTTCTCCAGTGGACCACTATTTGTCAGAACTCCCCCATGGCCCGTCCATCTTGGATGACCCTACACAGCCTGGCTCATAGTTTCATTGGGTTAGACAAGGCTATGATTCGTGATCAGTTTGGTTAGTTTTCTGTGATTGTGATTTCATTCTATCTGTCCTCTGATGGGTAAGAGGCTTGTGGATACTTCCTGCTGGGAGGGACTGGCTGTGCTGGCATCATACTTCAGTTCAGTTCAGTTCAGTTGATCAGTTGTGTCCGACTCTTTGCGACCCCATGAATCGCAGCACACCAGGCCTCCCTGTCCATCACCAACTCCCGGAGTTCACTCAGACTCACATCCATTGAGTCAGTGATGCCATCCAGCCATCTCATCCTCTGTCGTCCCCTTCTCCTCCTGCCCCCAATCCCTCCCAGCATCCAAGTCTTTTCCAATGAGTCAACTCTTCGCATGAGGTGGCCAAAGTACTGGAGTTTCAGCTTTAGCATCATTCCTTCCAAAGAAATCCCAGGGCTGATCTCCTTCAGAATGGACTGGTTGGATCTCCTTGCAGTCCAAGGGACTCTCAAGAGTCTTCTCAAGAGCATCATGCTTAGTAAATCTTTAATCCAGTTTTCTGTTGATGGGTGGGGCTCTGTTTCCTCCCTGTATTTTGTCCTGAGGCCAAACTATGGTAGGGATAATGGCCATAATGGCAACATCCTTCAAAAAGACTTATGTCAGCATGCCTTGGCTCTTAGGATTTTTTACCTGAATGGTCTAGTGGTTTTCCCTACTTTCTTTAATTTAAGTCTGAATTTTGCAATAAGGAGTTCATGTTCTGAGCCATAGTCAGCTCCCAGTCTTGTTTTTGCTGACCGTATAGAGCTTCTCCATCTTCAGCTGCAAAGAATATAATCAGTCTGATTTCATATTGACTATCTGGTGATGTCCATGTGTGGAGTTGTCTCTTGTGTTGTTGGAAGAGAGTATTTGTCTCCAGAAGAGAGCTAATGTTCAGTGCAGTGCTCTCATTTAGGGGTGATTTTGCTTCCCGGGGGACATTCGGCAGTGTCTGGACGTATATTAGATTATCATAGTGCAAGTGAGTGGCATGTGCAAGTAGAGATCAATGTTAAACATTCCCGATGAATAAAAAGCAACCAAGAGTGATTGGTATGAAATGTCAATAGTGCCAAAGTTAATATCAAAAAAACTTACCTTACTGAAATACTAAAAAGGGAAACTGACTTCTGAATTTGGAGATTGTATAGAATCAGAAGTGTTACCCTGGAGATGGCTTGATCACCTTTCTGCAACTTCACTGTGCTAGAGGAGAATTCTGTTCTCTACTTGAAACCCAGTAAAGCACATGTGCCCGAGTAAACATATCCATTGCTGCTTTGTGGCCAGTGGGAAATTTGTGGGATAGTTCAACTGTCACATGGGTTTGATTACATGAATCATGGTGTATGTATATCCATGCAAGGGAATGTCATGTCATTAAAAACAAGTCACATGGATCTGTATGTATTACCATCAAATATGTTCATTAGATACAGAGTCAAAAATAATTTGTGTTATATTGATGTTCTGTTTAAAAATGCAGATTTATAATGCTCATTTAAGAAGCTAAAAGAGAAAGTAGATTTGAAGTGGCATAGATTGACTAGAAATACCACAGTTATGTCTTATATTGGCTGTAGAGGTTTATACTTAGATGTATCATAAATAATATCAAATGGGCATCAATTAGAAACTAGGAACTAATCGATAGAAACTAATGAGAAAAGTTCCCACAAAACCAAATTCAAACCTTTCAGCTTATGTATTTTTGAGAATCTGAGTTATTTAATTATTCCTTACATATCCATTCATTCATTTACTCTTCAAACAAGTATTTATTTAATCTCTTATGAGTCATGCACTAGACTAGGCTTAGATAATTCTAAGGGAAATAGACAAAACAACTGTCTCCATGGGGTTTATTGGGGTATGAGTGTGTGGATGAGTGCACGTGCATACACTCATGCTGTGTGCATAAAGGATTCTAGTGACCTTAGAAGAGATTTTCTTGAATTAAATCACAGCAACTTGCTGCTATGCACTGTCTCTGAATTTTAGGGTACAGTCCTAAAGAGCCACTATCCTAAGGTTTTCCCTAAAAAAAACAAACAAAAAAAAAAAACCAGAAAGCCTCTTTTTGTTGTTGAAAACAAGCTGGTGGTGAATGAATTGACTTGTGGAGCAGGTGCTATTTACAAAGATTGTTGCTGTAGGAAACTGCCTCTTTGGCCTTTGCTTCATTATGAAGCCACCAGACAAATCCTTATGAAGCTGTTGTTATCAGGCATTCCATTCATGATGCTGCCAAGATATGCAGAACTCTTTCTCAGTGCCTCTCTGAAATAAACCCTCTGTCGTCTCTTTTGGTGGCTACATCTCACTCAGCTTATGTGCCTTATGATTGGGTTAGCTGTTCTCTCTTGCCAGAATTCTAATTCAGTCTCTAAAGTACTGCCCAGAAAAAAAATAATTGTCTGTTGGTATTTGCTTTAATTTTTCTTCTTCTTAATTTTAAATCTAGATTAAAGATATAAAATAACAATATATATAAAAAAATAAATAAAATAACAATATATAGAATATAAAAAAGTAAAATACAAGAAAATAAATTGAAGTCAAACTTTTTTATATGATTACATATTTTAAAACTGCAAAAAGAATTGACACATTTTGGTAAATAAGCAGGATTTGGTTTTCTATCCAACTCAGTTTTACAATTTAAAAATATATTTTCCTCATCAATAATGAAAAAAACAAAAGTCATTCTATACACAGAGCTCTTATTAGGAGTCAGATGGAAACATCAATGAGTGTGATTTCAGGAAACTCTTGGGGGTTCTGAGGATTATCAAATGGAGTGTTGTGAATATTGTTCTGTAATTTAAATATCATCATTCATGGTCCTAAAACTTCCTGGCTCAACAGATTAGATTAATATGAAACAAACCTTGGCATTCATAATTTTTAGTGGTAAGTTAATAAAACACAGTAGAATTTAATTGCCATTAAGGTCTTCTTTGTCTTAATCTATTTTTGGTCTTTAACCTTAGACATTTGAAATACTAGAAATCATTAAAAATGAAAATGAAACAGTATAACCTAGATTTACCTGGTAAAATTATTTGTCCATTTATGAAAAAAAAAAAAAAGTGATTCAAAAGCCAAAAAAAAAAAAAAAAATACTGAAAGGCTGGTTTGCTACTTGATTTTGTCTCCAGAAAAGGAAGCGTGTAACCTTCTGTTTTCCTTTTGCTCTTAGCCACAATAATGCATTTAGCCAAGTGTTTGGAGAAGGCAATGGCACCCCACTCCAGTACTTTTGCCTGGAAAATCCCATGGACGAAGGAGCCTGATAGGTTGCAGTCCATGGGGTCTCTATGAGTCGGACACGACTGAGCGACTTCACTTTTGACTTTTCACTTTCCACTTTCATGCATTGGAGGAGGAAATGGCAACCCACTCCAGTGTTCTTGCCTGGAGAATCCCAGGGACGGGGGAGCCTGGTGGGCTGCCGTCTATGGGGTCACACAGAGTCGGACACGACTGAAGCGACTTAGCAGCAACAGCTCAAATAATGGTTTTCGAAACAGCAAGTGCTTTTATGGCTTATGGTGGTTTGGTGGTTTAGTCGCTAACTCGTGTTCAACTCTTGTGACCCAATGGACGGTAGCCTGCCAGGTGCTTCTGTCCATGGGATTCTCCAGGCAAGAATACTGGAGTTTATTGCAATTTTCTTCTCCAGAGGATCTTCCCGACCCAGGAATTCAACCCAGGTCTCCTGCATTTCAGGCAGATTCTTTATCAACTGAGCTACAAGGGAAGCTTATGTATATATATGATCTCTATTAAACCTTGTTCATAAATGAACACACACATACATACCTTGTTTGTAAATCCCATACTTAGACTTAAATATGCTTAAATTTCTTATGCTGTCACTGATCTTTTTGAAAGTTCTTATATGGCACCATCAGTTCAGTTCAGTCGCTTAGTCATGTCTGACTCTTTGCAACACGATGGACTGCAGCATGCCAGGCCTCCCTGTCCATCACCAACTTTTACTCAAACTCACGTCCATTGAGTCACTGATGCCATCCAACCATCTCATCCTCTGTTGTCTCCTCCTCCAGCCTTCAATCTTTCCCAACATCAGGGTCTTTTCAAATGAGTCAGTTCTTTGCATCAGGTGACCAAAGTATTAGAGTTTCAGCTTCGATGAACACTCAGGACTGACCTTCTTTAGGATGGACTGGTTGTATCTCCTTGCAGTCCAAGGGACTCTCAAGAGTCTTCTCCAATACCACAATTCAAAAGCCTCAATTCTTTGGCACTCAGCTTTCTTTATGGTTCAACTGTCACATCCATACATGACTACTGGAAAAACCATCAAAAATGAGAAATTTTATATGTAATTTGATCAATATTTATGGACCAGCATTATTGACAGAACTTCATGCTCTAAAGTTTCCTGTGCTTGGGGTTTAATACTCGATGATTGCTGTCTCAAATTCTTAATGGTTTAATCGTTGAATTTGTGTTTTATAATTGAAGTCCACTGGAACAATGGAGCATGTGCTAAGGGTTTGGAGATTTTGTTGTTATTGTTTAATTGCTAAGTTGTGTCCAACTCTTTACGACCTCCTGAACTTAGCTGACCAGGCTCCTCTGTCCACAGGATTCTCCAGGCAAGAATATTGTAGTGGGTTTCCATTTCCTTCTCCAGGGGATCTTCCTAACCCAGAAATCAAACCCATGTCTCCTGCTTAGCAAGCAGATTCTTTACCACTGAGCCACTGCTCTGCTCATGTGAAATTTGCCTCCCTGCCTCCCTGTCTTCCTAGGTTATGTTATAGGCCTTTAGTTTCCTACCAACTGGTGCCCTTGCCTGGCCTTCCCACTCCCACCCCTGCTCTGAGCCACTGATACCCTGTGCCCAGCCTGTCCATCATGTATCACCAGAGGGATGCTCACATTGTATCTTGTTCTCCATTCTTTTATGGGGGTCTGGGTGCAGGTATGGGTGGGGCTAGTTGGAGTTGTATATATTCATGGAGTCTTAGAGCAGAGCAGGGCAATGGTTTACCCTTTCCTGGACTGGCAATAACAAGGAAGATATAATAAGCACTTGACATAGGCCTCTTGCTGCTGCTGCTGCTAAGTCGCGTCAGTCATGTCTGACTCTGTGCAGCCCCATAGACGGCAGACCATCAGGCTCGTCTGTCCCTGGGATTCTCCAGGCAAGAACACTGGAGTGGATTGCCATTTCCTTCTCCAGTGCATGAAAGGGAAAAGTGAAAGTGAAGTCGCTCAGTAGTGTCTGACTCTTAGTGACCCCATGGACTGTAGCCTACCAGGCTCCTCCGTCCATGGGGTTCTCCAGGCAAGAGTACTGGAGTGGGTTGCCACTGCCTTCTCCACATAGGCCTCTTACTAACTCCTAATTCAGGAAGCAGGCACGTTCCAGAGTGGAGGTTGCAATTTCCTTGGGGTTGTTCTATCACTTGGGATGACGATGAGATGGTGGAAATGGGAAATTGGTTTCTCTATCCCTAACTGACATTTTCATTTTTTCATTGTGCTTACAAATTGTGTATCTCACCCAGTATGTGATAAATTCACATTTTATAATTTATTCATTCTTTCACTTATTCAATAAAATTATTATTTTTGTACCTGACATCATTTAATTAAAAACTATTGTAATATCAGTTGAGTGATACTGTGCAGAAAATAAGGTCTCAGTCCAGCAAGCCTCATAATTTAGAGATTTCAGTAACCATACATAGGAGTGTAAATTTAAAATATTCTGTTAGAAATCTTGATCTGATAGCATTGCTTCTCTATGATTATTTAATTCAGATTAAAAGAGGTTACCACATCAGAGTTTCCTACAATATATTAGCATATTAACATTTTAAGAGTCTAACTGACCATTTCTGGACCATATGTATAAAATCTGTAATAAGTAAATGGTCATAGTTAGGAATTGATAGAGTGTGGTTTAAATATGCTTATGTTTTATCATTAAAATGAACATAATAACTAATTTTACCTACTTTTATATTAATTATGCCATATGCTTACTATTCCTCTCCATTAAAAACATGTCACATTAACCATCTGCTTTTCCAATCCATATTAATAGTAATCAGTTGTGGAGACCCAGGTATACCAGCCAATGGACTGAGATATGGAGATGATTATGTGGTTGGACAGAATGTTTCTTACATGTGCCAGCCAGGCTATACAATGGAATTAAATGGTTCAAGAATCAGGACTTGTACAACTAATGGCACATGGAGTGGAGTCATGCCAACTTGTAGAGGTAAGATAATGATTTTGTCAATATTTATTAGTGATAATCACTATTTTATGTATCAATATGCATATTTAAATAAATTTAAATAGTGTTTTTTGTATCATTTCGTCTTTTTTTCTGGTACCAAAATTGAGTGCCTCAGTCTTTACTTTTAAACCATATAGATAATAACATATAAGATTTAAAAAATTTTTAACAAAAATGTTGTATCTCATTCTAAGTAATGACAATGAACTGTAATACAGCAAAAATATGTTCTGGGACTTCCCTGGCAGTCTACTGGTTAAGATTCTGCTCTTCCAATGCAGAGGCACAGGTTCAATCCCTGATCAGGGAACTAAGACCCCACATGCTGACATGGCACTGCCAAAAAATATATATATCATGTTATGTGATACATAATCACCATCATCATTTATGCGGGTCAATGAGTATTTAATAGAGAATATAGCTGTAATTAAATAGAACTTTAATTTGGTTATCCACCTGGGTCAGTTATTCAAGAATGGGAGAAAAACCTTCTATAATTTGAAAACAATCAGCCTGAATTATAGAACTCTACCTGTTCTTAAGTTTAAAAATAAAATAAAATTAATTTAAATGGCAAAAAAAAAAAGGTAAAACTATTTCTTTGAAGAATGCAATCTGGAAGTTGGAAGTAATATTTTAGTCAATACAGATATAAGTTTACTACTTTATGCTGTTTTCCATTGAAACTCTTTACATAAGTTTTTTGCCGATTATTTGATTACTTGTAAAATACTATACATTCAGTGTCAGACAATATGTATTGTTTTATAATAATAGTGATTTTTAATCATTGAAACTTCTCATTAAGGTACATCTCTAAATACCTGTGAATTGTCAGTTTAATGTCTCCCTGACATAATATAACACTAAAAGAATAATTCCAATGCATGTCTTTTTTTTCTTGATTACACAATTTCCTAATCAGATCATGATAAATATACAGTTAGTATATGAAAATATATAAACAAATATTTTATATTTACATATTATTTCATAAATTATTGATTATGTTAATGACAATATTATATAACTCTAAAAATTATTTATATATGTTGCTAGTCATCAAAATAAAATCATTCCTCCTTTTTAGATTTTATAATTGGTGGCCCTCTTTTTCCTTTCATCTATATCTCCTTATCCAACCTATCTTTTCTCAAGGACATCTTAATTTTAAAAATGAATTATCAAAAATTTTATAATGCATTTAGAACCCTACAATAATATTTAGCATATGAATCTAAGTGGTTAATAGAACTAATAGAGATATTTTAATGAGATACATCATCTGTGTTTCAAAAATGTCACAGATTTACTTCCAGGTTCCTTGCTACAGTGTAACTCTGTATATAGCCAAACACAGCTCTTCAGTCTGTCTAAAGGTTGCTGGAAATGATTTTATATAAAACTAATAATTAATCAGTTGCAGTATACTGGATAAGAGGTCACCCTCTTTTTCCTTTCTTTCAATGTCAGGAAGCTTGTTATTTTGTAAGAGAACCTCTGAGAACCAGTAGCCATTATGTTGCCAAGAAGTAGTCTCGTCCTAGAGGAATTAATTCCAGGGATGTTTCAGGATACTACCAAGAGAATAAAACATGTCACACCATATTGTCCTCCAAAAGGTTCAATTAGCACATATGCTTCTTCTAATGATATTTATTTCTGTTAACACCAGGATATTTCAACAGCTGTGTCTAATCGTTTTTAATGTAATTGCAGCTGTTACCTGCCCAACTCCTCCCCAGATCTCTAATGGAAGGTTGGAAGGAACAAATTTTGACTGGGGTTTTAGTATTAGCTACATCTGTTCTCCAGGCTATGAACTGTCCTTCCCTGCCGTTTTGACCTGTGTAGGGAATGGTACCTGGAGTGGGGAAGTACCACAATGCTTACGTAAGTATAATTTCCATTCTAAAATTTACATTTTTCTACTTTCACTCTCTTAGAGCTACTTTACTGAGATTATAACTGTTATATATTTTTTCCAGATTTTGCTAGAACAAAAATGAGATTGTTAAGCTCTTTCCCATGCATAATTAAAATTCAGTTAAAAACAGTATTTACCAATGTAGCTATTTTTTGTGTAATCCAACCATTATATTCCTTCTGTCTGACTAAATTTCAGGCCAAACTGCTTTGTGTGCAAGACACACTATACTTTTTACTTATCTTGTTTTTTGGGTGATGCCCTCTACTCAGGTTTGTGTTCCTTGAAGGCAAATATTCTTGTTTCATTCACTTTTCTACCCTAGCATGTAGTGTAATCCTTGGCAGATATTAAACTTAGAAGGCTATGGTAATTAAAACATTGCAGCATTGGTGCTGGCATAGACAGACAGAAACCAGTGTTAGAGAATACAGAGTATAGACCATGTATTGATACTTAATGTATTATGGAACAAATCAGTGGGGGAAGAATGGACATTTCAATTAATGCAATAAGGTAGTTCATTTATTGGAGAAGGCAATGGCACCCCACTCTAGTACTCTTGCCTGGAAAATCCCATGCATGGAGGAGCCTGGTAAGCTCCAGTCCATGGGGTCGCTAAGAGTCGGGCACGACTGAGCGACTTCACTTTCACTTTTCACTTTCATGCACTGGAGAAGGAAATGGCAACCCACTCCAGTATTCTTGCCTGGAGAATCCCAGGGACACAGGAGCCTAGTGGGCTGCCCTCTATGGGGTCGCACAGAGTCAGACACAACTGAGGCGACTTAGCAGCAGCAGCAGCAGTTCATTTATATATATATATACACACACACACGCACACACACACACAGAGTCTTTATCTTACACTAAATAACAAATCAATGTAAATTCATTAGAGAATTAAATATAAAAGTTTTAAAGATTATAGATCAGATCAGATCAGATCAGTCACTCAGTTGTGTCCGACTATTTGCGACTCCATAAACCGCAGCACCCAGGACTCCCTGTCCATCACCAACTCCCAGAGTTCACTGGGACTCACATCCATCCAGTCAGTGATGCCATCCAGCCATCTCATCCTCTGTTGTCACCTTCTCCTCTTGCCCCCAATCCCTCTCAGCATCAGAGTCTTTTCCAATGAATCAACTCTTCCCATGAGGTGGCCAAAGTACTGGAGTTTCAGCTTTAGCATCATTCCTCCCAAAGAAATCCCAGGGCTGATCTCCTTCAGAATGGACTGGTTGGATCTCCTTGCAGTACAAGGCACTCAAGAGTCTTCTCCAACACCACAGTTCAAAAGCATCAATTCTTCGGCGCTCAGCCTTCTTCACACTCCAACTCTCACATCCATACATGACCACAGGAAAAACCATAGCCGTGACTAGACAGACTTTTGTTGGCAAAGTAATGTCTCTGCTTTTCAATATTCTATCTAGGTTGGTCATAACTTTCCTTCCAAGGAGTAAGCATCTTTTAATTTCATGGCTGCAGTCACCATCTGCAGTGATTTTGGAGCCCAGAAAAATAAAGTCTGACACTGTTTCCACTGTTTCTCCATCTATTTGCCAGGAAGTGATGGGACCGGATGCCATGATCTTCGTTTTCTGAATGTTGAGCTTTAAGCCAATTTTTTCACTCTCCACTTTCACTTTTATCAACAGGCTTTTTAAGTTCCTCTTCACTTTCTGCCGTAAGGGTGGTGTCATCTGCATATCTGAGGTTATTGATATTTCTCCCTGCAATCTTGATTCCAGCTTGTGCTTCTTCCAGTCCAGCGTTTCTCATGATGTACTCTGCATAGAAGTTAAATAAACAGGGTGACAATATACAGCCTTGACATATTCCTTTTCCTATTTGGAACCAGTCTGTTGTTCCATGTCCAGTTCTAACTGTTGCTTCCTGACCTGCCTACAAATTTCTCAAGAGGCAGATCAGGTGGTCTGATATTCCCATCTCTTTCAGAAATTCCCACAGTTTATTGTGATCCACACAGTCAAAGGCTTTGGCATAGGCAATAAAGCAGAAATAGATGTTTTTCTGGAACTCTCTTGCTTTTTCCATGATCCAGCAGATGTTGGCAATTTGATCTCTGGTTCCTCTGCCTTTTCTAAAACCAGCTTGAACATCACGAAGTTCACGGTTCACATATTGCTGAAGCCTGGCTTGGAGAATGTTGAGCATTACTTTACTAGCGTGTAAGATGAGTGCAATTGTGCACTAGTTTGAGCATTCTTTGGCATTGCCTTTCTTTGGGATTGAAATGAAAACTGACCTTTTCCAGTCCTGTGACCACTGCTGAGTTTTCCAAATTTGCTGGCATATTGAGTGCAGCACTTTCACAGCATCATCCTTCAGGATTTGGAATGGCTCAACTGGAATTCTATCACCTCCACTAGCTTTGTTCGTAGTGATGCTTTCTAAGGCCCACTTGACTTCACATTCCAGGAATTCTGGCTCTAGGTCAGTGATCACACCATCATGATTATCTGGGTCGTGAAGATCTTTTTTGTACAGTTCTGTGTAGTCTTGCCATCTCTTCTTAATATCTTCTGTTTCTGTTAGGTCCATACTATTTCTGTCCTTTATCGAGCCCATCTTTGCCTGAAATGTTCCTTTGGTATCTCTGATTTTCTTGAAGAAATCTCTAGTCTTTCCCATTCTGTTGTTTTCCTCTATTTCTTTGATTGATCGCTGAAGAAGGCTTTCTTATCTCTTCTTGCTATTCTTTGGAACTCTGCATTCAGATGTTTATATCTTTCCTTTTCTCCTTTGCTTTTCGCTTCTCTTCTTTTCACAGCTATTTGTAAAGCCTCCCCAGACAGCCATTTTGCTTTTTTGCATTTCTTTTCCATGGGGATGGTCTTGATCCCTGTCTCCTGTACAATGTCACGAACCTCATTCCATAGCTCATCAGGCACTCTATCTATCAGATCTAGGCCCTTAAATCTATTTCTCACTTCCACTTTATAATCATAAGGGATTTGATTTAGGTTATACCTGAATGGTCTAGTGGTTTTCCCTACTTTCTTCAATTTCAGTCTGAATTTGGCAATAAGGAGTTCATGATCTGAGCCACAGTCAGCTCCTGGTCTTGTTTTTGCTGACTGTATAGAGCTTCTTCATCTTTGGCTGCAAAGAATATAATCAGTCCGATTTCGGTGTTGACCATCTGGTGATGTCCATGTATAGAGTCTTCTCTTGTGTTGTTGGAAGAGGGTGTTTGTTATGACCAGTGCATTTTCTTGGCAAAACTCTATTAGTCTTTGCCCTGCTTCATTCCGTATTCCAAGGCCAAATTTTCCTGTTACTCCAGGTGTTTCCTGACTTCCTACTTTTGCATTCCAGTCCCCTATAATGAAAAGGACATCTTTTTTGGGTGTTAGTTCTAAAAGGTCTAATAGGTCTTCATAGAACTGTTCAACTTCAGCTTCTTCAGTGTTACTGGTTGGGGCATAGACTTGGATTACTGTGATATTGATTATAAGACTACCTAAATGACCTTGGAGTAAGAAAGGATCTCTTAAAATGAAATGTAAGAGCTCTACGTGTAACTGAAAAGTGGAAAAAATAAACTATGTTTAAAATTTCTCATTTCAAAAGGCCAATCATAAACAGGATAGTTTATTTGAAGAGCTTACTATTAAGTGATTGAAAACACTAGGCAGGGAATACCACCATTTGCTGGCCCATCAGATCATTTGTATCACATTTGCTGCAGAGAGTATACTAACCAGTTTTATTTAGCATGAGAGATAAAACTAGTGTACCTCAGCAGTTGTGATCTATTAGACTGAAATTTATGCAACATCTAAACAAGCTGTTTCTAGTAAACATGATTTAGTAGAATAATGTGTTCCAAGCCTCAAGGTTGAGTCACACAAATTGACCCTTGAAATTCTGATTCATGTTAATGATCATCTAAGAATAGACCAATGTGTTCTAAGTGAAACTATATTATATATTAGTAACTATTCAATAGTTACTTCAGAACAGATAGACACAAGAGAATATTACAGAATTGAGTTTATGGTAAAGTTTGTTTGATATGAGTGAAAAAAATCTTGTTTCTCAACATAATGTTTTATTTTGGGATCTATTAAAACACAAATACTAATAAAATACCATAGACATTTAAATTGTATCCAAAATTCAATAAGGCTATATTATATAAGTTATATATTGGATATATAAGATATCCAAATATAATAAGGCTGACTTTGACCCAGTTGCTTTACATACATATAGCAGAAGTCCTGGGTAGGCATGTTTAGTTATGACATTTTAATAGATAATGACACCTGAGTTCAGAGAAAGAGATCAAATTGTATAGACACTGGGTAACTCTGCCACTTAGGGACCAGCTGCTCTATTTCATGGCCTAAAGTCTTTGATGTAAGCATCCTATCTGATCTTCCTAGGTTTTTCTATTATGTATCTTTCTAGGTTGTTCTAGTGTATGTGTGTTTGTTTATATAAATGATGGATCCTTTTAAAATTAGAGAAACTAACAAATTATTAAATATGAAGGGCTCTCATTGTAAATAACTATTTTGTTGGTTCCTATTAAACAAAGTCAAAGTAACCTAAGAAATTTTTTTTAATAATTTGGTATATTTTCTTTGTTTTTTAAATATAAATTTTTTTATTTTAATTGGAGGTTAATTACTTTACAATATTGTATTGGTTTTGTCATACATCAGCATGAATCTACAACAGGTATACACGTGTTCCCCATCCCGAACCCTCCTCCTTCCTCCCTCCCCGTACCATCCCTCTGGGTCATCCCAGTGCACCAGCCCCAAGCAACCAGTATTACGCATCGAACTTGGACTGGCAATTCATTTCATATATGATATTATACATGTTTCAATGCCATTCTCCCAAATCATCCCACCCTCTCCATCTCCCACAGAGTCCAAAAGACTGTTCTATACATCTGTGTTTCCTTTGCTGTCTCTCATACAGGGTTATCATTACCATCTTTATAAATTCCATATATATGCATTAGTATACTGTATTGGTGTTTTTCTTTCTGGCTTACTTCACTGTATAATAGGCTCCAGTTTCATCCACCTCATTAGAACTGATTCAAATGTATTCTTTTTAATGGCTGAGTAATACTCCATTGTGTATATGTACCACAGCTTTCTTATCCATTCATCTGCTGATGGACATCTAGGTTGCTTCCATGTCCTGGCTATTATAAACAGTGCTGCGATGAACATTGGGATACACGTGTCTCTTTCAATTCTGGTTTCCTTGGTGTGTATGCCCAGCAGTGTATTGCTGGGTCATAAGGCAGTTCTATTTCCAGTTTTTTAAGGAATCTCTTTTGAACGAGAAAACAGTTTCGAAGCTTCCTTGAGGCCTTCTCAATGGGCATTACAGATGCTAATAAGAGCAATTAAGAATATCAACAAAAAACGTGGAGAAAAATAAGAAAGGCCTATATATCATTTCAATGAGGTTAAAAAAATTTTTAAGAAGATTTTACCCCAAATAAATTAAAAAACTCTTTGGGTGATTATTTAGAATGGGATAAATAAAATAGACACTTATGTAATTAAAACAAGATTTGATATTACTGCACTACCTAAAGTTGGCTTTCCAGGTAGCTCAGACTATAAAGAATCTGCCTGCCAATGCAGGAAACCCAGGTTCGATCCTTGGTTCAGAAAGATCCCCTGGAGAAAAGAATAGCAACCCACTCCAGTATTCTTGCTTGGAAAATCCCGTGGGCAGAGGAGCCGAGCCAGCTACAGTCCATGTGGTCACAAAGAGTTGGACAGGACTGAGTGGCTTCAAGGTCTATTACTAGTAAATGGCAGAGTATAAATTTCAATTCAGAGAAAGTTTACTTAAGAGACAATTCTCCTATCCATTGAAGAGTCACATTCAATCATTTTAGGTATTTAATGAAGAGGAAAATCTTTCCTCTTTATTTCTGTTCAAGCTATGCCTTTTTTATCCTAAAGTTTGTATCAAGGTAAACTGAAGCCTTTTGAAAATAAACCCTGTGTCTTAGGTTTCTATCCAAACACTGATAGTTATTTGGTTTAGTACATGAAAATATAAAGGTAGAAAATAGATGGAATGATATGGGGGATGCGAGGGGAAGATTGAGAAGTTTACGTGGTTACATATCTCCTTTTTTTGTTGTTGAATAACTCAGCAGAAATATGAATGAGAAACACTTCAAAAGTAGGTTATAAAATAATTACAAAATAACTGATAGCAATGAAATTTTTAAACACAGTTAAAATAAAAAATTACATGTTATTTATTTATTTATTTATTTTTTCTTTCTTTAATAGAAAATTATTTAATTAGTATACATGTGTTCCCCATCCTGAACCCTCCTCCCTCCTCCCTCCCCACACCATCCCTCTGGGTCGTCCCAGTGCACCAGCCCCAAGCATCCAGCATCGTGCATTGAACCTGGACTGGCATCTCGTTTCATACATGACGTTTCACATGTTTCAGTGCCATTCTCCCAAATCTTCCCACCCTCTCCCTCTCCCACAGAGTCCATAAGACTGTTCTATACATCAGTGTCTCTTTTGCTGTCTCGTATACAGGGTTATCGTTACCATCTTTCTAAATTCCATATATATGCGTTAGTATACTGTATTGGTGTATTTATTTTTTACTACAGTTTTAAAATTGAAAATACGCTGTATGTGCTTTGCCTGGATATCTATTGGCTCTGAAGTCATCTGATCTCATCCTGTACTATACTGCGGCTCTGGCCTCAATGGCCTTGCTCTTCCTCTAGCATGCTAGATTTGACCCAGCAGAGGGCTTTGGCAATGCTCTTTCCTCTGACTGTAATGTTCTGTCTTGAGATATAAATGGAGGAGATGTTTTTTTGTTTTTTGTTTTTTTTTCCCTCCAAAACTTTTCTCAGTGAGAGACAGCCATCTACCTTATTAAAGTCTACTACTACTCTTCACCATCTATCACATCCACAATACAGTCCTGATCTTCTCCCACACTATTTTTCCTCATGGGACTTATTATCTTCCCACATACTATCATTTGTACTTATTAATTATGTTTACTGTTTGCTTTCTTCACAAAAGCATAAACTTCACAAGTGCAGGAACCTTAGTCTGTTTATCAATCAGTGCAAGCACCTAAAGTTACTAAGAATAGTGTCTGTTTTTAGTACTTTAAAAATATGTGTTGAATGGAGTCATCTGATCAGTTTGCTTAGAACTGCTGTCAAGTTTATCTTTTCAATGGCTGCAGAATGTTGAGATTATTTTTGCATGAATTTGGATTCTAATGGCCTTCTTTTCTCTTTAAAAAACACTCACACGCATCCCACCTACCACTACACATGCACTATATTTTGAAGAGGGAGACAGCAGGATACTAGGATACATGACCCAGGTGTTCAACAGAGCACATATCTATGAAACAAGAACCTGCATCTTTTATATACACTGAAAAATATAGAGCAGTCTGCAGAGTACATCCTAGACTATTATGGTTGTTTGTTTCTGATAGAGCTATTTGTGAGTCCCGTCCTTTTCAAATATATACTCCAATTTTGTAGCTTGCATGTACAAATATGTGGTTTGATTCTGGTCAAGATAAAAATTTTTTAAAATCTATTAACTGTTATGCTTGTCTACTAGGTGGAAAAAAAATTTTAAAAACCTCAGCAATAATGCTGAGCTGAATAGTAAGCATTTATTCATGTAGACAAAAGCTAAAAGTATTTTCATTGGAATAGATTAACATGGATTCCATGTCACTTTAGTGCAATATTCCAATTATTTTTATTACTTTTCTAAACCGTTAACTCTGATGAATTTAAATCATTGTACAATTGTCTCTCTTTTCACTTATAGCAAAATTTTGTGGTGACCCTGGTATACCTGCCCAAGGAAAAAGAGAAGGCAAAAGCTTTATATACCAGTCAGAGGTTTCATTCAGCTGCAATTCTCCTTTCATATTAGTGGGATCTAGCACCAGAATATGTCAAGCAGATGGCACTTGGAGTGGTTCATCACCTCACTGCATAGGTAATATTAATGAAAGATGGACAGTGCTCAGTAATTTTGGAATTAATAGCTAGTAATGACATTTAATGATTTACTTTATCCTATAAATTATAGTTGGCTAAATGTGAAAACGGAGAAGGCAATGGCACCCCACTCCAGTACTCTTGCCTGGAAAATTCCATGGATGCAGGAGCCTGGTGGACTGCCGTCTATGGGGTCGCACAGAGTCAGACATGACTGAAGTGACTTAGCAGCAGCAGCAGCAAATATGAAAAACAAAAATGTAAAATATAGCCATTGTAAGGCACTGAAAATTAATATTATTAAACATTTATTACTTTAGTACTTTTGAAATAGTTTTCCTGTTTACCAGTAAAATGAAAAAAGCTTCCATATCACTATCATGAAGTACTGACATTTGTATCAGTTCAGTTCAGTTGCTCAGTCGTGTCCGACTCTTTGCAGTTAATAAAACATACTCAAATGAAATTAAACTTGCTTCAAAAATATTACAAAGGTATATTGATTTCAAATGGTTCTAAGTACATTGCTCTAATCCTAATTTTTGTGTGTTTTTATTGTCTTATTTTTTCATTCAAATATAGTTGATGTACAAAATTATATGTTACAGGTGTTTAGTATAGTGATTCACAATTTTTAAAGGTTATACTCATGTGCAGTTATAAAATATTAGCTCTATTTCCCATGTTGTACAATGTATCTTCTTAGTTTATTTTATGCATAATGGTTTGCACCTCTTAATTCCCTACACCTCTTTTGTCCCTCCCTCCTTCCCTCTTTCCACTGGTAACCACTAGACTGTCTTCTACATCTGTGAGTTTGCTTCTTTTTTGTTATATTTACTGTTTTTTTTTTCTTTTTTTTTTTTAGAATTCACATATAAGCGGTATCATACAGTATTTCTTTCTCTGATTTATTTCACTCAGCATAATACCCTCCAACTCCATCCATGTTGCTACAAATGGCAGATTTTCATTCATATATATGTATATCACATCTTATTTATCCATTCTTCTGGTGGTCGCTTCTGTATCTTGGCAATTGTAAATAATGCTGCTGTGAATATCTTTCAAATTAGTGCTTTAGTTTGTGGGGTGTATACACCCAGGATTGAAATTGCTGAGTCACAGGGTAGTTTTATTTTTAGTTTTTAAATAGCAGCTGTACCAATTTATATTCACACCAATAGTGTATTTAGGGTTCCTTTTTCTCCTTAAATTAAATTTCACATTGAGTAAACTAATGAAAAATTCTGTCATACAAGCTAGCCAACTCAGGGGCTATCAGCCCTACCATTTTTGTGTTTGACTCTCTTACAGGTATCAGTGAAAATGCAAATAACTAAGTCTTGTTTCTGGAAAATAAATTATTTCTTAAAGGCACTATTACCCTACTTGAGATTAATTCTTAGAAAAGTCCCTAAGCAGATGTTTTATGCATGTGGTCCTCTTTCATATCCTTCATTTTCCTTTAACTTTTTATTACCAGAGTTAGTTGGATGTCAAATGCTTTTATATTAGAAGTGTTCAAAGTTCATGGATTGCGTAATTTGTTTAAACTGCAGTATTATACCTGAGTTTTTGGTTTTAAGATTAGCAAGTTTCTGTTCATGGAGATATTTATTAGATTTTTTTGTTTATTATTACCAGGACCCTTTCATGAAACCCTAGATCTCTTAAAATTATTTTACATAGGATAAATATACATTTAAATAAACCTATATGTTTTAAAGAAATATTACACTTTTTATTTTAAGAGAAAGAATATTTTCTTTTATTTTAGAACCCACCCGTACATCATGTGACAATCCAGGCGTGCCACGTCATGGATCTCAGAACAATACATTTGGATTTCAAGTAGGTACTTTGTTATTATTTTTTCATGTTTTATTGAGATATAACTGATATATATTATTATATAAATTTAAAGTGTACAGCCCAATGGTGTGACATATATATTGGGAACGATTCCTGCAGTTGTATTAGTTGGCATCCATTTCTCACACAGATACAATTAAAAAGCAAAAAAGAAAATAATTCTTTGTAATGATTATTAGGACCTATTCTCTTAAGAACTTTCCTGTATATAATACAACAGTGTTATATATACTCATCATTGTATATTACATATCTAGTACTTATTGCTCTTATAACTAGAAGTTTGTACCTTTTGATTACCTTCCTTCAATTCTCCGCCACACCCCCCATCCCCCGCCCACTGTTCTGGTAACCACAGATCTGATCTCTTTTTAGGTGAGTTTGGATTTATACTGTTGTTGTCATTGTTTATTTTTTTAGATTCTACATGTAAGTGAGATCATATTGTATTTGTCTTTTTCTTGCCTAAGTTATTCGTCAAGTGTGTACTTTAAATAAATGTTTTCATTTAATATAAAACTAGATCAAAAGGCTTATTTGGTTCAGGGCACAGATCCTGTTCATGCAAGTAGAAAAAGAGTCATGCTTATATCTGCATTCATAAGCACATTTTTAAAAAGGCAACAGCCAAAAAAATAGTGAAAATAATAGGAAGTTAAAAGAAATATATGCCTCAAGATAGAGCCTGACTGACCATGAGTATAAAGTAAGAGAAAAATTGGAGAGACCTGTGAGCATAGAAAAATCTATAAGCACTAGCTTATAGGTAAGAGATATATTAAGTGAGGGAGTAAATGAGTAAAATCTACAAGAAATATGGAGACAGTGAGGAAAAGTATAGATGAAAGAGGTTTAAAGAGAAACTTCTGAGTTAGAGTTAACAAATGCATAAAAATGTGGTTAGTAAGGCGATAAGACTAAAAGATTTTTTTCTTATTTTATATATATATATAATACTAAAATAATTTTAAACATTATCATTGATGTGGAATATTTCTGAAAATATAATTTAACCATAACCTATTATTCCACAACACATAGTTGGATTGTTAGAGTACTTTAACATGTCCAGTTGGATGTGGCTGACATTCTTTTCTCTTCTTATTCCAGTTTAGATTTTATGTAGAGATTCAGGAACATTTTCATTATAGGGGCCATAGGGGAGCGATAGTGCATACTGATTCCAAAAGAAAATAGCCAATTTACAGGTTACCCAATTGCCTTGTGTCACAGGGTTTTCTAAATTGTGCTATTTTCTGTGAAATTCAGTGTGAACCTGAGGAACATCTATTTCTAAAGGAAGTGCTCATCAAAGGTGCCATATTTCTGTTGCTAAAAATAGTTATCATTTATCTAAAGTTCAGGCACAGTATGAACATTGATTTGATAGCTTTTCCAATTCTTCCTGTTTGCCTCAGGTTGTCGAAGTAACACAAAAGTGTAAAGAAGTGTCTTGGTCTCTATTATGTTGATGATTTCAGAAAACTTTAGATTCATATCTCCATAAAATGTTTATCAACTGATCGAGATCTTGAAAAATAAGCAACTAGCTAAACAGCATTAGCCCTCATCATATAAGCCAATAAACTGAAACAAAACAAAGCAGGTCAATGGCAGTATTTTTATAGAATACAGAATTTCGGTGTTAGTGTCTATACACTAAATCAGATGGCTTTCTAAAGAATCTGTGTCCTTTTTTAGTAAATACCCTTTGAAATAATAGAAATGAATAGAATTGAGTTTAGAATGCCACTGCTGCTACGTCACTTCAGTCCAACTCTGTGCGACCCCATGGACTGCAGCATACCAGGCTTCTCCATCCATGGGATTCTCCAGGCAAGAACACTGGAGTGGGTTGCCATTTACTTCTCCAATGCATGAAAGTGAAAAGTGAAATGGAAGTCTCTCAGTCGTGTTCGACTCTTAGCGACCCCATGGACTACAGTCTACCAGGCTCCTCCATCCATGGGATTCTGCAGGCAGCAGTCCTGGAGTGGGGTGCCATTGCCTTCTCCCAAGTTTAGAATAGTCATCCATTAAAATGAATAGAATCATTCACTCTGCATTTTAAGAATTCTATTATAATCACTGAAAAATGTTATCACAAAGTTAAACTATTATTTAGATATTAAACATATATTAGATCATTATATTCTCTCTAGATAAATATGAATAGGCTAGATTTAAGATATGTTAAAATCTGTATGTATATTTATACTAATCTCTATGAAAATTAGAAATGAAATACTAAGTATGTTAAATTATGGACGTCAACTTTCTTACACGTTTATGGCAGATATATGTGTATGTCTGTATATATACTTATTATATATATTTATATGTAAATTATGTTTACTAAACCTATGTAGAGCTAACAGAATAAAAAATGTTATGTAATTCTAATATCAATTTATTGGTGGGTAGCAAATAAATATGGTCTTATATAACTAGAAAAGGTATAGCTAGCAGTTGATGAAAACCCTTGCTTACAAGACGAATTATTTTGAACTAGCTTAAAACTAAAGACATTATAAGCCATGTGTAGGTTTGTCCCAGGCCACAAGAAAAGAAATCTGGGTGAGACTCATCAAGCCTAAAATCTAGGAACTGGACAACAGTACTAAGTCTCTTCCATTACTCTGCATTTATATACTTCATTTTCTTTCTCTGTAGATTGGCCATATGGCAAAAGGTATATCGTTTCTATTTACATCTCAGTCACATACGGAGAAGGCAATGGCAACCCACTCCAGTACTCTTGCCTGGAAAATCCCACGGACGGAGGAGCTGGTAGGCTGCAGTCCATGGGGTCTCGAAGAGTCAGACACAACTGAGCAACTTCCCTTTCACTTTTCACTTTCACTTTTCATTTCCTTCATTGGAGAAGGAAATGGCAACCCACTCCAGTGTTCTTGCCTGGAGAATCCCAGGGATGGGGGAGCCTGGTGGGCTGCCGTCTATGGGGTTGCACAGAGTCGGACACGACTGAATCAACTTAGCAGTAGCAGCACATACAGAAAGATTGTCTTGATCTCAGTTTCAGATATCCAGAGACAGAATCAAAATGTTCCAACTTTTGTATCTATCTCTGGTCTGATCAAGTGACCAGTAGTGAGTTAAATAAAATCATAGCTGTGGTTAGCCCACTTCTAGGAGGGACAGGAGAAAAGGGAAAGTTATGAATTACAGAAGCACTCTGCATTTCTTAATTTTATTTTTAATATGTTTATTTGTTCATTCTCCTTTTCTATAAAGATTTATGTAGTAGATTTTTGGACATTGATATAATTATTAAAATATAGGAATATATCTCTTGTAAGGGATGTCAAACACTCTAGCATTAGAAAAAAAAGTATTAAAAGTAATTTCTCTTTTTATCTAAAATATTGTTACTTGGAACAATTTTAGCTAGTAAGGAAAATTGCTGTCAAAATGATTGATGCAATGTCCAGATTAATTATGGAGGAAATACCAAACACAAATATTTTGCTAACTGCTTATTACTCTAAATTGAGCTCTGGTATTTAGAAGACACATTATATTGATTTAGGATGTGTTATGTAAAGGTATTATAAAGTATTTTTAATTTGACTTTTAGATATTTAATTCTAAGTTATTTAACACTTGGATATTTAACCCTACCAAAATATCCTTGATGAAAAGCTCTGTCTTGACTACGAGACTAAAAAGCATCCACGACTGAGGAGTAGGGAGACAGAAATAATCAACTAAAGACAACATGATCAACTATTTGTGATCATCCAGGATTGGTCATAAAGTAATGCTGCTGCTGCTGCTAAGTTGCTTCCGTCCTGTCCAACTTTGTGCGACTCCATAGACGGCAGCCCACCAGGTTCCCCCATCCCTGGGATCCTCCAGGCAAGAATATTAGAGTGGGTTGCCATTTCCTTCTCCAATGCATGAAAGTGAAAGTGAAGTCTCTCAGTCGTGTCCCACTCCTATTGACCCCATGGACTGCAGCCTACCAGGCTCCTCTGTCCATGGGATTTGCCAGGCAAGAGAACTGGAGTGGGTTGCCATTGCCTTCTCCGAAAGTAATGCTCACTTCAGTTCAGTTCAGTCGCTCAGTCGTGTCCGAACCTTTGTGACCCCATGAATTGCAGCACGCCAGGCCTCCCTGTCCATCACCAACTCCCGGAGTTCACCTAGATTCACATCCATCGAATTGGTGATGCCATCCAGCTATTTCATCCTCTGTTGTCCCCTTCTCCTCCTGCCCTCAATCCCTCCCAGCATCAGAGTCTTTTCCAATGAGTCAGCTCTTTGCATGAGGTGGCCAAAGTACTGGAGTTTCATCTTCAGCATCATTCCTTCCAAAGAACACCCAGAACTGATCACCTTTAGAATGGACTGGTTGGATCTCCTTGCAGTCCAAGGGACTCTCAAGAGTCTTCTCCAACACCACAGTTCAAAAGCATCAATTCTTCGGTGTTCAGCTTTCTTCACAGTCCAACTCTCACATCCATACATGACTACTGGAAAAACCATAGCCTTGACTAGATGGACCTTTGTTCGCAAAGTAATGTCTCTGCTTTGGAATATGCTATCTAGGTTGGTCATAACTTTTCTTCCAAGGAGTAAGCATCTTTTAATTTCATGGCTGCAATCATGAAAATAATGCTAGAAGTGGACAAATAGATACAGGCAAGCCATATTGAGGAAATTTGAATTTTTGGTTGTGTTTTGGTTTGGGTTTTTTTTGGGCCATTCCTTACAGCATGTGGAATAGTTCCTGATCAGGGATGGAACCTGGACTCTTCCCAGTGATAGTGAGGAGTCCTAACCACTGGACCACCATGGAGTTCCCTGCATCTCTATAAAGAAATATAAGTTCTGTTGAGTTGCCTGTAAAACTTGCCTTTCTTACGTTTGGTTACTTTATGTGATGATCCCTACAAAATATGTGGAAGTATGATTTTTGGATTAAATGACTCTTATAAAATAAAAAAAAAACAAAACAACTGTAGCAATTTATATGAATTCCAGTTTGTAATTGAAATAAGTACATAAGTACATTGAATATTACATAGTGTTTTGTTACATTAAATGGTGAATATCATAACATGGATTTTAAAGCAAAAGAGTAAAATTAAACTTTTAAAATTAAAATATTCTGATTATTTTGAATAAAAATTCTTAAAACACCTTAATTCAATTTTTCTCAGGGCCCAAAATTGATGCTCAGTGAAAATCCCTTGCATCTTAAGCATCTTAAACATATGTGTTATCCTTTTGTTTTTATGACTTTGTCTTTTTACTTCAATTTTGTTAATTTTAATTTATCAAAATTTTATTAGAAGCTGCCTCAATTTTCCTTGGGCAAAATGTTTAATATAACTATAAAAATACTAAAAAATACCAATATACAACATTTAAAAGAGGGAATAAAGAGTTAAAGAAGGTAAGTCATACTTACTAATTAGATATAATTTTCAATGCATTTGCAAACAACATACTAATTTGAAACAATTTAAAGAAAATTTTATTTAAACATTAACTGCAATTAAAATGATATGGATTTTTAAAAATCTTGATATAAAAATATTTTTTAAAATTAATTCTTGCATTATATATAATTACTTATACACATAACACTTGTATTAGTAAATATTGGTAAGAAAATTGTTCATAAGTTATTTTACAAGAATTTTCAGAATTATATAATGGAAAAAATTTTATGATGCTTGCCACCTCATGCGAAGAGTTGACTCATTGGAAAAGACTCTGATGCTGGGAGGGATTGAGGGCAGGAGGAGAAGGGGACAACAGAGGATGAGATGGCTGGATGGCATCACAGACTTGATGGACATAAGTTTGAGTGAACTCCAGGAGTTGGTGATGGACAGGGAGGCCTGGTGTGCTGCGGTTCATGGGATCGCAAAGAGTTGGACATGACTGAGCGATTAAACTGAACTGTTTTTCTACAATTTTTCAAGTTATTTATGTTAGAAATTATTTATAGTCAGAAGGGAATTTACATGGCAAGTTGGAAAAGGATGCAGAGATATGTAAAATATACAATTAAGTGTATTGATCTCTGGAAAATTATTAATTAAAAATTCAGTAATATTTAGAAAACATTTTATAATATGTTTAGAGCATTTTGAAATATTTAGTTTTTTTTTTTTTTTGGCTGGCTGCACTGTGGCTTGCCAGATCCTAATTCCCCACCCAGGAATCAAACCCATGTGATCTACACTGAGAGTATGGAATAATAACCAGTGGACCCCCAGGGAAGTCTCTAGAGAATATTTTGATGATTGATTTGAGTGCAACAAATTCTGAATAAAAATCAGTTTCTAAATCTGTGTAATTCTAGATCTATTAAATATTTGGTATAGATATTTGTGGGGCTTCCCTGGTGACTCATTCGGTAAAGAATCCGCCTGCAATACAGGAGACCATGGTTTGATCCCTGGATCGAGAAAATGCCCTGGAGGAGGAAATGGCTACCCACTCCAATATTTTTGCCTGGGAAATCCCATGGACAGAGCAGCCTGGCGGGCTACGGTCTGTGGGTTCCAAGAGTCGGACAGGACTTAGCAACTAAACCACCACCACCAGATATTTGTGAATTTGACAAAAATTTTACTATTTAAATGTGTTAATGATGTATGGAAAAACTGTAGATTTTAGTTCTATGGTATCTGGTTAATATATAAATCAGTATTTATTATGACTTCAGAAAAGATTACAGATGTTAGGAAAAAGCCTTACAAGTTTAAAAAAAAGAATGTAATACATCATGTTTCTCATTCCTTACTAATATAAAGGTTGCTGAAATAACCCAAATGTACTTTTCAAAGAACAAATAATGATTTAACTTTATTAAATTATGGAAAGGATATCACTGCATTTTAAGAAACCGATAGACTTGTTAAACCTTTTTAAGTAGTCAAATAATTTTATACTAAGTCATTAGTCCCCATCCCTTTAGTTGGTCCAACATTTTCAAGACTCCCGAGCTCTTGATATATGGTGGTGAATAACATAGAACCCTTGGCTGAGAGAAGCTGTTTTGGTGTGTGGGTCAAATGGAAGAGAATATTTTATAGGATAGGTTGATAACACTGATAAAAATGAAAAGAACTATGGAAGCACATAAGAGACAGTTTTCCTGATCTGTTTACTGCAAGGAGAGCTTTCTAGAAACTTTATCTGAGCTAAATCTTTTAAGGTAAGATCTAAGAAAAAATTAGTTTGGAAATACATACCATGTGGAAGGAACAGTGTCAAAACATGCATGCATTATGGGGACTGCAAAAGTTCAATATTATACGAGCACAATCTGAGTAAAATAAGTGGTTAATGGTGATGCTAGAGAGATGGCTAGTGATCAGATTATGGAGGCTTTTATAAGTCAAGTTAGCATGGTGTAGCTTTATCTTATGAGGGATAAGCCCGTAAAGATTTTTAAAAGGATAATGTTAAAGTCGAACTTTCATGTTGAACAAATCACTCTAACTTCCGAGTGAAAAATAAATTTAACATGGTCAAGATTAGAGAAGTGGAGACAGGTTAGATGATTATTATAATTGGCTATAATAGTAATTTTCAAAGTTTGGTCCTTGATCTGCAGCAGCAATATTACCTAGGAACTTGGAAATGTGGATTTAGGAATCTCCCCCAGATTTACTTAGTCAGAAATTCCTGAGGGAGGCTCAGCTCTTTGTTTGGAAAAGCCCTTCTGGTGATTAATATATCTGCTAAAGTTGGAGAATCATTGAGAATCAATGTCAAGGACTGAAATAAGTTGTATATGTGGAGAAAAGGGAAGGGGACAGTTTCAGAAAAATTTAGGAAGTAAAATGATAGATTAAGAGGGGAGATTTATGGGTGAAGGGTGGCCATTAACTGAGATTCAGCTAAAATAATATTGCTGGGTTGATTGAGGTGATGGTTTTTGGAGAGCTGGCCTTACAAAAGAACAAAATTGCCAAGTCTATATGATCAGGTGTATAAATAACACAAGGAAGTAAAAAATCTGTAGCACCATATTGTACAACTTCAGGGAGTATATGAATGGCATGCTCTGGAGCATAATTTGAAGGATTTGGTGTCTCAGTGGTAAAGAATCGACACGTCAGTGCAGATTTAATCCCTGGGTCCGGAAGATTCCCTGGAGAAGGAAATGGTAACTTACTCCAGTATTCTTCTGGGGAATTCTATGGACATAGGAGTCTGGCGGGCTACAGTCCATAGGATCAGTCACAAATAGTCAGACATGACTGAGCAACTTAGCACATATTGAATACAGCATGAAAAGTGCTCCCTGGAGTAGAGCAGTATAGTAGCACTGGACAAAATCAGGCTTTAAGAGGGTAAGAAATTTCCTGGATGCAGAGATGAGGCTGTAATGGAAGACATTATATGAGAAAACTGGAAGGATAAAGGCTGTTATGAGAATGATTATTGGAACTGAATGTTTTGGTTGTAGCATAATTATTGCTAATATCAAGAATATGAAGATGGTGGAATATAGCTGGTCTCAATATGAAAAGCCTTAAGGCAACAATTGAACATTTTCAGACTCCACACAGTGGGGAAGGCTGAAGTGGCAGACTCTAATAATCCTTATCTTCTCCTGTCTCTAATTCCTTAATAAATCCTGGTATTTTCTCCCTGTAATATATTTTAAGTAAACAACCTCCTTTCTATGTCTGTTGCCACAAGTTGGTCAAACTTTATCCACTCAAATCTAAAATGGCAACATAAGCTTCATAATTAGAATTACTGTTCATCATTCTTCTGTTTTGTGGTTTCCCCATACCGTGGCTAGTTTAATTTTTAAAAAATATTATTTTCTACAGAAATTTTAGTTGCTGTGAAACCTTTAGCAATTTTATGTTTTTATTTGAGAGATTCAAACACTATAGCCTGCTATTTGAGATTCTTCAGAAACTGAGTATATCTCTGTTCTAATAATTACTGCTGGAATTTATTTAAAATTTATGTCCCATGCCTATATGGAGTGAATATATTCTATTTAATCCTTATATCTCAAATTAAATAATATCATCTTCACTTTTATATAGGGAATTAAGTTTCAAAGAGGAGATAGAACTTATTCAAGTAAGATCAGATTCAAAGTTAAAGCCAAGTATACATGCCTCTGGGGTCTATTTTCTTTTTCAGCTGTATCTCTTTGTTTACCACTTTTCTCCCAAATCCCCAGTTCACTGTGTAAATTATCCATGTTAACTAACCAAAAGTCCTCTTTTTTTCCTAAACTATTAATATCATGGTATATGTTTTAACCACTATGTATTTTCTCTTGATATTATCTTTTCTACTATTATATCAGTTGTTTTCAAACTTCAATGTTCATTAAAATCTCTTGGCTGCTAAGTCACTTCAGTCGTGTCCATGTTCTGTATGACCCTATAGACAGCAGCCCACCAGGCTCCCCCATCCCTGAGATTCTCCAGGCAAGAACACTGGATTGGGTTGTCATTTCCTTCTCCAAATACATGAAAGTGAAAAGTGAAAGTGAAGTCGCTCAGTCGTGTCCAACTCTTAGCGACCCCATGGACTGCAGCCTACCAGGCTCCTCCGCCCATGGGATTTTCCAGGCAAGAGTACTGGAGTGGGGTGCCATTGCCTTATCCAAAATCTCTTGGAGGACTTGTTAAATCACAAATAACTGGTTGCTAAGATTCCAGAGTTGCTATTTCTGACAAGTTCCTAGGTGATGCTGAAGTTGCTGGTCTGGGACCCCACCTTGAGAACCTTTGTTCTATATATTTATACAAGTTGAATATCCCTTAAAAGATCCCCTGGAGGAGGGAATAGCAACCCACTCCAGTATTCTTGCCTGGAGAATCCCATGGACGGAGAAGCCTAGTGAGCCCATGGAGTCGCAAAGAGTCAGACACAACTGAGCGACTAACTCTAAAAGCTTAGAGCAAATAACGTCTTCCATTGTATTTTTCTGTTACCAATACAACCTTCAGTAAACACCTTCATGTCTAATCTCATATTGAATTTACTGTCCTCCGTATTCATTTGCCTCTTATGTTTTTAGTTATCTTTATTTCTGCATATGTCTTTGTCCATCTTCATTTATATATCTTTATTTAACTCTTTGTTTGTCTATCTTATGTTTATATATAGCTTATCGACCTTTTGGCATCTTACAAATTTTCTTCAAATTACAATGGCAAAAAGTTTGACTTCTGTGTATACATTATATTCAAGCATTTGATGCTGAATGTACACAGAGATCTGTTACTTTTTTTCTTTGGTCTTTTTTTCCCCATTTTTACTTTAAATCAGATTTCCATTTTCTTCCAACCTCTACCATTCAGAATTTCTTTTGAAAGCATTTTGTCATCCATATTTTTTTTTCTTTTTTCTGTCTGTTGCTGCATTTGAAGTTACACTGGAATATTTGTTTTTTGTCTGTAATTTGCTTTAGGTGGGAAGTGTTGTGCAGTTCCACTGCAAAAAAGGACATCTTCTTCAAGGGTCTACAACACGGACTTGCCTTCCTGACCTCACATGGAGTGGAATTCAGCCTGAGTGCATACGTAAGCATAAGAAATTATACTTATAAAGGATAAGACTTTATATGCATTATTTTCCAAGTGTGAAAATAAATTTATGTCCATGTAAATGGTGAGTCACATTATTTCTAGGTTATTATAAAACATAATTCACATATATAGTGTTATTACTATAGCATACCCCCATGCCCGGTGAGGAGCATTATTTTTCAAGAAGCCAGAAGGCACAGGGAACAGTTGTGTTCTTTTTGAAAAGCTCTTGTAACTGTGTTCAGTTTGGTCACATGGTGATTTTAGATAATGATGATTTTTTAGTTCATAGAAATGTACCTATGAATCTGAAGTACTGTGAGATATAGGAGGCTCCAACATAGCGACTCAATCTTTTTTTTGCTTTTTTGTTAAACTCTCTGAGAACCTGAGTAAAGCTAGAAACATCCATGAAAAGAAATATGCATGTATACCTTAACCAAATCATTGAATATTGCTTAGAATTTCCTTAAGCTTCTAAATGTGCACTGACCATAAGTTGGAAGAACGTTCTAACCAGATTGAATAAGAAAAAAGATTAGTAAACCATCTTTTTTGAATTATAGTTAGAAATAAATTTTAGCTGGTAATTTATCCTCCCCCCCCCCCCGCCCTCTTACTTCCTCATTTTAATCTCTTCCTCCATCTTTTTTGGGTGGGGAGAAAAATAAAGAGTAAGCAGGAATAGAAATACTAATCAGAAAGACATCTAGCTTTTAGGATTTCCTGAAGTCCAAATAAGTCCTGCAAATTTACTCTGTCCCTGTCAGAATCATCCAAATAATAATGGGGGCTTATGTGGATCCACAGTTTACTGAAAAGCAGTGGAACACTCCACTGAGAAGTCATGTCACATGCCTGGCTGACTTATACTTAAATACAGCAAAATTCCCTAAAAGAGAATTCCTTACAGTGTGTACGTACTTTAGAACAGCTGTGTGGGATGTGACTAGACCTTTCATAGTAAACCAAGATTCTTTGGAGACCTGCACTTGGCATATGACTTAAATAAAATTAAGTAGCTTCTGTTACTGCAGAGCATATCAGAATTTCTAATATGTGCATAATTAGGGTTAAGAATATAGCAGAAACAGACTATTTGTGTTTATTTCCCTAATGAGAATGGACTTTTATTAACTGAGTTGTATTAAATATAATCCATATAACATTATTTTTTACATGTGTTAAAATATTAGATATTATTTACAGTTTAGTTGTTTCTTCACTAAGAAAAGAATGCAAAAATTATTTTCCAAACAGATTTGTCCACAGAACATTCTTTCTCAGACAGGGTCTGTATTCATGAACACATGATTAGATATGTCTTGTTTAGCAAGAGAAGTCTTCATAGCATCTCTTTCTGACTAAGAATGTGGTGGTTATCATAAGACACAAAACAGGTAAACTGAGGGGCAGGGTCAAGTAGTGTCATAAGTGAAATAGTGGAGTTAAGACAGAGATTTAGTAATGGGTAAAACCATGGAGGAAAGGAGACAAAAAAATCAAATGAATGAAAAATTACTGCTAGCATATGGACCTAAAATATGGCCAGAAAATGCCATGTGCAAAAAATTATTAAGTTGTACTTTCTACATTAGGATTATTACTAGCAAAGCAACATATTGAATTGTTACTGAATTTAACTTTAGAAAACATACCTTTTAATTTAAGTAAATATAGTCAATGAAAAATTACAAAATAATATTTCCTAAACTGGTACAGAAAATCTGAGTTTGATAAACTTTAAGAGTTATCTTACTGCAGGAGTTAATAGATTCTTTAAAATGCTAATATATACTGACTCTCCAGAATACATCTTTTATTTTTTCTCTATTTATTTTTTAACATCCACCAGTGTTCCAGAGATGATTGTTTAGAAAATGCTAGTCTGTGAAAACATTTACATTTACCTTGATAAGCTTCCCTTGATGCACTGGAATATCTAAAAGTATATTTATATAAAGGCATTGCTATTGTTTAGTCCCTAAGTCATGTCTGACTCTTTTACGACCCCATAAAAGAGCCAGGCTCCTCTGTCCATGGGATTTCCCAGGCAAGAATACTGGAATGGGTGGCCATCCAGGGACTGAACCTGCATCTCCTGCATTAGGCTCATTCTTTACTACTGAGTTACCAAGAAAGCCCGTATAAAGGCGTTAACATACCTATAAAAATATATAATGATTCCAATCTCAAAATTTTTTAACATGTCTGTAAAACTGAACATTTTTTTTTCTTTTATTTAACATAGCCCACAGCTGTAAACAGCCAGAAACTCCTGCTCATGCAAATGTAGTAGGAATGGACCTTCCATCCCATGGGTATACATTAGTTTATACCTGCCAGCCTGGCTTCTTCTTAGCTGGTGGAACAGAACATAGAGTGTGTAGATCTGATAACACCTGGACTGGAAAAGTTCCTGTTTGTGAAGGTAAGCTTTCTCTATAAAAGCTGGCAGCAGAAGATTTTGTACTGACTTGGCTTTCCTCAGATATAAGAGAGAAAAAAAATAATTAACTTAGGAACAAAAGTAGTAGTGATGCAGTCATTTCATGCTCTGTTTTTTTCTTCTTACCTTTATTACTTTTCCTAGTTCTCTGCTCACAGTAAGTGTATTAGTTTTCTAGGGCCACCATAAAAAGGTACTGTAAGCTGGATGGCTTAAAAGAATAGAAATTTATTCTCTCACAGTTCTGAGGCCAGAAACCCAAACTCAAGGTGTCAGCAAGGCCCTGTATCCTCGGAGGGCTCTAGGGAAGAATCATTCCTTACCTTTTCCTAGCTTCCTATGGCTTCTTGCTATCCCTGGCATTGCTTGGCTCCTAAAGGCCTCCTAAATTCTGCTTCTATTTTCGTATGGCCTTTTTTCCGATGTATCTCTGCATGTCCTCCTCACTTAGAAAAGCAGCAGTCATTGGATTTAAGGATTATCTCAGTAATATGTCACCTCAAGATTCCCACCTTTTTACATCTTCAAAAACTCTGTTTCCAAATTAGGTCATGTTCTGAGGTTCCTGGTGAACATGAATTTGGAACATACAATATTCAACGCACTTCAGTACTGAAAATTGCTCCTAGCATTCCTGAGTTTATATCCTTCTGGTAGAGTAAATCTGATAGAAAGCCTTTCCCCAAATTTGGTTAGGAAAGCAGTATCCAGAAGTCTGATTGTCACAGTTTTTAATATAATCAGTCTCCAAATTCATTTCTCAGTCAGGATTATATGACAGTTTGACCATATCTAGGTGATGTGTTTACCTGTAGCTGCTTTACTCGATCAGGACAATCTCCATCTGGACAAGATATAATGAGTTTAAGAGAGGAAAAACAGTTTCCAGAAGAAGGAATAAAATAAGTTTTTCTAGAATTCTTAATAAAGTCATCAATACATTTTTTTCAGGCCTTTAGTTCTTGATGTCTTGAAGCATTCACAAATGTAAATGACCTTCTCCTTGTGAAATGTTTCACTCTCTTTGCCTCTGTCGGGCACTACAGATTTCTTTCCAAAGTTTTTTCATGATAGAGATCCCTTCTATGTGAGATCTTATTCTTTTATTCACTTGTCATTGTCTTTCTCCACTCTCCTATCCTTTCATCTGCCCTTTTCCAACTAGAATATAAGCTAAAAAAAAAAAAAAAAAAAAAAGCCAGAAACTTTGTCAATGTATTTACAAGTTTAATTTTGAACACTTGCAGTGCCTTATATGTGAAAAGTGTTTAATCAGTATTTGTTGAAAAAATAAATATTTTATCTCCTCAAATTTTTGGCTACACATTCTCCATTTCCTTTTTAAGCTTAATGTTTTCTATCTATCTTTTCTAAAGCTCAGTTCTTTGTTTTCTCTTCCTTTCACTCAATGTTCTCTCCCTAGGTGATCCAATTCATTCAAGCCAATGACTTAGTCTCCTCTAAGAAGGTTATTTACAAATTAATATTTCTAGCTCATATATCTGCTCTTAGTCCCAGACTTATATTTTCAATTGCTTACATGATATTGCTTCTTGAATTTCTCAAAGATATTTAAATAATACATGCAAATACAAACTCATCAATTTCCCTTCACCATTGTTGTCTCTTGATGTTCCCTAACTTAGTGGTACCATCATCACATAATAAATAGAAATCTAGTAATCACCTTTGACATCTTCCTGTCCCTTTAAGTCCACCAGAATTTGAGTAGCTTTAAACAAAAAAATCTATCCACTTCTCAGTTTATCATCACTACTACAGCAGTTTAACTCAGCATTATCTCTACTGAGACTACTGAAATGGCCTTCTAATTTCTCTGTCCAAATCGATACCTACTTGTTTCCAAATTGTTCTCTATCTTTCAGCCAAGGTGATGTTCACCCAAATAACTTCTCTTTAAAGCCTTTAAAGACATTACATTGCTCTTAGGTAAAAGATGTACGTCTTTACAGGTCCACAAGCACTGCATATCACAGCTGCTTCAACTTTGCAGACACATTCAGCACCTCACATGATTCTGGGCTCATTTTGGTTTGGCTTGAAACTCTAAGTCTTTACTTTTGAGTCTAGTTGATTTCTTATGACACCATGGGATACCTTAACAATTTTTTTAATTCAGTTTTTATTCCTCTTTCTTTTTTGGCCATGCCACAGAGCTTGTGGGATCCTAGTTGCCTGACCAGGGATTGAACCTGGGCCTGGCCTATAAAGAAGCTGAGTACTAACCACAGGATCACCAGTGAATTCCCTGTAGTTTTTAACTCCTAAACATGAAACCTATCCAAATTATTTGTCTTTAAGCAATAGGAACATACCCTTAGCCCTCAGCTTCAATGTTGGAATCAATTATTTCCATGTTGATTTATGCCTTTAAAATAAGAAATAGGATGCAAAAATGCTAAGGTAGCACTAATATTCTCTTTGCCACACTGGATTCTAATGAAGATAATTATTAAAATTGTTAGCTGTACAACAGTAATGTTGAGTGGGGACTGAGATGCTATAGTGAACAGAACATTTTGGAGAAAGTTCTGATATGTCAGAGAATAAAATTGACAAGGCATCACATTGTGTATGTGTGTGTCTGTGTATGTGTGTTATTAATTATATTAAATTTTGGAAACGTTTTTGTTTCTTTTCATAGCTGGTTCCAAAATATTGGTGAAAGATCCTAGACCTGCACTTGGAACACCCAGCCCAAAGCTAAGTGGTTAGTCCTTTCAAATGCTTTTCTAGTAGTCATGGTTTCTAAAGGTGTTCATTGACAAAGTGACAACCATTTATTTAGAAAACTATATTTCAACATGGGAAAATGGTGCATTTTACTGTTTTGAATTTGAAATTTAAAAATGTATATGATCAGATGTTGAACTTCAAGCAGTGTAATACTGTGACATGTTAATATTCCAAAAATATTTTGTATAGTTCTCTCTATGAAATTTCCCTTAAAGAATATCTGCAAATAGCTATAAAATAATGGCAATGTTTTATTTAAAATACTAAAATCAAAATGAGGCTTATATATAATTTTTAAATGTAATTTTTCTAAAGAAGGAACCAAATACACTTGGAGAGTAAAAGTTTACCAACTTCTAGAACTTGTTCAGTTTATTTTCAATGATTTGATTTAAAAATAAAATTATTTAATCATTAAACATAGGGAACTTGAAGTTCTACAACCATAATGTAATTCCCATTTTATACACTGCCTACCCTAAGACTCTGGAAAAGATACTTTCTACACCTGGGCCTCCATTTCTTTATCTGTACAAAAAAATAATAATAATGATTAGATTAATATGAACGAACTTCATTGAAATGAAGTACAAAGTGCCTAGCTCATGGTAGGGCCTCAGTATATGAGACCTGCTTTTTAACGTATTAGTAACTATTATATTTACATGGTAGAAATGAAAAGCTACACATAGAATTAAAGCCTCAGCATCTAATCTTTACCTTGGAAATAGATTTGGTCCAGTTGTAATTAGCCAGGTACGATGTTAGAATGTGATATTTGTTGGTTTCAGAAGTTCTCAGTGTACATATGGTAAAACTGGACTGCCTACAAAAAAAAAACAAAAAATCAGTCTGAAAAACTTATTTTTTTCAACAGTCAGTGAAAACAAACTGAATTTCTCTAAAGTAACCAATGAATATGTCATCATAAGAGAGAAAGCATTTCATGGAATCAGAAAACCACAATGGTCAATCAATGCCCAGAACTCTCCAATAAAGATGCTTTCTCTGGGAGCCAGAAGGGTGCTCAGAATAATAGCTCCAGCACATAGCGTATAACCCTAGACTGTCTTCAGCAAAATATGGCCAGTATCCACCATTCAAGCTGACAGTTTTTTTTTAAAGCATATGGAAGAACTAAGCAAAAACCTAATATGTGTGATATAATATTTTAAAAAATTGTTAGTTGCTCAGTCATGTCCAACTCTCTGCAACCCCATGGAGTGGTATAATATATATACATATAAATATTTCTCATCAATCAATGAAATAATATATATTTTCTTTAAAATTTCATGGGAAAGCTATGAGAATTGATCATATATCAAGAAATAAATAAATCTACATAAATTTCAAAGCAAAGTTAGTCTTATCTGACCATGACACAGTTGAAAGTCAATAAGAAAATGGATAATTTTTTTAAATGCCTCAGTGTTTGGAAATTAAGAACAAAATGAATACTAATGAATAATTTATGAATTGAGGAAGAAATTAAAATGGAAAATATAGCAAGAGAGCTTAATTATGCTGAAAAATCTAAATATCAAAACTTGGGGACTAGCAGAGGTAAAGATGTGAAGGAAATATAAAGCTTTAAACTTTTATATTAGAAGAAAAAAAGCCTCAGAATTGATTAATGTCCTATTAAGAATATATAAAAAGTATAATGGAATGACAAAAATAAAGCAGAATTCAATATAATATAAATGAACAAATAAACCAAAAATATCTGAAGATAAAATAATCTCAACAGAGCCAAAGGTAGTTCTTTTAAAAAAATGTTCAAAGTGAAAGTTTTCTGGTAAGATTGATCAAGAAAGGAACAAAAATTAAATAATATTTCAAAAGGAAATGTGATAACTAGAGAATATATTGAATAAATTAATACTATATAACAGAAAATACCAGACAACCTTAACCTGCCTCCTGAGAAATCTGTATGCAAATCAAGAAGCAACAGTTAAAACTGGTCATGGAACAGTAACTGGTTCAAAATTGGTATAGGAGTACATCAAGGTTGTATTCTGTCACAGTTCTTATTCACCTTATATGCAGAGTACATCATGCAAAATGCTGGACTGGATGAAGCTCAAGCTGGAATCAAGATTGCCAGGAGAAATATCAATAACCTCAGATATGCAGATAACACCATCCTAATGTGGAAGAAAGCAAAGAGGAACTAAAGAGCTTCTTGATGAAGGTGAAATAGGAGAGTAAAAAAGCTGACTTAAAACTGAATATTCAAAAAACTAAGATCATGGCATCTAGTCCCATCACTAAATGGCAAATAGATGGGGGAAAAATGAAAAACATGGCAGACTTTATTTTCTTGGGCTCCAACCACTGTGAATGGTGAATGCAGCTATGAAATTAAAAGACACTTGCTCCTTGGAAGAAAAGCTATGACAAACCTAGACAACATATTAAAAAGCAGAGACATCACTTTGCTGATAAAGGTCCATATAGTCAAAGCTATGGTTTTGTCAAAGCTTACAGATGTGAGTTGGACTATAAAGCAGACTGAGCGCCAAAGAATTGATGCTTTCAAACTGTGGTGCTGGAGAAGACTCTTGAGAGTCCTTTGGACAGCAAGGAGATTAAACCAATCAATCAGAAAGGAAATCAGTCCTGAATATGCATTGGAAGGACTGATGCTGAAACTGAAGCACCAATACTTTAGCCACCTGATTTGAAGAGTTGACTCATTGGAAAAGACCCTGGGAAAGATTGAAGGCAGGAGGAAAAGAGGGTGATAGAAGATGAGATGGATAGATGTCATCACTGAACCAATGGTCATGAGTGATAGTAGCTCAGTTGTGTCCAACTCTTTGCAAGCCCATGGATGTAGCCAGCCAGGCTCCTCTGTCCATGGAATTCTCAAAGCAAGAATACTGGAGTCAGTTGCCATTTCCTTCTCCAGGGTAATGGACATGAGTTTGAGCAAAACTCCAGGAGATAGTGAAGGAGAGGGAAGTCCATGGATTCACAAAAAGTCTGGCACAACTGAGTGACTAAACAACAGAAATTACATAATTGTCAATTTTTAAAAAGTTAAATATTGACAAGTTACTCAAAAAGTATATCTTAACTAATAGGAGAAAAATGAACAATACTGTAAGAAATAAAGTAGTAGTAAAAGCTATTTCCACAAGAAAAAAATATGCCTCTACTGATAAGCTCTACACAATTTTGAAGGAACAGAAGAGATCATCTCAGTTTTATAAAAACTATTAAAGAAGCTCATTTTATGGGTCCAGTATAACTCTAATAACTCAAGTAAAGACATTATAAAAAGGAAAAAATTATAGGCCCATTTGATATAGGATTATACATTAAGAAGTCCTACTTAAAACCTTAGTGAATTAGATACACTTAGTGAATTAAATTGACTCTTGAACAGCAAGTGGATTAAAGGTGCTAGCAGTCAGTGCAATCAAAAAACCTGTGTGTAGCTTGTAGTCAACCCTCAATCTGTGTTTTTCTTTACCCAAGATTCCTTTGTATTTGTGATTCTACATCCATGAATTCAGCCAATCATGGATCAGTATAGTAGTACTCTAGTATTTACTATGGAGAAAAATCTGTGCATAAGTGGAGCCTCACAGTTTAAATCCATGTTGTTCAAGGATCAACTGTACAACATTATCATAAAGATGAAACCATTGACAAATTGTTTTAATGATAGATATACATAGATATTTTCATGATATGTAACAAATCCTTAAACATAATCTATCACATTAAAAAAGTAACATCACAAATTATGAACACCACAATGCTTGTACAGAAACTATTTTATAAGACTGAACATCTGTTTATAATTTTTAAAGAGTTTTAATAAATTAGAAAGAAAAAGAATTTCTTTAACCTGGGTAAAGGTAGCTATAAAACTGTAGAGCAATTTCATCTAAAGTGGGAAAATATTAGAAACATTTCATTTAAAATCATGACACAGTGATTAGACTACCCCAAACAAACAATAATTTGGCAGTGGTATCAAAGTCAGGAACATGGCAGTGCTATGAGGTCCATGAAACAAAGTTTAAATTCAAAATGTCTTGAAAAAAAAAAAAAAGATGATAATCATCATCTTCCTCCTTTTCATTGTGCTTCACATCAGCTTTAGTTGGATAACATTTTAGAGTTTACAAGAACTACTGAATAAGTAGTTTAAATCTTTAATTTAAATCACATTTAAATTTCATATTAGGCTCAACAGTAGAAAGTATTATCATCTCCATTGTACATACGGATTTAAATGACCAAATGGTGTCTACCTCCCAGCCTATCATGACTCACATTTCTCGGTTATGTGTGAGAAAGGTGGAGGGTGGTGGTGGCATGCTGGAGCCTCCAGGTAGAGCTTTGCTTTAGCCAGTTCTGTGCATTCTTCCAAATTCTGCATTCAGTGATGTCATGTTCCTGGTTTGAAAACTGCAACTATGGAAATATATATATACTATAGAATGCAAATACTATTAAATCAATTTGTAGATTTGTTTTCTGAAGTGCCAGTTGTTAAACATTTACAACCACATCAATAATTTATCCTGATACAGTGTAGCTGCTGCCAGTATCTACTTTTTTTCATTGCTGTGTTCTTCTGCCATTGGAGTTCTCTTTAATCTCTTTTAACCAACCTTCTTAATTCCCCTAAGCACCATGGACAAGATCACCAGATGTAGCAGATTTTTGTTAAATATTCAGAAGTAGCAAAGAAAAATCATAGTACAGGCCAGGGGGAGATAAACAATGAGAAAGATAAGAACAGCACATTTATTGAGTACCTACTAATTTGCCAGGCACTGCTATTAGAATCTCTTTCTCCCTTGCTGCTCCTCTTACCTCTCCAACTGGGAGTCCATTACCTCCAAATTCCAGATCTTTCTAGTGTAGGATAATTTAACTGGTCACTCCCTCCTCAAAACAATTTTAGGTATATTTTTTAAATTAACTGCTCTTTAAGTTGAACAGTTCTATGAAGACATACAAGACTTTCTAGAACTAACTCCCCCAAAGATGTCCTTTTCATTATAGGGGACTGGAATGCAAAAGTAGGAAGTCAAGAAACACCTGGAGTAACAGGCAAATTTGGCCTTGGAATACAGAATGAAGCAGGGCAAAGACTAATAGAGTTTTGCCAAGGAAATGCACTGCTCATAGCAAACACCCTTTTCCAACAACACAAGAGAAGACTCTACATGTGGACATCACCAGATGGTCAACACCAAAGTCAGATTGATTATATTCTTTGCAGCCAAAGATGGAGAAGCTCTATACAGTCAGCAAAATCAAGACTGGGAGCTGACTGTGGCTCAGATCATGAACTCCTTATTGCCAAATTCAGATTCAAATTGCAGAAAGTGGGGGAAATCACTAGACCATTCAGGTATGACCTAAATCAAATCCCTTATGACTATACAGTGGAAGTGAGAAATAGATTTAAGGGAATAGATCTGATAGACAGAGTGACTGATGAACTATGGATGGAGGTTCATGACATTGTACAGGAGGCAGGAATCAAGACCATCCCCAAGAAAAAGAAATGCAAAAAAGAAAAATGGCTGTCTGAGGAGGCCTTACAAATAGCTGTGAAAAGAAGAGAAGCCAAAAGCAAAGGAGAAAAGCAAAGATATACCCATTTGAATGCAGAGTTCCAAAGAATAGCAAGAAAAGATAAGAAAGCCTTCCTCAGCAATCAGTGCAAAGAAATAGAGGAAAACAATAGAATGGGAAAGACTAGAGATCTCTTCAAGAAAATTAGAGATACCAAGGGAACATTTCATGCAAAGATAGGATAGATAAAGGACAGAAAAGGTATGGACCTAACAGAAGCATATTAAGAAGAGGTGGTGTTTTTCTTTCTGGCTTACTTCACTCTAGGGTTCAGGATTGGGAACACATGTACACCCGTGGTGGATTCATGTTGATGTATGGCAAAACCAATACAATATTGTAAAGTAATTAGCCTCTAATTAAAATAAATAAATAAAAAAAAAAAAAACAGAATACACAGAACTGTACAAAAAAGATCTTCACGACCCAGATAATCACGAAGGTGTGATCACTCACCTAGAGCCAGACATCCTGGAATGTGAAGTCATGTGGACCTTAGGAAGCATCACTACAAACAAAGCTAGTGGAGGTGATGGAATTCCAGGTGAGCTATTTCAAATCCTGAAAGATGATGCTGTGAAAGTGCTGCACTCAATATGCCAGCAAATTTGGAAAACTCAGCAGTGGCCACAGGACTTGAAAAGTCAGTTTTCATTCCAATCACAAATAAAGGCAATGCCAAAGAATGCTCAAATTACTGCACAGTTGAACTCATCTCACACGCTAGTAAAGTAATGCTCAAAATTCTCCAAGCCAGGCTTTAACAATACATGAACCATGAACTTCCAGATGTTCAAGCTGGTTTTAGAAAAGGCAGAGGAACCTGATATCTAACTTCCAACATCTGCTGGATTATCAAATAAGCAAGAGAGTTCCAGAAAAAAAACATCTATTTCTGCTTTATTGACTATGCCAAAGCCTTTGACTCTGTGGATCACAATAAACTGTGGAAAATTCTGAAAGAGATAGGAATAGACCACCTGACCTGCCTCTTGAGAAACCTATATACAGGTCAGGAAGCAACAGTTAGAACTGGACATGGAACAACAGACTGGTTCCAAATAGGAAAAGGAGTATGTCAAGGCTGTATATTGTCACCCTGCTTATTTAACTTATATGCAGAGTACATCATGAGAAACGCTGGGCTGGAAGAAGCACAAGCTGGAATCAAGATTGCCAGGAGAAATATCAATAACCTCAGATATGCAGATGACACCACCTTTATGGCAGAAAGCGAAGAACTAAAGAGCCTCTTGATGAAAGTGAAAAAGGAGAGTGAAAAAGTTAGCTTGAAGCTCAACATTCAGAAAACTAAGATCATGGCATTTGGTCCCATCACTTCATGACAAATAGATGGGGAAACAGTAGAAGCAATATCAGACTTTATTTTTTTGGCTCCAAAATCACTGCAGATGGTGATTTCAGCCATAAAATTAAAAGATGCTTACCTCTTGGAAAGAAAGTTATGACCAACTTAGATACCATATTAAAGAGCAGAGGCATTTCTTTGCTAACAAATGTCTGTCTCGTCAAGGCTATGGTTTTTCCAGTAGTCATGTATGGATGTGAGAGTTGAACTATAAAGAAAGCTGAGTGCTGAAGAGTTGATGCTTTTTAACTATGGTATTGGAGAAGACTCTTGAGAGTCCCTTGGACTGCAAGGAGATCCAACCTGTCCATCCTAAACTAAATCAGTTCTGGGCGTTCATTGGAAGGACTGATGTTGAAGCTGAAACCCCAATACTTTGGCCACCTGATGCGAAGAACTGACTCATTTGAAAAGACCCTGATGCTGGGGAAGATTGAGGGCAGGAGGAGAAGGGGACAACAGAGGACGAGATGGTTGGATGGCATCATGGACTCAGTGGACATGGGTTTGGTAGACTCCCGTAGTTGATGATGGATAGAGAGGCCTGGCGTGCTGCAGTTCATGGGATCACAAAGAGTCGGACACAACTGAGCGACTGATCTGAACTGAACTGAAGGTGCTTACCAAATCAAAGACTTTTTACCAGTACATTGTATTACATTTTTAGGTAAGGTCTCTTTTACATACAGAGCACAGCTTTGTAGTTTGAGGTTTGGGAACGGAGTGCCACTCTTAGGATGACTTGCAAAGTCCCAGAGCCAGGACTATGGATTTTTCATGTTACTAACTGCATGCTTTATATATATATATATATATATATATATATATATATATAATGAGATATAAGGCCCAAATAGTAAAAAGTTTCACTATTTTATCTGCATAATAATAATGATAGCAACTAACATTTAGCAAAACTTCATTTAATCTTCCTTGTAAAGTCTATGGTAATTCCACATTAATGATAAGGAAATTCAGGTTTTGAGAGTTAGGTAATTTAGGAAAAACGGCACAGTTTGTAAATTGTAGAAGGGGGACTTAACTATCAATACAAGCATTCTAGCTCCAGTGCTTGCACTTCTAGTCTTTCTACTATATTGCTTTTGAATTATCAAACACAATATAACAACTCAACTTAAGAGTGCACTTTGTATTCATCTTTTACCATAGCTTTATTTGTTTGCTGAGTAGATTTCAGGGAGTATACAATTTGTAACTCTAGTCTCTGTGATTGGAGCAGTAAGAATTGTTATGGGTGTAGGGAAAATCAGGTAACAAATGTCAATAACTTGTTAAAAAAAAAAAAAAGAAAGATTTTTCTCCAAATCTATGTTGTTCATTCACTCACACAAATAGGCATGGCTGTTTTGAAGAGTTGCTATGTAAGGATGGGCTTTATTGTACAGGATTAATGGAAACTTTTTTCAGCCTCTTACCAGGATCTAAGTAGACTTTGACATACCTAATTTATATTGGTTATAAATTACATTACTAATTTATATAAATATAATGTCTTATTTATTTGTATGCATTTAAAATAAGAATGTTTCTTCTTTGGGTGAAAATTTTATATTAGAATATTATTTGATTCTACCACAACTCATTTCTTTCCCATGAGAGTTTACCAATTCTAGTGACAATTCTTTTATTTCTAAAAATACTTGTAAACCTCAAAGCTGTGAGGAGCAAACCAAGGGAGCCCTGTTCTTCTTCAGGAGCACCTATTATTGAAATAACTGAGCTCAGTATTCTGTAAAGGAGACAAGGAGCATCCCTCCTGCTAGTCTTCCAAGGCTGCTCAGCAAGGGAGGTTTTAACTCTATGACCTTCCTCCTGTGAACCTATTTCTGCTGCTAGGAGAAGAGCAGGCATCCTGGAACTTGTATATAGACTGACTTGACTCAATAACATAATTTTATTTTCCTTCTGAAAAAAAGATATTATAGGAAGCCAAATATAAGTAAATGACATTTAGCTAGTCTTTAATTGGTGTGGCTTATTTATCTCTCATTGATGATGATGTATGTACAATCTAGGCTATCATTATTTTGGCTTATTCTAAAAATATGCAAACTTGTATGGAAAAATTCATTTTATAATACACCTTCTTTTTCTTGTATATTTAGAAAAATGATTATTCTATAAACTAATACTCATTAATCTGACAATGCTTATATTTATAGGGCACTGCAAAATTAATGTGTATGTTTAATTTGTTCACAGTTCCTGATGATGTGTTTGCCCAAAATTACATATGGAAAGGCTCTTACAATTATAAAGGAAAGAAACAACCCATGACCCTGACAGTTACTAGTTTCAATGCTTCCACTGGGAGAGTCAATGCAACGCTCAGTAATAGCAACATGGAACTACTACTTTCAGGTATCACTTTAAAGAAAAGAAACTTTGCCTTCATGCCTTTATTTTCATAATTTCATCATTTTTATTAGTGATTTTTGTACTGTGAAATATTTGCTTTATTTCTGGTGGCATTCATAATTCATTTAGAAACAAGCTTTCTGGTTTGATTGAGGCATATATAATACTACACAAATATAAAACTCTGTGATTCTGAAATAAGCTCCCTCAAGAATATTTTTACATGGCTAGAATGACATGTCATGAAATAGAAGAGAACTTTTAATTTGAATAAAACTAACTTCTTCTCTATTCTCATAACACCAAAGAGACTGGATAAGTGATTTGCAAGCTGCTTTATCATCACAAAATCATGTCTTCAAATGAGGCTGTTTAGGAGGACACTATTGTCTAAAATAGAAAATATAGGGCTACACTACCCTAATTAGGCAAAAGGAACCCAGAGCCTTATTCATCTTCTCAGCCTTCTCAAGTTTCTTTGATCTACTGCATACTTCCCTCATTATCTTTCATTGCTGCTACTGCTAAGTCACTTCAGTCGTGTCTGACTCTGTGTGACCCCATAGACATCAGCCCACCAGGCTCCCCCGTCCCTGGGATTCTCCAGGCAAGAACACTGGAGTGGGTTGCCATTTCCTTCTCCAATGCATGAAAGTGAAAAAGTGAAAGTGAAGTCGCTCAGTTGTGTCCGACTCTTAGCGACCCCATGGACTGCAGCCTACTAGGCTCCTCCATCCATGGGATTTTCCAGGCAAGAGTACTGGAGTGGGGTGCCATTGCCTTATCCGGTGACACCAGCTGGGTGTCCCACAATTCAACTCACTTCTGACACTGCTGCTAAGTCGCTTCATTTGTATCTTTGATTACTCTGGTTTTTCTGACATTCAAATGTTTCCTCAAATGTCATCTTGTCAACAGTACTCCTGATGACCTTAGGTAAAGTAGCCTTCACCTTACAAATAGACTCACTCTGTTAGTCATCGGCAGTCTTATCTTATTTCATTTTCTTCTTTTCATTATTTGAAAGTATAGCATAGTATAGTATAGCATATCATGGCATGTTATGACATGACATGACATGACATAATTTGTCTGTACTCCAACAGTTCAAGCCCTAAGAAAGCATCTCTTTGCCTTCCAGTTCATTGCTATACCTCAAAGGTTAGAAATGAAACTGGAGCAAAATTGGTCTCAATGACTTTGAATTATTGTTTTCATTTAAAAATAGATTTAAAAAATATTGATACTGAAAATATGTAATGTATATATTTAAACTTATTGACTATATAGCCCATATAATTATTAATAGTGAAATAATTTGTGATATAAATAAAATAAGAAATAAAATTTTATCTATTGATTTTGTAAATTTTACAAGAACTATACAGCATCATTTTGTATTGTTGAATGGCTCTACACTAAAGCCAAAATAAAAATATTAGAAGTTAATACGTATTTTAATTTAAAATATATATACAATTACATGATATAAATTGAATTAAAGGAATGCATTTAAATTGTGACTACTGATCTATTTAATTTTGAAACATGAGTTTTATTTTTATTCTGTATGAGAGTTGGCACTAAATAAATATATATTTATCCTAATCAAATTTCTACAAATATAGGAAAATAAACATAAATAATTAGACCAATTTAACTTGCTAACACTGTCTACATAGAATTAATTATAACATTTTTCCAGCAACTTTGATTACTTTTGTGTCTTTTCTCTATTATAATTTATAGATCAAGATCTATGTATTATGTTTATACTCCCAGCTTATTTTTATGATACCTTATTGCTTAGGTGAAATAGTAAGTGAATGAATTAGTGAGTCATTTCAACTATCAGTTAATCACAAAATTTTTACTTAGAATATGATTTTATACAGTTCCCCAAAACACATTTTTATTCCACTTATTTATACTCTCAGAGTACTCTTATTCAGGAAAAAATAAAATAAAATGAATACATTTGCTTCTCTTCTTTATGCCACATTCTGTATTTACTTTCTTGAACTAAAAATTCTACTTGATTTTTGTGATCCAGCTCAAATACTCTTTCTTAATAAGCATTTCCTAATCACTCTGGTGTGAAATGAATCTTCTTTCTTTTGGCCTTTAATTCATCATATTCTCTATCTCTGTCATTATATCTCCTGTTTCATCAGAAATTCTTATAAACATCACATTTTTAGATAGGAACCACATATTCATCTTTGCGATTCCAGTAGCACCTCAAATATTCTTTTTCTAAGGGTGGGCTTGTACTTAATTATTAAGGAAAACGTCAAGAGTTTCAACATTTGATTCATACCCTTGAGTATTTTAAATCTGACTGATGAAATAAATCATTTTTACAACAATCATGGAATGATGTTATTAATAACAATAATATTTGATTTTAATAGCATACGTAATTTAAACTCCACAGTAATAGTTAAGTTGAGAATTTCAGCTGAGAGATTGCTATATTTTGCAGGATTTGTGAAAAAGCATGAAAATGGGCTTGATTTGTTGCTTTTTTTCCTTTTCTTATCACATGTATTTATGATATATTTAAGGAGCTATAGATAATAAAGTGAAACATAACTACTTGCAAAATTAGTAGACTAAACATCCTTATATTTTACAGGAGTATATAAAAGCCAAGAAGCTCGCCTAATGTTACACATCTATCTCATTAAAGTACCAGCTCAAGCTTCTGTGAAGAAAATGAAGGAGGAAAATTGGGCCATGGATGGCTTTGTAAGTATATTTCTTTAAAAGTCTGCTGCTAAACTTAATAACACATTTGTGCTATGGTTTGTCATTAAAATTACAGAAAAATGTAAGTTTCTAAATTGAGCTAGTTAAATACACACACATAAAATGGCAAAACTACTATTATTACTAATTTATTTTGAAAAAATAAATGATTCAGTATAAATACTTAGTAATCTAGTGTGTCTAAACTACTGAAGCCTATGACCTACAGAAGGTTTTCCTTGTAAAAGTTTTGTTACTTCAGAGCATATAGTCAGAGTTCCCATGCTCATTTTATCAAAGACTTCTGGGCAGTGTGTAAGTATAAGATTTGTTGCTTCCAACTGCCAGTTTAGAAATTCCATTCACTTAAGTGACTGAATAGAACAGGGTAACTCCAAAGTGAGGTTATGGTAACTGTTCAGAGGAAGTGGCTCACATAACTTCTTCTTCATAGCCAACTTTATAAAATTTTCTAAATATGAAGAGTAAATTTGGTTTCTGAGGGAAAATAAAAAGTGCATCCTGTTTCCCTTTCTGTGCCATTATTCATGGAGTTGAGGTCTAACTCATCTTCCGTGCACTTAGATTGTTTCATTTAGGAAACAAATAAAATGAATACATTCATTTAACTATTAGAGTTTGAGCTTTTCTTTTTAGAAGCATTTTGTGTCTAAAAATGACCTTGCCCAGGGTATGTCTGATAATAAGGAATAAATCACTTGTGAAATGTCAGACTTACATGAATAATTTGGTATAATATTTTGCTTTTTAGGGCAAGGATGCAAGGTTTTCTGCAGCTTTCACAATAACATACATGACTTAGATAACATTGAAAATAATCAGGACAAACTTTGGGGTAAATTCATATGACTAGTTATCAGCAACACTGAAATGTATCAACTCATATTTTATTAGTGAGATCAAATAACACTATGCATGTGACCTATTTTTTATGTATAGAACTTTACATGCAAGGTACAGTTAATAGCATTTGCAGGATTAGGTAGAGTCACAAAATCCCAGGCTCAACATGCAACAAGTTCTTTCTCATGTTTCTGGGGTTAGCTTGGGGGGCTCCATTTGAAGCTGTGGCATCAAGTTCAGGTTGCTCCGGGTGTCTCATATCAGGTCCAGGCTGGAGGGACAGCAGCTGCCAGGAACATGTCCTTCTCTTGCCAAAGGCCTGAAACTCTGAGGGGCAAAGTGGAAATATGTCCCCCTTATTTTAACAGCCCTATTGAGATATAATCCATGTACCCTACTCATTTAAAGTGTACAGTTCAGTAGTTCTTACTATATTTACAGATGTGTAACCATCACCACAGTTGATTTTAGAATATTTCCATCACCTCAAAAAGAAACCATATCCTTTACCTATCGCCCAACCCATCCACCCCTCCTTTCTCCCCCAAATCCCAGCAACCACAACTCTATTTTCTGTCTAGATTTCACTGTTCTAGGCTTTCATATTTATGAATCATACAATCCCTGGTCTTTTGTGACCATGGATTATATGGTTTCTTTCACTTATAATGGGAAACATGCCTCTTAAGGCCTAGGCTTGGAACTGACTTATTGTCAATTCCACCCACATTCCATTGGCCAAAGCAAGTCACAGGACAAAATCCAACTCACTGAGGAAGAATGAATACACTTTTCATGAATGTTAATGGGAAGGGAGAAAATTGTGCCTGTATGCTGAACAGTAATTGAATCTACAAAGTACAGTATTATATTTTAATTTTTAATTGACTACTTGCCTTATTCTGTTTTATCATATTGACAATCAGTTTCTTCACCTAAAAGAAATCTATAAATCTGTATCATTATATTAATAACTAATCCCCCTTATTTCCAGTATCCTAATTAAAGATGAAATTTTTCATTTTATTTTTAATAATGGTAAATTTGCATGATGTTCTGTTTTACACAGAAGATATGGAGGAAGGAATTGTGCATAATATTCATTTTATATTAAGTCTGAATATTTTCTAAGACTGGGAAAATATATCTGTGGCTAACTTTTATGTTTAATCAAACTTATAAATATTTTTAGGTTTCTGCTGAGCCTGATGGAGCTACTTATGTATTTCAAGGATTTATTCAGGGTAAAGATTATGGGCAATTTGGACTACAAAGACTAGGTAATGTAGTCATTTTCATTTTCATGTACTTTATTACTCAAGATATCATAAGAAAATATAATGGATTTTGTACATTAGGCACACTTACTGCATTTTGAATTTTGCATTGTCAGGACTATATATTGATACACTTGATAGCCTTCTAAATAAGTACAGTCTTTAAAATATTGGTTCTCTGTGTTCCACCTCAATACAGTGTTTAGTTTTTCATCATATTTCTAATAAATATGACAAACTGCCTTTCCCTCAAGCAAGTAAAAAGGAGAAAAAGTGATAAAGATTTGAAATAAAATTTTAAACTGTGAATGATTTTATCTTATGAGAATTGTATTGCTTCTCTTCCATTTGAATATCTTTGCAATTTTCTTACTGCCCCGCCAAAAAAAAAACCAATGTAGTGGCACTTTGAGAAACTCATAGAATCTGGAAAGGGAAAATTACTTTGAGGAGTGAACCATTGTGGGGGCTTTGTGCTAGTAAGATATGTAAATTTTCTGTGGTGGGAGGTACAGGGTTTTGTCATTTTTATTCCCAACTCTTCTCAAACATATCTAGATATTTAATAGTCTTGTTTGAATGTATTTATTAACACGCCTTTTGGTGTACAATTTTCCTAAAGTATACTGTATCTCATTATTATATTGTGGTAGTAATGCATAAACAGTAAATCCATGTTCTAAAAACTACTCCTTGATGTTTATCTTTAAAATTCCATTGCTTTGAACTTTTATGTAAATTTTCTGAGTCCCTGGAAAATTAAAATACAAAATGGTACTAATATTTTTAACCTTGACTAGGGTATGACTTCAGTTCAGTTCAGTCTCTCAGTCATGTCCATTCTTTGAGACCCCATGGACTGCAGCACGCCAGGCTTCCCTGTCCATTACTAGCTCCTGGAGTTTACTCAAATTCACATCCACTGAATCGGTGATACCATCCAACCATCTCATCCTCTGTTGTCCCCTTCTCCTCCCACCTTCAGTCTTTCCCAGTAGCAAGGTCTTTTCCAAGGAGTCAGTTCTTCGCATCAGGTGGAAGAAGTATTGGAATTTCAGCTTCAGCATCAGTCCTTCCAATGAATATTCAGACTGGATTCCTTTTGGATTGATCTCCTTGCAGACCAAAGGGACTCTCAAGAGTCTTCTCCAATACCACAGTTCAAAAGCATCAATTATTCAGCACTCATCTTTCTTTATAGTTCAACTCTCACATCCATACGTGACTACTGGAAAAACCATAGCTTTGACTAGATGGACCAAAGTAATGTCTCTGCTATTTAATATACTGTCTAGGTTTGTCGTAACTTTTCTTCCAAGGAGCAAGTGTCTTAATTTCATGGATGCAGTCACCATCTGCAGTGATTTTGGAGCACACCCCCTACAAAAAAAATAAAGTATCTTACTGTTTCCATTGTTTCCCCATCTATTTGCCATGAAGTGATAGTACTGGATGCATAATCTTCATTTCTGAAAAGCCAACTTTTTCATTCTCCTCTTTCACTTTTATTAAGAGGCCCTTTAGTTCTTCTTCACTTTCTGCCATAAGGTGTTATCTGCATATCTGAAGTTATTGATATTTCTCCCAGAAATCTTGATTCCAGCTTGTGCTTCATCCAGCCCAGCATTCCACATGATGTGCTCTGCATATAACTTAAATAAGCAGGGTGACAATATGCAGCCTTGACATACTCCTTTCCTGATTTGGAATCAGTCTGTTGTTCCATGTCCAGTTCTAACTGTTGCTTCTTGACCTGCATACATATTTCTCAGGAGGCAGGTCAGGTAGTCTGGTATTCCCTTCTCTTGAAGAATTTTCCACAATTAGCTGTGATCCACACAGTCAAAGGCTTTGGCATAGTTAATAAAGCATGACTTAGTTGAACATTTGATATAGTTGAATGTTTTTTTAAAAAGTAAATCAGCTTTCCCCAGATGAACAATAATAAGGAGATGTCATTTCAGATAATGTCTTGCCACAATTGTTAGTTTTAAAATCAGTAGAAGACATTCACTAATACAGTACATTGTCACAGTCGTATAATTGAATACAAGCTTTTTTCACATTATATTCCCCAAATCATCTCAAGCACTGCATGTCTAAAACAGAACCTATTAAGAAGAAAAAGAAACTATTTTTCTGAAAAAAGAGTTTGCTATTTATTTCTCTTCCATAGTCCCTGTGCCAACACATTGACAAATCTCATTTTTCTCATCTTTTAGCTATGCTAATGTAGGCAAAATTATACGATACTGAAAGAGGAACTCCACAGGTCAGTACATGCCCAATACACTGGAGATCAGTGGAGAAATAACTCCAGAAAGAATGAAGAGATGGAGCCAAAGCAAAAACAATACCCAGCTGTGGATGTGACTGGTGATAGAAGCAAGGTCCGATGCTGTAAAGAGCAATATTGCATAGGAACCTGGAATGTCAGGTCCATGAATCAAGGCAAATTGGAAGTGGTCAAACAAGAGATGGCAAGAGTGAATGTCAACATTCTAGGAATCAGCGAACTAAAATGGACTGGAATGGGTGAATTTAACTCATATGACCATTATATCTACTACTGTGGACAGGAATCCCTTAGAAGAAATGGAGTAGCCATCATGGTCAACAAAAGAGTCTGAAATGCAATACTTGGATGCAATCTCAAAAATGACAGAATGATCTCTGTTCGTTTCCAAGGCAAACCAACCATTCAATATCACAGTAATCCAAGTCTATGCCCCAACCAGTAACGCTGAAGAAGCTGAAGTTGAACGGTTCTATGAAGACCTACAAGACCTTTTAGAACTAACACCCAAAAAGATGTCCTTTTCATTATAGGGGACTGGAATGCAAAAGTAGGAAGTCAAGAAACACCTGGACTAACAGGCAAATTAGCCTTGGAATACAGAATGAAGCAGGGCAAAGACTAATTGAATTTTGCCCAGAAAATGCACTGGTCATAGCAAACACCCTCTTCTAACAACACAAGAGAAGACTCTACACATGGGCATCACCAGATGGTCGACACCGAAATCATATTGATTATATTCTTTGCAGCCAAAGATGGAAAAGCTCTATACAGTCAACAAAAACAAGACCAGGAGCTGACTGTGGCTCAGATCATGAACTCCTTATTGACAAGTTCAGACCGACATTAAAGAAAGTAGGGAAAACCACTAGACTATTCAGGTCTAGTGACCTGAATCAAATCCCTTATGACCTAAATCAAATCCCTTATGATTATACAATGGAAGTGAGAAATAGATTTAAGGGCCTAGATCCGATAGATAGAGTGCCTGATGTGGACTGAGGTTTGTGACATTGTAGAAGACAGGGATCAAGATCATCCCCATGGAAAAGAAATGCAAAAAAGCAAAATGGCTGTGTGAGGAGGCCTTACAAATAGCTGTGAAAAGAAGAAAAGCAAAAAGCAAAGCAGAAAAGAAAAGATACAAGCATCTGAATGCAGAGTTCCAAAGAACAGCAAGAAGAGATAAGAAAGCCTTCCTCAGCGATCAATGCAAAGAAATAGAGGAAAACAACAGAATGGGAAAGACTAGAGATTTCTTCAAGAAAATTAGAGAAACAAGGGAACATTTCATGCAAAGATGGGCTCGATAAAGGACAGAAATGGTATGGACCTAACAGAAGCAGAAGATGTTAAGAAGAGGTGGCAAGAATACGCAGAAGAACTATACAAAAAAGATCTTCACGACCGAGATAATCATGACGGTGTGATCACTCACCTAGAGCCAGACATCCTAGATGTGAAGTCAAGTGGGCCTTAGAAAGCATCACTACAAACAAAGCTAGTGGAGGTGATGGAATTCCAGTTGAGCTATTTCAAATCTTGAAAGATGATGCTGTGAAAGTGCTGCACTCAATATGCCAGCAAATTTGGAAAACTCAGCAGTGGTCACAGGACCAGAAAAGTCAGTTTTCATTCCAATCCCAAAGAAAGGCAATGCCAAAGAACGCTCAAACTACCACACAATTGCACTCATCTCACATGCTAGTAAAGGGATGCTCAAAATTCTCCAAGCCAGGCTTCAGGAATATGTGAACCATGAACTTCATGATGTTCAAGCTGGTTTTAGAAAAGGCAGAGGAACCAGAGATCAAATTGCCAACATCTGCTGGATCATGGAAAAAAGCAAGAGAGTTCCAGAAAAACACCTATTTCTGCTTTATTGTCTATGCCAAAGCCTTTGTGAGGATCACAATAAACTGTGGAATATTCTTCAAGAGGTGGGAAGCAACAATTAGAACTGGACATGGAACAACAGACTGGTTCCAAATAGGAAAAAGAGTACATCAAGGCTGTATATTGTCACCCTGCTTATCTAACTTATATGCAGAATACATCGTGAGAAACGCTGGACTGGAAGAAGCACAAGCTGGAATCAAGATTGCCGGGAGAAATATCGATAACATCACATATGCAGATGACACCACCCTTGTGGCAGAAAGTGAAGAGGAACGAAAACGCCTCTTGATGAAAGTGAAAGAGGACAGTGAAAAAATTGGCTTAAAGCTCAACATTCAGAAAACGAAGATCATGGCATCCAGTCCCAGCACTTCATGGGAAATAGATGGGGAAACAGTGGAAACAGTGTCAGACTTTATTTTTCTGGGCTCCAAAATCACTGCAGATGGTGACTGCAGCCATGAAATTAAAAGACGCTTACACCTTAGAAGAGAAGTTATGACCAACCTAGATAGCATATTCAAAAGCAGAGACATTACTTTGCCAACAACCGTCCATCTAGTCAAGGCTCTGGTTTTTCCAGTGGTCATGTATGGATGTGAGAGTTGGACTGTGAAGAAGGCTGAGCGCCGAAGAATTGATGCTTTTGAACTGTGGTGTTGGAGAAGACTCTTGAGAGTCCCTTGGACTGCAAACAGATCCAACCAGTCCATTCTGAAGAAGATCAGCCCTGGGATTTCTTTGGAGGGAATGATGCTGAAGATGAAACTCCAGTACTTTGGCCACCTCATGCGAAGAGTTGATTCATTGGAAAAGACTCTGATGCTGGGAGGGATTGGGGGTAGGAGGAGTAGGGGATAACAGAGGATGAGATGGCTGGATGGCATCACTGACTTGATGGATGTGAGTCTGAGTGAACTCCGGGAGTTGGTGATGGACAGGGAGGCCTGGCATGCTGTGATTCATGGGGTCGCAAAGTGTCGGACATGACTGAGCGACTGAACTGAACTGAATGTCATAACCATTTACTCAGTCCCAAGGAGAACACTCCTAAATCCTATGCCTTCTTACACCCTTCTTCCTTCATCCACACAGATAACTTCTGTTTATTTGAAATATGAAATGTTCCTGGAAATCTATCTTTCATGCTCTTCCTAGTGCTATAGTTCCCATCTTAATTTCCATTTTTATCTGGGATGTCTTCAAACTACTCCTGCTTTCAGACCAGACTCTCTCAAGTCCATCTCACCTTAGTCACTGTTTAAAATCTTGTATATAACCACTGAGCAGTTTTTTCCCCTACACATCTTCAGTTCTTCCTCACTGTAGGTGGGTGAAAATTTTGAGCTCTTTAGAATAATATTTATGCCTTTTCAAATGTTTATCATTTTAGCCTCCTTTTCCTATCACGTATCTTTTCTATACAGATATGCCTAACATTAATTCATGCTTCATATATACACTTATTTATGGCTCTGTATTCTTCCTACAGTTGTTATTAACTAAAGTTCAGAGACTGAGCTTATTGTTCATTCTGTATCCTTTCCTGGAAAAATATACATAGTAGGTGTTGTGTAAAATTGTGTGGAAATGAAGGAGTTTTGTGAATTATTTTTGTATTTCCAAGTAGATAAATATCTTGAGCAAGGAATAAATTAATTGGTTTCTAAAAAATATCAAGTTGATAAAAGAGACCTAATTTTTTATTTGTATGTTATCTTTTTTCTTTTATAGGACTGAATATGTCAGAAGGCTCAAATTCTTCAAATCAACCTCATGGTACAAATAGTAGTTCCGTGGCCATTGCTATTCTGGTGCCTTTTTTTGCACTTATATTTGCAGGATTTGGATTTTATCTCTATAAACAAAGGTAAGTTTATTGATGTTAAGTATAAAATGTTTCCCAAATCTATATTTTATGTTCTTTTTACTCTCCAATTCAAATTCTAACTTCTGTTTTGTTTTGTTTTGTTTTGTTTTGTTTTTGGTCTGAATTGTTGCAGCAAATATAACCACAGTTTGTTAAAACCATTATTTCCTCTGCCCATCATCCCATCACCCCAATATACACACAACTAAAATCGCTCTGTTGAGTTGTGCAAACATTCAACTTTATTATTTCTCCTTTTTGTCTGTCAATTTTCTGGAATGTAACTAATTGTATAAGTTATTTTTATACTATTCATGCTGAAACTATAGTTTACAAAATCTAAGTTAAGGTTTAAAATGAACAGGTGATATCTGCTGCCACGTGTCTTTAGAGAACAAGGAAGAAGTTTATGTTTAAACCTCTTAGTTTACATGATAGTACTGACAGATTTTACCCAGGCTGACAGATGATAAAATCTTCTAGTCTTCTCATTTATCTTCTGTTGCTTTTATAAAATGATGCAGTTAGTATGTTATATTTGTTATATATCTCACGTATGACTGTATAGATTATCAGTTGACCCCTCTTTGCTATGTCCATTACAACATCTTGATGAAGGGCTTTAGTATGCAGTTAATCCACTATTTGAGACCATCGCTTATTAAGGAAACAAAAAAAGGCAAAAAAAAAAAAAAGAAGAAGAAGAAGAAAGTATGCTGGTAACCAGATAACTAATTGAATACCTAATTTTTTAAATCAAATCTAATATCATTATTATAAATGCCAGTCTGTATTATCTAAGAATGATTTAATTAATATTATGCAAATTTGTAACAATTGTGCATTAGCAGTTGTTCAAGCCTTGTCAATATCAGATGTTGTTAATGATAAAAATCATCACTAAATTTATTTATAAAGCTAGCTATGCTAATCATTTTTTATTATTGTGGTAAAATGCACATAAAATGATTTAAACCATTGTAGATATACAATTCAGTGACATTTAGTATACTCACAATGTCACAAAACCATCAGCCTAAAAGGAAACTGTACCCACTAAACAGTCACTCCCTACTCCTCCTACCCCTGTCTCAGGTAATTACTTTGGTTCACCTTCTGGATATTATATATATATGGAATCATACAATATGTGACATTTTGTATCTGGCTTCTTAAATATAATATAGTGTTTTCAAGGTTATCCTTATCATACTACACATCTACATATTATTGACTATGTGGCTGAATAATATTCCATTCTATGTTTGAATATGTTATGTTTAAATATGTCCATTCATCAGCTGATGGATATTTGGATTATTCCTGTGTTTGGGCTACTGTGAACAGTGCTGCTATACACATCTGTGTACAAGTTTTGTTCAGACGCCTGTTTCAGTTTTTTGAGTATGCATTCAAGAATGAAATTCTTGGATTATATGGTAATCCTTCATTTAACCTTTTTCCTTCATTTAACCACATTTAATATGGTTTCCCTGGTGGCTCAGATGGTAAAGCGTCTACCTGCAATGCAGGAGACCCGGGTTCAATCCGTGGGTTAGGAGGATTCCCTGGAGAAGGAAATGGCAACCCACAAAAGTATTCTTGCCTAGAAAATCCCATGGACAGAAAAGGGCCTGATAGGTTGCAGTCCACGGGGTCACAAAGAGTTGGACACGACTGAGTGATTTCATTTTCATTTAACCATCCTAGTGAACTGTATTTCATTGTGATATTGATCTGCATTTCCCTAATTACTAATTATATTGGGCGTTTTTCATGTGTCTGCTAGTCATTTGTCTACATTCTTTGAAGAAATACCTATTCAAATTCTTTGCCCATTTTTAAAATTGACTAATTTGTCTTATTTTTGAGGTATAAGAGTTCTCCATATATTCTGGATACTAAACCCTTTTCAGATACATGGTTTGCAAATATTTCTCTTTCCGTGGGTTGTAGTTACAGTTTCTTGATAGTATCCTTTGATATACCAAATTTTTCATTTTTATGAAGTCCAATTTATTTCTTTTTTCTTCTGTTACTTTGCTCTTAGTATTATACCTAAGAGACCATTGCCAAATGCAAGGTCATGAAGGTTTACCTATGTGTTTTCTCCTAAGTATTTTATAGATTTTGCTCTTATGTTTAGAACATTGATTAGTTTTAAGTTAATTTTTATTGATAGTATAAACTTTTCTAAAGTTTGATGTTATTTTCCTTAAAGTTGTTGCTTAATATTTGCAGAAACAAATCTTTTAAATCTTTGTGATCCTTACCTAATTAGAAGGAAATGATGTTGCTTCTGTGTTTATTGTGAATCTAGTTTAAAAAAGAGAAATGAATGTGATCGATTAGAATTATGCACCTGGCAAGAGCAAGTTGTAAGCAATATAATTTACATTATATAACTATATATATGTATATATAGATGATGCTATTGAAAGCAATTTTAGATAGATTTTTTAAAATGTTATCATACAAATCCCTGACAATTTTTAGTACAGAGAAAAATTCAGAAAATGTGCTAAGGATAGGACAATCACAGAGTGGCAAATACAAATTATAATAAAATAAGTAGTTGAAATTTTGTGTTATTTGTTGTAAGCAAAAGAGAATTATTTTAAGGCCTTTTTAGGAATTAAATTTGAGGAACACATAGGGGTAAGTATGCTTTTGTTGCTGTTGTTCAGTCCCTAAGTTTTGTCCAACTTTTGCGACCCTGTGGAGTACAGCACACCAGGCTTCCCTGTCTTTCACTATCTCCCAGAGTTTGCTCAAATTCAAGTATGCCTTTGATCATTTGATTTACATGTAAAATTATAATTTTATTTACAAATGATTTTTTTGCAATTTGATTTTTTATCATTTGATTTACAAATGTCAGCAAATTATGCTGTAGGATGTGGGAAAGAGAAACTAGAAATAAACATTAGTCAAAAGTGAGACAAACAATAAAGGAGGGATTCAAAATGAACACCTTATACCAGCCAGCTTAGATTCCATGTGTTTTGTTAACTAATAGCAAATATTCAGTTATCAGGAACTCTGGAAACTATTTCATGACATGAGATATCAGTGTAGTTAGTCATTTTGTCTTTGAGATTTTGAGTTTACTTGTTCTAATGTATATAATTTTAAGCCAATTGAGTATTTATGTTTCTGGGATACTCTAAGCACTTTCCAAAACTAGGTGTCAGTATCAGATGTCTGCTTTTCTTGGGACTCCCTTCTTATTACCGCAGAATGAAATCCTTATTGTCATTCAAGTCTCAGATTAAATTTTACTTCCTTATTTTCTTTATTACCTCTCCTAACATGGCTCCCAGTTACTTCTGGTCATATCAACCATTTTCCTTTTCAGCAAAACAATTTTCATTATCTCGTTTCGTTTTTCTTGTTTATTTTTAATTTATTCATTGCTGTCCTTGTAATATGAGAGTAATGAGTTTGTATGTTTTTTGTAAAAAAGAAAAATTATATATCCAATGCCTAGGGTCATGCCTAGCATGTAATGGATGCTCAATAAATACTTGAGGAATGAATAGTAATGAGATTTGAATTCATCATCATCATAATTTAGCTATATTTTACATGATCATTTATGATAACATTATCTCATAAGAAAATTTATAAGACTAGCCATAATATTTATTTATACTTATATTACTCATATTGGTACCATTTATAAATATATATTGTATGTAAATAATAAAAGTCATTCATGATTTAAAAGTGACAGGTAAATTATTCAAATTTGATGAATTGTGGTTTCTCAATATTTTCAAGTTATATTATCCATTAACAGTGATAACTCAAGTATTGATATATTGTGTTTGAGTTCTATTCTGCTGTTTCTGGAAGAAAGTTAATGTATAACTAATTAGTGTTCTCATCTACAGGACTGCACCCAAAACCCAGTATACAGGATGTTCAGTTCATGAAAATAACAATGGCCAAGCAGCTTTTGAAAATCCCATGTATGACACCAACACAAAGTCAGTGGAAGGGAAGGCAGTACGGTTCGATCCCAACTTGAACACAGTCTGCACAATGGTATAACGTGGCAGCTTTGGCCTTCTTCAGAAGCTTGGAAATCGACACACAAAACAGTGCACACTTAGTTCACTGACAAACAAATCAAAGCACACTTATCAGGACTTGCTGGGTCACCTTTTCCTGTGGAATGATAGAGAAGAGTGTTTTTTCATAAACTGGACCATAATTCTTCTTCATGTTTACCATGGAGAATTTTACAGAAATTTGGCTGCACTCCGAGAGTGCTTACTCACAGTTTATTTGCTTTTTTTAAAAAGGAGATTATTCTAAAACATAAACTTATTTGCATATATTGGAGGAGCATCCACTATCAGTATTTCTGTGCTTTATAAACTATATTAGAGGGACTGGGTTTAAAAAAATGATATAGGGTAGAAAATAAGAGCTATACTTACAAGAGTCAATAGATCACTGACTTCTCTTTAACTGTCATGAGCTGTATCACGCCCATAAGTCTGTATTTTTCACCACTCTATCAGCTGTTCCTTCCTTTTAATTGAGTCATTGTTTTCTTCATTTCCCTGGTTATTTCAGATTGAGTCATGCCCTGAAATGTTTATGAGCTAATTTATGTCACAGATGAGATAAGAGTGCCCACTCTGATTTGATGCTTTCTGGTTGTTTTCTTCAGTATCATACTGCTACCTTTTTTTAGACTGGTTGTCATAGTTTCTGTAAATGGCAAGCTCATCATGCTATCTTCCTGATTTCCCTCATTATGTTGTAACCAATATTATTCAGTGAGCCATGGGGTAAGTGTTTAACTCCTTGCTTCAATCTTTTTTGTCCCTCAGAAACAACCTTAGCTGGCAAAAACTGTCTATAATAATCATGATTTTGCAGTTATCTGAGATACTGAACTTACCATTCTTTACCATTCTTTCTAATATTTTTGCAAGACCAAATAGAACCTATCAGTCTACTTATTTAGTTTATAATTATCTGTTTTTCTTTCCAGCTGAATGTTCAAATTTATTTAATATTGCTTTGAACTTTTACCTAACAGTGAGTTAGAAGTATAAACTTGTTAAACTTTTTAGTTAACAGTGAGTTAAACATATATTTTGGACCATTGCCTAAATCAAAATGAGTAAAAGTAAAATTACTTTCAAATAACCAATATAAATTTATTTCCTAAAGTTGTGGATTTACCAAATCTTTATATATTTAAAAATTTCTATTCTCTTATCCTTAAGAAGCAGCTTCCAGATATGACAGGTTTCTTTCATAGTCATTAAGGTATGTATTTGCAAGTTATTTACAACCGTATCACAGAAATGCCAGCATTTTGATTTAATAGGTCATAGTCTTCCTTTAATAGCATGTTTTACTTCACTGGATAAATTATGTACCTGGTGTAAACACTTCATTGTTGTCCCTTTCAAATATGGATAAAGTTGTAAACAGTCTCGGCTTTTTGTGTCATGAGACAGAGTGCCTACGAGAAATCATTGCACCCAGAGTGCTGCTTGGATCTATCTCTACAAATGTAGTGAATTTCTTGTAAACCACTTTGAAATACATTGTTTTGGAAATTCATATAATTTTCCCAACATTGTACTCTACTGACAGGATGCTGTTTTAAATTTTATTCCATCAGTTATTTATTCTTGTTTATTCAAATGACTGCAATAACAACAATTCATTCATTAATGTTAAGGTTAATACATTTAAGATCTTGTTTAAACAATGTTTCTTCTGCAACTGGCTACTCCTCTTATATTAATGCATACACTTTTGTAAAGAAGTATATTTTTATGAAAAAAAAACTTTGTAAAAGTATGATGTAAATTTTCAGTGCAATGTAAACAAATAAAAGTGGATAATTGCTTTTGTAAAATGTCTATTCTTTTCAAAATTGTTGGTGCAGTGGTTATTAAAAGGAATGAGCAGCCCTTCTTTATTTGGTGATATAATAAAGTTCTGAAACTGCATATACTTAGTTCAAAACATAATAATGAAATATGGGTATTTTTTTCATGTTCTGTAGTTCCCACGTATAACACTCTTAAAAGTAAACATTCTCAGTAAGCATAATAGTATCATAAAAACCTCATCTTAGAATTTACCTTAAGTGTCAATATTTTAACAATACATAGTATCTAAAATTATATATAACTGATGATTTCTAGTATTTCAATAGTAAATTTCTTAGAGATATTTATGTTAAGCATGCTTCCTAGGTATGAACCCAATAACCTTTTGAATTGCTACATTAAACTAATATTCACAAACAAATCTATATTTCCAGGATGAAACATGTAAAGTTTTGTACTCAAGAGATTTATCATTTCTATAAAGTTCAAATCACAAGCTATTGAAATTCAACTTTGTTAGATAACTCTTTTTTACAGAACACATTGTCTTTATATGTCAAGACCTGAATCTCCAGTCTTTACGAGTCTATTACTGTTATTTTGCTTTTATTTTAGAAATAATTGCTTCTTGATATATTGCAGTTTCTGTTTTAACTTCATTAACTGTATTATCTCCACCTTTAATTCGCTTCATATCTTCTGCATTTTCTCTTGTTATTTGTCTATATGTTTATTCCTCCTGTGTTTTCTTTTTTTCCCTTTTTATTTTTCAACTTTTCAATTTTTCTTTCTATTGATGCTTTTCTTAGCATCCTTTCCTCTTTTACATGTCTTATCCTTTTTAGCCTTTTTATTATTAATTCTCATTTTAAAAATTTTCTGTTTATCTTTTTAACCCCCTCAAAAATTATTTTAGTGGAAGTCACTTTACTTTTATCTTTTTCCTAGCTCTGCTGCTGCTGCTAAGTCACTTCAGTCGTGTCCGACTCTGTGCGACCCCATAGATGGCTCCCACCAGCCCACCGGACTCCCCCGTCCCTGGGATTCTCCAGGCAAGAACACTGGAGTGGGTTGTCATTTCCTTCTCCAATGCATGAAAGTGAAAAGTCAAAGTGAAGTCACTCAGTCGTGTCTGACTCCTAGCGACCCCATGGACTGCAGCCCACCAGGCCCCTCCGTCCATGGGATTTTCCAGGCAAGAGTACTGGAGTGGGGTGCCATTGCCTTCTCCATTTCCTAGCTCTATTGAAGTATAACTAATAATTGTGAGATATTTAAAATGTATAGCTTGATAATTTAGTAAAGGAACATAGTTTTTTTTTTGTTTTTTTGATCAGAACATTTCAGTTCTACTCTGTTATTCGATTTCAATTAAGGAAGTAACTTAAAAGAGCCTTCTTGAGTTTCTCTTATATTTAAGAACATTAAAGCTGTAGGTTCCACTCAGGATCTCTTGATAATGGATTCTAATGAAAATTACTGTGGGCATAAACCAAAGGTCAGATTTATTTCACCTGTCCTTTTCACTTATGTGAGAGAAAAAAAAAAGCAATAACGTTAGCTAAAGCAGTCAGTAAACATATCTATATGAGTGTCCCTTAAAGAGAATGAGAATATATTTGCTGTCAAAGTACTAATCTATAAATATCTATAAAAGTAAGATAGACATTGTTAAAGGAAGGTGAAAGAAAACCTCTATAAAATTATAGAAGCTCATAAGTCTAGGAAATAATTAAAAATGAGAAGTTTGAAACTTGACTGAAAGAAATATTGATTTGCTTCTCTCTCTCTATCTCTCTCTTTTGCTCTTTTTTTTTTTTTTTTTTTTTTTTTAGGATGACTTTGGAGGAAAGGGAATAAGAATCTCAAAAGATATACATGTGTAAAAATCTGAGAAATATCTTTCTTTGATTACTTTCATGAGCTTGATATTCTAAAGTACTTTAAAGCAGATTTAAAAGTTACTGGAGAGTAGAACAGCCACTGGACGTTAGATTTCATTCTTTAGAATACAAATCAATAGAGCTAGTGAACACGGGCTAGATACATTCCCAACTTTTAATAAGTTCCCATGTGTAATAATTTTATTAGTCCTGAAAAAGAAGTATATTCTACACATTCAAATTCATAGCTATAAGTTGCATTGCAAACAAAAAACAAGAAATCTGTGCTTAAACTCTCATGAGATCCAAATCCTGTTTATAAGTATTTGCATACATATGAAAATAGGGATAATCCCAAATGCTTTGACAGGATCAATGAGATACATATACATAGAGAAAAATATCGACCCACCTCCACATTGTGAATTAAAATAAACCAAAAGGGCTTCTTAGTAAGTCTTTTCTTCATATCATTTAGTTAAATTTTGTGTCTCCTGAAGGAACTTATTAGAAAGAAATGTGTTACTGGAAAATGTCATTTGATTGCTTTGTAATCCCAGTAAGCCAATTAACAGAGCAATGGCAACCCACTCCAATATTCTTGCCTGGAGAATCCCATGGATGGAGGAGCCTGGTGGGCTATAATCCACGGGGTCGCAGAGTCGGATACAACTGAGTGACTTCACTTTTATTATAGAGCAAGTACCCCAATCTCTTTATTTTTAAACCAAGACTTTTCTAGTTTATGGCACCCTTTTTTGAACAAAGATTTTAAGTACATAAGAAGAAATAAAAAGGAAATTAATGATAATAAAAAATTTTTAAATATTTTCAAATATTCTAGTAAATGTATACTAACATACATATATATGAATATATACTTATAGAGAGATATTAATATACTTCTCTACTGATACTTTAAGTAGTGGGGCTAATAATTTCTGTAATTTTAAAGAGTATCATAAGCAATTTTTGGATATATTCATAGTATTTAACATGACATAAAATATCTGTGATTTTTATAGGGGACAAAAGTCAGAGATTATTTTTACCCAGCTTTTTACTGAAGGAAATACTATATTTTAGTGAGAACAGTGAAGATAAAGGTGTGGCATTTTCCCACCTGTGTTTACACATTTTTTGAATTCTACTAGCATACTAGGTTTAGAACCATGCTTCATGGTACAGGGAATAAAACTTTCTCTTGAGTGATTGGCAATGAAAATTAAGGGCTTGAGTTGGATGTTAGTTATGAAATAGCAACATAAAGAAGAAACATTTCTAAGAAGAAATCCCTAAAAGGAAAGACTGAGTATAAATAGAAAAATATCATTAATTAATGTTAACACAGTAGATATTTTCTAACATTAAACATTCACATACTACTCTAGTATGAAGTATAATGTCTAGTGGATAAATATAGGAAACACATAGATCTTATCGAGGTAAATTAAAGTTTTGTCAAGCTATTAATAATTTTTTAAAAGTATACATAGAAGTCACATAATTCTATGTGGTAACTATGTTCATTTCTATAAGCTTTCACTCTTTTTCTGTTAAAATTGACTCCTATGGCATTAAAAGCAAATATTTGACTAGCCTACTGAATAAGATTAAGGAGTATAGAGGTGATATGGGTTATGTGGCATCAATATTTGTCTTCAGAATATTCAGAATTTGATGGAGTTAATTTGAAGACTCCATATTAGGTCAGTTTAATATAATGGAAAACTTGGACATTTCTTGATGAAATGACCAGAAACTATTCACAATATCAATAATGAATTTCTCTTTACTTTTTATCAGTATATGTTTTCCTAGGAATCTTTATTGAAGCTTTATAAAATGTCATTTGAAGTTTATTGACAAAATAGCATCTATAATTTCAACAGAAATCAATTAGACCAGACAAAAACCAAATTTTACATTTAAAGATATGCTGTTATTAAGTAAACGAAATCAGTATTTTTCACCTAGTAATTCTTCTCAATAGGTTATCCAAAGGAAATAATCAATAGAGAAGTACTTGACATGTGCTTTTCACATTATGAACTATTAGTGTATGATGAAAAATATATCACTAGTTAACAACGTGTAAGCAGCATAAATATTCACTGATCTGGGATTACATTAGAAATTATTATGCATTTATAAGTAATTTTTAAAAATTATGTTCATAGTTAATGATATGAAGACTTTAGTTTTTTAAAACAAAAGCCACTCTTTCTTACCACTGTTTTCTCTTTCCATTTTTCTGTTTATTCCAAATATAAACATAAATGTTTTGAAGCAAAGAAATAAAATACAAATGATCACAATGATCAGGAGTGTGAATAATTGCAGTCTTTTCATTTGACTTTTTTCCAGGAAGACATATATGTTTATAACATTATAAAAATAGTTTATTTTTAAAATTTTTTGAAGGATAATAGCTTTACAGAATTTTGTTGTTTTCTGTCAAACTTCAACATGGATCAGCCATATGTATACACATATCCCCTCCCTTTGGAACCTCCCTCCCATCTCCCTCCCCATCTCACTGCTCTAGGTTGATACAGAGCCCCGTTTGTGTTTCCTGAGTCATACAGCAAATTCCCATTGGCTATCTGTTTTACATATGGTAATGTAAGTTTCCATGTTACTCTTGCCATATATCTCACCCTCTCCTCCCCTCTCCCCATGTCCATAAGTATTCTCCATGTCTGTTTCTCCATTGCTGCCCTGTAAATAAATTCTTCAGTACCATTTTTCTAGATTGTGTATATGTGCATTGGAAAATGATATGTATCTTTGACTTTCTGACTCACTTCACTCTGTATAATAGGTTCTAGGTTCATTCACCTCATCAGAATTGATTTTACTGTGTTCCATTTTATGGCTGAGTAATATTCCATTTTGTATATGTACCAAAACATCTTTATCCATTCATCTGTCGATGGACATCTAGGTTGCTTCCATGTTCTAATTATTGTAAGTAGTGCTCCAATGAACAATGTGGCACATGTGTCTCTTTCAATTTTGGTTTCCTCAGGGAAATCCCACTATGCCTAGGAGTGGGATTGCTGGGTCATATCCTGGTTTTATTCCTAGTTTTTTAAGGAATTTCCATATCGTCTTCCATGGTGGCTGTATCAATTTGCATTCCCACCAACAGTGCAAGAACGTTGCCTTTCTCCACACCTACTCCAGCATTTACTGCTTGTAGACTTTTTGATGAGGGCCATTCTGACCAGTGTGAGGTGATATCTCATTGTGGTTTTAATTTTCATTTCCCTAACAATGAGCAATGTTGAGCATCTTTTCATGTGTTTTTGCCATCTGTACGTCTTCTTTGGAGAAATGTCTGTTTAGGTCTTTTTCCTAATTTTTGATTGGGTTGTTTCTGTTTCTGGAATTGAGTGTTATAAGTTGCTTGTATATTTTGGAAATTAACCCTTTGTCAGTTGTTTCATTTGCTATTATTTTCTCCCATTCTGAGGGTTGTCTTTTACCTTGCTTATAGTTTCCATTGCTGTGCAAAAGCTTTTAAGTTTAATCAGGTCCCACTTGTTTACTTTTGTTTTTATTTCCATTACTCTAGGAAGTGGGTCTTAGAGGATCTTGCTTTTATTTATGTCATTGAGTGTTCTGCCTATGTTACATCTAAGAGTTTTATAATTTCTGGTCTTACCTTTAGGTCTTTAATCCAATTTGAGTTTATGTGTCAGTACCATACTAACTTGATGACTGTAGCTTTGTAGTATAATCTGAAGTCAAGAAGGTTGATTCCTCCTGCTCCATTCTTCTTTCTCAAGACTGTTTTGGTTATTCAGGGTCTTTTTTGTTTGCATATGAATTGTGAAAATTTTTTCCTAATGCTATGAAAAATGCCATTGGTAATTTGATAGGGATTGCATTGAATGTGTAGACTGCATTTGGTAGTATAGTCATTTTCATAATATTGATTCTTCTTACCCAGGAACATGAGATATCTATCCATCTGTTTATGTCATCTTTGATTTCTTTCATCAGTGTCTTATAACTTTCTGTGTACAGTTCTTTTGTCTCCTTAGGTAAGTTTATTCCTAGGTATTTCTTTTTGTTGCAATAGTGAATGGCATTGATTCCCTAATTACTCTTTCTGATTTTTCATTGTTTGTATATAGAAATGCAAGTGATTTCTGTGTATTGATTTTGTATCCTGCAACTTTGCTAACTTCACTGATTAGCTCTAGTAATTTTCTGACACTATCTTTAGGGTTTCCTATGTACAGTATCATGTTATCTACAAAGAGTGAGAGCTTTACTTCTGCTTCTCTGATTTTGATTCCTTTTATTTCTTTTTCTTCTCTGATTGCTGTGGCTAGGGCTTCCAGAATTATGTTGAATAATAGTGGTGAAAGTGGACACCCTTGTCTTGCTCCTGATCTTAGGGGGGATGCTTTCAGTTTTTCATCATTGAGAATAATGTTTGCTGTAGGGTTATCATATATGGCCTTGACTATGTTGAGGTAGGTTCCCTCTATGCCCATTTCTTGTTGAGGTAGGTTCCTTCTATGCCCATTTCTTGAAGAGTTTTCATCGTAAATGGATGCTGAATTTTGTCAAAGGTTTTTTCTCCATCTATTGAGATGATCATATGGTTTTTATCTTTCAATTTGTTAATATGGGGTATCACATTGATTGATTTGCATACATTGAAGAACACTTGCATTCCTGGAATAAACCCAACTTGATCATGGTGTATGAGCTTTTTGATGTGTTGCTGAATTCTGTTTGCTAAAATTGTGTTTAGGATTTTTGCATCTATGTTCATCAGTTATATTGGCCTGTAGTGTGTGTGTGTGTGTTGCCTTTGTCTGGTTTTGGTATCAGGGTGAAGGTGGCCTTGTCGAATGAGTTTGGAAGTGTTCCTCCCTCTGCAATTTTTTGAAAGAGTTTTTGAAGGATAAGCATTAGCTCTTCTCTAAATGTTTGGTATAATTCTTCTGTGAAAACATCTGGTCCTGAGCTTTTGCTTTTGGGGATTTTTTGATCACAGCTTCAATTTCAGTGCTTGTAATTGTGTTGTTCATAATTTCTATTTATTCCTAGTTCAGTCTTGGGAGATTGAACTTTTCTAAGAATCTGTCCATTTCTTGAAGGTTATCCATTTTATTGTCATATAGTTTTTCATAATAGTCTCTTATTTGTATTTCTGCATTGTCTCTTGTAACCTCTCCTTTTTTTTCTAATTTTGTTAATTTGATTCTCCTCTCTTTTTTTCTTGATGAGTCTGGCTAAAGGTTTGTCAATTTTGTTTATCTTCTCAAAGAACCAGCTTTTAGTTTTATTAATATTTATTTACTATTGTTTCTTTCACTTCTTTTTCATTTATTTCTGCTCAAATTTTTATGATTTCTTTCCTTCTACTAATTTTGTTGTTGTTGTTGTTCTTCTTCTTTTTCCAGTTGTTTTAGTGCAAAGTTAGGTTGTCTCTTCAATGTTTTTCTTGTTTCATGAGGTAGAATTGTATGGCTATAAAATTTCCTCTTAGAAGTGCTTTTACTGCATCCCATAGGTTTTGAGTTGTCATGTTTGCATTGTCATTTGCTTTTAGAAATTTTTTGATTTCCCTTTTGATTTCTTTAGTAACCTGTTGTTATTTAGAAACATGTTCTTTAATCTCCATGTGTTTGTGTTTCTTACAGTTTTTTTTTTTTTTTTCCTTGTAATTGATATCTAGTCTCATGGCGTTGTGGTTGTAAAAGATGCTGGATATGATTTCAATTTTCTTAAATTTACTGAGGCTTGTTTTTTGTGACCCAAGATGTGGTCTGTCCTGGAGAATGGTCCATGTGCACTGAGAAGAAGGTGTATTCTTCTGTCTTTGGATGGAATATCCTGAAGATACCAGTGAGATCCATCTAATGTATCTAATGCATCATTTAAGATTTGTGTTTCTTTATTAATTTTCTGTTTTGTGATCTGTACATTGGTGTGATTGGGGTATTAAAGTCTCCTACTATTGTGTTACTGTCAATTTCTCCTTTTATGTCTGTTACTGTTTGTCTTATATATTCAGGTGCTCCTATGTTGGGTGCATAGATATTTACAATTGTTATGTCTTCCTCTTGCATTGACCCATTGATCATTATGTGGTTTTCTTCCTTATTTCTTGCAGTCTTCCTTATTTTAAGGTCTATTTTGTCTGATACGAGAATTGCTACTTCAGCTTTCTTTTGCTTCCCATTTGCATGGAATGTATTTTTCCATCCTCTCACTTTCCGTCTATATCTGTCTTGAGGTCTGAAGTGGGTTTCTTATAGACAGCATATATACGGGTCTTCTTTTTGTATCCTTCAGTCAGTCTGGGTCTGTTGGTTGGATCATTTAATCCATTTACATTAAAAATAATTATTGATATATATATTCCTATTGTCATTTTCTTAATTGTTTGGGGTTGATTTTGTAGATCCTTTTTCTTATGTTGTATTTCTTAACTGTATAAGTCCCTTTAAGATTTGTTGTAAAGCTAATTTGGTGGAACTGAATTCTCTTAACTTTTGCTTTTCTGAAAAGCTTTTTATTTTTCCATCAATTTTGAATGCAATCCTTGCTGGGTACAGTAATCTTGGTTGTAGATTTTTCCCTTTCAGTACTTTAAATATATCCTGCCATTCCCTTCTGGACTGCATAGTTTCTGCTGAAGGATCAGCTGTTAAATGGTTGTGTTTCCCTTGCTGCTTTTACTATTCTTTCTTTGTGTTTAGTCTTTGTTAGTTTGATTAGTATGTGTCTTGGCGTGTTTGTCTTTGGGTCTATCCTGTGTGAGACTCTTTGTGCTTCTTAAACTTGGTTGACTATTTCCTTTTCCATGTTGGGGAAATTTTCAACTATAATCTCTTCAAAAATTTTCTCATACCTTTTCTTTTTGTCTTCTTATTCTGGAACCGCTATAATTTGAATGTTGGTGCATTTTATATTACCCAGAGGTCTCTGAGACCATCCTAAGTTATTTTCATTCTTCTTATTCTATTCTGCTCTTCAGATGTTATTTCCACCATTTTATCTTCCAGCTCACTGATTCATTCTTCTGCTTCAGATATTCTGCTACTGTTTCCTTCTAGAGTATTTTTAATTTCAGCAATTGTTTTATTTGTCTCTGTATGTTTATTATTTAATTCATCTAGATCTCTTTAATTGATTCTTGCATTTTCTCCCTTTTGTTTTCAAGTTTTTGATCATCTTTACTCTCAATATTTTGAGTTATTTTTCAGGAAGTTTGCCTATTTCCTCTTCATTTATTTGGACTTCTGTGGTTCTACTTTTTCCCTTCATTTGCGTAGTATTTTGCTACCTTTTCATTATTTTTTTTTTTTTAACTTGTGTTTGAGGTGTCTTTTCCCAGGCTTCAGGTTGAATTCTTTCTCCTTTTGGTTTCTGCCATCCTAAGGTTGCTCCAGTAGTTTGTGTAAGCTTCTTATAGGGTGAGATTTGCGCTGAGCTTTTTTGTTGTTGTTTCTTTGTTTTTGATCTGATGGGCAAGGCTGAGTAAAGTGGTAATCCTGTCTGCTGATGATTGGGTTTGTATTTTTGTTTTGTTTGTTGTTTATATGAAGCATCCTGTACAGGGTACTATTGGTGGTTGGGTTATGCCACGTCTTATATACAATTGGCTTCCTTTGTGTGAGTTATCACTATTTGATACTCCCTAAGGTTCAGATCAGATCAGATGAGATCAGCCGCTCAGTCGTGTCCGACTCTTTGCGACCCCATGAATCGCAGTATGCCAGGCCTCCCTGTCCATTACCAACTCCCAGAGTTCACTGAGACTCACGTCCATCGAGTCAGTGATACCATCCAGCCATCTCATCCTCTGTCGTCCCCTTCTCCTCTTGCCCCCAATCCCTCCCAGCATCAGAGCCTTTTCCAATGAGTCAACTCTTCGCATGAGGTGGCCATAGTACTGGAATTTCAGCTTCAGCATAATTCCTTCCAAAGAAATCCCAGGGCTGATATCCTTCAGAATGGACTGGTTGGATCTCCTTGCAGTCCAAGGGACTCTCAAGAGTCTTCTCCAACACCACAGTTCAAAAGCATCAATTCTTTGGTGTTCAGCCTTCTTCACAGTCCGACTCTTACATCCATACATGACTACAGGAAAAACCATAGCCTCAACTAGATGAACATTTGTTGGCAAAGTAATGTCTCTGCTTTTGAATATGCTATCTAGGTTGGTCATAACTTTCCTTCCAAGGAGTAAGCGTCTTTTAATTTCATGGCTGCAATCACCATCTGCAGTGATTCTGGAGCCCCAAAAAATAAAGTCTGACACTGTTTCTACTGTTTTCCCATCGATTTGCCATGAAGTGATGGGACCAGATGCCATGATATTCATTTTCTGAATGTTGAGCTTTAAACCAACTTTTTCACTCTCCACTTTCACTTTTATCAAGAGGCTTTTGAGTTCCTCTTCACTTTCTGCCATAAGGGTGGTGTCATCTGCATATCTGAGGTTATTGATATTTCTCCCGGAAATCTTGATTCCAGCTTGTGTTTCTTCCAGTCCAGCGTTTCTCATGATGTACTCTGCATATAAGTTAAATAAACAGGGTGACAATATACAGCCTTAACGTACTCCTTTTCCTATTTGGAACCAGTCTGTTGTTCCATGTCCAGTTCTAACTGTTGCTTCCTGACCTGCATACAAATTTCTCAAGAGGCAGATCAGGTGGTCTGGTATTCCCATCTTTTTCAGAATTTTCCACAGTTCTCTGCTTTTCTAGTCTTTTGGAGTCAGTGCTCCCACTCCAAAGGCTCAGGGCTTGATCCCTGGTCAGGAACAAAGATTCCAAAAGTTGTTTGTTATGGCATTCAGTAAGATTAAAGTATAATAGATTGACCCAACCAACAAAGGAAATTGAAAATTATATTTACCAGTTAAGAACAAAACTAAATCACAAAGTGGAAAACAAAACTAAAGCAAAGTGGCAAGTGGGGATTAAAACAAAGAAAACAAAATTAACAAATATATTGAGAGAAAAGGAAAGGAAGTAAAGAAGAAAGAATAGATATGCAAAGTTAAATAGAGGTAGTAAAGAATATTTATATATATTAAAGATTAACTGCAAGGGGGAAAGAACAATAAAGAAAAGCAAATAAAGAAATGTAGAAAAATAATAAAAAAAAATAATAATAGGTTTAAAAATTAAAAATAGAGAGAGAAAAAAAAAGGAAAACTCCCCAGAACTGCAAAAGCTGAACGTAGAGGCAGAGGTTTATAACTATAGAACATGTGATTGAAAAAGAAAAGGAAGAAAAAAGTTCAAAGGCTTAATTAGATTTCATAGTGCCAATAAAATCAACAACTATAACAGAGGTAGAAAACAGAAAAAAAATAGGAAAAAGTATACAAAAGAATCTACAGAACAAGTCAAAACATAAGAATAATAAATGTTTTTCTTGAGTCACTGCTGTCAGAGTCCTTTCCCTCCCCTGGAAGTCAGAGTCCACCTCACCTCCCTAGGATGCCCTCCAACACTGTGCTGATCCCTGGACCTGTTCTGGGGGCAGCTAAGATGCTAATTTGATTCTACTTCTCTATGTTCTTGCCTCCAATGTCCACAGCTATCTTCTTTTGTGGAAGCTCTCAATGACCTTTTATAAATTCCATAGACAGAGTCTGCCTAATCGATCATGTGGATTCAATCTGCTTGTACAGCTGGTGGGAAGGTTTTGGGTCTTAGCCACACTGCCCTTGGGTTTCAGTTGTGGTTTTATTTTCACTTCTGCATGTGAGTCATCCACTGGGGTTTGCTCCTGAGGCTATCCTGAAGGACTTGGGTTTGCCCCTGTGAGGGCCAAATGTGGAAGTGGTGAAGCTGCCTGGGTCACAGGGGTTCTGGCAGTTCCAGGTACTCATGGGAGTTTGCAGCTAGGGAAGCAGGAAATAGAGTGCTTTAAAAGAATATGGAAACCAGTTTTGGCCAATGCACTCCAGTATTCTTGCCTGGAGAACCCTCCTCCCTGACAGAGAAGTCTGGCAGGCCACAGTCTACAGGATCACAAAGAGTCAGACACAACCAAAGTGACCTGTGTGCGTAGACACAAGATGTTTTTTTGCCTGTGGCTGCTCTGCCCCAGTGAGAGTTGAGTGTGAAGGTGGCTCAGCTGCTTTGCTTTCAGGGATCCTAGAAACACCAAGTGTGCAGGGATATGGACTGCCTCTGCCACAGGAGTTATGACCCTATCGGTGTCTTTTTTGGAGCTTCTTGTATCTGGTGATCAGAAGGCCTCTTTGGCCAGTCTTCCTCTGTAGCTCCACCCATTCAACACTTAGAAGGCTCCTGGGGTCCTTCTCTGCTCTTCTGCACATCACGCACATAGAGAGGCCCTCCCTGGCTGGGGTCCTATCTGTAGTTCAGTGTGTCAAGTGTTTGATGGGCCAGCCTTTCTATTGGTCAGCTGCCAGTGCTAGTGTGTGGAGGGAGAGAGACTATGGTGATGACTCCACCCCCTGTGCATGTCTCAGCAGTATTTCCTTGCTTCCATGGCTGCCTGGCTTTCCTCCTCAGGCATTTCCCACCACAATCTCCTCCCTCACAGCTGTCTCTCCGCACTCAACAGCAGCCCTAGCCCTGGGATTGCTCCACAATCCCTAAACCCCAGCTCCCAGCTACTGGGCCTTCCAGGGGATCTGCATCCCTGTCCAGGGTATGTATGACTGCAGCAAGGCCTGTCTGATCCTTATTCCATTTAGGCTGCTACAGATCAGCTGTTTCACTCTCAGCCTTAAATGATTTTCCTCTGATCAGACAATTGCCCTGATGATGTGTCGATCAGACCCCTGCTTTAGTTCCCCCACCTGCTGAGGTAGGTCCAATCCTAACACTCCTGTTTTTCCCTGTAATTCCTTCATCCTACCAAGTTTTGTATGGGTCTATATATTCTTTTCTGCTGGTCAGGTACTCCTGTCCACTCTCAGCTGGTGTTCAGCATGCACTTCTGTGTCTGAAGGTGTATTCCTGATACATCACTGGAGAGAGATGTACTCCACATCCACCTACTCCTCTGCCATCTTGTTCTCTGATTCAAAAATCATAGTTTTAAATGAAAAAAGAAAAAAAAAAAAACCTTAGTTTGAGAGTTAAAAAAGTAGATTTTTATTCTGATGGTAAACTTCTCTTGGAAGAGTATACAGACCTAGAAATGAGAGTTGAAGAGCCTGTGTTAAGGAGATTCACATCAACTGTGTCAATATGAAAAGAAAACGAGAACTAAAGGGATAATGTCACACATACCAAATTGTTTGAGTTAAACAAGTTAGAAAAATTAATAAATCCATTGAATGATAGATGACTTCTATCAAATATTTATATAATTTCACTTTTTTTTTTTTTTTTTTACTGTTTGAATTGCATCAAAAATGCCCAGAATAAGAATATTGGACAGATGTAACTTTTTTTTCCTCTGAAAGGTAAACTTTCTCTAAAAAACAATATAACTAAAGTAAAGAAGGGCTTCCCAGGCGGCTCTTGTGGTAAAGAATCCGCCTGCCAATGCAGGAGACACAAGAGACACAGTTTCAATCCCTGGGTTGGGAAGATCCCGTTGAATAGGAAGTGGCAACCACTCCAGTATTCTTCCTGGAAAATTCCATGGACAAAGGAGCCTGGTCAGCTACAGTCTATGGGGTCACAAAGAATCCAATGAGACTGAGCAACTGAGAATTCAAAGTAATGAAAAGAACCTGAGCTAATAGTTTTATGTTTATTCTTTATATTTTATGAAATACATACCTCTCCAAATAATTGTAACAATAAAAGTTTTACTTTACAGGACATTTTAAGAAATGTTGAAAAGCGTAAAACATACCTGACCAGAAGTTGTTTTTTTTTTTTTTTTTTAATGATCATTCCTTTGAGCCTGTGGAGGTAATGAATTGCTTTTTCCTTAAAGCAATTATACTATCCAAACTTTTTTGTTTTTCTTTTTACATTTTATTTCTGTTACTAAGATGAATTTAAAGTACTTTAACTTTGAATAGTGCCATGTAACTAAGTGCAAAGCAGCATCATTAAGTGACACTTTAATATATTCCTTGGCATGGTAAAGAAAGAGAAACCATATAATTTACCCAGTAATTTGATAAGTGGTTTCTTTATTTAAAGGACATTTTGGCAGTTCTATGTCTCTCCACCCCTACAGTAACAGTCTCCAGCAATACCTTATTGTTTAAAATTACAATTTCACTTCTAATACTAAGGATATGATGGACATTAGGCAGCTTACAAAGATGTATAAAAGCACTTAGAGAATGGTGATAAAAGTTATAGGTAGTCTATAAAAAGTGTGGAAAAGTTAACTTTAACTCAATTGCTTTGAAAATCAACAAATTGATTCATAAAGTAAGTTTAATATGTGAAATATTTAAATGGCAAAATTATTAAGAAGAGTTAATAGTTTTTCTTCTAATATTTGATTTGTAAATGCAAATCTGTTCCAGTGTGACTGATAAATCAGTAAATAATTTGAGTGTAGCAAAGTTGCACATTTGCTTATGGTTGGACTTGCCCCAGTCACAGATGAGCCTAAACATAGATAACTTCAGCCACCTGAACCGAATTGCATGGAAATAACCACACACACACAAACACCCTGCCTCAGGTCACTTATGTGTCATGGGATCCTCCCTGTACATCTGATGTTACAACTCTTCATAAGATTTCATATAATTCTCCCTCCTCTACTACACCATAACACACAAACTATAATCCTTCTGACATACACATCCCAAAACACACTTCCAGTATTGTTTAAGGTATACTGCTTTATTTATTATAATACAAGTGCATTTTTAACTACTTAATATGTGTATAACTCTACCATCACTTTTGCTAAATTTCTATCTTTGTTTTATTTTCTACTAAGAACTTTTTTTTGTATCCCCCTATTTCTCTTTTACCTCATGAATGTTGTGGATTTTTAAGGCAAGATTTTGTCCTGCAGTGTACTTTTCAGTAACATATATGTCACAATAGAGCAGGGTTGATGGTAATTATTTGTTTTCCATTTTTAATGGATTTATATGTTTCAAATATTAGAAAGAATAAAATGACTTAAAGCAAAAGTCTCTCTTTAACCCCTGTCCCCATCAATATTCTGTCTAATGAATCTTCTAAAACTATTCAGAACTATTAGTTTTTTGTTTACCCTGACACATAGTTTATGTAATAATCCATCTCTTATTTTTAACTGATGGCAGAATGAAATGCAAATGTTTCTGTTCAGTTCAGTTCCGTCACTCAGTCGTGTCCAACTCTTTGCGACCCCATGAACTGCAGCACACCAGGCCTCCCTGTCCATCACCAACTCCCAGAGTTCATCCAAACTCATGTCCATCAAGACGGTGATGCCATCCAGCCATCTCATCCTCTGTCGTCCCCTTCTCCTCCTGCCCACAATCCCTCCCATCATCAGGGTCTTTTCCAATGAGTCGACTATTTGCATGAGGTGGCCAAAATATTGGAGTTTCAGCTTTAGCATCATTCCTTCCAAAGAAATCCCAGGGCTAATCTCCTTTAGGATGGACTGGTTGGATCACCTTGCAGTCCAAGGGACTCTCAAGAGTCTTCTCCAACACCACAGTTCAAAAGTATCAATTCTTCAGCACTCAGCTTTCTTCACAGTCCAACTTTCACATCCATACATGACCTCTGGAAAAACCATAGACTAGATGGACCTTTGTTGGCAAAATAATGTCTCTGCTTTTGAATATGCTATCTAGGTTGGTCATAACTTTCCTTCCAAGGAGTAAGCGTCTTTTAATTTCATGGCTGCAATCACCAACCGCAGTGATTCTGGAGCCCAAAAAAATAAAGTCTGACACTGTTTCCCCATCTATTTCCAATGAAGTAATGGGACCAGATGCCATGATCTTTGTTTTCTGAATGTTGAGCTTTAAGCCAACTTTTTCACTCTCCTCTTTCACTTTCACCAAGAGGCTTTTTAGTTCCTCTTCACTTTCTGCCACAAGAGTGGTGTCATCTGCATATCTGAGGTTATTGATATTTCTCCCGGCAATCTTGATCCCCCTTGTGCTTCTTCCAGTTCAGCGTTTCTCATGATGTATTCTGCATATAAGTTAAATAAGCAGGGTGACAGTATACAGCCTTGATGTACTCCTTTTCCTATTTGAAACCAGTCTGTTGCTCCATGTCCAGTTCTAACTGTTGCTTCCTGACCTGCATATAGGTTTCTCAAGAGGCAGTTCAGGTGGTCTGGTGTTCCCACCTCTTGAAGAATATTCCACAGTTTATTGTGATCCACACAGTCAAAGGCTTTGGCATAGGCAATAAAGCAGAAATTGATGTTTTTCTGGAACTCTCTTGCTTTTTCCATGATCCAGCGGATGTTGGCAATTTGATCTCTGGTTCTTCTGCCTTTTCTAAAACCAGCTTGAACATCTGGAAGTTCATGCTTCACGTATTGCTGAAGCCTGGCTTGGAGAATTTTGAGCATTACTTTACTAGCGTGTGAGATGAGTGCAATTGTGTAGTAGTTTGAGCATTCTTTGGAACTGCCTTTCTTTGGGATTGGGATGAAAACTGACCTTTTCCAGTCCTGTGGCCACTGCTGAGTTTTCCAAATTTTGCTGGCATATTGAGTGCAGCACTTTCACAGCATCATCTTTCAGGATTTGAAATAGCTCAACTGGAATTCCATCACCTCCACTAGCTTTGTTCGTAGTGATGCTTTCTAAGGCCCACTTGACTTCACATTCCAGGATGTCTTTTAAAAAGTTTAATAAATTTTGAAAATCTTATTAAGATTCTTAAAGTTTTCTCATTCTATTGTATTACATATATTATAGTACATAAACAATTTATATAAAAATAGAGCCTACCCATGGACATTTTCATTGACATTCCTGTCTCAAGTTATCAAAAATAGTACTGCAATAAAAAATGAACATACTGCCTACAATTCTATGGATTATCAAACTGGAATTGCTGAATCAAAAATGTGATGTACTTGAAATTTTGATAGGACTGCAAAATAGGTTTATGACATTTTATGCTTCCACCAGTAATGAATAACACTGAATATTTTCCCACAGCTTTGAATATGACAGCTTTCCAATACTCAGTATTAGATAAAATGTTACTTCCTATATTTTATCTGATTATATTAAGCAAACTGCCAAACATCTAGGATATGTCCCCTTTTATGTTTCATGATACCAGTATCCATCCAAAAGCTGAATAGATATCTTTTTGAAAACAAAAGCCCTATACCAAAAATAGTTTAGAAAATCTTGAATAGAATATGTTTCCCCTAGAAATTCTCTGAACGGTTGACATGCTAATGTACATCTTGAATACTGAAGATGAAAATATAAGTGAAATATTTCCAAAAACATTTAACTATGGGACACTTATTAACTTATTAGCATTACATAGATGGCTAGCATTTCTTGGAGCATAATTTTAGGGTTATAATTTGTCTAGAGGTTAAGTAACAAAATATTTTAATAACATTATTTCTTTATCTCAATTGATTTCTCTTATTTAATACCTGAGGCTCTAGACAAGGAATAATACAACTCAAAAATTAATATACAAATCCTGGTATTTTGCCAGTTTAGTTTTAGTCACAGCAAAAAGAATTCTACCGCCCTATTATAATTTACAAAAGTGACTAAATGAAGAAAAATAATTAGTATATTCAAAGTATTACTAACTGTGATATATAATAAAATATCTGCAAGTATGAACCAACTCACCTTTCAGAAGAAAATTAAAAATAGTATTTTTGTCCTAAGTATATTTTATGGGCAAAGAAACCTACATAAGAGAAATTACACAGAAATACATTACTTTTTATATTTCTTTTCCATTACTTTATCCTCTTTATCACTTTCCTATTGTAGCTTTCAAAATCCTCCAAGCAAAACAAGTTTATGCTCTTATAATCCTTCTTATCCATATTAATTATATCTAATGTCTTAATGCATTTATGTGATAAAAGTTCTAATCTTCATATAAATTTTGTGAACCTTTCCAAAGTCAAATCTTATTGGTTTTGTAGCTTACTCCATTGAGGGAGGCTGTGATGAAGTGAGAAGAACAATGAATATATATTGGTATCAGTTATTACCTGGGAAGATGGAATGTATATGTATTCTAAGCATTATGTATAAAGTATGTATTTTTAATACTTTTGTTGCAATTAGGTAATGAAGGTGTTTAAATCTTTGCATCTAGCAACTAGCCAGTAAACATTAAATCAAAGCTTTTTGGATAAAGATGACCCTACATTTCCTCTCCGGACTAAAGGGCTGACTGTATGAAATCATTCCGCTTTGTGTTAAAGCTCTAAATTTTAAAAATGATGTGTAGCAATCTTTCTTGAAAGTATTTTGTGTAAAACATAAAATGAACTAAGATCCAAATGACATTATTAGTATTAGTGATAATTGTACAAGGATTCAAATGTTTCATGTTTTTTTATAACTAGGTTATTTGAAAGGAATTTCTTAATCAAATTTAGAATAGATCCAAAGGTTTTAATGAGAGAAAATTGCAAATTGGTAGTTTGGGACACTAGATGAAATTGATATATTATTCATCAGACATACATGGGATATCAACTTTAAGAGACACATTTTTAGAAATCACATAATAATGAGCTATCAGTGGCTCTGCAATGAGTACTTCATCAGTGCTCTCCACATATCTTCCTTGATTTCAGCAATTTGTATGTCTATTCTGGAAGGTGGGTCAGTAACTAACCAACATAAACTCTTTAGTGAAATAAACTTATTTAATAATTATTTTCTTTTTTTGTATTGAAATGTGCTTTAATATTGTTTTGCTCATCTGATATGATACAAGCGTTTGCATTTATTGGATTTTAAATGTTAGAGTCAATGTCCTTCAGCAGAAGACACACATATTTTTGAACAAATTTAGTTTATTACTTGTCCCAGTGAAGGAGAACAAGAATGCTCACTGTGGTTTTCCAAGGTGTGTATCAGTAAGAGTGTTAGTGGATTTTTGCTTGTGTTAGATGATTTTGGCAAATTTACTGGTGAGGTTTTTCTCTAGATTGGAAGCAGGAGTAATTCTTTGATTAAGCATTTTACTTAATTTTAGGGAGGAAGAAACACTAGACTATAGTTTAGCTGTAACTGGGAAAATCCCATGGATGGAGGAACCTGGTGGGCTGCAGTCCATGGGGTGGCTAAGAGTCGGGCACGACTGACGACTTCATTCTCACTTTCATGCATTGGAGAAGGAAATGGCAACCCACTCCAGTGTTCTTGCCTGGAGAGTCCCAGGGACGGGGGAGCCTGGTGGGCTGCCGTCTATGGGGTCACACAGAGTCGGACACAACTGAAGTGACTTAGCAGCAGCAGTAGTAAAGATTAGTAGTTACTTTGTATTGGTCAGAAAAGGGGGATGTTTGGTCATTTTTGTCACTTAGATACTGTTCATGCTTTGTCTTCTTTAGACTTTATTAAGGTGTGGTCTTAGACTTGTCTTGATCCATTATGGACAATCTAACATTGATGGTCTGTGAAATCCTCCACGTTTAACAGAGTACCAGCTCTAGCTGTGAAGCCAGGCTAGCTTGTAGCTACACCAAATCCTGGCTGAATGTACTAGGCCAGCTCCTGGATGTCAGAAGCTGTTTTTATCTCTCTCAGATATATTCTTCTTTAGACTAAATGCTAATATGAGTTACAACCAAATTTAATCTCAGAAAAAAATATAGCTCTTTTATTTCTTCCTTTAGCTTTAATTGAGGGAATATGTTAATTCAGTTGTAGGATATTTCAACAATGTTATCAACCAAAATGTTTTGTTAAAAGATAGGGAATCATTTTTTATCTTACTATACATATTTTTTTATTACTACATTTATTATACTTTAAGATTTTTAATAAACTATATGTGTGTGTGTGTTAGTCACTCAGTAATGTCCAACTCTTAGTGATCCCATGGACTATAGTTCACCAGGCTCCTCTGTCCATGAAATTGGCAAGAATAGAGTGGGTTGCCATTCTCTTCTTCAGGAAGCTATGTACATATCTTCATAAATCCCAAACTAATATTTAAATATTAAAATCCTTAAATGGCATATGTAAGTATTAGTTTCATAACATGAGAACTAGATGCCCATTAAAAATGAATTGTAAACAAATATGTGTATAGTGGTTGAAGTTTCTAGGTAATGAATATGTGGTTATATATGGTGAATTCAGGCAAATTTTTGTTTACATTATTAATATTTCTGAAGGAATATCCTTTTGCCTACCTAGAAACCTGTTTTTAAACTTTGATTTGTATTCACCTAAAGATGATGCTGTGAAAGTGCTGCACTCACTATGCCAGCAAATTTGGAAAACTCAGCAGTGGCCACAGGACTGGAAAAGGTCAGTTTTCATTCCAATCCCAAAGAAAGGCAATGCCAAAGAACGCTCAAACTAGTGCACAATTGCACTCATCTCACACGCTAGTAAAGTAATGCTCAAAATTATCCAAGCCAGGCTTCAGCAATATGTGAACCATGACCTTCCTGATGTTCAAGCTGGTTTTAGAAAAGGCAGAGGAACAAGAGATCAAAAAGCCAACATCTGATGGATCATGGAAAAAGCAAGAGAGTTCCAGAAAAGCATCTATTTCTGCTTTATTGACTATGTCAAATCCTTTACTGTGTGGACCACAATAAACTGTGGAAAATTCTTCAAGAGATGGGAATACCAGACAACCTGACCTGCCTCTTGAGAAACCTATATGCAGGTCAGGAAGCAACAGTTAGAACTGGACATGGAGCAACAGACTGGTTCCAAATAGGAAAAGGAGTATATCAAGGCTGTATACTGTCACCCTGCTTATTTAACTTATATGCAGAGTACATCATGAGAAACGCTGGGATGGATGAAGCACAAGCTGGAATCAGGGTTGCCGGGAGAAATATCAATAACCTCAGATATGCAGCTGACACCACCCTTGTGGCAGAAAGTGAAGAGGAACTCAACAGCCTCTTGATGAAAGTGAAAGAGGAGAGTGAAAAAATTGGCTTACAGCTCAACATTCAGAAAATGAAGATCATGGCATCTGGTCCCATCACTTCATAGGAAATAGATGGGGAAACAGTGGAAACAGTGTCAGACTTTATTTTCTGGGCTCCAAAATCACTGCAGATGGTGATTGCAGCCATGAAATTAAAAGACACTTACTCCTTGGAAGAAAAGTTTTGACCAACCTAGATAGCATATTCAAAAGCAGAGACATTACTTTGCCAACAAAGGTCCGTCTAGTCAAGGCTCTGGTTTTTCCAGTGGTCATGTATGGATGTGAGAGTTGGACTGTGAAGAAAGCTGAGCGCTGAAGAATTGATGCTTTTGAACTGTGGTGTTGGAGAAGACTCTTGAGAGTCCCTTGGACTGCAAGGAGATCCAACCAGTCCATTGTAAAGGAGATCGGTCCTGGGTGTTCTTTGGAAGGAATGATGCTAAAGCTGGAACTCCAGTACTTTGGCCACCTTATGAGAAGAGTTGACTCATTGGAAAAGACTCTGATGCCGGAAGGGATTGGTGGCAGGAGGAGAAGGGGATGACAGAGTATGAGATGGCTGGATGGCATCATGGACTCGATGGACGTGAGTTTGAGTGAATTCCGGGAGTGGGTGATGGACAGGGAGGCCTGGCGTACTGTGATTCATGGGGTCACAAAGAGTTGGACACGACTGAGCGACTGAACTGAACTGAACTGAAAACTTAGTATGTCAAACCAGATGGTTTCCAAATTATGTGGCATCTATCTCAATGGTTTGCATCCCAGCTATTATATAATTCGTATCATTAATGTAGTTGTTATCCCTAACAATTCTTTCACCTTCATTCCCCATAGACCTATGTATGACAATGTTATGTTCATTTCACCTACTAAATATTTCTTGGGTTCATTTAGTCTTCTCACATCCCATTGCTACCTTCCTAGTCCAAGCTAACATTATCTTTTTTTTTTTAATCTACTCAGTGCAGTAGATCAAATGCACTATCCACATCTAGTCCTGTTTTTTTTTTTTTCCTCTCATCTCTTCTTTGTAAAACAGCCATAGTGAGGTTTTCAATCACAAGTCTTGCTTTGTGAGAAGTTATATATTAAAGTCTATTCAAAGTGCTAGTGAAGCATGGAAGAAGAAGTGAGTAACCTGTTAGATGAGGCTGATTCTAAAATAAAATCTTTGTTTAGTTGATTCTTAAAGGATGAATGGCAGTCCAAATGGTAGATAGTGATAAAAGGGTAGTGAATGAAAGATCTCAGGCAGACTAGTAGCACAGGGATCTACTTTGAAGAGATACAGGTATGTTAGAATAAACATGGTTGTTTAGAGATCTAGAAGTCCAGGGTATAGTTGGAGAAAAGATTAAAAAATGAAACTAGAAGCTAGAGAAATACAAAATCAGGAACATTCCACTATGCTATGCTATGCTATGAAGGTTCATCTCTTCTCAGTATTAAATTGGAATCCAACAAAGATTTTAAAGACATGGCAACACACTAAATTTTTGTTTAGGGGGAAAAAAATCACTCTAGAAACAGAGAATGACAACATAATAAGGGAAATTAATTTAAAGTAAAGAATATTATGGAAAGGCATAATAAAATTGTAATGAAGTCTGTTACGAACATGATGTAAAGCCAAGTCTAGCTGACTTGGAGATGGCATGTGTATTGAGGTGATATAGAGGAGACAGACTTGGAAAACTGACAAAGATTGAATGTGCAGAGAGATAGAGAATGGCAATAGATTAAAGAAGTATAAATGGGCTCTCCAATATTATGTTGGTGAAAATAAAGTATAAGAGAAATAATATACAAGTTGATCAACATAAGAGAGGAGGTCTTAAGCCCAATTTTAAATACATTGAGTCTCTGGGGTTCTTTTCTATCTTATAGGTCATCCTAGAACACGGGAAGTAAAGAATGATTTTTTGTTTGGAAGTGTAGAGGCCTGGGGTGTGAATGTCTATGAGACTACATAGGATATATATGCTTCCAGAGTGATTTTTTTTCCCGTGAACAAAAATTTAATACTGTTACTGTCTTTAAAATCTTTGTTGGATACCAATTTAATATAGAGAAGACCCAAACCTTCATAGCATAGCATAGCATAACATACAAGATTTTTCCTGTTCTTGTACTTCTAAAGCTTTTAGTGTCCTTTTTAAAATCTTTCCTCCAAATATACAGAACATGAAAGAAGATGCTTAATACAGACAACTTCTCTTTAGGAGCAACTAGTCTGGAATGATTTCACACTGTTTTACATTTGCACATTTTATTCTTCTATTTTCCCCTGGTACTTCTGAATATTTGATTTATATTTTTCAAGTTTTGTTTTCGTTATTTTAACACCAACCTGTTTCAGCTATGCTCAGGGGAGAAGAGAAAGGTGGCTTCTTGTAACAGAGCATTAGAAGACACTGAACCAGAAATCCCAGGAGCTTGCAAGTTTGTGGAAGCTTGAATCAAAGTTGGGAGAATTCTAAGGATCAAATTTTAAATTCAGTGGAGGAAGTAAAAGATATTTCACCAGTCTTTTTCTTCCTGTCTGGTAAATACTCTTACCAGGGTAAAAATACATTCACAAATAAGCAGATTTGCTTTAAATTATTGCTCTACTTTTATCAGGTTAAGTTCTTAAAGGTGACTGACAGCTTTCTTCCTAAAAAAATTATAGCTGCAATACAATGGGCCAGTTAAAAAAAAAAAAAAAAAAAGCTTGCAAGTTCTTTTTCAATTATCTTGTTTGCTCATATAGATTTTAAAAGCCCTCTAAGACAGAGATTACATTTCATAGAAATATATTTTACTGTACATATCCTGAGAATCCAAGCATGTTGGAAAAGCATAGAGTAACCTCAGAATAAATATTGCACAATTTTAGTTTGTTGATTAGTATTAGCTCATCAACTCAAATGTGAGGATAGATAATTTATATTGTTCATTAACATGTAAATTTATTCTTAAAAGTATTCCAAGAATGTACTCAAAAGTGCAGTTTAGGAAATATCAGAGGAGTCTGTATTCTTTTTTTTTTTTTTTTAAGTCAACTTATTTAGTAGGAAGAAAGAGGAGATATGTTGAATGAAAGAGAAATCGTGATCAACATAGAAGAAAACTAAACAAAATCATATGTAAAAAATAAACTATTTAATTATAAATGTAGTTCAATGAAATTTTCATCATTACTAGTATTCTAAGTTGTGAATACAAGCTAATGATTTATTTAAAGGCTTTGTTTTAAAATATGTGTGGGTGAGGTTTATTTTAATGGTACATGCAGCTTACCTCCTATATTGTTATTCTAGTAATAGCCAGCTACATCGTGGTTTCTTTAACATTTCAAAATATTTTTACACATTAGTGACAGATTCTTTACCATCTGAGTCACCAGGGAAGCCCCACATTAGCCTTATAAACTTCAAGTTATAAATTGAAATATACTGGCAATATTTTATATTTTTGGATGTAAATTTTGTTTCTTTTTTAAAAGTTGGAACTACAAGAATAAAGAAAGAGCTCAAGTAAACATTTTTAGCTTCTATGTTAAAGTGATAATTTCTCTTTTTCATGCCACAACTAATATTTAAGCTACTATATAGAATTACAGAGGATGATTTTGTTTATTCTTTTAACTTTAAAACTTTAAATTTTATAATTTATTGAAAACACATGAAGAGTCTCCATTTTTTTTAATTTTATTTTATTTAACTTTACAATATTGTATTGGTTTTGCCATATATCAAATGAATCTGCCACAGGTATACATGTGTTCCCCATCCTGAACCCTCCTCCCTCCTCCCTCCCCATACCATCCCTCTGGGTCGTCCCAGTGCACCAGCCCCAAGCATCCAATATCATGCATCGAACCTGGACTGGCGACTCATTTCGTATATGATATTGTGCATATTTCAATGCCATTCCCCCAAATCATCCCACCCTCTCCCTCTCCCACAGAGTCTGATCTAAAGATATAATAGTATTGGAGCTATAGGCAAAAATGAAAAAAAAATAGCTGTAAATAACTATAAAATCTCATTTCAATTCCAGTCAATGTTTGATGTAAAAAGGAATGGAGTAAAAGCACAGAAGCAAAACATTGCTTTAAAACACATTTCCTAGCACTCAGAAAATAGATGGTCATGCTGAGTGAAGTAAGTCAGACAAAGACAAATATGATATTGCTTATATGTGGAATCTAAAAAGGGATACAAATGAACTTATCTATTGATCTGACTAGGAATAGATTTACTGATGTAGAAAACAACTTTATGGTTCAGTTCAGTTCAGTCCAGTTCAGTTGCTCAGTTGTGTCCAACTCTTTGTGACCCCATGAATCACAGCATGCCAGGCCTCCCTGTCCATCATCAACTCCTGGACTTCACTCAGACTCACGTCCATCAAGTCCATGATGCCATCCAGCCATCTCATCCTCTGTCGTCCCCTTTCCTCCTGCCCCCAGTCCCTCCCAGCATCAGAGTCTTTTCCAATGAGTCAACTCTTCACATGAGGTGGCCAAAGTACTGGAGTTTCAGCTTTAGCACCATTCCTTTCAAAGAAATCCCAGGACTGATCTCCTTCAGAATGGACTGGTTGGATCTCCTTGCAGTCCAAGGGACTCTCAAGAGTCTTCTCCAACACCACAGTTCAAAAGCATCAATTCTTCGGTGTTCAGCTTTCTTCACAGTCCAAGTCTCTCATCCATACATGACCACTGGAAAAACCATAACCTTGACTGCACATACACACTGCTATATATAAAATAGGAGAAGGCAATGGCACCCCACTCCAGTACTCTTGCCTGGGAAACCCCATGGATGGAGGAGCCTGGAAGGCTCTAGTCCATTGGATCTCTGAAAGTTGGACACGACTGAGCGACTTCACTTTCACTTTTCACTTTCATGCATTGGAGAAGGAAATGGCAACCCACTCAGTGTTCTTGCCTGGAGAATCCCAGGGACAGAGGAGCCAGGTGGGCTTCCATCTATGGGGTCGCACAGAGTCGGACACAACTGACGCAACTTAGCAGAAGTAGCATATATAAAATAGATAACTAATAAGGATCTACTGTATAGCATGGGCTTCCCAGGTGGCTCAGTGCTAAAGAATCTGCCTTCCAATGCACGAGCCACAGGAAACATGGATTTGATTCTTGGCTTGGGAAGATTCCCTGGAGAAGGAAATGGCAACTGACTCCAGTATCCTTGCCTGGAGAATCCCATGGACCGAGGAGCCTGGTGGGCTACAGTCCACGTGGTCACAAATATTTGGACATGACTGAGCAAGTGAGCAGGCAAGCACGTAAAATACAAAATAATTGCCTCCTTTCAAAATATTTATCTTAATCTCAAAGACTTTTTTTCCAAATAAGGTAACATTTACAAGTTTCAGGGATGAAGATATCTTTTGGATAGCCATTATTCAGTCTATCACAAATAAGGAAAAGATATTTTGACACTGAAGAACATTCAAAGAAGTCAAAACTAAATGGTGAGGCTAGGGCACTGAAAGCAGAGGGAAGAGAGTAGGGAGGTAAGCAAGCGAGAAAGAAAAAGTCAGACTAATAGAGTTTTGCAGACCACTGTAGAGGCTATTAATCCAAACTGGTTCAAAGCCCTGTATTATATTTCTTCATCTATCTATCTATATCTATCTATCTATTTATATATATATATATAAATATATATATATATACACACACGTGTATGTATTCCTTCATAAACATTAGACTAAGACCTCTCCTTCTAGGATGGTTGAGAACCAAGTTCTCTTTTTCAGACGGATCTAGCTTGTGACAAATGTGGTTAGCTAACAGTCTGCAGCTGCTGTATCTGCTATATGTTTACTATATCATTTGCTTTGAGACTCTGCTTTCCCCATCTCTCTTTCCAATCACTCTCCTATTATTCAAATGCATTTTTTCCCAATAAATATTCTACACTTCTAATGTCATACTGTTTGCTGATGGACCTGAATGGACACAGATGATACCTGAAGTCACCCAAGAAGGCAGATGTTAAAATTGAGTCACCTCATACCTGCCAAGGAAGATTACATCCCAAGTGGCATGTGCTGTATGGTCTGTAATTGTCCCTGGAGCAAGGTGGCAGTGCCTTTCCTAAGTATTTCACTGATGGTTATCTGGGGAAATGTCCTGGTGAAGGGAACTAAGTCTACTCATGCAATGCTTCAGGTATTTGAAAGGTACAAGAAAGCAATGTATAAAAGTTAGGTGTAATCAGTTGTTACTAAGTTGCATTGATGTTCCTAGTGGAGGAATAATACTTTCTTAGAAAAATATTAGAATTATGTTATTTGTCTTGCCTATACAAACAAGTACTGTTATCATGTTTCAGATAATTGATAGCAGTTAGCCGGTCAAATTAGTGGAATTTTATGTATACACTGTTACACTATGTGGTGGTTCTCAAATCATAGGTATTTTCCCAACCTCAATGAAAATGTATGTTTATACAGAGGTTGTACACAAATAATCATAGAAGCCTTATTCATACTAGTTAAAAAACTGAAAACAATTCAAATAGCCATCAACAGGTAAATGGATAAACAAGTCGAGGTTTGTCTCTATGGTGGAATACTGTCAGGACATAGGAAAAAGGAGTGGAATATGGCTACAGGCCATGTCATGGATGAATCTCAAAATGACACCTTAGAAAATACATGAAATTCAACCAGATATTCTGAGTCAGTAGATCCTGGGACAAATCAGCATTTATACTGGTGTTCCAGAGTGTAGGCTTTCCAAAGAGCTTTAGAGAAAGCAGATCTAGACTTGGAATTGAATGCTGTACTCAATAATGTATCAGAATATAAATTCTATTTATTTTGAAGTGGTTTTATGTGAAATTGGGAACTCCGATGCCTGATTATCTTTTAGAGTAATGAGAGTACCTTCCAAAGATTTGGAAGGTAGCCCAAGTCTTATATAATATTCTCACATGTTTATAAATTTGTTCTGATCCAGTGAAGCTTGTTAGAGTCCAGTGCTCCACACACCCCCAATCTCTAATAATATTAAGTTGAGATCAAAGCAGGCAAATTTCCTTTTGGTTATTTGATGAGCTGCCTGTCTACACAACTCACCTAAAAAAACATAGGTACAAGTGAAATGTGTATTAACTTTGTTCTTTAAAGGTGAAAAATAGTTATCCCCAGATACCAGATTAATCTTTCCCAGCTCACAATACATTGACAGAAAAAATGGATAGAAAATTAACTGTGACATTCCAAACTGAATATTTGTTAGTAAGAGGTTTATTGTTTTAAATAAGATAATTGTGGAGGATTTCTTAGGAAGAATATTCTTTTGGCTTCCCTGGTGGCTCAGACGGTAAAGCGTCTGCCTACAATGCGGGAGGCCTGGGTTAAATCACTGGGTCGGGAAGATCTCCTGGAGAAGGAAATGGCAATCCACTCCAGTATTCTTGCCTGGAAAATCCCATGGACGGAGGATCCTGGTAGACTACAGTTCATGGGGTTGCAAAGAGTCAGACAAGACTGAGACTTCACTTTCACTTTTCTTTTGGTTGCTGCTGCTGCTGCTAAGTCTCTTCAGTCGTGTCCGACTCTGTGCGACCCCATAGACAGCAACCTACCAGGCTCTTCTTTCCCTGGGATTCTCCAGGCAAGAACACTGGAGTGGGTGGCCATTTCCTTCTCCAATGCATGGAAGTGAAAAGTGAGAGTGAAGTCGCTCAGTCATGTCTGACTCTTCATGACCCCATGGACTGCAGCCTACCAGACTCCTCAGTCCATGGGATTTTCCAGGTAAGAATACTGGTAGACCACAATTCCTAAATACACCTGCTAAGTCAGTGTTTTGTGCACTGATAATCTATAAAGAGACACAGAGTAAAAAGCTTAGCGACCTTCATAATTTCTTAGAGCTTTTCATATTTGCTTTATTCAGTTATAAGAATCTCAGATACCATTGCATCTTCTCTCAACAGTATTTTCACAAGCACTTTCAGCTCTTCTGTCTGCTTTTGCTCTACTTTCAGTTTTATTCTCTAAACTGAGTATATTGATCTTTCTAAAATGCTGATTACATCATTCTCACTTCTTGTTTGCAGAATAAAATTTATATTTTCTTCCAGTCATAAATTTAGTCCTGTTTACCTCTCTAGTAACATTTTAATGTGCACTTCCCTGAAGCATTCCAAACTTAAACCACAGGAAACAATTCTCTACTTTTTATCCTAAGCTTCTTATCTCTTAGCCTCTAAGCATCTTTCCTCTAGTTGAAACACATTATCTTTCTCCAACCCTCACCCCCAAACCTATTTCATCTAAATTTTATACTTTAAGTGTCAGCTTAAACCACGTTTTCTAAGAATACTTGTGATTCCAGAGTAGCTAGAATAATTTAACTTTTAAAATTCTGACTTATCCTCAGAGACATTATCATTCTCAGGAAGTCCCACACCAGAGGCAAACCATATGGTACTGCCAGACTTGTTATCAAGAACTTCTAAACACGATTTGGATCTTGGAAATCCCTTTATTCATTGCCCTAAACCTATCTCAGTATTATTCTCCTCCAAACACCAAAATTGGAACCTGTCAGCTTTACTAACCATCCATAAGCACTGAAGAACTTGGACTTATTAACCTCAACACCAGGGCAGGGTTCAGTTCAATCAGTTCAGTCGCCCAGTCATGTCTGACTCTTTACAACCCCAAGGACTGCAGCATGCCAGACTTCCCTGACCATCACCAACTCCTGGAGCTTAGTCAAACTCATGTCCATCGAGTCGGTGACGCCATCCAACCATCTCATCCTCTGTTGTCCCCTTCTCCTCCAGCCTTCAATCTTTCCCAGCATCAGGGTCTTTTCCAAGGATTCAGTTCTTCACATTAGGTGGCCAAAGTATTGGAGTTTCAGCTTCAGCATCAGTCCTTCCAACGAATATTCAAGGCTGATTTCTTTTAGGATTTACTGGTTTGATTTCCTTGCAGTCCAAGGGACTCTCAAGAGTCTCTTCCAACACCACAAGTCAATAGCATCAATTCTTCAGTGCTCAGCTTTCTTTATAGTCCAACTCTCACATCCATACATGACTCCTGGAAAAACCATAGCCTTGACTAGACAGACCTTTGTTGGCAAAGTAATATCTCTGTTTTTTAATATGCTGTCTGGGTTGGTCATAACTTTCCTTCCAAGGGGCAAGCACCTTTTAATTTCAGGCAATTAAAGGGCAAGGGTTGGTTCATCCCTAAGTTTAATACTCACACTTCAGATCTGCAGAATTTTTAACTGTTCAGAAATAATTGAAACTGTATTTTCAGATTTCCTTTTGACAGGAGATACTTTAATTCATATGTAAATTTTAACAGCTCACATCATTTCCTTCATTCAATAATTGTGTTTCTTCTTTCATTCCTATTATGAAAAAGCACATAGTAAATAGTCTAGCCTTTTCAGTCCAGAGAAAGGCGAATATGGCCCCTTATGTATCAGGTAGAGTTCTGTCAGGAAAAGATGGCACACCCAAATTGGGGAATTTAAGGCGAGTTTCATAAAGACATTTATTAAATACAAAACTCTAGAACGAATTTAGGAAAACCCAAATTCAGCCTACAGGGTTCCTGGCGTTAGCCACAGCATGAAGCATGAAGACACAAGGTGGGGGATGTTAGAAGGCCGCCTGCAGAAATACAAAAAACCTCAAATAGCCAAAGCAATCTTGAGAAAGAAGAATGGAACTGGAGGAATCAACCTGCCTGACTTCAGGCTCTATTACAAAGCCACAGTCATCAAGACAGACAGTATGGTACTGGCACAAAGATAGAAATATACATCAATGGAACAAAATGGAAAGCCCAGAGATAAACCCACACACCTATGAACACCTTATCTTTGACAAAGGAGGCAAGAATATACAATGGATTAAAGACAATCTCTTTAACAAGTGGTGCTGAGAAAACTGGTCAACCACTTGTAATGAAACTAGAACACTTTCTAACACCATACACAAAAATAAACTCATGGATTGGGTTAAATGGATTAAAGATCTAAACATAAGACCAGAAACTATAAAACACCTAAAGGAGAATATAGGCAAAATACTCTCCAACATAAATCACAGCAGGATCTTCTATGACCCACCACCCAGAATATTGGAAATAAAAGCAATAATAAACAAATGGGACCTAATTAAAATTAAAAGCTTCTGCATAACAAAGGAAACTATAAGCAAGGTGAAAAGACAGCTTTCAGAATGGGAGAAAATAATAGCAAATGAAGCAACTGACAAACAACTAATCTCAAAAATATACAAGCAACTCCTGCAGCTCAATTCCAGGAAAATAAACCACCCAATCAAAAAATGGGCCAAAGAACTAAACAGACATTTCTCCAAAGAAGACATACAGATGGCTAACAGACACATGAAAAGATGCTCAACATCACTCATTATCAGAGAAATGCAAATCAAAACCACAATGAGGTACCATTTCATGCCAGTCAGAATGACTGCGGTCCAAAAGTCTACAAGCAATAAATGCTGGAGAGCATGTGGAGAAAAGGGAACCCTCTTACACTGTTGGTGGGGATGCAAACTAGTACAGCCACTATGGAGAACAGTGTGGAGATTCCTTTAAAAACTGGAAATAGAACTGCCTTATGACCCAGCAATCCCACTGCTGGGCATACACACCGAGGAAACCAGAATTGAAAGAGACACGTGTACCCCAATGTTCATCACAGCACTGTTTATAATAGCCAGGACATGGAAGCAAGCTAGATGTCCATCAGCAGATGAATGGATAAGAAAGCTGTGGTACATATACACAATGGAATATTACTCAGCCATTAAAATAAATGCATTTGAATCAGTTCTAATGAGGTGGATGAAACTGGAGCCTATTATACAGAGTGAACTAAGCCAGAAAGAAAAACACCAATACAGTATACTAATGCATATATATGGAATTTAGAAAGATGGTAACAATAACCCTATATGGGAGACAGCAAAAGAGATACAGATGTATAGAACAGTCCTTTGGACTCTGTGGGAGAGGGCAAGGGTGGGAAGATTTGGGAGAATGGCATTGAAACATGTATAATATCATATGTGAAACGAATCGTCAGTCCAGGTTCGATGCATGATACAGGATGCTCGGGGCTGGTGCACTGGGATGAGCCAGAGGGATGGTATGGGGAAGGAGGTGGGAGGGGGGTTCAGGATGGGGAACACGTGTGCACCCATGGTGGATTCATGTTGATGTATGGCAAAACCAATACAATATTGTATAGTAATTAGCCTCCAATTAAAATAAATAAATTTATATTAAAATAAACTTGACTAATAAGAACCTACTGTAGAGCACAGAGAATGCTCAGTGCTCTACTCAGTGCACTGGGGTGACCTAATGGGAAGAAAGTCCAAAAAAGAAGGGATATATGTATATGTCCAACTGATTCACTTTGCTGTGCAGCAGAAACTAATGCAACATTGTGAAGCAACTATACTCCAATAAAAATTAATCAAAAAAAAAAAAAAAAAAGAAGGCCACCTGCAAGGGTTTTGGCTATGATCATACAACCAGGAGAGAGACAGGGAAACCCAGTTGCTGACCTCACTCCTCTTGTCTTCTGATCCCCTCTTACACTTCCTATTTGTAAATCCAGCACCTTTTATTAATGTCTAGCCCTAAAGCAACAAAATAAACTCTTCAGGAGTTATGATTACAGAGGAAAAATATCTCATGTAAAAGTTTTCAACTGAAATGTTTATGCCCAAGGAATTAGACTTATTTCTGTAGGGATATATATAAAGAAATCTGTATCTCTCTATATATGCAAATGTATACTTCTGTAAGGTCATATACATACACATATGCATGGGTAATTTTATTACCCATATAACAATTATATATATAATATATAATAATATCTTAGACCAATACAATTTTGGCCTACCTAACAAAAGTTCATATAAAAAATAAAAATAAACATATAACAAGTTATTGCTGTGATACATTTGTGATATCTTCATGTCTATCTTGCATGTTACATTCCCATTAAATAATTTTTTTAAATGAAAATCTTTGAAAATTATTGTTAAATATTTCAGATTAAAGGTAAACCATTAAAAAAACAATTAGTGCCCTCCAGTCTTTTATCCTGATTTCCAAATTGGCTGTCTTTTAGTTTAAAGGGTTGTGAATATGGTAATCCATAACATTGTGAATCATTTCTTCTCTGATAATTAGCTTAATAAGGGGAGAAAAAATAAGCTTTCTTAAAGCCATTGGACTTGAATGTTGGCTTGCTCCTATTAACAACCATGCCACAGAGAGTTTCCATTTTATTGACATACATCTCATCATAAAACCAGAGAACTGGCAGCTTGACATCCAAGAATTTAGGCTGCATTACCACTGTTTCAAGAGAAGCTTTGGAAAACAAGTATTTCTTGAAAACTGTCTGACTTGTCTACATAGATTATATGGTTGTGAAAAGAAGTTGACTATATTTTTCCTGTATTAAAGTCAACTTTTATTACTAGAACACGTAGCACATCTGTAGTACATTTTCTGCCTTTGGGAAAAATCCTTTCCTGCCCTGTTACAACTAGGTGAGAATGTATGGGTTAGTCCCCAAAACTGGTACTGTGGATCTTTACTACTTTTTTTTGCCTTTTCCTCCTCTGAAAATGGAAAAGTAACTGACATACTGAAGAAGGCATTTCCATATAAACTTCCATTTCTAAAAGCCAGCGAAAATGCATCAAACTTGTTAAATTTCTATATATGCAATTATTGATACCATCTTATGTTTAAATTTCATTCCAGTTGAACCCTTAAGTATTGATCACATGGTATGAAAAAGATACCATAGTTAAAATATATCACTAAAATAAGAAAACTAATGCCAGTTGAGTGTGGAAAATCCAACTGAGAGGATTTAGTTATCTCCTACTACTTTTTAGATACCAAGTTTATCTTTTCAATTGAATCTCCCCATATAGTTAGTACTAGCTATCAGGTCTGTGTGTGCTGAGGTCAGCTCTGTTCATTTACTCAAAAATGTTAATCGAGTGGCTTCTATATGTCAGTTGTACATGCTGTAAAAGTTAATAATGAACCTTACTGCACCATTGGTCAGTCCAGAGAAATAATCCTTTGACTCTTCAGTGACATTTTCCTATCATTTCCCAAGTGAAAGAAACTTGATTTAAAAGAGCTATTCACTAAAAAGATAATAGTGTAATAATAATTTTGTTTTTACTTTCCAATTAATAAATATCTACTTGTTTCCAAAAAATGCACTTGCAGTTAAGGACTTAGCCCAGTATTGGTTTTGGAGCTTTTCCCAAGCGTTTATTTCTTAAAATATATGTACCCAACCTTTCCTTCTGCTTTATTCAATAGATGTAGTCTCTCATAGTACCTCTCTTTTGTACCTTTTGCTCATGTCCTGCACTATCTTGCTGCCTTCTCTAGTTTATCATCTCTTCCCACTCCCATATTATGCAATGCACTAGACATACGGGCTCCTGAATGCAGGGCCTTGTCACAGAAGTAAAACTGGAAATTACCAGAGGGTATGACTTCTAATAGGAAGAGAACCTTCTAACCAGGGTTCCTGCAGTCATTTTCATAAAAAAAAAACCAAACAACAAACAAACAAAAAAAAAACAGCGAGAATAGCCTTAATGGAAAGGGTAAAAGCACACAGAATTGGAGAAATGAGGTTATTCTCTCACTTTAAAATGTTCCTCAGTTCAGTCTCTCAGTTGTGTCTGACTCTTTGTGACCCCATGGACTGCAGCATGCCAGGCTTCCCTGCCCATCACCCACTCCCAGAGCTTGCTCAAATTCATGTCCATCCAGTTGATAATGCCATCCAACCATCTCATCCTCTGTTGTCCCCTTCTCCTCCCACCTTCAATCTTTCCCAGCATCAGGGTCTTTTCAAATGAGTCAGTTCTTCGTATCAGTTGGCCAAAGTACTGGAGTTTCAGCTTCATCATCAGTCCTTCCTATGAATATTCAGGGCTAATTTTCTTTAGGATGGTCTGGTTTGATCTCCTTGGCAGTTCAAGAGACTCTCAAGAGTCTTCTCCAACACCACAGTTCAAAACCATCGACTCTTCGCTGCTCAGTTTCTTTACAGTCCAACTCTCACATCCATACATGACTACTGGAAAAACCATAGCTTTGACTAGACAGACCTTTGTCAGCCAAGTAATGTCTCCACTTTTTAATACTCTGTCTAGGTTGGTCATTGTTTTTCTTCCAAGGAGCAAGCATCTTTTAATTCCATGGCTGCAGTCACCATCTGTAGTGATTTTGGAGCCCCGCAAAATAAAATCTCTCACTGTTTCTATTGTTTCCCCATTTATTTGCCATGAAGTAATGGGACTGAATGCCATGATCTTAATATTTTGAATGTTGAGTTTTATGCCAGCTTTTTCACTCTCCTCTTTCACTTTCATCAAGAGGCTCTTTAGTTCTGCTTTACTTTCTTCCATAAGGGTGGTATCATCTGTGTATCTGATGTTATTGATATTTCTCCTGGCAATCTTGATTCCACCTTGTGCTTCACCCAGTCCGGCATTTTGCATGATGTGCTCTGAATATAAATTAAATAAGCAATGTTACCATATACAGCCTTGATGTACTCCTTTCCTGATTTGGAACAAGTCTGTTGTTCAATGTCCAGTTCTAACTGTTGCTTCTTACCTGCATACACATTTCTCAGGAGGCAGGTTTGGTTGCAATGTTAGCAACACACAATAAACCTCTGGTAAATATCACATTCATGTTTGCCAGGTGGCACTAGTGGTCAAGAAACTGCGTTCCAGTGCAGGAGGCATAAGACATGCAGGTTCCATCTCTGGACCAGGAATATCCGCTGGAAAAGGGAATGGCAACCCACTTCAGTATTCTTGCCTGGAAAATCTCACAGACAGAAGCGCCTGACAGGCTGCAGTCCATAAGGTTGCACAGAGTTGGAAATGACTGAAGTTACTTAGCACACATACAAATGTCACATTCAGTTTAATAACCAATTCTAGCCTTGTCTTTTCTGTAAAATAGTCGTGATTTTCACTAATCTGCCTAAGCGTATTGGAAAATAAATCATGGGTAATACTTTCTTACCTCATGCAGCTGATTAGAGGATGGAATAAGATAGTACATGTGAAAACTTCTAATCACTTTAACTGAATTGAAGCTACAATAAATGAAGAATCACCTCTGCTCTGCCAACCAGAGAATGAGCAGTAATTTTGCTATGCCTGGCACATGGTAGGAGATCATTAAATGCTTATTGAACAAATGAAATCTCTCTGGGAACTCTGCTTTTTTTATTCCTCACAATTGTATAGTGCTACAAAGAACTACTTTTGTGCTGCCATTTCATAAATAAATATACCCAGAAAGTAAACTTTAAATGGCTAAAGAGCACTACCAATTTTCTTAACGATCTATCTTTGTCTATAAACTGGGCACTTAAAGTCACATGTAGATATAATTTTATGGTACATTAAATACATATTTTTATATTAAATAGAAAATAATTGCTGCCATTAAATATATTTATTTTTGCTGATTTGTATTTAAGTAAAAATGCTGCTCACCATTAAATTTCTTTCTTTACCATAAAGAAGTTACCCATTTTTCTTTACTTACTTGGGTGGAAATACCATCATTTTAATTTTATTTCTCATATTGATAATGTCTTGAACACCCATGTGTCAGATTATAACCAGAATCTCTAGGGGCATTTCCCCTAATTTATCCAGAATTACATGAGTATTCTCAGTTCAAAGGGAGATCGTCTACCCTCCAAATACCTAGTTTCATCTTGTACTTTCAAAAAGTATCATTTCTGGAGAGAGACTTGGAGGATGTGGTCACTTCCCTAGTAGAATCTGTTGGGTTTTTTTTTAACCTTCACTGTCTTTTTGGCTCTTGAAACTGGCCCTACCTTTGAAATAAACCTCTGATGTCTGTTGCATTTATGTCCTAATTGGTCCAAAGCAAAGCTGTCAGTGATGCCCCATTCACGGGTCCCCAAAGTTTCAACTTACACTTTTCATTGCACTTCCATGTTCAGACATTTTTCTCAAAGAACACCTGACATGCTGGTAATCTTTGACTATTTCAGACTGTCAGAAAACAGTGGTTGATGTTTAATTCAAATATATTTTATGTTAAGAGAATTCTTGAGCACTGTGTAAAGCTGTTTTATGGTTTCAGTCATTGAAATCTGAACTGACAGTCTCTCGTGTCACTGAAACTTGACCCATATGCTCAATGGGAACAGATCTAAAAACGAACCCATTCCATTTGCAAAAGGGGATATTTGTACCTTTTCTCTTTCTTATATTGACATTCCAGTTGCCCAAAATATAATCTATAAACATAATTTTTGTTACCTTCCATCTTTTTCTAGCTTGTTATACATGTTTGATCTCCAAGTCAAGTTAATAGGTACTTAGAATGAGCAGGCGATGTCATTCATTTTTCCTTCTTTTATTGCCAGTAATTTAGCTCAGATCTCTGTGAGTCTGAGCTTGGAAAAATGTCAAACTGTACTCTTTTTTCTTTTTTCCTGTATTCTAACTTATTTGACATGTTCAAATAAGTCTCTGATGACTGTTGCATTTATCTCCAAACTGGTCCAAAGCAAAGATGTCAGTGATGCCCTATTCATGGGTTCCCAAGTTTTCAACTTAGCACTTCTCTTTGCACTTCCCTGTTCAGACATTTTTTTCTCAAAGAACTCCTGTACAATTTGCTCCTTCACTGGACAACACTGGATCTAGTGAATACCTACTTGAGCCAGGCACAATGATAGATCCTGGGAACAATACAAACCAATCTCTGTCTTTAGAGCTTAGAGCAAAGAAATGGGTAACCTTGTGATAATAGATATTATATATAAGTGAGTACTAGTTGCTAGGAGAGGTTTTAAGTAAGGAACAAGTAACATAGTCAACAATGAAAAATGATCAGAAAAGGCATTTAGGAGGAAGTGAGTTTAACCAAACCAAGAAGAATTTAAATGAGCATTCAACTGTATAGTTGAATTTTAGAGTATGTTTTCTTTCCCCTTGGTATGACAAATGAACAGCTATTTCCATCCATATAATATAAGAAACCTAATAGTAGTAACAGTATTGATTGAAATAGCTATAACTTAATACAACAACATTATTACTATAGTGGCAGAGTGAAGTTAGTTTTGTGTCCATGAGATAACAGCCAGAAAAATTAGAAAGATATTTTTATTTTAAAGGGAGGAGAGTGTAGAATATGTGAAAAGCTAAGAAATGATTAAGAAAAGTCACTAGAAATACTAAATCCTGTGCTCCGTGTCCAGTCCAGTTGTGGATTTTCCAGATTTGCTTTTTACATTCAGGCCAATTCAGTGTTTGAAGTAATAATTAATATCCAGGACCTGTTGACTATTAGAAACCCTTGAAGCTCAGATGGTAAAGAATCTGCCTGCAATGCAGATGACCCAGTTTGATCCCTGGGTCAGGAAGATCTTCTGGAGAAGGAAATAGCAACCCACTCCAGTATTCTAGCCTGAGAAATCCCATGGGAAGAGGAACCTGGCAGGCTACAGTCCATTGGGTCACAAAAGAGTTGGACACAACTGAACAACTAACAAACACATCATTAAATAGAGGTTGGGATTTTTTTTCCTAACCATAAATGGCAAAAATTCCAAGTACCAATGTATTACAAAGAATAAGGGGATTGTAACACATCTGGCTGAGAACAAATCCAGGTCAGGGCTGAAATCTTGGGAAGCCTTTGACTGTAAGCAATTTTTCTCTCCTTTCCCTGGTGGCTCAGTGGTAAAGAATTCAGCTGCCAATGCAGGAGATGTGGGTTCAATCCCTGCATCAGGAAAATCTCTGGAGGAGGAAATGGCAACCCACTCCAATATTCTTGCCTGGAGAATCCCATGGATAGAGAAGCCTGGCAGGCTACAGTCCATGGGGTTGCAAAAGAGTCAGACACTACTTAGTGACTAAACAAGCAACTCACAGTCCCTATAAGCCTTAGTTTCTCTACTCATAAAATGGACATATATTTAATACCTATATCAGGAAATCATTCAGTTCAGTTCAGTTGCTCAGTCATGTCCAACTTTTTGCGACCCAATGGACTGCAGCATGCCATGCTCCCCTGTCCATCACCAACTCCCAGAGCTTACTCAAACTCATCTCCATTGAGTCAGTAATGCCATCCAACCATCTCATTCTCTGTTGTCCCCTTCTCCTCCAGCCTTCAGTCTTTCCCAGCAACAGGGTCTTTTCCAATGAGTCAGTTCTTCGCATCAGTTGCGAAGCTGGAGTTTCAGCTTCAGCATCAGTCTTTCCAATTAATCTTCAGGACTGATTTCCTTTAGGATTGACTGGTTGGATCTCCTTGCAGTTCAAGGGACTCTCAAGAGTCTTCCAACACCACAGTTCAAAAGCATCAATTCCTCAGTGCTCAGCTGGTTAAAATAGAAATTATATGCTGAATATTTAATACGGTACCTGAATATTTGCTGTGACTACTCTCATTAGTACACCTATTATTACTATTATAACTCCTACTATATTTACTATTACTGCTACTATTACCATTCTTATTTTGAATACTACTCTTACTACTATTTTTTTTTTTCTTACTACTATTATTAACATCAGTGAGCTTGATTGGCTTTTCATCCAGCACTATAGTATCCAAAGTGAGTTGAATCTATTCTAGAAAAATATGATTTTAGAGTTTAAGGAATTAAGTATAGCTCAGTTTTATATTTCAAATTTCTAATGCTTTTAAATTCTATTGAGTTAGCATATCCATGGTAATTGAGATAGCATATCCATGGTAATTGAGTTAGCATTTCCATGGTATTAGCACCATGCTGTATGTTCATTGTGTCTAAATAGATATACTACATTTCAGCATGTATGTTCAAATATTTTTCTCACAGGAATGCATAGTCAAATAAGCTTGCAAAATACTAGTTTAGTAACTGTCCAAGCAAGTAAGCAACACATTATAAATATCAATATTATAGTAAATCCTATGGTAATGATCTGGATATGAAAGTCTTAAGGAAAAATATCTAACTGACAAATTTATGCTATGTTTGACCTATGGGGCCATGGCTGGTCAGCACCATAAAGTCTGTTCATTTACGCATAATTTTGATTAATTGTGCCAATCAGATTCTTCTATTAGGAATGTGAATCAGAAACATAGAAATAATCAGTCAATTTACAGTGGGAGCAGAAGAAGAAAAGGTAAAGGGAACTCATTAGAAGCTGAGCCTATATCTCTTAAAGTGTAAGTAAGTAGAAGTGATGAAAACACAGGTAATATAAGATGCAGAATAGGGGAAAAGAAAAATATGAGGTGATTGTTAGACATAGGAGCAACACAGAGAGAAGCTGAGTCATCACAAAATAAAAGTAATAAATTCTTGCTATTGAGGGCACATGGGGATAACCCTAACCTTAGAGTTCTTGTGTATTCTCCAGTCTTGTGTATTCTCCTTACTTCATAAGGCTGTGCTGATGAGATGGCTGGATAGCATCACTGACTCGATGGATGTGAGTCTGGGTGAACTCCGGGAGTTGGTGATGGACAGGGAGGCCTGGCGTGCTGCGATTCATGGGTTCGCAAAGAGTCAGACACGACTGAGCGACTGAACTGAACTGAAGGCTCTGGTATATTGCAGGGCCTAGAATCCTATGAGACTGACTTCATTTCCATAGGTACTTTCTTCAATGTACCACCAAATTATTTGCAGTAACTTGATTGATTCCTAAATCTTTACTTAGTTTCAAATGTCAAGCCACAAAAGCAAGTGTGCAAGAAATATAATCTTCATTATTTTTATATAACTCAACCTAATTTCTGTTTTGTGCCACAAATCTATTCGACAGCAGAAGCTAAATCTTGGTCAATTCTATGGAATTCTAGACATATCAGGGCTCCCACCACCACTCCTGGCAGTCCTCAGGTGTCAGCAGGGCACAAAGTAGGGATAATTCATCTGCTGCCTCGAGGTTCTTTCTCTACACAGGTATTCATTACATTGACGACAGGCAATGCTTTCGGTTCTTTTTTTAAATTGAACTATAGTTGATTTACAATATAATATTGTAAATTGTAGTTCTAGGTGTACAGTATAGTGATTCAGTATTTTATAGATTGTACTCCATTAAAAGTTATTACAAGATAATGGCTATAAATCCCTGTGCTCTACTGTGTATCCTTGTTACTTGTTTATTTTATACACAGTAGTCTGCCTCTGTTAATCCCATATTCCTAATCTGTCCCTCTCCTCTTCCAACTCCTCACTCATTACCACTAGTTTGTTTTCTATATCTGTGAGTCTGTTTTGTTTTGCATACACATTCATCTGTACTCTTTTTCATTCCACATATGTGATATAAAATATGTCTCTGATTTTTAATATTCAAAGCTTTTTGCTGTGTTGTTCCTCACTCCTAACTGCAAGAATAGGAGCTATGGAAAATTTAGTGGTGTTAAGTTTCTTTAGCCACTCCTCTGTTTTTCTCAAGACCAATGTCTGAAACACTTGACAAATGTCTAAATTTGCAATGTCTAAAAAGCTTTGCAAACCTCTGGGAGACTTTCCCAGACTTATGAACTGTGCTAGTTCAGATGGCATTTCTCTACTCAGGAAACTGGTCAGTTCTCTATTTTTTATGCAGTCCCGAGGTAAAGGGACATCTTCTCCAAGAACTCAAAATCTAGGAATTTATCATGTCTCTCCGTCCACTCTGGAACTTTTTTCCACAATCACCTGGGGAGACAGGCTGAGCACTCACTCATCTTATTCACTCTAATTTAAAGGAAGTTTTCTTTGAGGGGAGAAATTTCTGATTACACTTCAATTAAATAACCTCTCCTTGAGTGTGGAAATGTTGCACATTTAGACATGCATTTTTAGAAAATGACTTCTGATTGCAAAATCTGAGTTATTTTGTTTCATATTAGCCTAATATTCTGACCTAGATTCTTAATAAAGTAAATTTGCTTAATATAAATGTAAAACCATATTGACAAATCTAAAAAATAGTTATCCATTTGTCCATAAATATTTTAAGATCTTTTCAGCATTATATTCCAATGCAAGTCATTGATAGCCATCATTATTTAGTGAGATGGTAGAGTTTGGCTTGGCAAAGTTACTTTTAAGAAAATCAGGATAGTAAGATTATTTCTCAAAGGTGAATACCTAACCACAATTTAATAGTGTCAGTTATCTCTTTATCATCACAGTTGTATGTGAAATGTTAGATATGCATTGCTTTTCTCTAACACCATGACAAGATTCCTTAGTACTTACTTTAGTTTTCAGAGGCACACATTTATTTGGTGAAAATGATCATTTAACCTTTACAGTTACTAAGATTTTAATGTTTCAAATACAACCTGTTCCTCAAGATTAGACCAGAAAAATTATAAATATTTTGAGAATAGAGGTTTTAATGAGTTCTCCATTCTTCCTGAGGGAGACATGTCATTTAACTACATATTAGTTTTTTGTTGTTGTTGTTTGTAATGATTATTAATTTGTTTACTTATATGACTGCACTGGGTCTTAGTTGAGCATGCAGGATTTTTGATCTTCATTGTAACATTCAGTGTCTTTTAGTTGTGGCATGTGGGTTCTAGTTCCTAGACCAGGGATTGAACCCAAGTCAACCTGCATGGGAGTATGAAGTCTAAGCCACTAGACCACCAGGGAAGTTCCATACAATGATCTTTTAATGTAGCCTATATCCCTATAAGTCTGCTAAAATCAGAATTGGAAGTGATGTTCTCATGGCTGATTTGATTCTTCCCTAAGCAGTTTTTAAATGTCTTGATCACAGAGTACTTTCCTTCCATTCTGTATTCAAATAATGTGATTCAATTATTTGGTTTTTTTACTCCATGTCCACATTCATTAATTCAGTTAGCAGACATTTATTGAACAGCTAATTGACATATGACAACCACAACTAACTTCAGGATTTTATAAAGAGAAATAAATTCACTCTTTGAACATGTCTACCATCTGGTAAATGGAAAAAGGAAAAGGCATGGACACAAATAGAAGAAAAATGTTATTGGGGTTAAGATGTAAATGTTTAAATATTAGTGTAGCCAAGCATAAGACGAGTGGTTAGTTTTAAGAAAAGAAAGGAAAAAATGTGGGATAAATGCAGCTAGAATGAGAGGCAGAAATAGATCAGAGATGATATCCTTTAGGGAGAAAAAGTAGTAAATCTGAATATAGTTCTGATTGTTTTTATTTTTTATTTTTTTGATTGTTTTTAATAGTGCACACTTATATGGCTTTTTTGGGGGGCAAGGGGTTTCCCTGATAGCTCAGCTTTTAAAGAATCTGCCTGCAATGCAGGGGACCCCAGTTTGATTTCTAGGTTGGGAAGATCTGCTGGAGAAGCGATAGGCTACCCACTCCAGTATTCTTGGGCTTCCCTTAAGGGTCAGCTGGTAAAGAATCCTTCTGCAATGAGGGAGATCTGGGTTCGATCCCTGGGTTGGGAAGAGCCCCTGGGGAAGGGAAAGGCTACTCACTCCAGTCTTCTGGCCTGGAGATTCCATGGGCTGTATAGTCCAAGGGGTCGCAAAGAGTCAGACATGACTGAGCCACTTTCATATGGCTTTTAGTTCATAGCATCCTTACTGGTGTCTACCCTTTCTCTGTTCTGTTGACAGCTTTATTTACTCTGGTAGTAAGGAGTAACTGGGATTACTATTTAGTTATTGCACAAGGAGAATCTCATCAGTAATTTCATAAGACTAAAATACTACTCATTTTTCTCCAGCATTTAAATAGCTACTGTAGAAGATGGAATAATGACCCCACCAAGATATCTACATTATCAATCCCTGAAACCTATGAATTATGTTTTGTTAGGCAGCAGAGGGGGAGAAGGCAATGGCACCCCACTCCAGTACTCTTGCCCAGAAAATCCCATGGATGGAGGAGCCTGGTGGGCTGCAGTCCATGGGGTCACTAAGAGTCAAACATGGCTGAGTGACTTCACTTTCACATTTCACTTTCATGCATTGGAGAAGGAAATGGCAACCCACTCCAGTGTTCTTGCCTGGAGAATCCCAGGGACGGGGGAGCCTGGGGGGCTGCCGTCTATGGGGTCGCACAGAGTCGGACACTACTGAAGCAATTTAGCAGCAGCAGTAGCAGGGGGCAGAGGAGAACAGGGTTGCAGATGAAATCAATGCTGTTAGTAAACAGACTTTACTGAGCATGCTCTGGTTTTCCCGGTGGGTCCAATATAATCACAAGGCTATTTTAAGAGTGGAAGAAGGAGTCAAGAGAAATAGATGGCAGCATGAGAAGGATTCAATCCAATGTTGCTGAGAATTGAAGATTTCTCAAAGAACCATGAGAAAAAGAGCAGATGGCCTTGAGAATTTGGAAAAAAACAAGGAAATAAATTCTCCCCTAGAACATCCAGTGAAGAAAGCAGGCCTGCCTACATCTTGATTTTAGGATATTGAGACCCATGTCAGATTTCAAAACTGTAGCATAATAAATCACTTATTGGCCTTTTGGCCAAGATCAACTGTAACATGAGGGCTTCTGTGGTAAAGAGGTGGCAAAGTGGTGAAGAATCTGCCTGCTAATAGAGGAGATGCAAGAGACACACGTTCCATCCCTGGTCAGAAAGATCCCCTGGAGCAGGAAATGACAACCCTCCAGTACTCTTGCCTGAAAAATACCATGTCCAGAGGAACCTGGTGTGCTACAGTCCATGGGGTTGCAAAGAGTCGGATACGACTGAGCACAACATAATCAATATGTGTTAAGTCTCCAAATTTGAGATATTTTTGTACAGCAGACACAAAAACAAATAGAGCTATCTTCAATAACCTCTTATTTGGGAACTTGAGTCTATTTTTTGTTAATTTAGCCTGGCTCTCAACCCCTATCATAAAGTATAATAAAAGATTATCTGGTTTAAAAAAAAAAAAAAATCTGGCTTTGATTTAATCAACAGATATGTCTGGAGCCCTTGATACAGACTAACAGTCCCTTCTTTTGTGGGGCTTAAAGTCTGATGAGGAAGTAGGAAAAAATAAAGCAAGGACTTTTATTAAGTGCAACCAAAGAAAAGTCCCACAGGCAATAAGCAGTTATAGGCAGACAACCTAAACTAGAAGTTTGAAAGATCTCTTTCCATGAAAAAGTAATATTTAAATAGTAACCTCAATGATGAACAGAAATTATCCCTAAGTAGTGCTTGGGATCAGGATCTGTGACTGTTCCCTCAAGTGCAAAGGAGGTCACATATTTCAATTCAGGGAAGTGAAAGGAACCATTATCTGTCCTCTAACAGAACCCCTTGATGAGATTTCACTCACACCCTCCACTCACCAGTGTTTTTACCATGGTGTTTGGAAAGTCTCTTTCCCTCTCATAGCCATATATCCATACTTCATTTACTTTTCTAGTTCTGTATAAAATAAATCACCTCTCATATCTCATGGCTGGAAACAGTCTTTCTGCCTACTTCTTTAACACTTTATCTGTTCCTCTTCTCTGGCATTTATCACTCTCTCCTTTGTGGTATGGTTATTTTTGAGAATTTCTTACTTCCCAGACTAGACTATAGATTTTAGCTTTTCAAGTGTTCTTGGAAAGTGTGAAAGGCCAGAAAGCAGCATATGGTGTGAAAGCGCTGGGTGTGATACAGAGATTGAGTCAGAAAAAAATTAAAAATTGGAAAGCTGAAAAACATGAACATGCTGCAAAAGGATGAGGAGCTGAATAGAGGCACTGGGAGCATTTAGCCTTTTCGATTTCTCACAAGCCCTGTAGTCACAGACGGATAATCGCTTCTCAGTTAAACAATTGTTATGACTGCTATTCCCAGTTCTCTGCCAATTACTTCAATCTGGAGATAGACGACAATTATCTATTTAAGTAAAATGTATCTAAAGAATTTTCAACTCTATGTCTCCAAATGAGCTGGCACATTCTAGTCACAAGCCTGTACCTAACGTGAGAGCATATGGAAGAAAGTATAAAATATAAAGAGTTAACCAAGTTTTCACTGCTTAGCATAGACTATCTGAATATTTGAAAACACTCCCATATTGCATTTGGATATTTTAGTGATGGGCAAATACTGAAGGCATAATTTTAAAACTCTTATGTAAGATATTGTACAATATCTCACTATATATGTCATGATATATTGTAATATAACTTTAAACTCAATTATTTAAAGCAATAAAAACGAGTTGTATCTACATATAATTCAAAAGTTGCATAGGGTCTTCTCCTCACGGTTCTCATCCAGGGACCAGGAGATGAAGTCTCAAGCAGCAGTCCCCAACCTTTTTGGCACCAGGGACCAGTTTAGGGGAAGACCATTTTTCCATGGAGGTAGAGGCGAGGGGTTCAGGCAGTAATGCGAGTGATAAGGAGAAATGAGGAACCACAGATAAAGCTTGGCTCCTTTGCCCCCAGCTCACCTCCTGCTGTGCTGCACTTCCTTACAAAGGCAGACCTCTATCCATTCGTGACCCAGGTGTTGGGGATGTGTGCATGTGCGCACGCGCTCAGTCGCTAAGTCTCGTCCCACTGTTCCCAACCCCATGGAGTGTAGCCCTCATCTGGGGACGTGTGTGTGCGCGCGCACGTGCGCGCACACTCCGTCGCTAAGTCATGGTCTGCTGTTTGCAACCCCATGGAGTGTTGCCCGCCAGGCTCCTCTATCCATGGGATTTTCCAGGTAGGAATATTGGAGTGGGTTGCCATTTGCTTCTCCAGGGGATTGTCCTGATCCAGGGATGGAACCCACGTCTCGTGCATTGGCAGGCTGGGACCACTGAGCTAGAGGGATATTTGCTATGGCTGTGTAAAGACAGAGGATGAAAAACTGAGTTTGTAGTACCGCTCAGTTTTCGCATATTAACTTTTATCTTCTCGCAGGATTATGCCATCCTGTACTTAAAGGGAGCCAGGAAACTCAGTGGTCTCACAGCCTCGGACCAAAGAGGGAGGGCAGAAATATCAGTGAATAGTAATACATCCTATGTTGATTTATTGATATACACCATTTAAAAATAATGTTTTAAAATGTTAAGGACCAAAAAGTAAAACAGAAAAATAAAGAGCAAAATCTTGTTGAGGACCAATGTGACTGTTACACAAATAACCTCTACTGAAAAATAGTAATTAAATGTACGAAGTAAACGCATTCTAATTTCAACGCGAATCATATTCAATAATAAAAAAGACCGCAGTTGACAAAGAAAGACACTTATTTGTAGAAGGATACTGACTATCTTCTCTTGTGGCTCAGCTGGTAAAGAATCTGCCGGCAATGAGGGAGACCTGGGTTCAATCCCTGGGTTGGGAAGATCCCCTGGAAAAGGGAAAGGCTACCTACTCCAGTATTCTGGCCTGGAGAATTCCGTAGACTGTATAGTCCATGCGGTCGCAAAGAGTCGGACAGGACTGAGCCACTTTCACTCACTCACCAACTAGTAATTATGGAAGGAATGCTGCTGCTGCTAGCAATTGGGAGTTTGCAACACTAAGGAAACGATTGACTCCAGGATGGAGCGGCTTCGGTACTAAAATCAGTAGATGAAAGGTTGATTGGACCTGGGCCTTCTCATAAAACCAGATTTTCATCACACAGATACCTTGCTGCTCACAAGCAGGAAAATGTGGCTCCAACTTGGAGAGAGGTAACTCTGTTAACAATTACCAACAGCGGGGAGGGGGGAGTGGGAGAAACATGAGTCATTGTTATAAAGTATCACCTGTGAAGTTTTCTTCCAAATACATTTAACTTCTGTCAAATACATTTTTATCTAATTGTGTATAACATTCAGAAGATAAGAGATAGCAGTTAAATGACAAAAATCAGTACATAACAAATTTGTTCAGATGAAACCAGAAGAGAAAATATTCTACAGGATAACTAAGCAAGCCTCGATAAATTGATGTCATAGAAAAAACAAAATTTGGGGGAGGTGGGATTATTCTATTTTAGAGATAGAGTATCAAAAAGCAAGCTATGTGGTTTTTGACTGAATCTTGATCTAAATAATCCAATAGTGTGAAATTTAGAAAATTTGAATATACCTATATGCTCTTAGGTAATTTTTGCCAATTTTTATGTATAGTAATGGCTGAGAGATTTTGTATTAGAAATAAAACAACCTAGTTTTATAGAGATATATACTAATATCTTTAGGAATAAAATGTAATGGTGCACTTAATCTATTTAAAACTATTTTAGCAAGAATTAAGCAAGTATGGCAAATTGTTAACAATTGTTTCCTATGAGAGGAGGCTTTGTGGGTCTTTTGATTAGGAAGATTGAGAAGGCTGGCCAGGCTTGGGTCTTGTATTGTCCACGGGATCTGGCTGCTTAGGGTCGAAAAGCCATTAAAGAGGCCAGGTTGGTGGAAAGGAAAGTTGCTTTATTTTGGTTGCCAGCAACTGGGCTGGGGGAGGAAGTCTGTCCAAAGCTGGTTCCCTGCCCACGACAGTGAGGGGGAAAGAGGTTTTACATAGGCAGAGGGGCTACATGCAGAAACAGGATGGTCAGCTCTGATAGTCGTCTTCAGATCGGTCATTGGTGGTCTGATCAGCGTCATCTTTGTTGCTTTAGGTACAGTTAATCTTCAGTTTCAGAGTCAGTTAGTTTCCTTCTTTGAGGCCAATTCTCAGAATTGTGGCAGCTTATGTCGTGGCTATGGCACCCACTCCAGTACCCTTGCCTGGAAAATCCCATGGATGGAAGAGCCTGGTAGGCTGCAGAAAATGGGGTCGCTAAGAGTCAGACACAACTGAGCAACTTCACTTTCACATTTCACTTTCATGCATTGGAGAAGGAAATGGCAACGCACTCCAGTGTTCTTGCCTGGAGAATCCCAGGGACAGGAGAGCCTGGTGGGCTGCTGTCTATGGGGTCGCACAGAGTCTGGACACGACTGAAGCCACTTAGCAACAGTAGCAGTAGCATGTTGTGGCTACATTCTGATCATCATGGAGTTATCTTTTCCAGCTGGTGGCGTTTCAGTTATCTATAAGACAGCTCACAGGATATGGCTCAGAATACATCTGTAGCCTTTGAGGAAGAACTAAATGTCCTTGACTTTGCTTCGTGATTGCATTATCATCATTTGGTCACCTTTGACGGTTTTGCTTTGTTTTTGTACATTCTCACATCTTTCTCTGATTAAACTTATTCTTTGGCTAAAGTTTTTCCACAGCTAAAAGACAAGCAGAGGACATGGGGTGGCAAGGATGATAGGGTCCTTCTCTGTTTCACACAGCTGAGGATGGAAGTAGGTTATCAGTCCAACTTGAAATCATGGATGAAGAGTTAAAAGGGGATTGTTTCCTGAAAGAAAGTCAGGGTGTGATTACTTGGAAAAAATATAAATGGATTCTGGGTCAGGAAAATAACTGGTAATTATTGATCCATGATTCACATTTAGATGTCTGACTCTATAAATACTAGATTCTTCTAGCCACACTACACTATGGAATGAATCACTCCCTCTTTGTTCTTCCGTAGCCCTTTGACCATAATGAATATAATTTATTTGTCATTTTGGTTTGTTGTACACATGTTTGTTCCTCTATGAGTAGAAACTGATGATTTTGTATTCATCTCTGTTTAGCTTGTGAGTAGCATCCAGTGGTCTCCAGTGATGTATGTTAGAGTGAAGTAGTTGGGACTGGTGCTCAGCAAATACTTGTTTGATTATGAATAAATGAGACGATTGAAGTGAATTGTATTTTTAAAACTCTTATGGTGAGTGTGCTTTGTAGTAACAAATTCATATGCTCCTATAAAGTGTTTAAGAGTTTCTTGGTAGGTTCAACAACTTTGTTTTTACCACAGTAAAATTGGAATTGAATAATGTCTGGTGAAATCTGCAAGATGTCCCTGTACTAAGCCATTTAAATACATACATCAAAGTTTACAACTGAGTAAATTTTATTTGCTTGACACTTTTAATGCCTTTAATCACATATTGGCCTTTCTCCACAACTGGAATTAATAGCTTCTATTGTCAATCAATGTTTATGAAACTGCCTGGAGAAATACTGTGTTTTTAATTTCATGTTTTGGGGAGTAAGCAAAGTACTACAGTAATTATTCCCATGAATAAACTATAACTGTTTTTATCTGTATGTTTATCTTAATATTCTCCTAAATTGTTTACTTCTCTCTACCAAGCCTATATCATTTAGCATGTTAATTCATTTATAATCTCTGAATTTTATTTGTTCTGTCATACCCAAACAGCTTTGAATATAAGACATACTTCTGCATTTATATTACTCTAATATTTTATCTGAAGTTTTTAAGTGAAGGTGTCCATCCATGACCATATCAAACCTTTTTTGCCCACATCAGATAAGCCGGCTAAAATTGGATAAAATTTGTTTTGCTATAAATAAAGGATATTTCAAAGCTAGCTTCCTCTTTAGATATTTTCTACCTCAGCAAGTGTGCTGAATATAACTTACAAAAATAACCTTTGTTGTCAGTTTGCTTAGCAGCATAAATAATCTCATTAGATATTCCAAAAACCCTAAAGAAACATTTACTATCCCATTTTACATATATAGAAACTTACATAATTTCACTCGAGTCACTCAGCTCCAAAGTGGCATGCAGATGAATGCTTGCTTTTATACTCAGCCTATAAAAACTTGGAGTTTTCTAAAAGGCAAGCATGCATGCCCCGTTTCTGCAAGGAACCATCTTGATTTGGTGGTGGAGGTGCCAGGCAAAGCTGACATGGAGCCTTGGGGAGATGGTGAGGCTGAGTGAACAGTGGGGACTGCTCAATTAACCTGCAGTACAATCTGATGCATCCAAAGATGGAGTAGCCCAGCAAGGAAAGTGCAATAGCAGTAGAAACCCCAGAATCCAGCTTGCTTATAAGCACAGGTAGGACACTCTAGTCTCCAGATAGACTTAGCAGACACTTAGGTGGATGTGGTTCTGGGTGAGCAGGTAGCTTAAAAGCCATCAAGATCCCACTATTCCCATGGTATTGTCTCATCTGAAAGAAAGCAGCAGGTCTACCAGTGAATTTTGATTTATTTCTACCTGGATATGCTATAAGTTAGTCATTAAAAATATACCTTAATTTTTGTTCTAGTCAATAAAATTCATTTATCTCTAGAATTCTAAACTATAAGAATCCCACAGATGTTACTTTTTACATTAAAGAATAGAAAAGCTATTAGGGAGAAATGAATGGAAGAAGTCAGGAAAGTACTGGAAATCATGTAAAATAAGAATTTAAAACAACATTAAGGAAACAACAAAAATAATCTTGAAATTAAATAGTTCCCTTACTACATTAAGTAATTTAGTTTTGCCCAGACATCCTACATATTACATCTGACTATGTTAAATTCAAAAATTGCTCTTATTTTTCATTTTTATTTAATGACACATATCTACCTGCCAAATTAGGGAGAGGCTATATATTATATATTTTGTTCAGTGAAAACTTTAAATGCCTCACTGAATTGAATAATGTCCTTGTTTCACTAATGTTTGAAGTCCTTAACAATAAGTCTTTAATGATCATATTCCTTGTAAATTTCTTTCAGAATAATATAAGGTATAATAATGTTTCTTTATAGAAACTTCAGATACTGTGGAGATTCTTAGAAACTCTAAAATTGTCTTGTCACCACATACAGGTCAAACCATTTGGCCAACCAAGATACCATTCACAAGCATTTTCATTACTTCTCCCTTGATAAATTATCATAAATAGATGAAGCATTCTGTTGTAAATGATCTATTGTTAAAAAACAAACAATAAGCGTTTTGGTAACAGGTATAAATGAAAATTCAACAAGAGTTTGAGAAACTGTTGACACAATTTTTAGAGGTGAAATTTGTAAGTGTTATCATTTCCATGACGTTTTTAAGATCATCAGTGCATTGTGTAATAAATAAGTGGTGCTTAGTTTACCAAATCATGAAAAACAACTTAAAGAACAGCAATGACTGATCATAAATAAAAATTATAAATACAACAGAAGTCTCTTTAACTTGACCTTCTCTATTATAGGTTTTGTAAAAATGATGTCACTATTTTGACTTCACATTTATTTTTATACTATCATTAAATAGTCATTGTTGAGCAACTTAATAATATAAAACACAAGTAAATTTAAGAAAACACATTGGTTTAATAAATTTTTACAAGTTCTCCACTGAGGAATATATACACCTAAAGTTTCATATAAACTTCAAAATGTTAAAAATATTTCCTAAAAAATATCCTTTCTCAATCTTTTTTTTTTTTTTTTTTAATTTGGCTACTCTTCCTAGAAATTAAAAAAAAAGAACCATGGCTATACTTACCATTTTTTATACTACATATTTGGAGGAATCTATATTGAAATCATAGGTCATTTTTAGTGAATATTTTAGAGTTAGGGCAAAAGAATGCTGAGAGCAAAATTTCTTAAAATTGTCTACCTTTCTCGGAGTCTTCAAATAAAACAGTTTTTGTGTTTTTTTTTTTCACCAAAATCCCTCAGTTTTTTGTTCCATCAATATTTATTGAATGTCTACTATGCGCCAGACACAGTTTAGATGCTCTAAAATGTACACTGAATAAAAATCAAATCCCTTCCCTCCTATAGTTTATAGTGGGAAAGTCAGACAAGAAACAAATACATTATATGAAGTCACATGCTCTGTAGAAAAATACAGCGTGTAAAGAGATAGCATGAAACACTCGTGGAGTGAGTACTTAGATGTACATTTAAGACCAGAACAAAAGGGCTGGCAAATAAGAGGCAGAAAGAAAAGAGAAGGCAAAACTCACTCTGATGATTTTGAGGCTGAGCAGAATTAAATGTAGCTGCCATTGTCTGAGCTTGGAGGAAGACAGGGGAGGTAATTAGTATTGAGAAACATGAATTTATGTTTTGCACATCTTAAACTTAAAACAGCAGTCCAAGAGGAGATATTAAATAGGACACTGGATATATGTGTCTGGTATTCAGGTAGAGGGGCAGAACTAATGTATAATTTCAGTAATCAACATATACATGGTTTTCTATGTAATCTTTTTAGGAAACAAATTTATATTTCTTTCACATTTTGGGTGGGGAGATTTCAACATTTTATATCTGTATGGCTGATAGGATCAGATAAGAGTCCCTTCTTTCCACCAACTCACAGTCTGCATAACTTGGAATGGTTACAAAATTCTAAGCCTTCTGCCTCATAAATCTTTTTTCCTATCCTTTCTTTTGCAAAACAGTGTTTGAATACAACTGAAATAAAAACAGACATAATAATAATTTGAGAGTGAGCTCAGAAGTAATTGAATAGTCCATCAGTTCAGTTCAGTTCAGTTGCTCAGTCGTGTCTCTTTGCGACCCTGTGACTCTTTGCAGCACACCAGGCCTCCCTGTCCATCACCAACTCCCAGAGTTTACAAAACTCATGTCCATTGAGTCAGTGATGCCATTCAAACACCTCATCCTCTGTCGTCCCCTTCTCCTCCCATCTTCAATCTTTCCCGGCATCAAGGTCTTTTCAAATGAGTCAGTTCTTCGCAACAGGTGGCCAAAGTATTGGAGTTCCAGCTTCAGCATCAGTCCTTCCAATGAATATTCAGGGCTGATTTTTTTTAGGATGGACTGGTTGAATCTTCTTGAAGTCCAAGGGACGCTCAAGAGTCTTCTCCAACACCGCAGTTCAAAAGCATCAATTCTTCAGTGCTCAGCTTTCTTTATAGTCCAACTCTCACATGCATAGCTTAAACTAATTAAAAAAAATCTCCAAACATGAAATGATAATACTTTTTTTTAAATACACCACTGTAAAAATATAGCCAATTCTCTTTTTGGGCTGTTCTCAGCTTTCACATTTGTAAGCTGCACTAGATAATTTATATTTAGGAATGTTCTTTGTCAGATTAAGGAAAACTAGTTTTAATTATCCACATGTTTTCCCGAAACTCTTCCTGTGTCCATTTCCTATAATGATAAATTTGATGCCTGTGGCTAGGAATGTGAACTTTAGTTATAAACAGAATAAAGGCTTAGTTTTGAACCTTAACTGAATAAGGAGTTAAGGTTAAAAACTAACTGAAGAGCAAGATATTGTGTAATCTGTTCAAGTTCACATCATCATCTCTAGGAATGGACAATAGGTGATTTTTTTTTTTTAGCACTTACAGTATGAAAGTCTATATTTATTCAATAGTCCACAGATGTTTCTTGAACATCTACTTTGGGTTGAACAATGCCTTGGTATTTGAAATACATCAAGAAAAAGTCAGATCTAGAAGCATGAGCTTCTAGAAAGGTGAGCTATTTTTAAAAGTACTACTAAAAACAATAGCAAATATTAGTTCAAATAATTAGATGAAATCCCCGTAAAATCAGATACATACAAGCTAGACAACCATTGTTATTTCTACTAGGGTTGCAATTGGTGGGCATGTGTGTAGGTGTGTTAGTCTCAGTTGTGTCTGACTCTTTGCAACCCTATGGACTGTGTAGCCCGCCAAGCTCCTCTGTCCATGGCATTCTCCAGGCAAAAATGCTGGTGTGGGTAACCATTCCCTTCTCCAGAGGATCATCCTGACTCAGGGGTGGAACAGGGGTCTCCTGCATTGCAGGTGAATTCATTACCTTCTGAACCACTGGGGGGCTAACAGGCTAGAAAAGGCAACCAGGAAGTATCCTAGCACTATCATTTAAAACATTCAACAGTTACTGATTTTTTTTTTTTTTTTACTTCATTTTCATCATTTGTAAAATTTAAATAATTACCTACCTTGTCTAGAGTGTTGTGGTTTTGAATATGTTACTAAGTGTACTTTAGATGAATCCTAGGACATAATAAACTCTCAATAAATGTTACCCTTTAGTATCATCTACCCTTTTATTCAGTATTGGATTGGAGTTCCTACTCAAGCAATAAGAAAATAATCGCATTTTTAAAATAAAATTTTGAAAAATAAAACTGCTATTATGATAAAATATTTCAAGAAAATCTTCAGAAAATTTTAATTTACAAGAAAAGCTCAATTACTCACCATGGTAGCAAATATATACAGTGCCTAGGAATACATATCAGAGAAGGCAACGGCACCCCACTCCAGTACTCTTGCCTGGAAAATCCCATGGACGGAGGAGCCTGGAAAGCTGCGGTCCATGGGGTCGCTGAGGGTTGGACACGACTGAGTGACTTCCCTTTCACATTTCACTTTCATGCATTGGAGAAGGAAATGGCAACCGACTCCAGTGTTCTTGCCTGGAGAATCCCAGGGATGGGGGAGCCTGGTGGGCTGCCATCTATGGGGTCACAGAGGACTACATATAACAAATTATTATAAGACATTTATAAATATTATAAAACTCAGTGGAATAAAAGAGAAACAATTAATGTAGAGATATACCATTTTAACGGGTGTGATGAGTTAATTTGTTTTAAAAATCCTTTTAAAAGCAACTTATTATAATTGAAGTTAAAATAAAAATAGAGAATATATATGCTTATGTATGCTGCTGCTGCTGCTGTTAAGTTGCTTCAGTCGTGTCCGACTCTGTGCAACCCCATAGACGGCAGCCCACCAGGCTCCCCCGTCCCTGGGATTCTTAAGGCAAGAACACTGGAGTTGCCATTTCCTTCTCCAATGCATGAAAGTGAAAATTGAAAGTGAAGTTTCTCAGTCGTGTCCAACTCTTAGTGACCCCTTGGACTTCAGCCTACCAGGCTCCTCCATTCGTGGGATTTTCCAGGCAAGAGTACTGGAGTGGATAACCATTGCCTTCTCTCATGCTTATGTAACTTAAAAAGCTGGTTTTGACAGGCACAGAGAAGGTATATGAGAGGTTTCCTTCTCTAGGGGATCTTCCCGACCCAGGGATTGAACCCGGGTCTTCCGCATTATAGACAGATGCTTTACCATCTGAGCCACCAGGGAAGTCCATATGAGAAGTTAGGCAATTTTAAATATTACATATCTCTATACATGACTTGAAAGTGTTAGTCACTCAGTTGTGTCCAACTCTTTGGGACACCATGGACTGTAGCCTGCCGGGCTCCTCTGTCCATGGAATTCTTCAGGCAAGAATACTGGAGTGGGTTGCCATTACCTTCTCCTGGGTATCTTCCTGACCCAGGGATTGAATCCCGGGTCTTCTTCATTGCAGGCAGTCTCTTTACCTACTGAGCCACCAGGGAAGACACTGATACTTGACTTAGACACCAAAACATATAATAGTTGTATAGAGGGTGCTTTTCTTTTCCTTAAAAGAGGGTGCTTTTCATGTAAGATTAATCAAGTAGACCAATGGAAGAAAACAGAGAGAACAGAAGCACTTACATGTGAATACAAGCCATTGATATATACAAATCACTCAGGAAGAGGTTAGTAAATCATGTTGAAATTATTAGCTATCTCCCTGAAAGTACAATAAAGTCAGTGCTCTGTCTCATAAAGAAAGACAAATTCTATATGTTAATGACCTAAGTAAAAAGCATTTGGAAACATTTCTTCAAAAAAGGTAAAATGCTTTAATCACACAAAAAAATTAATCTTATCTCAAATTAAAACTATAGCAAAAGCACACCAGTAACAATATTAAGCTACAAAAAAAGGCAACAGAAAAAGATAAAAGGAGTAATAGATTGGCAGAAGATATTTGTAATACATTTATGAAGGGCAATGGACTCAAAATTCATTCCACAAATCAGTAAGAAAAACAGCCACAAGACCATTTCAGACATTGCAAATATATAAATAGGCAATTCACAGAAGAGGAAACAGGAATGACCAAAAATAAAAGCGATAATCTTGCCATTATGCATGAAGGGTGAATTTAAATAATGATACAGCATTTTACATTTGTCAGATTGACACAGTTTGGCAGTGTTGAAAATGCTGTTGGGGGCGAGGGGAAATGAAAATGCAAATCCGGTTCATTGAGTGGCTCACCACTGAGAAGGGCATATTTCAGGCATTCTCCCAGGCAGAGAGAAAACTCATCTAAGTGATTTTGTAACTCTTAATTGAGTATCAACCTCTGATGTAAAAAATGCACAAAACTAAGCTATAATTTGTCCATTGAAAGCATTTTTCTGTCATATACATTTTAAAGTAAGGGTTTGCCTTCCTGGAATCACAATACTTCATGAATCAGAAACAATAAGCAGAGCAGTTCTATGTGAACAGGAATTAGGAAAGCAAAGCAGTTCTAAGTGAACAGGTATTAGGAAATGGAATCGTTCTTCTAATTTAGACCAACTATCCAGCATAACCTCCTCACGTTTGATATCCTGTGGCCCTTGTGTTGCAATACACAGTTCCTTATTTCGAGATTAAAATTTCAGATGTGACAATCCTAAAACATCAGCGAACAGATGAGAAGAATATTAAACTCCCCTAGCAGCTGTATGATCAGATTATATACTATTATACTAGATAGGGGGTGGGGGCTTTCCCTGATGGCTCAGTAGCTGAAAAATCCACCTGCCATGCAGGAATCACAGGAGACATTAATTCAATCCCTGGGTCAGCAAGATCCACTGGAGGAGGAAATGGCAACTCACTCCAATATTCTTGCCTAAAAAATCCCATGGACAGAGGAGCCTGGCAGGTTATAGTCCACAGAGTTGCAAAGAATCAGACATGACTGAGTGACTAGGCATACTAGGTTAGAGACATTTTCAAGAACCTAAACTAGAATTTATGTATGTATAGAATACATATTAGGCCTTAATCCACAAGAAAAAGATCAAATAGATCAAACATTTCCACAATTCTAATTACTTGTGTGTACTCTTTAAAGATCTCCCAAAAGCATGTGGCAACTATCATTCAAAGATCACACTCAATCTCACTTCAAGGTCCTCAACATTCAGTTAAAAATGCAAACTGATGACTTTGGAGATAAGTGAGATCTCAGTTGCTCAGGTTGCTTATAATTTACTCTTACATTCATTAAATGTGTATGAATATAAAATTCTATTTTGTCTTTATATATTAAACTAATAGACATGGCTGAAATATGTTAGTATTTTTACATTTGAATTATATATTGAAGCTTAAGGAAAATACTCCTAATATAGGAAAAAGGAATTTTTGCCTTTCTGAAGAAGAGCATGAAAGTCACAAGAGCAAGTAATACAAGTTTTGAAGTGAAAAAAGAGTAGAGATTGGATTCTGAATCTGCTTTCTAACAGTAATACCCTACTTAAGTTAGTTTTGTTTGCTTTTTCTTCATTATCTCATTTTAGACTTGGGAATATAATTCCCTCTCTCTCAATAATGTTTGGCTCCTATGTGTCCTCTATTGGTACATAAAAATTGTGTAGTCCTTCCCCATACTGAATCTGGCCAGGTCTGTGGCTTCAATTAACCAGTTGAAGGTAAGACTGAAGAATCTAGGTATTAAAGACTTCAAGCTTCTACTTTCGACCTTTTGGAGTACCTGAACTACTACAAAGAAATCTAGTTACCCTCTGGAAAGATCAAGTGGAAAGGGGACATGAAGAAGGAGAGTTTCTGATTGTGTACAAATGGCAAAGAAGCCTGGCCATCCCAGTATTACAGTAGAGGCCCCAGCAAACATCTGTCTGGAACCACATAAAGAATTAAGTGAGATGACCAGAACCCCCTAGCTAAACCAAGTCAATCCACAGACCCCTGAGACACATTGAATGATTGCTGTTTTAAGCCATCAAATCCATTAAAAAAAGGAAAAAATAAGCCAAAAACAAAAACCTAAATATGAAAAACATTTTATCACAATATTTTGTAGAGCCTTCACTCATTCATTAAAATAGAATTTGTTGAGCTTCTATTATGAGCCAGACCCTATAACAAGGATAGAGTGGTGAACTCAAACAGTAAAACATTTCTATATAAAATTAGAGTCTAGTAGAATTATATACATGAAGACAAAATGATTACAATGAAGTGCTGTGATGGAAAGTTACAAATGCTGTAAGGAAATGTTATATGAACAAGACCGTCATGCAGAATCCTGAAAAGGCTAGACTGGAATTGACACCAGGAAAAATAGAGGCTAAGTAGGCAAAGTCACAGTGGAAGATGCATGGTGTGGTGGAAGGGAAAGCTTGTGCAAATATTCTTTAGCTACCAAGACTGGAGCACTGTGAGTAAAGGTGAGAGGAGAATGAGTTTGATTAAGGCCAGATTAGGATGAGCTTTGCAGACCATGGTAAAGGAGAACTGATTTAGCTACAAAGAGCGTACCCTCAATTTCTTTCTAATTACATATAGAATGATCTAACTCTTACCTTAATAAGGTTATTTTTTTATGATTCAAGTTTGTCTTTTTGAGGGAGGACAGTCTTATAGAAATGGATTTACAAGTCACACTTGAATTTCACTGAGTGCAAACTTTCAGCAGCTGCATATCAGAATTCAGTGTGTGTGTGTATTTAAAAGTCTTTTTTCACTTCTGATGCAAAGGATCCATAGACATTGGTATTGCAGAAACACAGGTCTAGAGGAGCAAGAGCTAAGTATATGTACTGTTTACTTTATCTGCTTTATCTCACTTAATCCTCACAGTTCTGGGGTTTTCTCCATTTTATAACTGAAAAAGCAGAAATAAATGAAGTTTAACAGCATAACTAAGTTGCAGAGTTAGCAAGTAGGGTAGTTGAAATTCTAATGCAAGCAACTTGACTCCAGAACCCATCCTTTGAAGCCATCAACCATAGTAGACATTAATCCCATCTTTAATACTGACCTGAACAAGTGGTTTAAATTTCTTCTTCTTCTTTTTTTTTTTTTTGGCATGTGGGATTGTAGTTCCCCAACCAGGGATCAAACTCATGCCCCGGTAGAGGAAGTGCAGAGTCTTAACCACTAGACTGTGCAAGGAAACTGGACTACCCTATTTCTTTAGTCACTTTAAACAACCCAATCAAAAAATGGGCCAAAGAACTAAATAGACATTTCTCCAAAGAAGACATACAGATGGCTAACAAACACATGAAAAGATGCTCAACATCACTCATTATCAGAGAAATGCAAATCAAAACCACTATGAGAAATCATTTCAAGCCAGTCAGAATGGCTGCGATCCAAAAGTCTACAAGCAATAAATGCTGGAGAGCATGTGGAGAAAAGGGAACCCTCTTACACTGTTGGTGGGAATGCAAACTAGTACAGCCACTATGGAGAACAGTGTGGAGATTCCTTAAAAAATTGGAAATAGAACTGCCATACGACCCAGCAATCCCACTGCTGGGCATACACACCAACGAAACCAGAATTGAAAGAGACACATGTACCCCAATATTCATCGCAGCACTGTTTATAATAGCCAGGACATGGAAGCAACCTGGATGTCCATCAGCAGATGAATGGATAAGAAAGCTGTGGTACATATACACAATGGAGTATTACTCAGCCATTAAAAAGAATACATTTGAATCAGTTCTAATGAGGTGGATGAAACTGGAGCCTATTATACAGAGTGAAGTAAGCCAGAAAGAAAAACACAAATACAGTATACTAATGCATATATATGGAATTTAGAAAGATGGTAATGACAACCCTGTATGGGAGACAGCAAAAGAGACACAGATGTATAGAACAGTCTTTTGGACCCTGTGGGAGGGGGGGATGATTTGGGAGAATGGCATTGAAACATGTATAATATCATATAAGAAATGAATCACCAGTCCAGGTTTGATGCAGGATACAGGAAGCTTGGGGCTGGTGCACTGGGATGAGCCAGAGGGATGGTATGGGGAGGGAGGTGGGAGGGGGCATAAGGGTGGGGAACACATGTACACCCGTGGTGGATGCCTGTTGATGTATGGCAAAACCAATACAATATTGTAAAGTAAAAAAAAAAAAAATAAAATAAACAAAATAAAAAGAATTTTGTCTACCTTTCCCCCCAGATTTGGGGAATGGGCATCGGTGTACCATATGAGAACATGAAGGAACTCACTGATACTCAAGTAATCACATAATTACTTCCTTATGCACGAGGTATGCCATTAATTTGCACTTGCAGGTTCTATATCTCCAGAACAAAAGAGGCCTCCAGGCATGTTTCAAAGAAGCTAAGATCCTATTAAAACAGAAATAAGCAGGATAAGTGGATTAGTTTTTCAGAGTGCAGATTCATTGCTGGTGTCTGGTTATTGACCTGAGTGAGAGAAAAACACAGATACCACCTGTGGAGCTGCAGGTGAGTCAAAACACTGGTGTTAGCTGATGCCTGAATCAACTCAAGCACATCGTCAAACTACTGTAGATCAGCTTAAAGGAGATGTTGAGTTTTGTGAACATTGAAGAGAAATGAACTGATGATATGTTAGTGTGATCAGTATTAGAAAAACTGGTAGAGCTTGAGGAATGGTGAAGTGGTTAAAAGACAGAAGTGCTTTAAGGGCTTTTTATAAATTCCCTGTGGCATCTTTTCTGGGTCAATAAGGCCACACTAAGAGGGAATGAATTTTCTTCTCTGTCCACCTTTATGAGCCAATCCATTTTATCTGATGTGTCTTTGAGCTGAATGAATTAAGAAAGGAAGTTCTGAATATACCACAATATGTTTATCTGGAAAATATCTGTCAGTGTCAGATTTTACTTGTTTCAACAACTCAGTTCACTGTGGTGAAATAGAGGATAAGTACACTGCACACTTGAAGGATTTTAAAATAATTATTAAGTGATAATTATTAATAGAACATGAATTTATTAAATTTATTTAATCTTGGTTAACTTCAAGGGATTATGTAGGCACAGAAAACTCCAAGGTAGTTTTCATTAAAATAATACTCTTCCTTCCTCTATAGACAGTTACAAAAATTTGTCCTTGAATGAATGTCACTGAACTAAAGTCTAAGGCATAAATGATTATGAGATAAGATAAAGGCAGATGTTTTTTCAGCAGTTTTCTATCTAATGAACAATTTCTAATCACTTCCTCCCATACCCCCAGCATGGAATAAATATCTGACAAGAAACGAGTATTTTTAAGAGTAGATTTCTAGGAGACTGAATTATACAGAAACATTTCCATCTCAAATTTTATGATGTGCATTTTGTTTTTCTAAAGAAGAATTACTCTCATGGCGAAATTATGAAAGAAAAGGATAAATAATATTTTAAAGGATCAAAGAGAAGTTTTTTTTGAGGTCTGCAGTTCATTTTATCTATCTTCAATTACTATGATCATATGCCAAAAAAATATCCTGAAATGATGTATCTCTGTTAATTTGGAAGTAGTCTTGGTATATTTTTATAATTTGTGTCTTTCACAGTATCATGTAAAACTTGAGTATTCCATATGCCAATTTGGTTCCTTGAAATACTTGATCATTAAAGTTATATATTGGAGTATTTCCATATTTAAGAGCTATAAACCTGAGGAGACAGATGGCTAAATGCTGGGAAGATAAATAAAAATGATGAATAATTCAAGAAAGGTTACTAACAGTACATTTGTCCACCACTTAGTTCAATTTGTTTCTGTCTAGACTACAGCTTGATTACTGAGGAAATATTCAATGAGGAAAATAATTTTTATATTTCATTTCCTTGATTAAACATTACATGTACTTGAAACCATATATCTTATATATGTTACATTTTATTGTAGATATAGTTACATATATTTTGTATTAGCCCATCACTCTTAAGTAGAGCATATATTAGTATCTGTTATTTGAAATTATAGCTTGTATTTTCAAAAATTCTTAGATTTTTACTAAGCTTGTATCACTTTGATGTTTTAAGTATGAAGGATTTAATTTAAAAACTATCTCTATGAATCAATGCTAAATATATTGAGCAAAAATTACCAGAAAACAATTTAGAATTTGAGCTTAAGGCATATTAAATATGTTGAAAGCTTATTTCAAATATCTTCCCTGCCTTTCTCATAGAACATAATAAATGAATAACTCAGTAATCACATAGATTTAAAAAGAAAAGAAAGGTTAAAACTTAAAAAAATAAATATTTGAAGATCTTCTGTTAAATTTGATAGCTTAAACACATAAGTTTTAACCAGTACTTCCTGAAATCCCACTAATATTTAATGAGTACATGAAAAAGTTATAAACTTCTGGGTAAAGATGTGAATTACTAAAGAATAGATGTCAAAAACTTTGCAAAAAGAAAGTGAATTGTATCCTAAATAAATTAGCAAAATACAGAAAGCTGAAAACTTACAAATAGCAAAGGATAAGCCAAAGCAAGTTAAAAAAAATTGGAGGCACTCATTAATTGTGAAGATAGGTAGGGGATATAGTTTGATGAAAAAGTATGTAATTAGATACTCAGAGTGTCACTAAATCAGATTAATGTGTGTGTGTGTGTGTGTGCGTGTGTGTTAAGTTACTTCTGTTGTGTCTGACACTTTGCGACGCTATGGACTGTAACCCTCCAGGCTCCTCTGTTCATGGGATTCTCCAGGCAAGAATGCTGGAATGGGTTGCTGTATTCTCCTCCAGGGGATCTTTCTGACTCAGGGTTCAAACCCAAGTCTTTTAAGTCTCCTGCGTTGGTGAGCAGATCCTTTACCACTTACGCCACTGCACACATATAAAACTGGACAGCTTGAACCAGACAGGCTCTGGTCTACTGACCCCAGAGACTACAGAAGGAAGAGGTTTGCTCTTCTACTGAATTCTGGGCTGGGAGAGTAAGTGAGAATCCATCTAGGAATGCTAACCCCAGCAGCTAAATTTATTAAATCATTTCCCTTCCCTAAGTCCCCACTATAAACACATATATATGAGTGCATAACACACACACACCCTCTGAGCTCCATCACACCAGCAGAATAGTGATGAGACCAAGAAAGATGACCTGCAGAATGGCTTTGTTCTCACTTGATTATCCTATTTGAAAGCCCCAAAATAACAAATCATACTTTCATTAAAATGTTTTGTAATCATTTTCTAGGGCTGCCAGAACAAATTAACACTAACTGGTTGGTTAAAAACAACAATGATTTATTCTCTTTCAGTTTTAAAGGCTAGAAATTCAAAATATAGGTGTATGCATGCAAGGCTATGGTCCCTCTAAAAGCACTTACCTTGTCCTAACTTTTGGTGGTTGCTAGCAATCCTTCGGAGAAGGCAATGGCACCCCACTCCAGTACTCTTGCCTGGAGAATCCCATGGATGGAGGAGCCTGGTAGGCTACAGTCCATGGGGTCGCTAAGAGTTGGACACGACTGAGTGACTTCCCTTTCACGTTTCACTTTCATGCATTGGAGAAGGAAATGGCAACCCACTCCAGTGTTCTTGCCTGGAGAATCCCAGGGATGGGGGAGCCTGGTGGGCTGCCGTCTATGGGGTCGCACAGAGTCGGACATGACTGACGCGACTTAGCAGCAGCAGCAGCAGCAGCAATCCTTAGTTTCTTTGGCTTAGAGTTATCCCTCTGATCTCTGCCACCATCTTCACATGACCTTCTTCCCTCTGTATCTCTGTGTCTGAATCACCCTTACTTATAAAACTCAGTCATTGGATTTAGGGCCCACCCTAATCCAATAGGACTTCATCTTGACTTAATTAATTACATCTGCAAAGGCTATTTTCAAATAAAGTCAAGTGGATATTAATTTTGGAAGGCATTATTCAACCCTAGTGCAGGTTCCTTGAATTTTGAATGTGGATAGACATAAAAAATTACTAAGCATTTGAGAAAAGCATAGGAGAAACAGAACTGGATGACTGGAAAAAAAAAAAAGGAACTTGAGAAATGTGTAAATGTAAGAAGATAATGAAACCAAAATCAATATTTTTAAAGATCCAGTAGAAGATATACTTATGAAATAATAAAATGATTTGTTTTAAAAATCAGAAAATATAGAATAAAATATCTTAAAATTATAAATATGATCGTAAGAATATATTTTTAAAACCTATTAACATTTGAAAAATGAAGCTGAGGGACTATTCCAGAAAATAAGATTTTATAAAATAAGAAAAAAAGAAAATACTAGTAAAAAGATGAGAAATTTAGAGGCTTAATCCAGGCATTTTAATATCTATTAGAACTTTCAAAAAGGGAGAGGAAGGTAAATAAATGGTAGGGAAAAAAAGGTGTTTTTTTTTTTCATAAAAAATTAAAAAGCCCAATAGTAGCCAACATTATTGAGATAAAAAGAGATATATCAAGACATATCATTGTAAAATCTCAGAAAACCAAAAAAGGATTTCTTTTAAAGCTTTTAAGAAGGAATTCAGGGAATAGAATAAGTAGTATGGATTGATCATCAGAATAGTAGTAAACTGATTCAGAGCTATACTGGAATCCGAAAGATACTAAATTAATGCTTTCAAATTTTTGAGTCAAAGTAACTTCAAATCTATAATTCTTGACCAGTAAGCCAGTGTTTGGACTGGAATGATAGATGATATAGAAGTAGATAGGTATCTATTCTAACTTACATGGAACCAAGGATATTTTTCTCTGCATGCTTTCTCATACTTCTAACACTATCTTCTACCAATTTATAGCACATATTTGATTCATTGTGAAAGAACACTGATTCATTATTGCTTAAACATAGTGAACAAAAAAATTTCAGGTAGACTTTCTAGCATAGTTGGATGCATTTTCTAGGTTTTAATAGAACCTTGTCTCTAAGTGACTTTGTCTATAAACCCTGCTTTCCTTCATTTGGCTTCATTCTCAGTGTCTCTCTCCCTGTCACTGAAAAGGACCCTCCCTCAGTGTCCTCCAGGGAAAACCATTCTTGGAGGTTCCTTTGGAAGTCACACGTCTCCCTGCATTTCAGTTCACTCACACACACACAAAATCACTTGTATTAAGATATTAGTTTCTCTCTTTGTCTAACCTGTATCTTCTTTTCTTCTTTCAATAGAGGAGTAAGATTATGTGATTGACAGATAGAGGCAGATCCATAAGAGGAAGGAGAAGGAAATCTCTTGTTTTTATCTCAGGAGAAATAAAAACAATCCAAACAAACAAACAAACAAAAGATGCCTACCAGAATAGCTTTTGGTTCTATTAAATTTTATATCTAAAATGTATTTTACTCTGTTACTAATACAGATTATATGCATGGCAGGTACTTGTGACAAGTGTGATTATTATTCACAGAGATTCCCTACTTTTTGAAAGTTTGTTCAGACCACTTCACTTTTAGGAAAGACTTACATGAGCACCACTTTTGCTAACCAAAAGATAAAGGAAGAGGAATTTCACTTTTATGAAAAAAGGCAAAACTCAAACATAGCATTCAAAGTTTGCTTTGCAGTGAGCTATTAAAGAGGCAAAGCCTATGGCTGATTCATGTTAATATATGGCAGACAACAACACAATATTATAAAATAATCATCTTCCAACTAGACATGTGATGGTAGTCGCTCAGTCGTGTCCAACTCTGTGACCCATGGACTGTTACCCACCTGGCTCCTCTGTCTATGGGATTCTCCAAGCAAGAACACTGGAACGGGTTGCTGTTTCCTTGTCCACACCAATTAAAAATAAATAAATTTAAATTAAAAAACAGAGACAGTGTAAATCTGGAGCAGGGATAGTGGTACAGCCAAGCTCCTTTCCTGGGAACTATGCATAGCAGCAACTAACCGTCATACTTTGAACTGTGTCTATGAGTATCCGTGTTTTATCTGAATTTATTTTATGCACCCTTTAGCAAGATGTCTCCTAAGGTGATTGCTTTGCTTTAAGTCTTTTTGGCTTACAAAAAGTTTTGTAAGAGTGCTCTACTTTCAGATAGCAAGGGAAACCTGTATTGAGATTTATGCCTATCAAAAAAAGTACTATTTTCATCTTCTACCTGAGAAATACAGTCTAATGGGTATGTTGATTTAAAAATCAGAGAAAAATATACTTTAAGCACATGAACTCAGTAACTTAAATACTTTCCCTCAGCTATAGTATAAACATATATTCTTTATTTCAGGATATGTCATGGATAAAAGAACTATTCAAAATTTAATTTCTAAGATCATTTTTGAAAATAGGGTCAACCTATCATTAAATCCTTGTTTTCACAGTAATCTTATTTTTCCCAGGAAAGTATCAAGCAAGCAAATTCAAAGTCATGCATCTGCAACTGGCTCTGTATGATTTATTTTTGAAAAGAATAAAAACACTATATTTATTTTTCTTTTTCATATCTTCTAGCAATCCTAAACTCAAAAGCACAATTCAAGTTTCTGACAACATCTTTTTTTCCAATATGACTTCTATGTTTTATATTTCAAGGTATTTACTTGTTCTGCTAGAGTAAATTTATGATTATATAATCATTAAGAAAATATTTTTTATATAACTCTGGCTCCTAATTCTTGTGTAGTGTAACAGGTTACTTAACCCTAAGCTTCAGTGTTTTCATTTGAAAAGAGGGATAATAATGTCTACCTTATCAAAACAGTATGAGAATTAAATGAGACAATGTAATTATAGCACTTAGCATCATAACAGACATGTCCATTCATTCATTTATTCATACTAATTCTCTTAAACATATAGGGCTTCCTTGATGGCTCAGATGGTAAAAATCTTCCTGCAATATAGGAGACCCTGGTTCGATTCCTGGATTGGGAAGATCCCCTGCAGAAGGGATAGGCTACCCACTCCAGTATTCTTGGGCTTGACAAGTGGCTCAGATGGTAAAGGATCCACCTGAAATGCTGGAGACCTGGATTCAATCCCTGGGTTGCAAAGATCCTCTGGAAGAGGGCTTGGCAACCCTCTCCAGTATCCTTGCCTGGAGAATCCCCATGAACAGAGGTGCATGACAGGCAACAGACTGCAGAGTTGGACATGACTGAGTGACTAAGCACAGCCTAGTGTACCAATTATTATATTATTATTTTAGATATAATTTTGAATGAGTAAGTAGAAAATATGACCTCATGAAATTTAGGTCATTAAATGCCTAAGAAATGGGGACTGTAGCCCACCAGGCTCCTCTGTCCATGGGATTCTCCAGGCAAGAATACTGGAGTGGGTTGCCATTTCCTTCTCCAGGGGATCTTCCCAACCCAGGGATCAAAGCCAGGTCTCCTGCATTGGAGGCAGACGCTTTAACCTCTGAGACACCAGGGAAGCCCTAAGAAATAGGGACTACAGTTACTAAAACAGAAACTACCTATGAAGATAAATGCTACTTTAAAAGGATCAGCATAGCATGACTATACTTATAAACTTATGAAACTATATTTGCCAGAGATTAATTTGATTATTTGTATTAACCTATGCATGCATGGGCTCAATAAAGGACAGAAATGGTATGGACCTAACAGAAGCAGAAGATATTAAGAAGAGATGGCAAGAATACACAAAAGAACTGTACAAAAAAGATCTTCACGACCCAGATAATCACTATGGTGTGATCACTGACCTAGAGCCAGACAGCCTGGAATGTGAAGTCAAGTGGGCCTTAGAAAGCATCACTATGAACAAAGCTAATGGAGGTGATAGAATTCCAGTTAAGCTATTCCAAATCCTGAAAGATGATGCTGTGAAAGTGCTGCACTCAATATGTCAGCAAATTTGGAAAACTCAGCAGTGGCCACAGGACTGGAAAAGGTCAGTTTTCATTTCAATCCCAAAGAAAGGCAATGCCAAAGAATGCTCAAACTACCGCACAATTGCACTCATCTCACACGCTAGTAAAGTAATGCTCAAAATTCTCCAAGCCAGGCTTCAGCAATATGTGAACCGTGAACTTCCAGATGTTCAAGCTGGTTTTAGAAAGGGCAGAGGAACCAGAGATCAAATTGCCAACATCCGCTGGATCATGGAAAAAGCAAGAGAGTTCCAGAAAAACATCTATTCCTGCTTTATTGACTATGCCAAAGGTTTTGACTGTGTGGATCACAATAAACTGTGGAAAATTCTGAAAGAGATGGGAATACCAGACCACCTGATCTGCCTCTTGAGAAATTTGTATGCAGGTCAGGAAGCAACAGTTAGAATTGGACATGGAACAACAGACTGGTTCCAAATAGGAAAAGGAGTACGTCAAGGCTGTATATTGTCACCCTGCTTATTTAACTTATACAGAGTACATCATGAGAAACACTGGACTGGAAGAAACACAAGCTGGAATCAAGATTGCTGGGAGAAATATCAATAACCTCAGATATGCAGATGACACGTCCATGATGGCAGAAAGTGAAGAGGAACTAAAAAGCCTCTTGATGAAAGTGAAAGTGGAGAGTGAAAAAGTTGGCTTAAAGCTCAACATTCAGAAAACGATCAGGCATCCGGTCCCATCACTTCATGGGAAATAGATGGGGAAACAGTGGAAACAGTGTCAGGCTTTATTTTGGGGGGCTCCAAAATCACTGCAGATGGTGACTGCAGCCATGAAATTAAAAGACACTTACTCCTTGGAAGGAAAGTTATGACCAACCTAAATAGCATATTGAAAAGCAGAGACATTACTTTGCCAACAAATGTTCATCTAGTCAAGGCTATGGTTTTTCCATTGGTCATGTATGGATGTGAGAGTTGGCCTGCTAAGAAGGCTGAGCGCCAAAGAATTGATGCTTTTGAACTGTGGTGTTGGAGAAGACTCTTGAGAGTCCCATGGACTGCAAGCAGGTCTAACCAGTCCATTCTGAAGGAGATCAGCCCTGGGATTTTTGGAAGGAATGATGCTAAAGCTGAAACTCCAGTACTATGGCCACCTCATGCGAAGAGTTGACTCATTGGAAAAGACTCTGATGCTGGGAGGGATTGGGGGCAAGAGGAGAAGGGGATGACAGAGGATGAGATGGCTGGATGGCATCACTGACTTGATGGATGTGAGTCTCAGTGAACTCCGGGAGTTTGTGATGGACAGGGAGGCCTGGCGTGCTGTGATTCATGGGGTCACAAAGAGTCAGATACGACTGAGCGACTGATCTGATCTGATTTGATGCACGCTTGGCAACCCACTCCACTATTTTTGCCTGGAGAATCTCCACAGAGAGAGGACCCTGGCATGCTACCGTCCACGGGTTCGCAAAGAATCAGACACAACTGAGCAACGAATCACATGCATGCTGTTCAGGTCATTGTTCCAACTATTACTTGATGTGCAGTGTTTGCTCTACATTCTGTTTCTTTGAAATCTTGACACAAGCTATAAATTTATGTTGTGTCGTGATGAAATAGTACAACAGATGAAAGCCCTCCCTACCATAAAACTAGTGTGGAGTAACTAGCCTGAGCCATCCCTCTCTCTACACACACACACACACACACACACACACACACACACACACACACACAGAGTGCTGCAACCTAGTACTGAGTCATCAAAGATTGCATGCGTATTTATCTTTGTATCCAACAGGGTGATGAGGACAGTGTTTCATATTTCAGAAAGTCAAATTCATTTGGAATTGAAATGAATGTATTGATTTTCGTGTTTAGTCACCACTAATTGAGCAAGTTCCTTATTTTTCTTGTCAAATTAAAGGGTTAAACAAGAGGATCTCTCCTTTCCCTATGCTACCCACAACTGTAACTTATACTTACCTTCATCATAATCTTCATTATATGCCGTTATGATTTGCCTACTATATAGTAAAAACTTTAATATGTGATTTTGTTAATAGTATCTACTTGATACATTCACTTAGAAAATATTTGTTAAATAAATAAATGAACTGCAAACTTAAAGAATGCATCCTTATTATGTTTATAACACATATAATAATAATTTAATGTATTCCTACTACACGCCTTATTTTAATTATTGAACTGTGCTTATTTCCACCTAAAACATTTGAGAATGCCTAATGAGCAGTTAGGGAAATATAATATTTTATGAGGGTTGTTAGATAAAATATTGAGTAAGGATTTTCAGCACACCTGCACAAACTCATTTGCAAACAGAAGATAGAGAGTTGTTTGTCTAGCAGAACAGTGCCTTGGTGATAAAACAGAAAATGCATGCATTATATTTTATTTCCAGATGGCACAGTGTTACAAAAGTTGAGTCCAACTAAATTATTGTAGCGATGTCTATTCTTTAAAAATATGTGTGCATAATAAATTACTTCTAAAATTCTAAGGACTGAGTTTGCACTATTTATGCAATATAAATTGCACACCTAACAGTGAAATTCCAATTAAATATCAGTGATTTCCTTTTTCCTTTGGCCATTAAAAAAATTAGGGGAGCCTCATTTGAAAAGAGCAGCTTGTTCAGTACATCATAAACTCTGATTTACAAGTCAAAATGATTAAACTATTCAACAAAAGAAAATGTCATTGAGAATGAAGAAAGTCTTGTGGATTAAAACAATATCAATCACTTTAAATAATTATTGAAAAGCATGTTTATATGAATATCCAACAAAACAAAGAAGGAAAAAGATACTTCTGAATTGAAGTATAGTTGATTTACAATATTAGTTTCAGGTATACAACTTGGTGACTCAAAACTTCTCTAAATTTATTATAAAGTATTGGCTATATTCCCTGTGCTGTAAAGTATATCTTTGTAGCTTATTAATTTTACATATAATACTACAGACCTTTTAATTGTCTATCCCCACCTTGCTTCTTCTCCCTTCCTTATCCCCCCGATAATCTCTAGGTTATTAATCTTTAGACTATTTTATCTAAAATAGTCTATTTTGTTATATTTATTCATTTGTTTTATATTTAGATTCCATATATAAGTGATAGCATACAGTATTTGTCAGTCTCTGTATGACATTTCATTAAGAATAATTCCCTCCAGGTCCATTCATGTTGTTTTGAGCCGCAAAATTTCATTCTCTCTGAGTAGTATTCCTGATGCTGGGAAAGATTGAAGGCCGAGGATAAACGGATGACAAAGGATGAGATGGTTGGAGGGCATCACCAACTCAAAGTACATGAGATTGATCAAGGTCCAGGAGTTGGTGATGGACAGGGAAGCCTGGCATGCTGCAGTCCATGGGGTCACAAAGAATCAGACACGACCAAGCAACTGAACTGAACTCTATATTCCATTTGTGTGTGTGCATGTGTAGGGAACAGTAAGCCCTATTTTCTTTTATCTATTCATCTGTTAGATTGCTTCCACATTTTGGCTATTGTAAATAATTCGGTGGTGAACATTCAAAAGCTACTTTTTCAATTCTGGTTTCCTCAATGTGTATGCCCAACAGTGGGATTGCTGGATCATAAGGCAGTTCTATTTCCAATTTTTTAAGGAAAACATGTATACCTGTGGCGGATTCATTTTGATATATGGCAAAACCAATACAATATTGTAAAGTTAAAAAATAAAATAAAAATTAAAAAAAAAACTACTTTTTAAAAAGAAAGAAGAATGGCTTTTTTTCTGTATGCTACAATACTCTTTTCACTATTGGGTGATGTATTAGCATTCTAACTGCTGACAAAAAAAAAAAAAAAAAAACTCTAAAATTTCACTGACTTTAGCCAACAGAAATGTATTTCTTGATCATTTCAGTTCAATATGGAAGTTCCTAGTTCATGGGATTCCCTGGTGGCACAGATGGTAAAGAATCCGCCTGCAGTGAGGGAGACCTGGGTTTGATCCCTGGGTTAGGAAGATCCCCTGGAGGAAGGCTTGGCAACCCTCTGCAGTATTCTTACCTGGAGAATCCCCAATGACAGAGGAGCCTGGTGGGCTGCATTCCTGGGGTTGCAAAGAGTCGGACACGACTGAGCAACTAAGCACAGTTCCTGAGTAGCTTTCCATTTCAGGGCTGGTTAGAGATTCAGGCCTCTTTCTTTTCTGTAATTTCACTATTCCTAGGGCTTCATAGTCTTCTTCATTTAGCTGGCAGATGGGGAAGAGAGACTGGACAATGTAAACAGTTACAACTGTACATGGAACAACAGACTGGTTCCAAACAGGGAAAGGAGAGAATGTCAAGGCTGTATATTGTCACCCTGCTTATTTAACTTACATGCAGAGTACATCATGAGAAACGCCGGACTGGAGGAAGCACAAGCTGGAATCAAGATTGCTGGGAGAAATATCAATAACCTCAGATATGCAGATGATACCACCCTTATGGTAGAAAGAGAAGAACTAAAGAGCCTGTTGATGAAAGTGGAAGAGTAGAGTCCAAAGGTTGGCTTAAAACTCAACATTCAGAAAACTAAGAACATGGCATCCATTCCCAACACTTCATGGTAAATAGATGGGGAAACAATAGAAACAGTGAGAGACTTTATTTTTGGGGGAGCTCCAAAATCACTGTTTCTCAGGATGTACTCTACATATAAGTTAAATAAGCAGGGTGACAATATACAGCCTTGATGTACTCCTCTTCCTATTGGAACCAGTCTGTTGTTCCATGTCCAGTTCTAACTGTTTCCTGTATGCTAACTATTTCCATGTCCAGTTCTAACTGTTCTGTAAGCTTCCTGACCTGCATACAAATTTCTCAAGAGGCAGATCAGGTGGTCTGGTATTCCCATCTCTTGAAGAAGTTTCCACAGTTGATTGTGATCCACACAGTCAAGGCTTTGGCATAGTCAATAAAGCAGAAAGAGATGTTTTTCTGGAACTCTCTTGCTTTTTCCATGATCCAGCGGATGTTGGCAATTTGATCTCTGGTTCCTTTGCCTTTTCTAAAACCAGCTTGAACATCAGGAAGTTCACGGTTCACATATTGCTGAAGCCTGGCTTGGAGAATTTTGAGCATTACTTGACCAGTGTGTGAGATGAGTGTAATTGTGCACTAGTTTGAGCATTCTTTGGCATTGCCTTATTTTGGGATTGGAATGAAAACTGACCTTTTCCAGTCCTGTTGCCACTGCTGAGTTTTCCAAATTTGCTGACATATTGAGTGCAGCACTGTCACAGCATCATCTTTCAGGATTTGAAATAGCTCGACTGGAATTCCATCACCTCCACTAGCTTTGTTCATAGTGATGCTTTCTAAGGCCCACTTGACTTCACATTCTAGGATGTCTGGCTCTAGATGAGTAATCACACCATCGTGATTATCTAGGTCGTGAAGATCTTTTTTGTACAGTTCTTCTGTGTATTCTTGCCATCTCTTCTTAATATTCTGCTTCTCTTAGGTCCATACCATTTATGTCCTTTATCAAGCCCCTCTTTGCATGAAATGTTCCCTTGGCATCTCTAATTTTTTGAAGAGATCTCTAGTCTTTCCCATTCTGTTGTTTTCATCTATTTCTTTGCACTGATTGCTGAAGAAGGCTTTCTTATCTCTCCTTGCTATTCTTTGGAACTCTGCAACAGATGCTTATATCTTTCCTTTTCTCCTTTGCTTTTCGCTTCTCTTCTTTTCACAGCTATTGGTAAGGCCTCCCCAGACAGTCATTTTGCTTTTTTGCATTTCCTTTCCATGGGGATGGTCTTGATCCCTGTCAGAGTCTTTTCCAATGAGTCAACTCTTTGCATGAGGTGGCCAAAGTACTGGAGTTTCAGCTTTAGCATCATTTCTTCCAAAGAAATCCCAGGGCTGATTTCCTCCAGAATGGAATAGTTGGATCTCCGTGCAGTCCAAGGGACTCTCAAGAGTCTTCTCCAACACCACAGTTCAAAAGCATCAATTCTTCGGTGCTTAGCCCTCTTCACAGTCCAACTCTCACACCCATACATGACCACAGGAAAAACCATAGCCTTGACTAGACAAACCTTTGTTGGCAAAGTAATATCTCTGCTTTTGAATATTGCTATCTAGGTTGGTCATAACTTTCCTTCCAAGGAGTAAGTGTCCTTTAATTTCATGGCTGCAGTCACCATCTGCAGTGATTTTGGAGCCCCCAAAAATAAAGTCTGACACTGTTTCCACTGTTTCCCCATCTATTTCCCATGAAGTGACGGGACCGGATGCCATGATCTTCCTTTTCTGAATGTTGAGCTTTAAGCCAACTTTTTCGCTCTCCACTTTCACTTTCATCAAGAGGCTTTTTAGTTCCTCTTCACTTTCTGCCATCAGGGAGATGTCATCTGCATATCTGAGGTTATTGATATTTCTCCTGGCAATCTTGATTCCAGCTTGTGCTTCTTCCAGTAGAAGAGTTGACTCATTGGAAAAGACTCTGATGCTGGGAGGGATTGGGGGCAGGAGGAGAAGGGGACAACAGAGGATGAGATGGCTGGATGGCATCACTGACTCGATGGACGTGAGTCTGGGTGAACTCTGGGAGTTGGTGATGGACAGGGAGGCCTGGCGTGCTGTGATTCATGGGGTCGCAAAGAGTTGGACACAACTGAGTGACTGAACTGAGTGACTGACTGACTGAATATCACTGTAGATGGTGACTGCAGCCATGAAATTAAAAGACACTTGCTCCTTGGAAGAAAAGCTATGACCAACCTGGACAGCGTATTAAAAAACAGAGACATTACTTTGCCAACAAAGGTCCATCTAGTCCATCTAGCCAAAGCTATGGTTTTTCCAGTAGTCATGTATGAATGTGAGAGTTGGATTATAAAGAAAGCTAAGCACCAAAGAATTGATGCTTTTGGACTGTGGTGTTGTAGAAGACTCCTCAGAGTCATGGACTTCGAGGAGATCCAACCAGTCCATCCTAAAGGAAATCAGTAGTGAATATTCATTGGAAGGACAGATGTTGAAGCTGAAACTCCAGTGGTTTGACCACCTGACGCGAAGAGCTGAAAATAAAATATGCACAATGCATTTTAGAATACAAGGGAAAGGGGGCCACAGATTTGTGATGGAAAGTTTATCTCTACTTCATTCATTCAGGGTCCCTCTTGCATAGGAAATTAAGTCATAATCTTAACATATTGCTTTAACATTCTGACTTGAAACTCCCTAAGAGTTTAATGTCTATGTTTTCCTCTTTAATTTGGGAATGGAGGGTCTAAAAATGGTAAAGTAATGCCGACAAAAACATTTTATAAGCAAATAGTTAACAGATAAAGATATTTCCGTAAATCAATTAAGATTGAAAATTTCTGATCCATGCTCCTTTTTGTAACACCTGATTATCCATCTTTATAAAGAGCTTTTGCTAATAGCTATAACATAAATATAGATATTTCATTTAACTGAACTCTTCCTTGTGACCACCTTTAGAAAATACATGAAAGAGATTGTAATCTTTAGTCATCTACTTTTTTTTTCAGCAAGGAAGGGTTATAGTTATCATCAATTAAGCCAAAATTAAAATTTAAGTCACTGTGATACTCTTCCCTGAAATAGTATTCAAGAAAAGATTTATTTGAAATGAGTTAAATTGAAATTAATATACAATTTTATTTTAACAATTGGGTTATATCTTCTAGAGTATTTTAATTATTACACAAGGGAAATGTTTTGAAGTAGAATTTAAATTTCTCTTTTTGATCTTACAAGCTATCTGAATGGAGACTCAAACTGTTAATAAATACCATGGGAGACAGGGAAGACAGAAATGATTTGAACTTTTTAAACTAAAATATCTTCTCCTGGCTTATGTGTCTTTTGTGTAGGAGTCTCATATTATTTACATGAAAATAAAATATGCACAATGTATTTTAGAATATAAGAAATATTACTTGATGCTGCTTGTGAGTAAAACCTGAAATTCTCAAATTAAGTTTGTTTAGATAGTTATTCTTTATTGCATTTTTATAATTCTCATTTACAATTAATTTATCAATCTTATATCACCCACCTTTCTTAATGATTATTATCCCTCTGGCCTCAATAAATTCATTTTCTCTTGCAGTTAAGACAAAAACCATTAACATTATCTGAACAGTTCTGCATGATCCAAACTTTAACTACCGTGTCAGACTTCTCTGCATCTTCCACCACTATAGCGCCAATGTGCAAAAGTTGTTCACCGATAATTTTGGCATGTCTAAACTGGAAATAATTGTTAAATATTACCCAAACTGATTGCTTCATTCATTCATTCATTCATGTAAGAATACTTACTGATCAAATGTTCTGTGCTACACATTGTACTTTGCCTAGAGATATGGTGATGAATAAGATAGATATGTTCTCCATGATCATGAACTACTTTATTCAATAGCTACAAACACATACACACAAGTCTTTTAAAACTTCATGTGTATACACATAAATATACATTTGCATACAAATATATTTAATATATATTTATATATTTAATATAATATATAATCATATATGTATATATATTTATCCTTTGTCCTAATTTACTTTTACCTACATCTTAAGGATCGAAACCTCCATCATTATTTCTTTTTTCTTATTCCTGCCAAATATATTTTTTTTTCAAATTGTAAGTTATACTTAAAATTTACCATCTTTAACCATTTTTATGGCTACAGTTAATTATATTAAGCATTTTCACTTTGTTATGCAACAAATATCCAGAACTTTTTCATCTTGTGAAACTGAAACTCTATACCCACTAAACAACTCTCCATTTTCTCCTATCCAAACCCTGGCAACCACCATTCTTTGTGTTTCTATGAATATGACTACTCTAGAACAAAACCTCATTTAAGTAGAGCATACTGTATTTTTCTTTTTATGTTGGCTTACTTCATTAAGCATAATGTCCTCAAGGTTCATCCATATTATAACATGTGCCAGAAATTCCCTTTTTTCTAAAGCTGAATAATAGTCAATTGTATGTATATACCACATTTATTTATTCATTTATCTGCTAATGAACACTTGGGTTGCTTCTATTTTTTGGCTATTTTAAATAATGCTGCTATGAATATGGATATACAAATGTTTCATGTTGCCAATTTCAAAATTTTTTCTGATATGTACTCAGAAGTAGAATTGATGGATTATATGGTATATGTCTTTAATTTTTAGAGGAACCTCTATACTATTTTCCCACAATGACTGCACTATTTATATTCCCAGTAACAACATACAAGTGTTCCAATTTCTTTACATCCTCTTCAATACTTTATTTTTTTTTAATTTTTTGCTGCATTGGCCTAAAGTTGTTTATAAAATGTAGTTCTTTTAATATCTTTATAATCTATAGTGAAATTTTCTATTTAGTTACTTGGGATTCTGTTTTTCTCTTTATATCCTTGATTATAGCGATGTGTTATGGAAATGTACTGTACAACTTAAAAATCCTTGGGGCATTTACAGATGTTCTTTTTTTAAAGATTTCTAATTAAATTTCATGTATTCATATGGAATATGACTGATTTCACATTTTTGACATTTATAGATACTTATTTTATGAACTAGCAAGCACATGGTCTGAGTGACCATATGCTCTTAAGAAGAATGATTATTCTATATTTATAGGGAGAACTGTGCTATAATATAAATTAGGTTTACGTGGTTGATAATTTGTTCATATATTATAACCTTATTATCTTTTTGAATAGATATTCCAACAATTATTAAGAAACTGGTGTTAAATTTTCAACTTTTAGATTTGTCTTTGTCTCCACTAAGGTTGTTGTTTCTGATGAGTTGACTGTTTCATCATTGTATAATGTCCATCTTTACACTTTAAAATACTCATTTTCTTGAAGAGCATTATTTAGTAATAGAGCCGCTCTAGCTTTCTTTTCGTTATTGTTTCAGTAGTATATCATTTCCTTCATTTAGAAAAATAATATTTCAACCTGTACCTTTCATATTTAATTTGCCTTTTGTACACAATATAGTAAATAATGTCTTGTTCTGGGGATTATATGAATATGAGTCTGGCAATGAGTGACCTGATAAATAGCCCCTAAGCATCATCCAGGTCATTTTTATAGTCTTTTGGGAAGCTAAGAGTGCCAATCAAGATTTTTAAGGGCTGACTGCCTTTTGTACTCACCAAAGATAGTATTTGACAGAGTTATGGCAGGCACCTGTACATTAGGCATTATGTTGTTATTCGTTGAATTGTATCAAAGTCCAGGGATAGAAAGAAATTTGGAAGCTAGAGGAGGTAGCTTGTCTTGGCCACCGCCTCTGACCTTGGTGTGTGGTAGCTCATCTTGGCTGCCGTCCCTGACCTTGGATGTGGGTAGCTTCTCTCGGCTGCTGCCCCTGACCACACACCCAAGGTCAGGGGCGGCGGCCGAGAGGAGCAACCCCACACCAAGGAGCTGTGGCTGCGTGGGCGCAGGAGGGCCAAGGGGAGCTACTCCACGTTCAAGGACAGGAGGGGTGGCCATGAGGAGATACCCCTTGTCCAAGGTAAGGAGCAGTGGCTGCGCTTTGCTGGAGCAGCCATGAAGAGGAACCCCAAGCCCAAGGTAAGAGAAACCCAAGTAAGAAGGTAGGTATTGTGAGAGGGCATCAGAGGGCAGACACATTGAAACCATAATCACAGAAAACTAGCCAATCTGATTACACGGACCACAACATTGTCTAACTCAATAAAACTAAGCCATGCCACGTGGGGCCACTCAAGACCGGTGTGTCATGGTGGAGAGGTCTGACAGAATGCAGTCCACTGGAGAAGGGAATGGCAAACCACTTCATTATTCTTGCCTTGAGAACCCCATGAACAGAATGAAAAGGCAAAATGATAGGATACTGAAAGAGGAACTCCCCAGGTCAGTAGGGGCCCAATATACTACTGGAGATCAGTGGAGAAATAACTCCAGAAAGAATGAAGGAATGGCGCCAAAGCAAAAATATACCAGCTGTGGATGGGACTGGTGATAGAAGCAAGGCCCGATGCTGTAAAGACCAATATTGCATAGGAACCTGGAATGTCAGGTCCATGAATCAAGGCAAATTGGAAGTGGTCAAACAAGAGATGGCAAGAGTGATGTTGACATTCTAGGAATCAGTGAACTGAAATGGACTGGAATGGGTGAATTTAACTCATATGACCATTATATCTACTACTGTGGGCAGGAATCCCTCAGTAGAAATGGAGTAGCCATCATGGTCAACAAAAGAGTCTGAAATGTAGTACTTGGATGCAATCTCAAAAACGACAGAATGATCTCTGTTCCTTTCCAAGGCAAACCATTCAATATCACAGTAATCCAAGTCTATGCCCCAACTAGTAATGATGAAGATGCTGAAGTTGAACGGTTCTATGAAAACCTCAAAGACCTTTTAGAACTAACACCCAAAAAAGATATCCTTTTCATTATAGGGGACTGGGATACAAAAGTAGGAAGTCAAGGAATACCTGGGGTAACAGGCAAATTTGGCCTTGGAATACGGAATGAAGCAGGGCAAAGGCTAATAGAGTTTTGCCAAGAGACGTACTGGTCATAGCAAACACCCTCTTCCAACAAAAGAAGAGAAGACTCTGCACATGGACATCACCAGATGGTCAACACCAAAATAAGATTGATTATATGCTTTGCAGCCGAAGATGGAGAAGCCTTATACAGTCAGCAAAAACCTGACTGGGAGCTGACTGTGCTTCAGATCATGAACTCCTTATTGCCAAATTCAGACTTAAATTGAAGAAAGGAGTGAAAACCACTAGACCATTCAGGTATGACCTAAATCAAATCCCTTATGATTATACAGTAGAAATGAGAAATAGATTTAAGGGACTAGATCTGATAGAGTGCCTGATGAACTATGGACGGAGGTTCGTGACATTGTATAGGAGACAGGGATCAAGACCATCCTCATGGAAAAGAAATACAAAAAAGCAAAATTGCTCTCTGAGGAGGCCTTACAAATAGCTGTGAAAAGAAGAGAAGTGAAAAGCAAAGGAGAAACGGAAAGATATAAGCATCTGAATGCAGAGTTCCAAAGAATAGCAAGGAGAGATAAGCCTTCCTCAGCAATAATGCAAAGAAATAGAAGAAAACAACAGAATGGGAAAGACTAGAGATCTCTTCAAGAAAATTACAGATACCAAGGGAACATTTCATGCAAAGATGGGCTCGATAAATTGTATGGACCTAACAGAAGCAGAAGATATTAAGAAGAGGTGGAAAGAATACACAGAAGAACTGTACAAAAAAGATCTTCATGACCAAGATAATCACGATGGTGTGATCATTCACCGAGAGTCAGACATCCCGGAATGTGAAATCAAGTGGGCCTTAGAAAGCATCACTATGAACAAAGCTAGTGGAGGTGATGGAATTCCAGTTGAGCTCTTTCAAATCCTGAAAGATGATGCTGTGAAAGTGCTGCACTCAATATGCCAGCAAATTTGGAAAACTTAGCAGTGGCCACAGGACTGGAAAAGGTCAGTTTTCATTCCAATCCCAAAAAAAGGCAATGCCAAAGAATGCTAAAACTACCACACAATTGCACTCATCTCACACGCTAGTAAAGTAATGCTCAAAATTCTGTAAGCCAGGTTTCAGCAATACGTGAACTGTGAACTGCCAGGTGTTCAAGATGGTTTTAGAAAAGGCAGAGGAACCAGAGATCAAATTGCCAACATCCACTGGATCATGGAAAAAGCAGGAGAGTTCCAGAAAAGCATCTACTTCTGCTTTATTGACTATGCCAAAGCCTTTGACTGTGTGGATCACAATAAACTGTGGAAAATTCTGAAAGAGATGGGAATACCAGACCACCTGACCTGCCTCTTGAGAAACCTATATGCAGGTCAGGAAGCAACAGTTAGAAACATGGAACAACAAAGTATTTCCAAATAGGAAAAGGAGTATGTCAAGGCTGTATATTGTCACCCTGCTTATTTAACTTATATGCAGAGTACATCATGAGAAATGCTGGGCTGGATGAAGCACAAGCTGGAATCAAGATTGCTGGGAGAATTATCAATAACCTCAGATATGCAGATGACACCACCCTTATGGCAGAAAGTGAAGAGGAACTAAAAAGCCTCTTGATGAAAGTGAAAGAGAAGAGTGAAAAAGTTGGCTTAAAGCTCAACATTCAGAAAATGAAAATCATGGCGTCTAGTCCCATCACTTCATGGGAAATAGATAGGGAAACAGTGGAAACAGTGTCAGACTTTGTTTTTTTGGACTCCAAAATCACTGCAGATGGTGATTACACCCATGAAATTAAAAGATGTTTACTCCTTGGAAGGAAAGTTATGACCAACCTAGATAGCATACTCAAAAGCAGAGGCATTACTTTGCCAACAAAGGTCCGGCTAGTCAAGGCTATGGTTTTTCCAGTAGTCATGTACGGATGTGAGAGTTGGGCTGTGAAGAAAGCTGAGCACCGAAGAATTGATACTTTTGAACTGTGGTGTGGAGAAGACTTAAGAGTCCCTTGGACGACAGGGAGATCCAACCAGTCCTTTCTAAAGGAGATCAGTCCTGGGTGTTCTTTGGAAGAACTGATGCTGAAGCTGAAACTCCAGTAGTTTGGCCACCTCATGCTAAGAGTTGACTCATTGGGAAAGACCCTGATGCTGGGAGGGATTGGGGGCAGAAGGAGAAGGGGATGACAGAGGATGAGATGGCTGGATGGCATCACCGACTTGATGGACATGAGTTTGAGTAAACTCTGGGAGTTGGTGATGGTAGGGAGTCCTGGTGTGCTGTGATTCATGGGGTCCCATAGATTTGGAAAAGACTGAGGGACTGAACTGAACTGAGAGGAGGTAGGTTTTTACTAGCAGTTCAGTATGTTACAAAGAGGTGCAATTGTATCAATGTGCTGGGCTAAATATCAGCCTTGTTTATATGCACTCTTATCTTCAGTAAGTAATAATTTTCTCTTAGCAATCTTTATTTTCTATTTTAATACTGAGGTATCATTCTCCATGTAGTTGGTGTCCATGTTTATACTAATATATTAATTTTGGGTTTCCCTGGTGGCTCAAATGGTAAAGAATCTGCCTGAAATACAGGAGACCCTGGTTCGATCCCTGGATCAGGAAGATCCCCTGGAGAAGGAAATGGCAATACACTCCAGTATTCTTGCCTGGAGAATTACATGAACACAGGAGCCTGGCAGGCTACAGTCAATGGGGTGCAAAGAGTTGGACATGACTGAGGAACTAATATGCTCAATACTAATTTTATTTCATGCAATTATAAAATATCTTACATCTAGTAGGCCATTCTTTTCCTTTGTCCATCTTTTTTAATGGAACAGTTTTCCATTCTTATAAATATTACAATGAATTTCTTGCACTCTTAAAAAATTCAATGAGAATTTTAATTACTATTTCTTAAAATATATAGATTGTTATATAATTGTTATGTTTCCCAAGTGGTTCAGTGGTAAAGAATCTTCCTGCCCAGCAGGTGATTCGGGTTCAATTCCTGGGTCCAGAAGATCCCCTGGAAAAGGAAATTTCAACCCACTCCAGTATTTTTGCCTGGAAAATTCCATGGACAGAGAAGCCTTGTGGGCTACTGTCCACGAGGTTGCAAAAGAGTCAGACACAACTTAGTGACTATTACAACAGCATAGTTGTTATACTTACTTTTATATTGTGCCACTCATGATTAGGTTGTAAATCTTAAAATCATTATAGGAAAAATATCTTATTAATTGTAAGTTTAATTAGCATTTTAGAATACATTTTTAGTTATTTTCTAAGAATGCCTTAATTGTAATTTTTTACCTTGCTTTATATTTTAGATTATTATTCCTGGTACAGGGGTTATTTAATAAAAAATTCATTGGATAGTAACACACATATGAAAAAGTGTATAAATCATACATTTGTACCTTAGTAATCATCACAAGGTTGAATATAATTGTTTAAACTTCATCTGGTCAAGAAATAACACTCCATCTTCTAGTGCTTCCAACTAAACACTGTTCTCTTCCCCACTCAAATACTATTCCAGATTTTATGCCAAAGATTTGTTTTATCCTTCATTGAACTTTATATAAATTAACTCGTATAATAAATAGTATTTGGCCTTGTTTCTTTCATTTAAAATTATGCCTGCAAACTTATCATTGTTTTCTGTGTTACATAACTTCATTCATATTGTGGTTTTGAGATATTCCATTATATAAATGCATGATTATTTTTAAATCTAAATTTGATGTGCTTCCTTAAGATGTTTCTAGTTTTGCCTACTATCACTTATACTACAAGTGTTTTTGTCCATATATTTTGGAACATATATATAATGCATTTTTGTTGGGTGAATACCTAGGATGGAATGGCTGGGTCCCTAGGGGATGTGCATGGATACTATATTAAGATTTCTTCAAAGGGTTGGAATCGATTTATGTTCTGTTTCATTTTTGGTCAGTTTTGGTATTGGACCTTTTTTTTAAGTCCAATAAATAAGTCTTAATAAATGTGTGAATGGGAAATCATGAGCATGTCCATAAGGAGCTTTGGGCTGGCATGATTTAAAACTGGAACTTTATTTTCTCTTCTTGAAACTCTCAATTTTATTGTCATCTGAAAAACTACTGTATTCTATTTATACATATATTAATCTTCCTTCTTTGTTATCTCAATCAGTCTAGGTCAAATCAGGAAAAAGAAACCGTAGAGTAATTTGACCAGGAAAAGTACAGCATAAGGAATTATTGACTAAAGATGGAAATAGAGCAATGAGACATCGACAAGTAAGCAGTAGAGAAAACTTTAAAGATGATAGGAATAGCAAATTTATAAAATAGTAATGGAAATAATATAATATGTCATTAGTCAGAGAGCGGATACAGAACTCCCAAGTAAGAGTTTCTCCCTGCCAGAAATGTGATCCATACTTTGTTTGGGGGGTGGGGGTGGGTGCATAACTGTGAGTAACTGAATGGCAGAAAAATTGCTGTAGTGATGGCAGAACTTGCAGGAAATCCACTCTATAGAATGCCAGGAAAAGCTTTTCGCAAGGAGGTATCTCATTAGAAATTCTGACTACAAAACTGTCTGATGGGGTTGCTGGCAAAAGTTGTTGGCTTTGAGTGGTGATAGGTGCTGTGAATTGAAAGAGCCAGGCCATGGGGAAACTGTGCTTTGCAGGAAAGTGATGCTGGAGAAGCTGCCTGCTGTGCTATATGAGGGCTGCAAAGGAGCTCACCCAAACCAGGAAGCAAAATTTTTTCTCCTGCAATGTCCCTTCATTACCCTTGATTGACAAAACATCATGGCAGCTGGCAAAGAAAAATCACACTTAAAGGGCCAAGATTCATTTTCACAGAGAAGGCAAAAAGGATGAATTTGGTGCTGAAAGGCAATAAATTAATAACTTGAGAAAGCCCTTTCTGCTTTTCTTCCTTTGTTCAGGTACACAAGGATCAAAGTTTTCTCTCCACACTTTGAATTTTGGGCCATCGTTTCTTATCACTATACATAAGGAATATGACTGATTTTTTTTTCCATTGTATGCTCCTTAACTTTCAAAGCAGCTGGAATATAGAAAGAACACATGAATATTTTTGACTTAGTGAGTGAATGCTGAATAATGTAAAGTGCTGTGCTAAGTCACTTCAGTCGTGTTCAACTGTTAGTGAGCTTATAGACTGTAGCCCGCCAGGCTCCTCTGTCCATGGGAATTCTCCAGGCAAGAATACTGCAGTGGGTTGCCATTCCCTCCTCTAGGGGATCTTCTCAACCCAGGGACTGAACCCTCATCTCTTACATCTCCTGCATTGGCAGGTGGGTTCTTTACCACTAGGGCCACCTGGGAAGGTGGCTCAGATGGTAAAGGATAAGGTAATACTGAAATCTATATCTCAATATGATGCTTTTCCCTAAGCCTCTGGACCCATTCACCTGACCACCCTAGTACAAGCTGAACTCACTGTTCTTCAGATCTGCTCCTCTGTGTTTCCTGTGTTAGTAAATGGGGCCACTTCAGGCACAGTGGTCCTATGACTCAACATAGCAACCTAAAGTCTCCTTTTCTCCCTTTCATTCTATGAACTTAATCAGCTAGTCTGGTTTATGCAACTGTTTCTCATTTATTGACTACATTCCCAACCGTTATTTTCTTGGCTCAGGTTCTAGTCACTTGCCCTTTTAGATTATCGTGAAGTTCTCCCTGTTGGCCTTTTTGTCTTTGGTTTTACAAGCCTTTGATTTAGCCCTCATACTATTACCCCAGTTATCTAATAAAATGAAAATCTTACCATGTAACTCCTTCACTTAAATCCTTCAGAGGTTTTCTATCTCTTAAAGTAGTGCTTTTCACCTTGTGATTTCATGAATCCCCAAGTGAATACAGTGACCTGCAGGTCTCATGAAAAGGAGAAGGAATAGAGAGAGGGCTGGATTCTGGGACTCACATTATTTCTTCCTGCTGAGAAGCTTAACTTTGTCTCTTTTACATATCTCGTATAATATTTTGTTTGAATAATGTTTTGCACTCTAAGCAACTACAACAAAAATTCAACCAAACAGTTTTGAAAACAACTGCACTAAAGGATAAATTCCAAATATTTGAAAAGCATACATGGTCATGTACAATCTGGTTTTTGACTAAAATTTAGCCTTTTTTCTAACCCTTCACACCTCACCAAGAAAGCAAAAATCAACCACAGCCATACTTAATTATTTAAATTTCCCTGAATATGTCACATTTTAAAATATGTTCATTATTTTAAGAAGTAAATCTTGAGTCCCTGCTGTATGCAAACTACTATGCCAATTGCTGGAAACATAGTGGTAATACAGATAGAAAAAAATTTCTAATATACAGAGTGTAAGTACATGATAAGTGCTATGGAAGTTAAAAGTAAGATATTGAGGGTAGAGAATTTAGGAGCAATAGTCTTAATTCTAAACATAGAGGTTAGGGACATTCTAATGAAGACAGTGGCATATTATTAAAGCCCCAATATTAGTAAAGCAAGCAGTCAAGACACCTGGGGAAAGAGCTTTCCAGGCAGACAACAGAAAAATGACAATTCTGTCAGGCAAGATCTTGCCTAGAATATTGGAGGTACAACAACAACAAATGTGTGTATAGCAGAGTTGTTGTTCAATTGCCCAGTCGTCTCTGACCCTTTGTGACTCTATGTACTATCGTATGTCAGGGTTCGCTGTCCTTCAATATTTCCTGGCGTTTGCTTAAACTCATGTCCATTGAGTTGGTGTTGCCTTCCAATCATCTCATCTTCTGTCATCCCCTTCTCCTCCTGCCTTCAATCTTCACCTGCATCAGGGTCTTTTACAATGAGTCCGTTCTTCGCATCATGTGGCCAAAGTATTGGAGCTTCAGTTTCAGCATCAGTGCTGCCAATGAATATTCAGGGTTGATTTCCTGTAGGATTGACTGGTTTGATCTCCTTGCTGTCCAAGGGATTCTCAAGAGTCTTCTCCAGCACCACACTTTTATGGCATCAATTCTTAGGTGCTCAGCCTTTTTTATTGTCCAGTTCTCACATCCTTACACGACTACAGGAAAACCCATAACTTTGACTATATGGACCTTTGCAGGCAAAGTAATGTCTCTACAGCAGAGAGAACCAAGCAAAAATTAGTGAGAAATGAGATCATGGATAAGATGGGAACCAAACTATTAAGGACCAAACAGGTCATTGTAACACTTTTGGCTTTTACTCAGAGTGACATGCTGTATGAGATTCTTAGGGCCACAAAAGAAAGTACCACAAGCTGGGTAGATTAAAACAGCTTACATTTATTCTGTCACAATTCTAGTGATCAGAAGTGTGAAATTAAGATTTCAGCAGTGACATTCTCCTTCTACTGTCTCTTGGGGAGGTTTTCTTCCTTGATTTTTCCTAACTGCTGGTGGTGATCTAAGAACCTTGGCATTTCTTGGCCCTTATCTGGATTACTTCAGTTTCTGCCTCTGTCATCACATTACATTCTTCCTGTGTGTGTGTGTCTCTCTTTCGTGCTTATAAAGACACCAGTTGTATTTGTTATCCTCTCTTATAATAAGGATCACTCATATTCAGTTCAGTTCAGTTTAGCTCAGTCGCTCAGTCATGTCCAACTCTTTGCGACCCCATGGACTGCAGCACACCAGGCCGCCCTGACCATCACCAACTCCCAGAGTTTACTCAGACTTGTGTCCATTGAGTCGGTGATGCCATCCAACCATCTCGTCCTCTGTTGTCCCCTTTTCCTCTGCCTTCAATCTTTCCCAGCATCAGGGCCTTTTCCGATGAGTGAGCTCTTCACATCAGGTGGCCAAAGTATGGAGTTTCAGCTTTAGCATCATTCCTTCCAAAGAAATCCCAGGGCTGATCTCCTTTAGAATGGACTGGTTGGATCTCCTTGCAGTCCAAGGGACTCTCAAGAGTCTTCTCCAACACCACAGTTCAAAAGCATCAATTCTTCAGTGCTTAGCTTTCTTCACAGTCCAACTCTCACATCCATATGTGACCACTGGAAAAACCATAGCTTTGACTAGATGGACCTTTGTTAGTAAAGTAATGTCTCTGCTTTTTTAATATGCTGTCCAGGTTGGCTCTCATATTGGCTATATTTTAACATAATGGAAATAGATCATTACAGATGTAATTAGCTTTGTTAATATGACATAGCTAAATTAACAAAGTGCGTCTATAATGACATATTTACAAATAAGTTTATTTTCAGAGGGACTAGAGAGTTAGCAATTCAATTTCTAGGGATACAATTCAACCCATTACACACAGGAAGCAAGAGAATTTTTTTGTAGAAACTACACGATCTATGATTTTAAACACTGTCTTTTTAGCTACTATGTTTAGAGACTGCATATGTGTATGTGTGTACACGTGTGTGTTTGCATGCACGGGGATGTGCTCAGTTGCATCCAACGCTTTGCAAGCCCAAGGACTGCAGCTCACCAGGTTTCCCTGTACATGGAATTATCCAGGAAAGAATCCTGGAGTGGGTAGCCATTCCCTTCTCCAGAGGATCTTCCCAACCCAGGGATTGAATCCAGGTCTCCTGCATTGCAGGCAGATTCTTTACCCCTGAGCCACCACGGAAACCCTTGGAAGCAGGGAGACCAGTGAGGAGATGATGATAATTATTAACAGTGTTGGCCCAAGGTGGGAATAGTTGAGATGATGTAGAAGTGGTAGAATTTAGATATAATTTCAGAGTTAAAGTTGATGGGATTTACAAATAATTTCAGTCTAAGTTTGAAATACATCAGTATAAATAATTTCAACATTTTTGAGATAAATAGAAACATGAAATTGTTAACTTGAGGAGAAGATTAAACAATAGAACCTAGGAGGATAACATAAAGAATTCAACTGAACACAATAAATTTGAGAAATGCTTTAAACAGGTTGCCTGAAAAGTTTTGGTTTATACCTGTTGCCTGTATCGAGTATAACGCAGCATGTCTCTTGGCATTTTATATCTTAACAAAACAGTTCTATTTTAACAAAAGGTTCATATTAGTAGTAATAGTTTACTGTGGCTGCTACAACAAACTTCCAAACAAAACAAAACTGTGGCTTAAACCAACAAAGTTTATTCTTTCAGAGTTCTGGAGGTCAGGGTCGATTCTTAAAGTTCTGAGGAAGAATTCTTTCCATGCCACTCTTCTAGGGTCAGGTGGTTCCCAATAATCCTTGGCATTCCTTGACTTACAGATGCATCACTTCAAACTCTGCCTCCGTATTCACATGGCTTTTTACTCTGTGTATTCCCACCAGGGAAGCCCCTGGTGGTGGTAGGAGAGATGTTTAATACCAGCTGCAAAATACTATGGCCTTGATTGTGCTTGCAAGTTGCACAAAACCCCAGGCCTAAGGTAAGCCAAATTAGTGGAAACTTACAACAAATATAAGCTAGGCATATGGGAAATGTGGACAAAAAATAGCTGAGAAGTCCTGCCAGAGAGTATCAAGACAGTAGTCTGGACACTCTTGCTGTAGTCATTTTAGCACTGAATTTATAGTATAGCTATAAAAAACTTTTTTTTTTTCATTTTATTGTTCAGTAATGCAATAAACACTTTGACAGTAATAAGGTCAAATAAATGAAAATGATTATTTAATTAACATTTAATACTGAAAGTTTGTTTTTTAAGAAAGTTGGTAATGAATGTGTACTTATACAATATAGTTGGCCTTTTCTCATCTACTATTTTGGTGCTATAGAATGAACTCTGTTCCCTCCAAATTCGTATGTTGAAATTCTAATCCCCAATGAGAATAAAGATATAACCTTTAGGGAAGTAAATGAGGTCATAACAGTGAGGTCCGAATCCAATAGGACTGGGGACTTCATAAGAAGAGAAAGTGCAGTCCCAACTTCCCCATAAGGGCCATGCAAGAGCACAAGAATAGCTATCTGAAATCCAAAGGGGAGTCCTCACCAGAAATCAGCCATGCTGGCCCTCTGATCTTGGACGTCCTAGCTTCTAGGATAGTAAAAAATACATTTCCTCGTTTGAGTCACCCAGTCTATGGTATTGCTATGACAGCCTGAGTGGACTGACAGTGTGCCAAAGTGGTTCTGCTGACGACATGTAAATCAGAAGACAAAAATCTAGGTCAAATATGCATAGTTATTTTAAAAGATTTGCTTGATGATAAGGATTTAATGCATGTTTAAGCACTTTCTGGTGTTTGACTTTTCATTTGGATGAGGTTTTTTTTTTTTTTTTTAGATGGAATTTCTCTTCTAAAACAATTTCACTCATTTATAATTTTGAGTTTTTTTGTGCACATGTGAAAAATGAAGTGATACCTCCATTGACAGAAGCATTCCACAGTTAGAGGATACTAGTTTTATATCAAAGACTTTAAATACTTCAGATAGAAAAATCATTAATTTTAATAACGCTTGACATTTATATTCAAATTCATAAAAGTCAAAATGTTGACAATGTATAGTGATCAGATGGAATGACAAAATTGTGGCTATGGTTTATTGTAAATTCAACTGAATGGTTCAACATTTAAAATAGAATGAATTGATACTAGGAAAAGAAATTTTGCTGCAGAAAATCCAAGAGATTAAAAATTGTGAAAGTTACTAAATTGAAAAGTTTGAAATGCATTTACCTATACAGGGAGAAGGCAATGGCACTCCACTCCAGTACTCTTGCCTGGAAAATCCCATGGATGGATTTTCTCATAGGCTGCAGTCCATGGGGTCGCTAAGAGTCGGACACGACTGAGCGACTTCAGTTTCACTTTTCTCTTTTGATGCACTGGAGAAGGAAATGGCAACCCACTCCAGTATTCTTGCCTGGAGAATCCCAGGGACGACGGAGCCTGGTGGGCTGCCGTCTATGGGGTTGCACAGAGTCGGACACGACTGAAGCGACTTAGCATAGCATAGTATACAGGGCTTCCCTGGTATCTCAGCTGGTAAAGAATCTGCCTGCAATGCAGGAGACCCCGGTTTGATTCCTTGGTCGGGAAGTTCCCCTGAGAAGGGATAGGCTTCCCACTCCAATATTCTGGGGTTTCCCTGTTGGTTCAATTGGTAAAGAATCCCCATGCATTGCGAGAAACCTCGGTTCTATCCCTGGGTTGGGAAGATCCTCTGGAGGAGGGCATGACAATCCACTCCAGTATTCTTTCCTGGAGAGTTCCCATGAACAGAGGAGCCTGGCAGGCTACAGTCCATGGGGTTGCAGAGTCAGACACAACTGAGCGACTAAGCACACACACACACACACACACACACACACACACAAACATGGTACATGGGGGTTCCCTGGTGACTCAGCCGTAAAGAGTCCACCTGTAATGCAGGAGATGCAGGTTCAATCCCAGGGTCAGGAATATCTCCTGGAGAAGGAAATGGCAAGCCACTCAAATACTCCTGCCTGCGAAATCCCATGGGCAGAGGAGGCTAGCAAGCTACAGTCCATGGGGTCGCAAAAGGGTCAGACTAAACAACAAGAAGAAATACATGCTACAAATCACATAGTAAATTGATGGTAATTCAAATATTTTGTGTCAGAACTGGTGTTAAATACAAAAAATGTCTCCAAGTAAAACAGTGCTTAATTTGTGTTCATGTGGAGATATTTGAGTCTTTGAAGAATTATTTTGTAAACGAACAAAAATGCCCTTTAGTCGTATTGAATGCTTTTGTAAAGAAGTCCCCTAAATTTTGTGTGTATTTTATCCTCTTATTTTTAGCACTATTTTAAATTTCAGAAGTCCCAGTTAAGATAACTTATGTGAACACTAACGTTAGACATCCGACTGAATGTTTCAAGAAAGCAGTCAGACAGGTGTGTAGGGAATGCAGGAGAGAGGTCTAGGCCATCAGTATATAGATGGAAATTTAAGCCATAAAATAGGACTTTTTCTTCTACTCTGAATGGATAAATCACCAATCTTTATATGTACAATTATAGGCAGTAAAGAATCTGCCTGCAATGCGGGGCATCTGGGTTTGATCCCTGGGTTGGGAAGATCCCTTGGAGAAGGGGATTGCAGCCCACTCCAGTATTCTTGCCTGCAGAATTCCATGGACTAAGGAGCCTGGTGTGTTACAGTCCATGAGACCACAAAGAGTCAGACATGATGAGCAACTAACACCCATGTAATCCTCATTTAACTGTGTATTAAAAACTACTTGTCAATCTGAATGCCTTTATACTAACTCCTTTCTGGAGTGTTGTGTTTTCTAGAGTATTGTTTTTTCATAATAGATTTTCACTTAACCTAGATTAATAGAGCTGTGAATACAGACACAAATATCTAGTACAATAAAATTATGTAACATTCATTTCATATTTTCTCATACTTAATGGGAATTAAAGAGTGGCAATTGCATGTATTATTTTTATGGTTGCATTCTCTAAGCAGTTTAGAATAAATATTAACAGTTTTAACAAAAATTTTGTATTTCATTGCAAGGAAAAGGCTGAGCATATAAGAGGTTTATACCCAGATTTCTATCTGCTTGGTGGTACAAATAAAAAACTTTATCTGAATATTCTGTCAGAAACTCAAAACCAAATGTAGAAAAAGCTAATTACAGTTTCTTGGCCCTTCTAATTATTCTCCAAATCTTCCTTTCTCTTACATTTCTGTTTCTACTTTGGAATCTCCAGTTTTGAATGATCTTAGCTTTAAAATAATAGAATCACTTCAGATACTCTTCATTTTTTCCTAAATGATTCTAGATATCCAGCCTTGCAGTGTACCACAGCAGTAACTCTTATATCCAAGTCTCCCCTCTCTACCCTTTCTGTCCTCAGTTTGTTCTGGCATCCATTTTACATATACTGAATGATTAAAATATGTTGCTAAGTAGTATCTCTGCTTCTGATCTGTCCTACACCCAAAACTTCTTACACAGTGCTATCAGTTTAAACTCTCATAAGAATACCCAAAATATTCTGATAATTACATAATCAGATCACCTAACAACATTTTATGTCTTATGGTCTCTGAAGAAATTTATATTCCTTGAATTATCAATTGAATTTTATTCTAGTTTCTGCTGCTGCTGCTAAGTCACTTCAGTCGTGTCCAACTCTGTGTGACCCCCTAGACAGCAGCCCACCAGGCTCCCCCGTCCCTGAGATTCTCCAGGCAAGAATACTGGAGTGGGTTGCCATTTCCTTCCCCAATGCATGAAAGTGAAAAGTAAAGTGAAGTCGCTCAGTCGTGTCCGACTCTTCGAGACCCCATGGACTGCAGCCCACCAGGCTCCTCTGCCCATGGGATTTTCCAGGCAAGAGTACTGGAGTGGGGTGCCATTGCCTTCTCCATTCTAGTTTCTAATTCTACCTTTTACTATTCTATTTTACACAGTATGGTCTAACCAAACCACTTCTTCCCACATATAATGCACATTTTTTCTCCTCAATTTCATTCCTGAAAAGTTTTTTTCATGCCCACTTCCTCCTTTTCTCACTTTTGCATGTTATAAAGTATGTAATTCGAATGTCACCTGGCCTCAGAATGTCTTGTATAAAATTGAGCCGCTGAGTTATTTTTGTACTTAGTTCTGAATGTTTATTTTTATAAAATCAATTTATATATATGAGCTATATAAGTTCATATAACTTTACGTAACTTACTAGAGTTCAAATCTTTATTCTATTTTCCTTACAGAGCCATTTTCCCTATATATGTTTGTTTATTTTGGTGGTTATTTCCATAACTCCAAAGAACATGTTTTGTTCTTTTATCACTTTAAAAAAATCTAGATTAAAAATGGAAAATTGAAGGCAATTTTTGAAGGTTTTTACCTTCCAAAACCTACATGTTAGATAAATCTTTCTTGGCTGTTACTTGCTTTAACAAAAAGCAAGTCCCTAGATAATGGCTTTCCAGTCTGTCCACAGGCTATTGAATACTCTATTTCAAAGCAACTTCAGTACTGCCTGGCCACCTTTCCTAAGGGTTCTATTTCTTTCCTTCCTGTACTTTTAAGTGTGAGAAGAGACATTTTTTCTAGACTCCCCACAGTAGTAGTAAAAGCAAAATTTTAAATAAGATCAGAGATAACAAATTGCCTTCCAACAGATAGGATGAGAGTCAGCTATTTCTAATTATGGTTACTCTCAGATCCAGTCCCACGATTCAAAATATCTGGGAAATGCCCCTCCTAGCAGGGATGGAGGAGCCTGGTGGGCTGCCGTCTATGGGGTCGCACAAAGTCGGACACGACTGAAGAAACTTAGGGTTAGGGTTAGGGTTAGCAGCAGCCCAGCTCTTGGGCTGCCTTCTATGGTTAATGTCAGCTTACCTTTACAGACTCGGAATGCACTTAGTCTACACTGCTCAGAGTGTAGTTGCAAGAACATTCTCTAAGGCATGGAATGCCTCTCCTCTAAGGCAAGTTATACCTCCTGAAACCTTGTTTTTTCTCTTCAGATCAACAGTCTTAAGACAAATGAAAAATTAGAATATCTTCTTTCTTTAAGAAAGACCCACAGAGTGGGTCTTACAGCCTTTAAGTTGTAATCTCCAGAATATATATTATGCCTGTTATCCAAAAATTAGATTGTTCAGCTATAAATAGTACCTTATGTAAGATAACATATGTTATTATAACAATGTTAGAATTCTAACAATAGAATAACAATGTTCTACTCTAGGTTGAGCTTTTGCAATTATCAGACTCTGATTTATTAACCTTATTCAATTGAGAGTTGGGTATTTTGTTAACCCTTTCTAAAATCTTCCCAATCTCACAGGATGCTATAGACACTCACACATTTTTTAAATAATCAGGTCATAAGGAACATGCTTGGTAGAGATGAAAACCGTAATTAAAAATGAAAGTTTTGCTAAGAGAAATATTATCTGTACAAATGTAACTTTTCTTCTAAAAAGTGGCCTCCTAAGTGATCATATAGAAAATTAAGGTCTCCTGGCTTCATAACACTTTAAACAATTTCAAAACTATATCAGGTTGTTGCTGTATTCTGTATATCTTACGAAAAAGAAAACTATTTACTTAATCATTAGAGTACATTATTTGGTTCTCTATTTTGTAACTTTCTTTTTTTATTTATTTTTGGCTGTGCTGGGTCTTTATTGCTTTGTACCAGTTTTATCTAGTTGCAGTGAGCAGAGCCTGTTCTTCTTTGAGGTGCTCAGGTTTCTATTGTGGTGGCTTCTCTTGTTGCAGAGCCCAGCTTCTAGGCACTCAGGCTTCAGTAGTGGCAGCTCCTGGACTCCAGAGTGTGGGCTCAGTAGTTATGGCACATTCGTTGCTCCAAGGAATGTGGAATCTTCCGGTACTAGGGATTGAACCCGTGTCCCCTGCATTGACAGGCAGGCTCTAATCTACTGAGCCACCAGGAAAGTCTTTTTATAACTTTCTTGTTACAGTTTTAAGGCCCTTGGGACTACTACTTAGAACTTCCAGCTCAAAGGACCGAGTTCTTCCTTAACTTCTTAAAAACTTCAAAAGGAAAATTTGCTATTCTTGTGGCTGAGAAAGGCAGGTGTATAATCTGGAGTTTCCTTTATTCTTGTGTGCAGAGAGGTTGATGCTTGATGGTTGTTACCAGGTGACAGAAGACAATGGAAAAGCTACTTCTTTTTGTCCTTTTCTGTAATAAGACGCTAAAATTGTATAACAAGATGTGGCATACCGAAGTTAGGTGACACTTAAATATGTGTAATTTACCAAGGAAATGTATGATAACACATTCAGTAATGTGGACCTCTCATTCAGATCAAGGTTATAAAATATTCAGGATGTGTGTTTTGAAGAAAGAATGTAGTTAGTAAAATTACCTTAAAAGAAAATATAGTATATGGCATTTTCAAAGTTGATCACAATAATCTCAGAACATTGATATTTGTTATCTAGAAGCAAAGTCAAATTCTCTCCACTGAATCTTCAGTGTGACTCACTTGTAAGCAACAGAAAGTGGCAGAGGTGATGCTGTATATTTCTGAAGCTAGGCCAGAAAAACTAAGAAAGCTTCCACCTGTTTAGCTGGATACTTGGTTTGGATCCTAAACTACATGTATAAAATCCAACTGTATCAAGGCCACTGGAAAAAGTAAAACTAGGTGCCTGACCAAAACTTCTGTAGAGGCCATAGTTGATAGCTAGAATCAATTGCTATCCACTGACTGAAAATATCTCCAGATGATTTCGTGTCCCAGTTGTCAATCGCCTCCCACCTTCAAGAGTTCCCAGGATGGGCTTCCAGATAGCATGACTTCCAAGTCAACCCAACTATAATTCCTGATCCCCCAAGTGTGCTAGCACTGTAATGTGAATTACTTACCAGGAAGTTTAAAATGGTTTGCTACACAGCATAGGAACCACAATAGCAGAACACCACGCTGTGAGGACAAATGGGAGACAGGTGGAACATTCCTAAAGAGGCGCCTGAAATCTGAAGCATCCCTGAAGCCTGATTTGCATGTCCTGTGTTGGAGGACCCAAGGACTGACACCTGACACAGCGAGTGTGGTGGTGGCAGAGCCGAAGTTGTCCCCAGAGGGCCACAGTAGACGTTGAACACTCTCACTGAAGACAGGGGATATAGGACTGTTTTCTGTAGATCAGAGGTAGGCAAAGTGGAAGACATCTTGCATAGAGACTTTTTATGTCCTCTCGAAGATTGCCTGGGAGGGTGAGGAAACTCTGCAGTTAATGTCTGAGAGTGGAGCTGAGATCAAAGTGTCTAGCTGACGAAGAGATACCAGATACATCAAGGGATCTTTGGTTAGGAGGGCCCAGCAGGGAACTTCTGAAGAACCTTGAAAGTTGTCCAGGATAGAAGCAGTTTTAATATCTGTAAGGGCCAGAGAGTTAGAAAGTCAGAATATAATATTAGTACAGTACTATACTACACTATAGTAGTATATATTAGTATAAGAGTATGAGATAAGAAATTTCTTATTTTCTCTTCCTTTTTCTTTCCTCAAAAATTTCAGTTATATTTAGGGCAGAAATTAGAGGAAAAATAAAAAGTGAAAAAAAAAAAAAAAAAAAAAAACCCAGACCTTTTGTAGAAAAGGAGAATTGATCTAGTGGGCCTGCAGTTTAACCCATAGCACCAGCTAAAAGGCAGAGTACGTGGTCCCAGCACAGATGGGTAGCTGTAGTTGTCGGAGTCAGTGGAAGATCTGTTTTGATTCCACTTCCCCTACATTTTCTGGATATTTAATAGGATCATCATTATCAAGAGTGGGGCTGGAGAAGAATATGTATGTTTGCGGAGAAAGAGAAGCTATAAAATAATCATCAGGAAGAGTGACTAGTGTTACTGTTTGATTGTGTGATTGTGCTCGTTGTGTCTGACTCTTTGCAATCCCGTGGACTGTAGCCCGCCAGGCTCCTCCGTCCATGGGATTCTCCCAGGCAAGAATATTGGAGGGTGTTGTCATTTCCTCCTCCAGGGTATCTTCCCAGCGTAGGGATTAAACCTGCATCTCCTGCATTGCAGGTGAATTATTTCCTGCTTAGTGACTGGCATCAATATTTCATTTGAAGTTGGTGATCCAGAATTGAAAGTGATGAAGACTCAGTATGGGGATCTATTACTCTCCAGCCATTGGTTCTTGAATGGACGTATAGTTTAGAGAAACAGCTGGATTTGACAAACTTTGAAGTTTTACCAGATAAGGGTAATGTAAAAAGGGGTGATTTTGATGTGAAGGGGTGATGAAATGTAAAGCCTGGTAAAGGAAAGTAGAAGGCTAGTAGAATAAAACCTGGAGGTTCTGAGCAGTTGGAGTGGGGACAAGAGAGGAAGTGAGTTAAAAAGATAGTAGGTGGTTATCTTAATAAATCAGAGAGAAAATTGAAGCTTAAAATATGTTGATCCATTAGAAGGAAAAGATTGTACTGTATAGAATTATATGTTATATATAAATACACATTATTATATTATAATAAATTATACTATTTAATGGCACCCCACTCCAGTACTCTTGCCTGAAAAATCCCATGAATGGAGGAGTCTGGTGGGCTGCAGTCCATGGGGTCGCTGAGAGTCGGACATGACTGAGTGACTTCACTTTCGCTTTTCACTTTCATGCATTGGAGGAGGAAATGGCAACTCACTCCGGTGTTCTTGCCTGGAGAATCCCAGGGATGGTGGGGCCTGGTGGGCTGCCTTCTATGGGGTTGCACAGAGTCAGACACGACTGAAGTGACTTAGCAGCAGCATACTTATATTATTATATCGATAATGTATTATGTGTAATATTATTATGCATAATAATTATATATTAAAATAATTAGGTTAATCAGCAAATTATAAGTTACCAAGGATATATCACTCAGTTCTTTATATCACATATATCACATATTACAATTTTACACTACATTCAAAAGATATGTTTACACTTTCTGTTTGTTTTTAATGAAAATATTGTTCTACGCAACCTACCTGAATTTTTTTTTTTTTTTGAATGAGCAAATACAATGTCTGTTTTAAATGGCAGCTATTTTGACAGGTATTGAGAAGGCTAGTAATTATAAATCTTTTTAAATTCTTCAAAAATTGTTTGTTGTTTAACTGAAATGAATTCACATACTGCTCTCCATTACACACACACATTCTGATACATTCATCACCATTTAAGAAAGATGAAAAACAATCAGAGAATTAATATACAGAATTGCATTCCCTCTCTCAGTATAAATTATAATAACTACAAAAGAATATATATGCAATATTTAGTATTCTGTATTCTTTTCCAGTTCTTCTTTTTAAGTGATTTAATTTATTCACCAAAGCCTGCAATTTTCAGATTATTTATAGATACAGAAGCCATTAAGCCTTGCTGCATAAATGGTAAATAATGACACCATGAAAATAATCCTTTAATATTACTTTATGAATATGTATGATGTTATTGTGAGTAATATTCATTTCTCAAAACTTCCTATAAATGGGATAAGTACAAATAAAACAAGTGGAAGGTACCCAATCATATTGGTTTTGTATATACTTTCTATATAAACAATTTATATAAATATCCTTTTAACTTTTTGAAATTTTAGTTCTCTTGTACTTGTTTTAAAAAATAGCTTATAAATTTCTCTTTGCTACTAAGTAGTAGAAAAGAAGAAAAATCATATTGTAGTGTAGGTGAATGCTGCCAAGTGGAAATTCAACTTCTTTCTTTACAGTTTTTAGGAATAAGTTTCAGATATTTAAAAAAAAAAAAAAAGCAAGCCCAAATCTACCACCTGCTGAATTGCATACTTCAAATTTGAATGTAGTTAAATAAGAATTTTATTTTCAGTATTGCTTTCATTATTGACTTTGAATCCCAACTATACTGAGAGATTTAAAAGCATTTTTATTGTCAAAAATGTGATACTTTGTTAGACCTGGATGCATCATAAAAGCTGAATTGTTATAGTATTCCTTTATGAAAACTTGTTTTTCTCAAATTATAATTATTAGATACCTATTATAAATGCCATACATATCAAAAATGGCAAAATGATTTTAAATTTGCTCTGGAACATGGTTTATGAATTTAAATTGCCCAACTTCTGGTAGATATGGACTCTTTAACAGGAGACAATCCCCACTCAGAGTTGTCTACTTTTGTTTTTTCACTAATTATCTAAAGTGCAATAAATTTGGTAGAAATATATGGTTAAATATAGGCTTCCCTGGTGGCTCAGATGGTAAAGAATCTGCCTGCAATGTAGGAGACCTGAGTTTGATCCCTGGCTCAGAAAGATCCCCTGGAGAAGGAAATGGCAACCCACTCCAGTGTTCTTGCCTGGAGAATTCCATGGACAGAAGAGCCTGGTGAGCTACAGTCCATTGGGGTCACAAAGAGTGGGACGTGATTGAGGGACAACACTTTTATGTGGTTAGATCTGTCATATGAGTGTATGTTTCTTGGTTTATGTCTAATCACAACAAAGATTTGGAGTGATGGACATTAAAGCCCCCACGGCGTGTCACAGCTCCTGGGTCTTGGACAGACCGTGTTATAGCTCTCAGGTCTTGAATGGACCATGTTATAGCTCTAAGACAAATCAGTGTTACAGCTCACTGTTACAGCTCTATTTTATTTAGAAGATAGAAGAAAAATCCATCTTCGAGGTGTGAGGGCACGTTGATCCAAAGATGCAAAGAGAAGAGCGCCCCAGCGCGTGGGAGAGAGAGAGCGAGCTAGGTTTGGCTTCTCTGTTTATATGTTTTTCTCTCCCTGGGCCTGTCCTATGTAAATTGGGCCAGCCAGGAGTGTTGTTTGTTTTATCTGAGGTCCTCACTCTGGTCCTCGGACCTTCCTTTGTTCTATTTTCGCGGGTTTTTCCCTTCCTTGTCTTTTAGCCACTGCCATTCTGGACTCCTTTTCCCTATTCTACCTACCTAACAGACCTTATTATGGTTAATAACAATAACAATTAATGGGATATCCTTCATGAAAAAGTCTTGTATACAATTTTAGGTAAGTAATATAAATAGCTATTTTGACAAATAGTAGGATAGATTTTTAAATTATTACTTTATATAAAGAAAGGCTTTCAACAAAGCAATTACACCCCCCTTTTGAAACAAAGTAATATGATATTTTAAAAGAATATATACTTTCAACATTTTTTTCTCAATACAGTTCCTTGCTTTATTATCTTTTTCAAAAGAGTAAATTCAGTGTTTGAAATTTCAGACCCAGGGGAATGATATCTTAAAAACAAAACAAACAAAAAAAACAGCTGTTAAAAAAAACACACTCGAGTAAATGTGAATATGGGGAGAGAGAAGGACTTCCTCAGGAAAATCTAATTTTAATCTTGCTGCTGAGTCACTTCAGTCATGTCCGACTCTATGCGACCCCATAGACGGCAGCCCACCAGGATGCCCCATTCCTGGGATTCTCCAGGCAAGAACACTGGAGTGGGTTGCCATTTCCTTCTCCAATGCATGAAAGTGAAAAGTGAAAGGGAAGTCGCTAAATCGTGTCCGACCCTCAGCGACCCATGGACTGCAGCCTGCCAGGTTCCTCCATCCATGGGGTTTTCCAGGCAAGAGTCCTGAAGTAAGGTGCCATATCTTGGGCTTCAGCATTTACTTGCTTTGTAAATTTGAAAAAAGGTGCTTACTTTTTATGGAACTTTAGTTTCTCTTTTAATATGGAGAACATAATATCTAACTTAAAGGTTGTTTTGCGGATTAGAAGAAAACTGTAAAGAGTGTATGGCAGAGTCCTAGCATAGAGAAGACAGTGGGTGCTAGTGATTTCCATTTGCAGTGTTCTTGAAATTATCTCATAGATATGGCAACCTTACCTACTTCACAGCTTTACTTCACACCAAAGAGTAGGGTGAGTTAACGCTTTAAACCTGAGTGTGTGTGTGTGTGTGTGTGTGCGCACGTGCGCAGTGGTGTCTGACTCTTTGTGACCCCATGGACTGTCTATGGAATTTTCCAAACAAGAATACTAAAGTGGGTTGCCATTTCCTGGGATCTTCCCAATCCAGGGATTGAACCTGTATCTCTTGCATCTCCTGCATTGGCAGGCATATTCTTTACCACTGTGCCACCTGGGAAACCCCAAAGCCGAGTAGTGGCTGAAAAATTGCCTGTCCCTTTATTAAAAAAGGTAGGCAATCTGGCTTAATGTAATCACATTTAGGTATCATAATATCTCAATATAAAATTAATACTACGCTAGAGAGTTTAAAGTAATGGCATTAATGATGACAATTTGAAAATAAGGAAATTAGTATGGCAGGTGTGATGAAAGCTTTCAAACAATAATAGGACAGTTTCCTATTATTTCTGTATATCAGCAATTATACTGTATTGAGGCTTAATTACTGTGACATCTTGTGCTTCTCTTCCACAAAAAGGATAAAAAAAAGAGGTGATATTATCTTTTTTTACTGGAGGGGATAATAAGGCTTAGGAAAATTAAGTCACATAGCAAGGTCATTAAACTCGATAGGACTTTACTGCTTCCTCAGTTCTTTCTTTGCTTCTTTGTATCACCAGCCCTTCTCAGCCTTAGTAATAACTTAAATGACATGCAATCAGAAAGACCTTCCCTAGGAAAATAAAGTAGTTGTCTTGTATTTTTGATCACACATTAGTATTTTTCATCGTATTTATGATGTTTTATAATGGTTTCATTTACATAATTACCTACTGTGTCTTTCTGACACTCCAATGTAAATTTCCTCCGTCTGGTGGAAGACTGGTGGAAAGTTCCTAGTTTTTATCTTACTAATTATTGTATCCTCAACTTTTAAAGAGTACTTAGTATATAGTAGGTCCTCTACAAATATCTGTTTGAAAGAGAAAAGGAAGGAAAAAAGTGATTTATTTCCTTTTATTTGTTATAAAATGTAGTGGACTAAATGGTAACCCCAAACATTTTAGATTCTAACCCCTGAAAACTGTGCATGTTACCTTTCATGATAAAATTTATGCTAAATGAGCTTAGATTAGCCACGTGTGCCTTAACTGCCATCACAAGGGTTCTAATTGGAGAGGCAGAGAGAGATCAGACACCAAGGAGAAAGTGATATGAAAACAGAGACAGGGAACAAATTGATGGGGCTTCAAGCCAAGGAATGCCAGTACCGAACATAACCTGAGGAAGAGAGGAATGGATTTTCCCCTAGAACCTCCAGAGGAAGAGTGTTCCTGTCAATACCTAGATTTTGGCTTAACAAAACTGATTTTGGACTTCTGGCCTCCAGAATGCAAAACAGTAAATATCTGTAATGTTAAACTACCTACCATTTTGTGGTAATTTATTAGACCAGCCATAGGAAACTAACACATATACTATTTAAAACATAGAAAAAAATAAAAATAGTAACTTAATTCCTATATGTTCCTACCAAATATAATATTAATATTTATCATACATGATTCAGATATTTTTAGAAACAGTGAAGCTACAGTAGTACTCTTTCCATGCCACCCAAACTCCCCAAGGGTAGGCACTACCTTGAGGTAAGTGTGAATTCTTCCTATGCATGTTTTCATATTTCACTAGACATTTATGCATCTCTAATCAATATAAGATTGTGTTAAAATTTATGTCACTCTTAACTTTTACATAAATAGTGGAGTAGGAAATGTCAACCAACTCCAGTATTCTTGCTTGGAAAATTCCATGGACAGAAGAGCCTAGCAGGCTACAGTTTATGGGGTTGCAGAATCAAGACAACTGGGCAACTGAGCTCACACACACATTTATGTCTATATGCAATGTTTAGTCACTAAACATTATGTTTCTAAAAATTTTTATCTAAATGTCTATTCTTCTAGTTCACTCATTTAAAATGTAAGACCATTTTGTTTAAGACCAAACATCTATTTATTTTCTTTTAATGAATATTTATGTGGTTTCTAATTTGTTTTCATTGCAAACAATGCAATTAACATCTCTGAACAGGTTTTCTTGTATATTGTTTGAGACTTCATCTAGCAAATATTCTTAGAAATGGTCCTGTTGAGCTGTTGGAAAAGTACATATTCACCTCTATTGGCTACTGGCAAATTGCTATACAAAATGATTATACCATTATATAATTCACTGTGAGTTCATGGCTGTTTCTATTTCCACATTCTGTGTGAAATGGTATCTCAATTTTAAAAACATTTTCATTTCCCTACTTACAAATGATATTGGACTTTTGCTAATCTGATTGCTTGCTCTTTGGATTTTTGAATTTTTCAATGAATATCCTTTGGCCCTTTGTGTGTATATGTGTGTGTGTGTGTGTGTGTGTGTGTGTGCTGGGAGTGGGAGGGGGTAGATATGTTACTATTTTTAGCAGTTTTTTATATATTATGAGTAATACTTTAGTTTTATGTTCAAAATGTCTTCTACTAATCTTCTGTCTATGATTTACTTTTTATCAGGTCTTTTCTCATATGTGTTTTTTTTTTTAATTTTAATGAAGTCAAATCTACCTTTCTTGTAATTTATGAGTTGTTTTGCATGTGTGTTTCATAAAAGCTATCCCGTTATATGTTTAAAACATTAAAGCTTAGTTTTCTGCAATTAATCCCTTAAACTTTCTGGAAATTACTTTGTGAGTGACAGAGTAAATATTTCATTTATTATTTCCACATGATTAGAAAAATGTGCCTCCATATTTAACTGAATTATTGTGAATCAATTCAATGGATAATGGGCAACTAAAAATACAGGCTAAAGAAGTTTCAAAATTAAAAGAAAAATGTGGTGCCCCAAATAACTCCATAACTGTTGAGTTTAATCCTCTGCCTTTTGAAGCAATACTCTAGGACACTCCAGGCATCAGCACACATTCATCTTTGGTTCTGTTGTTGACACACAAGATCTAGACTTAAACAGAAAACGGTGCTTGAGAAAATATAAAAGTTCATCTCTAAGTCAATGTTTAGACAAGCATCTCTCTTGAATTCCATACTAATTATAATTCAACCTACAGGAAAGTTTTATACTGACAAGTGGTTATAGTGATTTCTAAATGTCAAATCTGCTGTGGTAATGCTGACTTCATTCACTCAGGTTTCCGGTATAGGTAATAGTATCCTGAGTGAGAAAGTCAAGGTTCCTGAACCAAGCACAACAAAGGGGGAAGATAGACTATATAATTAGGTACATTAACAAATAAGAGTTATTTTAATAATCAGTATATGCTATGCTGCTGCTGCTGCTTCTAAGTCGCTTCAGTCGTGTTTGACTCTGTGCAACCTCATGGACTGCAGCCTACCAGGCTTCTCCGTCCATGGGATTCTCCAGGCAATAACACTGGAGTGGGTTGCCATTTCCTTCTCCAAATAGATGCTATACATAACATAAAACCAATTGATGTAATAGAGAGGGATGAGGGTAAGATTCTTAGGCAGGATGATCAGGAAAAAAGTTCCTGAAGGGAGTAACAACTGATCTGTGACCTTCTTGACAAGAAGGAGCCTATCATGCTAGATATGGGGACAGATGCTCTAGGATGAGGAAGTAACATGTACAAATAACACATATGAACGTGCTCGAGGAAGAATAAGAAAATTAGTGTGACTGGAACACAGGAAGCCATAAAGACAGAGTCAAAGAGGTGTATATGTGTAATACTAATTTTACTCTAAGTGTAGGATAAAAACCTGGAGTGATTTTAGGTAGGGATGTGGATTGGTTTAGTTCGTGTTTCAAAAGACACTTCAGAAGGCCTCTTGTTTAGCTCAGTCAGTAGAAATGAGATCCTAAGAGACCACTCAAGATAATAATAGATGAATGTATTATAAGAGACAAAAGTGGCCTGAGTGACCAACCAGGATGTTTTTGTAGATTTTATAGTATTCTGGCAAAAATATTGAAGTCCTGGGCTAATGTTGTTTGTAGTAATAATATAACTACACATATTTGATAAATATATATATATATATGTTAGAGTTAAATATTTTATATATACATATATATATATTTTTGAGATAATTTTTCAAGGTAGAACAAGGATGACTTTTTAATGAAGGAACAATGGATGTGGAAGGAGGGAAAGAAGGAAATCTAGCATGGCTTTGTGGTTTGGGACTTAAAACAGTGTTGTGAATATATCATTTACGACCATGGATAAAATGGAAGAAGGGCATATTTTTGTAGACATGAGGTAGATGATAATTAAGTTCTGTAATATTTCTGTCATGATATGCTTATTATTTATTCAGGTAAGAAGTGACAATAAGCAGATGATCAATTTAAAAAAAGTGTATTTCTACTCTTTTGCCCTAAACCATCTGATAGTGAACACAGTTTTATTTACAATAGCATAAAAATAACAAAATGCATAAGAATTAATATGGCAAAAGTAAAGCAAGACTTTTTACAATATAAACTATAAAATATTAAAAGAAATTAAATGAAAATAAATAAACGGAAAGCAATTCTATGCACAAGACTGAATATTAAGATGACAACATTCTTTAAATTGGTCTACAAATTTAGCATAATCCTTATTAAAAATCCCAAAGGCTATTACTCCAGATTTGGAGTAGTAGATACTTAAAGTTGTTTGGGAATACAAGGGGGTAAGAATAGCCAAAACAAGTTTTATAAAGAGTAGCAAAGTTGTCTGACTCATAATTCTCAGTTTCAAATTCAGTTACAAAGCCACAGTAATCTAAACATCACTAGGATGGATATCTTGATCAACGAGATAGAATTGCAATCCAGTAAATAAATCTATACATCTGTAGTCAGCTAGTTGACTTTTGATAAGGATAATTTAATAGGGAGAGAACAGTCTCTTCAACAAAAGATGCTATTACAATTGGATATTCACTTGTGGAACAATGAAACTGGACCCCTTCAGACCAAAACAAAAATTAACTCTAAGTAGGTCAAAGGCTTAAATGTAAGATACAAATCTATAAATATCAAAGAATGATCCATAGGGATAAGTCTTTGTGACCTTGGATTCAGTAATGCTTTCTAAGTTAAATAAGTTGGTCATCATAAAAATTAAATACTTTTGTGCATCAAAGTGTAAGGAATGCAAAGACAACCCATAAATGAGAGACTATTTTTAAATGAAATAACTGATAAAGATCTATATGAAGACTAAATTAAAAAAAAACTTGTAAATCAACAACTAAAAAACAAATAAAAATAGGGAAATGGTAGGAATGGGTGTTTTGCTTGATAAAATGTACAATATGTGCATGAAAATTGCTCAACATCATTTGTCTTTAGGAAAATGAAAACCAAAACTACAGTAACTACAGTATTTGAATAACTACATTCAAAAAGATGGACAATAACAAATGTTTATGAGCATGTGGAGAGCTTAAGTTCCTAATATACTGTGTTGATAATATAATGGTGCAACAGCTGTGGAGTTGTGAAAAGCTAAGAATCACGTCTTTACATGACTAGGCAACTTCTACTCTTGGGTATATTCCTGAGAATAAGAAACACCATAGGCACCCCCCACCCCCCCGCAAACACACACAAACCACTTGCATGCAAATGTTTAGAGTAGCATTATTTATAATAAACAAAATGTGCTTTAAACAACCTAAATGTCCATCAAACAATGTGTTGGTAAATATGATATATCTATACAATGGGATATTAGTAATTATTAGAAGAAATTAGTGATACATGGAGGAACTACCTTAGCTACAACATGGATGAACTTGGAAGATATTACCTAAGAGAAAGGAATTAGTCACAAAACACCACCTATTATATGATTCCCTTTATATGTAATGTCCAGAATGGGAAAAGATATACATAGGGAGAAGGTAGATTAATGGGTTGCCAGGAGCTGAGGAGAGAGGGGATTGGAAGTAACTGCTAATTGGTACTTGGTTTCTTGGGGGGGAATAAAATATCCTAAAATTAGATTATCATAATGGTTTTACAACTCTGTGAATATAGTAAAAATGTTGACTTGTGTATGTTAAATAAGTAGATAGCATGGTATGTAAATCTTATTGCAATAAAACTGCTAAAAAATAAAAGAAAAAACTGGAAATAAGATCTACAATATGAATATTATCTAAACAGAATTTTCTTTTTTAGAAATATGACTGCATAAAGCCTTTATACATCTTTATATAATAATTAAGACAAATGTTCATAGAAATATTTCATGCAATAATATCATTTTCAGTGTTTGCAGGTTTTAGAAACTTCTCTTAAAAACATTACTTCCATATTTGAAAGTAAATGCAATGAAAAGGATGTGAGATAGGAAATAAGTAACTGTTCCTGTTACACTGCTTTGACAATAGCAAAAATCATTGATAAAATCTCTTCATACATTTCTGTACAGAAAGCATGTATTTATGAATAATGGGTGACATACAGGTGCACTTAATATCTAAATACCAGTATTACTTAATGTTTAAGAACACAGTCCTCAGAGTCAACTTGCTTTGTTGTCTTTGAAAACAGCAACAATCAAAAAACATGATTCAAACAGAATATTTTGCAGAATGAATTTTTTTATTCATATGAAACAGAAATAAAAATAACTTAATTTCTTCCTACTGCTAAATCCAATCAATCAATTTACTGTATTTAAATGCAGTGTGAAAGCATTTGGCCAAATGCCTAAATGCAATAGGAAGAGCTGCATTTTTATGTATGCTAAAAGGGCCACGCAGTATTTACTGCTAATGAAAGGAAGAAAAATTTCTACTGTAGAACATTGACAATTGTTAGGAATAAAAATAACTGAAAGTCCCAGCCTTTCATATATATTCATATATATGAATATCTGCAGAGATGATGAAAACCTCCATGCCTACAAGAAATAATAGCAAGGTCACTTATTGAAAAAAATTAATTTTAGGGTGAGAAAAGGTGAATTTAGCTGGAAGATACTTGAGAGAAAAAAATAAATTAGGAAACATAATCAATAGATAAAGGGTAGGAGGTCATTAACCACAGGCAATGCTGATTTTTTTGTGTGAACTTAAAATGAATACTATGTAGATTCTTTTTTGAAGTATATTTTAGCTAAAATATTATAAACTATTCAGAAACGATGTAAGTACAATTTATAATTGAGTCCCTTCACCTAGAAATATTTCAAAAAATTATTCTGAAGGTCAAAATATAACAGCTCTGATGAGCATATGAGAGTAAGAGCATCAGTAGAAACTCATGTTCAAAACATGAAGGACTAAATAAACAGTTCCAATGGCCTTAACTTGCTATGTTGCTATTTGTATTTGATCTCTGAACAGCAAGGCACCATGTGACTCAAAGAAGCAAATACTGTGTCATCTAGTGCTACATTTACCATAGTACATCAAGAAAGGACTTTAGCACCTAACATGGAACGAAAGTTTATCCATTTATCAGAGAAGTTATATTTTAGAAAGTTTTTATGTACAAAGCAATTGAGTATAACTAACTGAACAAAGCTAGTGGAGGTGATGGAATTCCAGTTGAGCTATGTCAAATCCTGAAAGATGAAGCAGTGAAAGTGCTGCACTCAATATGCCAGCAAATTTGGAAAACTCAGCAGTGGCTACAGGGCTGGGAAAAGGTCAGTTTTCATTCCAATCCCAAAGAAAGGCAATGCCAAAGAATGCTCAAACTACCGCAATATTGCACTCATCTCACATGCTAGTAAAGTAATGCTCAAAATTCACCAAACCAGGCTTCAGCAATACGTGAACCGTGAACCTCCAGATGTTCAACCTGGTTTTAGAAAAGGCAGAGGAACCAGAGATCAACTTGCCAACATCCTCTGAATCATGGAAAAAGCAAGAGAGTTCCAGAAAAACATCTATTTCTGCCTTATGGACTATGCCAAAGCCTTTGACTGTGTGGATCATAATAAACTGTGGAAACTTCTTCAAGAGATGGGAATACCAGACCACCTGACCTGCCTCTTGAGAAACCTGTATGCAGGTCAGGAAGCAACAGTTAGAACTGGACATGGAACAACAGACTGGTTTCAAATAGGAAAAGGAGTATGTCAAGGCTGTATATTGTCACCCTGCTTATTTAACTTATATGCAGAGTACATCATGAGAAACGTTGGGCTGGAAGAAGCACAAGCTGGAATCAAGATTGCCAGGAGAAATATCAATAACCTCAGATATGCAGATGACACCACCCTTATAGCAGAACATGAAAAGGAGCTAAAGAGCCTCTTGATGAAAGTGAAAGAGGAAAGTGAAAAAGTTGGCTTAAAGCTAAACATTCAGAAAACGAAGATCATGGCATCTGGTCCCATCACTTCATGGGAAATAGATGGGGAAACAGTGGAAACAGTGTCAGACTTTATTTTTCTGGGCTCCAAAATCACTGCAGATGGTGACTGCGGCCATGAAATGAAAAGACACTTACTCCTTAGAAGGAAAGTTATGACCAACCTAGATAGCATATTGAAAAGCAGAGACATTACTTTGCCAACAAAGGTCCTTCTAGTCAAGGCTATGGTTTTTCCAGTAGTCATGTACGGATGTGAGAGTTGGACTGTGAAGAAAGCTGAGCGCTGAAGAATTGATGCTTTTGAACTGTGGTGTTGGAGAAGACTCTTGAGAATCCCTTGGACTGCAAGGAGATCCAACCAGTCCTTTCTAAAGGAGATCAGTCCTGGGTGTTTATTGGAAGGATTGATGCTAAATCTGAAATTCCAATACTTTGGCCACCTCATGTGAAGAGTTGGCTCATTGGAAAAGACTCTGATTTTGTGAGGGATTGGGGACAGGAGGAGAAGGGGACGACAGAGAATGAGATAGCTGGATGGCATCACTGACTCTATGGACGTGAGTTTGAGTGAACTCCGGGAGTTGGTGATGGACAGGAAGGCCTGGAGTGCTGCAATTCATGGGGTCACAAAGAGTCGGACACGACTAAGCGACTGAAATGAACTGAACTGAAACCAAAAAGAGATGCACATTATTCTTCGTTGGAAAAACAACACCCTTTAAATTTTTTTCCTTAATAGATTTTGTCTTTTACAGTAATTTTAGAGTAATAGCAATAATGAGTACAGAGGTACAGAGGTTTCCCATATATAACATATATATATATATATACACACACATACACACACACACACACACACACACACACACACATATATATGCAATTCATTGGGTCACAAAGAGTCGGACACGGCTGAGCGATTGAACTGAACTGAACTGATACACACATATATATAGCCAATTCATTATGTTAAATTAATGAACCTATATTAACTTTGTATCATTTAAAGTCCATACTTTACCTTAGGGTTTACTCTTGGTGTTGCAAATTCTACAGGTGTGAACAAATGTATAAGGGGATATATCCACCATTATAGGATCACACAGAGTAATTTCACTGCCATAAAAATCCGCTGTTTTTGCCTATCCATTCCTCTCAACCCTTAACCCCAGAAAACCACTGATTTTTTATCATACTGTCTCCATAGTTTTTCCTTTTTAGAGTGTCTTGTGGTTGGAGTCATATAATACTGTAAACTTTCCAGACCGGCTTTTTCACTAGGTAATGTACGTTTATGTTTCTTCTATGTCTTTTCAGGATTTGATAGATCATTTCTTTTTAGTGCTGTGTCACATTCCAGTGTTGCCACATTATTATTACCCATTCATCTACTGAAGGTTATCTTCCAGGTTTTGGAAAGTATGAAAAGAACTGCTGTAAATATCTGCCTGGTGGTTTTTATGTGGACATGTGTACTCAACTCATTTGGGTAAATACTGAGTAGGATTGCTCTATCACATAGTAAGAATGTGTTTAGTTTTGTAAGAAATCATCAAACTATCTTCCAGAGTGGCTATACTATTTTGCATTCCAACAATGAATGTGAATTCCCATTGTTCCACATTCTGGCCAGCATTTGGTGTTGTCAGTATTCTGGTTTGGGGCATTCTAATAGGTGTGTCATGGTATCACAATGTTAATTTGAAATTCTCTGGTGATCTGTGATGTAGAGCATCTTCTTATGTCCTTATTTTGTATTTATGTATCTTCTTTGTTGATGTGTCTATTAAGGTCTCTGAGCCACTTTTTCATCACAACAAGATTGCTTTCTTGTTGAGTTTCAAGATTATTTGTATGTTTCAGATAACAGTTCTTTATAAGATGTGTCTTTTGCAAACATTTTCTCCCAGTTTGTGGATTGTCTTTTTACTCTCTTAACAGTGTTTCTCAGAGAGCAGAAATAATTAATGAAGTCCAGCTTGTGGATTATTTTTATCATGGATTATGGCTTGCTTATATATTTAAAAAAAACTACATTTAAAATCATCTAGGTTTTACTCTACTGTCTTATAGAAGTATTACAGTTTTGCATATTACATTACATTTAGGTCTGTGATCCATTTTGAGTTAGCTTTTGTCATGTGTGGATGTTCTGTTCCAATACCATTTTTCAAAAAGACTATTTTTGGTCCATTTCATTGCCTTTGCTCCTTTGCTAAAGATCAGTTTTGTTAAATATCAGTGGGGATCTAATTCTGGGTTTTCTATTCTGTTTTTCACTGGCCTTATAGATCAAGTTGTGAATAATAAACATCTTGAAAATTTTTAGTCTTCCTATCCATGAACATATAATATTTCTCCATTTATTTAGTTTTGTGGTATGTCTCATCAGAGTTTTGTAGTTTTCCTGTACAGATTTAAATATGTTTTGTTAGATCTAAGCCTAAGCATTTCATTTTCTTGGATACTAATGTAAATGGTATGGTGTTTTTTTGTTTCAAATTCCTCTTGTTCATTGCTAGTATATAGGAAAGCAACTTAACTCTATATATTTATAACTCTATATCCTACTACTTTGCTGTAATCATGTTATTTCCAGTAGGTTTTTAAAATGTTTTAGAATTCTTTCAGATTTTCTATATATACAGTTATGGCAACTGCAAAGACAGTTTTATTTTTTCCTTCACAATCTGTACATATTGTACTTCATTTTCTTGTTTTATTGCATTAGCTAGACTTCCAGTACAATGTGGAAAAGCAGTGGTGAGAGAAAACATCCTTGCTTTGCACTTGATCTTAGTGAGAAAGTGTTGAGCTCCTCGCTAAGTATGATGTTATTTGTAGGACTGCTTTATAGATACTCTTTATCAAGTTGAATCTCCCTCTATTCCTAGTTTATTGAGAGTTTTTAATATGAATGGGTCTTGAATTTTGTCAAATGCTTTTTCTTCATACATTAATAGAATCATGTCATTTTTCTTCTTTAGTGTACTGATGTGGCAGAGTGGATGAATTGATTTTGGAATTGTGAACCACTCTTACATAACTGGGATAAACAGCATTTGGTCAAAGCCTTATAATTTGTTTTATACATTGTTGGATTCTATGTTCTAATACTTTTCATTGAAGGTGTTTGCATCTCTGTTGATAAGAGATATTGGTTTGTAGTTTTATGTTTGTTTTTTCTTGTAATGCTGTTGTTTGATTTTGGTAGTGGGGTAATGCTGGCATGATAAGATGAGCTAGAAAGTATTCTTTGTGCTTCTATCTTTGTAAGAGATTGCAGAGAACTGGTATAATTTATTCCTTAAATGTTTAGTAGAATTCACCAGTGAAGCCAGTTGGGCTGGCTACTTTCTGTTTTGGCACATAATTAATCATTGATTCAATTTAATTAATAGATAGTTTATTCAAATGATTTCTTCTTGTATGAGTTCTGGAATATTATATTTTTTAAAAGAATTTGTCTACTTCACCTAGGTTATCAAATTTGTGGGCACAGAGTTATTCATATATGTTCTTTATTATGCTTTTAATATTCATGGTTTCTACTGTGATGCTTCAACTTTCACTTCATATATTAGTAATACATGTCCTCTTTTTATATTAGCCTAGCTAGAGGCTTTTGGTTTTGTTGATCTTTTCAAAGAATAGCTTTTTTTCATTGATTTATCTCTATTAATTTCATGTTTTCAATTTGATTTCTGCTCTTTTATTTCTTTTCTTCTGTTTACTTTAGATTAAATTTGCTGTTTTTAGTTTTTGAAGATGGAAACTTAGATTATTGATTTTAGATACTTTCTTTTCTAATATTTACATTAACTGCTATAAATTCTCTTCTTTTGTTGTATACCACAAATATTGATAGGCTAAAAACACTATCTTCTGAATATATTTTAAAAAGCTAACATAGTTCAAATGCAGAGATCAGGTATTTTTAACTTTTAAAGATGTGTGTGTAAATATGTGTGCTTGGTGTTTTTGATTATTATTATTATGTGAGGAAATTGATTGTAAAATTATAGAGTAATAAATGCATGGGTAACAGTGAATTCAGGAATGTGCTTCACATGTTATGATTTTACTCTTTTGGCATTAAAATCAACCTCCTAAGTGGTTTAAGAATTCCTTCTTTCTTTTAATTTTTTTTTTTTTTTTTTTAGATTTTTCATCCAATTTTCAGTTCTACAGCAATTCAAGGGAAAAGAAAAGGTCCACTGATGAAGTATATCCACATTTTATAGGTATCTCTAAAATTACTATGGTAATGTCCCAGACAGACTGAGAACTGAATCTTCCAGGACCAGTAGTTTGAGATTTTCTCCCTTTATTCAAAGTAATCGACTATAATATGGAAAACAATTTTTTGTTGAATTTTATTTTATTTTTAAACTTTACAATATTCTATTGGTTTTGCCAAATATCGAAATGAATCCGCCACAGGTATACATGTGTTCCCCATCCTGAACCCTCCTCCCTCCCCATACCATCCCTCTGGGTTGTCCCAGTGCACCAGCCCCAAGCATCCAGTATCGTGCATCGAACCTGGACTGGTGACTCATTTCGTATATGATATTATACATATTTCAAATCCATTCTCCCAAATCATCCCACCCTCTCCCTCTCCCACAGAGTCCAAAAGACTGTTCTATATATCAGTGTCTCTTTTGCTGTCTCGTATACAGGGTTATTGTTACCATCTTTCTAAATTCCATATATATGAGTTAGTATATTGTATTTGTGTTTTTCTTTCTGGCTTACTTCACTCTGTATAATAGGCTCTAGTTTCATCCACCTCATTAAAGTCGTATTTTTTCCAAATAATCACATAATCAGAGCATTGATTACAATCCACAAACAAGCCTCTCCCTTCTGTCCAGGTTTGATCAGAGTCAGGATGGAGAACTTTCATTGTGAGAATTTTCATTCCTCCAACATGCACTTGTTGACTCATCCACCAGTTATTTTTTGACAGATAATAATTTCAATGTCATGTAAGTCAGTGTTGTATATTAGTAGTTGTCTTTTGGGAAATTATAAAGTGTAAAGTTCTTCAAAATCCTGAAACTTACTTTAAAGATTTTAATTTTGTTAGCAAATTTACCTCTTCCATTGGAGAAAAAACAAAACAAAACTTTCCTGTCTGCTGGAATTAACAGCAACTGTTTTTGAAAGCACACAGAGAATATGCTAGTGATTCAACTATAGGATGTCATAGAAGTATTAAACGATGTGATAATAAGTAGAAATTTTTGATCCTTACTAAAACATTATTTGAGTTATTTTTTCCTGATAAATTATTTATATATAGATAGAGCCTGAAGCAGACTTTGTTACTAAGATTTGATACATCATGTATTCATTATTGAGCTTGCCTGATGACTCAGCTAGTAAAGAATCTGCCTGCAATACAAGAAACCTGGGTTTGATCCCTGGGTTGGGGAGATACCCTGGAGAAGGGAATGGCTACTCCAATATTCTGACCTGGAGAATTCCATGGACTGTGGAAAATTCTGAAAGAGATGGGAATACCAGACCACCTGACCTGCCTCTTGAGAAATTTGTATGCAAGTCAGGAAGCAACAGTTAGAACTGGACATGGAACAACAGACTGGTTCCAAATAGGAAAAGGAGTTCGTCAAGGCTGTATATTGTCACCCTGCTTATTTAACTTCTATGCAGAGTACATCATGAGAAATGCTGGACTGGAAGAAGCACAAGCTGGAATCAAGATTGCTGGGAGAATATCAATAACCTCATATATGCAAATGAGACCACCCTTATGGCAGAAAGTGAAGAAGAACTAAAAAGCCTCTTGAAAGTGAAAGCGGAGAGTGAAAAAGTTGGCTTAAAGCTCAACATTCAGAAAACGAAGATCATGGCATCTGGTCCCACCACTTCATGGGAAATAGATGGGGAAACAGTGAAAACAGTGTCAGACTTTATTTTTGGAGGCTCCAAAATCACTGCAAATGGTGACTGCAGCCATGAAATTAAAAGACGCTTACTCCTTGGAAGGAAAGTTATGACCAACCTAGATAGCATATTCAAAAGCAGAGACATTATTTTGCCAACAAAGGTTCGTCTAGTCAAGGCTATGGTTTTTCCTGTGGTCATGTATGGATGTGAGAGTTGGACTGTGAAGAAAGCTGAGCATCGAAGAATTGATACTTTTGAACTGTGGTGTTGGAAAAGACTCTTGAGAGTCCCTTGGACTGCAAGGAGATCCAACCAGTCCATTCTGAAGGAGATCAGCCCTGGGATTTCTTTGGATGGAATGATGCTAAAGCTGAAACTCCAGTACTTTGGCCACCTCATGTGAAGAGTTGGCTCATTGGAAAAGACTCTGGTGCTGGGAGGGATTGGGGGCAGAAGGACAAGGGGACGACAGAGGATGAGATGGCTGGATGGCATCACGGACCCGATGGACGTGAGTCTGAGTGAACTCCGGGAGTTGGTGATGGACAGGGAGGCCTGGTGTACTGCGATTCATGGGGTCGCAAAGAGTCAAACACGACTGAGCGACTGATCTGATCTGATCTGATCTGTACAGTATGGGGTGTGAAAGAGTAAGACAATCTGGACTAAGAATGAATCTTTTATATATCATTTAATAAACATAGTATCTTATGGTTTTGATATGTTAATATATAAAATTCATGCCTCATATATTCATCATAGATACATATATATAGATATTTAGAGTATATATTACTAAAAGGCACATGGTTATTCTATCTCTATCTGGAGATAGAATATATGGGTATCTATATCTACTAGTAGTTTAAAATTATTTGGAATTCTGCATCTTTCTTTTTAGCCTCATATTGATGTAAGTAGATGCTTCTTCCTAAAGACAGAAATGCTGATGTGAAGTCAAAGGAACGTTAATATCTAATCATATATTTTTCAGGAAAGCACTTGATATTGAACATCATACAAACATTTTGTCATTTACATAGCCAAATGAGATTTGTTGAATAGTGGAATCTAACTGCTATGTAATACATAGGAAAATAATAGGTTTTTTGAAGGGAACATATTAGTTGGAAAGTTTGAATGTCATCTTCATCTCTGACTATCAGTCCACATCTTGCAAGAGAAGCTAAAAATGACAGAATTCTTCCTATTTCTTTTTTCATAGAACATAAGTATGAGGTTTTTAATCCTAGCTAGTAGGACCGAGGAGAAGGCAATGGCACCCTACTCCAGTACTCTTGCCTGGAAAATCCCATGGGCGGAGGAGCTTGGTAGGCTGCAGTCCATGGGGTCACGAAGAGTTGGACACGACTGAGCGACTTCCCTTTCACTTTTCACTTTCATGCATTGGAGAAGGAAATGGCAACCCACTCCAGTATTCTTGCCTGGAGAATCCCAGGGACGGGGAGCCTGGTGGGCTGCCGTCTATGGGGTCGCACAGAGTCAGACACGACTGAAGCGACTTAGCAGCAGCTGCAGCAGCAACAGTAGGACCGAAGCCTTCCCAGGTGGCACTAGTGGTAAGGAATCCACCTGGCAATGCAGGAGACGTAAGAGATGTGGAGTCAATCTCTGGGTAGGAAGATACCGTGGAGAAGGACATGGCAACCCACTCCAGTATTTTTGCTGAAAATCCCATGGACAGAAGAACCTGGGCATAGGGTCACAAAGAATTAGATATGACTGAACTTAAGTAAGTGTGCATGGGAGCTATGGGGAAAAAAAAAAAAAAAAAAAATATATATATATATATATATATATATATATATAATTAAGAGAGAAACAAAGAAGGTGAAAGAGATGATCCTGTCTTCCCCATTCTGTCATTTATATGTCAGATATATGTACCTATGTCTGCCAATAATTTTGACACTAGCAGATAAAGAGGGAGAACAATCATGGATGATATATTGAATTACTAAATCTGGAAATATCTCCCTCCATATATGTTGTTATATGAGATTCTTTAAAGCCTCTTTCAATTAGACACTTTATTTCTTGCATTTGAAAGCATCTGAACGGATACACCCATCTCATCCTATCCATCTATATGTACTTTCAGATATCCTGGGAAAGCATTTTTTATTGGAACATAATTGCTTTACAATGTTAGTTTCTGCTGTAAAACATCGTGGGTCAGCCTTATGCATACATATATTCTCCTCCCTCTTTAACCTATCTCCCACCCTCCCATCCCACCCATCTAGGCCATCACAGAGCATCGAGCTGGGCTGCTGTAGAGCAGTTTCTTGCTAGCTATCTATTTTACACATGGAAATGTATATATATAATTGCTACACTCAGTTCATCCCACCCTCTCATTCCCCCTCTGTGTCCACCAATCTGTTCCCTACGTCTGCACCTCTATTCAAACCCTGCTATCCCACTATTGGGCATATACCCTGAGAAAACCATAACTCATAAAGATACATGTATGCCAGTGTTTGCTGCAATATTATTTACACTAGCAAGGACATGGAAGCAACCATGACAGATGAATGGATAAAGACGATGTGGTACCTATGTACAATGGAATATTACTCAGCAATAAAAAGGAACAAAGTTGAATCAGTTGAAGTGATATGGTTGAATCTAGAGCCTGCCATACAGAGGGAAAGCACGTTTTGAATTGATTTCTCTTCACATCTTTTAAATTCTCTTGGCTATAGCACCACATCTTTGACTTGGAATACCACAGCAGTCCCCTAAATGTATTTCCTGCTTCCACTTTTGCCTTCGTTAAAAGTAAAACATAACAGCTAGAAATGTATCTTTCAAAAATATGCATTATTATGTCAATTTCCTGCTTAAAATTCTCCAGAACTTCCCCAATGGACTTAGTGGAAAAATCTACTGCTTCTTCTGGCCACACCCTTATGTCATCAACTCTTGCCCTCCTCTCCATCCTTCTCTCTCATACTGCTCTCTGTCTTATTTGCTTTGCTTTAGCCATATTGAAAAATTTTGGTTTCACAGATATATCAAGCTGGTTCCATTTTAGGTTTTTTCCATAAACATTCATGCTGCCTATAATGGTTATCTTACTGACTTTGTAATAGAATCACCTTTGATATTCATTCATTCAGCCTAAAATGGTATCTCCTCAGGAAGAGTTTCCATGACAATTTAATTTAGCCATTCAGTGTTCTCTTTCATAGCACTCATTTTAGTTATCTGAATAGTATTTATTGGTCTGTGTTTTCTTTTGTCCATATATTAACTAGATATTTTAAAAATCTGACTCACCTCAACTTCCTGTGAGGAAAAACTGAAGTATCTTGATTTCATATTTTACACATTTGTAATATGACTGGTCTCAGAATATTTTCAGTTTATATTTGTTGGGCTTCCCTGGTGGCTCAGATGGTAAAAAATCTACCTGCAATGCAGGAGACCAGGATGAGATTCCTGGATTGGGAAGATCTCCTAGAGAAGGTAATGGCTACCAATTCCAGTATTCTGGCCTGGAGAATTCCATGGACAGAGGAGCCTGGTGTGCTACAATCCATGGGGTCACAAAGAGTCAGACATGACTGAGCAAATAACACTTTCACTTTCACACTTTATATTTGTTAATTATGAAAAAGTGCTCAGTCTCTTGTCATCTCTCCAATCTTAGTTTTATTTTATTTATATCAATGAACTGGCTTTTTTGTGTTTTTCCCTACTTCTTTGTGATAAGTTGTTGTTCTTCAGTTGCTCAGTCAGACTAGTTTGATTTCCTTGCAGTCCAAGGGACTCTCAAGAATCTTCTCCAACACCACATTTCAAAACCATGAATTCTTCAGCATTCAGCTTTCTTTCTGCTCCAACTCTGATATCCATACATCACTACTGGAAAAACCATAGCTTTGACTATACAGACCTTTGTCTGCAAAGTAATAAGTCTGATCCAGAGAATTCTATCACACTTGGATATATTGACAAAACTAAATTTCCAAGCCTAGAAAATTAATAATTTCTAGACTATGGCAAAGCCTCTTATGGCTTTTAAATATTCTTCCAGAGTATCTGGGCCAAATTTTTTTTTTAAAGGAAAACCCTTTATTTTTGTCCTGAATGTCCTTAAATTGCATCTTAGATTTTTTCCTGTATGTATTCCTTGCTCCTCAACTCCCTGCATTAGTGTGAAAGAATTTTTGATGATGCCAAATTTACTGCCTAAATGATTATTTTATTCTCTTTCTGGATTTTTTGGAGGAATTATTGAATATGAATTAAAGTAATTTTTAAAAGGAAATTTTCCTTGTTTCATTTTCCCATTCTAAACCTGATTTAATAAATACATTAAATTGCAATGAACATATTACAAGAACATGCTTAATTTCTTTGTAAATGGAATATAGTTCTAATAAGGTACCATGGACTTTAATTTCATAAGGAAAAATCTCTTAGATCATGAGATTTCATATTACTAATAGAACATGAGTTTAGGTTCCTTTATCACACCACTTAAAAACTGCAACATGGCCTTAGGTTTTAATGCTTTACTACTTGGTTCAAGGCTTCTTCAGAATGAAGTCCATTTTTATAACTCCAATGCTTTGCAAAGTGTCTGACACCTAAGAAGTGTGCAAAATTTTTTATTAAATTAGTCTATAGTGTTCATGATGCTTGCAGTGGTAGGTTAGAGGTGGCGGAAACAAGAGAAAATCAAAAGTCTTCTAATCCACTTGAAAAGAAAAGACAAAGCTTACTTCCTTTAGAAACTGACATATTAAATTTATTTTCAACATGAATATTTATCCACTAAACACAGCTGATGCCATGTCATTCCATTCTCATACCTACCTCTTTTCACATAAAATGTCCTATGCTCATATTTTCATCTCTCTTTGCTTCAATCTCACTTTTTTCCCTTGGACTTCAACTTTATTTTCTTATTTTTCAATGTGATATATCTCTATTCAACTGAGATTGACCTCATAGATTGGTTAATTCATACCAAACACGTTAACCTTTTTCCTTATTGCCTTTCAACTAGAGACTAGACATTTTGGACTGGTTCTTCACAAATCCCTTTTCAGCTTAAGATGGCCAAGTGGCAGGATTCTTATAAGTGGGACATACAAATTGTCTTATAGTAGAAAAATATTGCTTCTTCTACTAAAGTGGCAGATTTTACTAGAGCTTACCATCTAGTTCTTTCCTGAATCTGAATATATTATCTGGAGCTACAGTGTCTTTTTATTTTTTTTATTTTTTAAGCATAGAAAGGGCAACTGAATCAAAGAGATACTGGACCTGACTTTATTGTTCAACAATGTGGTTCACTGACTGTCTCCACGTTTCTTATCATCCAGAGAAATAAATCTATTAAAATATTCTCATATCGGCCAAGTAATAGTCATCATTTGTCCAAGACCAACCAAGATATTATCACATCTGTGATGAAATTCACAGCCCTTCTGGATGAACCTGATCGTGCCCTTACCTGACATCTCTCCATTACTTGTTTATAGTGCTTCTTTAAATCAGAGTTCTTCTTAAATGCTATACCTGCTGTGGTGTTTTTCTCACTTGCTTCTAGATTGTGATCTTCATGAGGGCACAGGCTATATTTTATTTATTTTTGAATGCTCACTCCTTGGAAAGAAAGTTATGACCAACCTAGATAGCATGTTAAAAAGCAGAGATATTACTTTGCCAACAAAGGTCTGTCTAGTCAAGGCTATGGTTTTTCCAGTGGTCATGTGTGGATGTGAGAGTTGGACTATGAAGAAAGCTGAGCACTGAGGAATTGATGCTTTTGAACTGTGGTGTTGTAGAAGACTCTTCAGAGCCCCTTGGACTGCAAAGAGATCCAACCAGTCCATCCTAAAGGAGACCAGTCTGGGGTATTCATTGGAAGGACTGATAATGAGGCTGAAACTCCAGTACTTTGGCCACCTGATACAAAGTGTTGACTCATTGGAAAAGACCTTGATGCTGGGAGGGTTTGGGGGCAGGAGGAAAAGGGGGCAACAGAGGATGAGATGGCTGGATGGCATTACCGACTTGATGCACATGAGTTTGGGTGAACTCTGGGAGTTGGTGATGGACAGGGAGGCCTGGGGTGCTGCAATTTATGGGGTCACAAAGAGTCAGACACGACTGAGTGACTGAACTGAACTGAACAAAATCTAGAACATGTCTTGGAATGTACAGTCATACAACCAGTGTATATTAAGCTGAAAACATTTTCATGGATTTGGTATGGGGGTAAAACAATTACTTGACCTCTGAGAAAATTATTTTTAGCCACTGCCCCTTGGTAACAATAGCCAATATGGTAAAGAGACAAATACTCTTTAACACAAAAGTGAAATAGGTTCAAAGAGGAATTAAGAGAAGGATATTTGTCCCCAAACTTTGCAGGCCATGAGGTCCTTGGTAGAAGACAATACAGTAAGTCTTACTGAGCCAGCTAGATATATCCATTCCTGAGGAAATCGCTCTTCCTTTATGGCAGAGATATTGAACAAGAATTAGTGGTACAACAGTCTATCCAAACCCCAAGAAGGCCAGAGTTAACTTGTGTTCAATTTTAAAATCAGACATATCTGGACATTCACATCTAATCAAACCCTCAGGTTCCCACATGTACTTCACAAAAGAGGGAAGGGCAGCTAAAGTTTCTTTCTTGCAGAAGATACAAAGTTCCTGATCAAACAATTGTGAAACAATGAGTGGCCAAAGAAACCTTTTACACTTGTAAATACCTTTGAAATTGATACATTAAATTTAATAAGATATTAAGAAAACAGTTCAGACAGAGTAGAGGTATAGGTGGGCACTTCCAATTACCACTGAAATGATGAGCTTTCAAAAAGAATAAATGTGCTACTGAGTTCCTTCTGCTAACAACTATGAGCAGGAGTATACCTTGGTTCTGTATAGTTTTCTGGGCTTCCTGGGTGGTTCAGTGGGTAAAGAATCCACCTGCAATGCAGGAGACATAGGACATGCAAATTGTATTCCTGGGTCGGAAAGTTCCTTTGGAGAAGGAAATGGTAACTAACTCCAGTGTTTTTGTCTGAAAAGCCCCATGGACAGAGGAACTTTGTGGGCTACATGAGATAGCAAAAGAGTAAGACATGATTTATTGCCTAAGCAAGAACAAATATATATTAAATATATCTCATTAATTATATTAAGTATGCTTCATAGCATAAGGCTAACTTCTATACTTTAGTTCCAATTAAATGTTTTTTCTATGTTCAATTGAAACTCTCCAGTATGTTTACAATTACAGCATTGATCTTAAAGGTATTATGTTAACGGATAATATATATGTGAAAAAGTAAGTACTTCTAAGTATGTATTATGATTATTTCTTTCTACTAGTCCTCACTTTATTTTATTTTATTTTTTTAGCTCTCACTTTAAAGTAAATGAAATTGATATGAGATGCTACTATTGAGCTATCTTTTATTTTACAATCAACCTGTTATTTTTATGTTAGAACACAAGAAGCATTTTTACAAGAAAATATAAAAATGAGTTAAAGCAATATTGACTCCCAACTCTTATTAACACAGGATTAACTTTTAAAGAATAGGATTGAATTAGCAAACATCTATTCATTTTAACTCAGAACAAAATTACCCTGTAAAATAGCAGTGCACCAAATGATAAATAAATGCATACTGAAAATTGACTTTTTAATTCAATGCACATAAAGCATGTAAAATTAAACCCAAGAAAAGGAGTAATTTAAATGTAATCAAAGGGGAATTTGAGTGGTTTAGATAGGAAAAAAAAGTGCTTTTATTCTGTCCTTCCATTTATCTTCATGTACTTACAAAAATTCTTCCCCATTTACTTACATGTATCTTTATATTTCTAAATTTTAGAAAATAGAAGTTTAGATGTCAGAAACTGTTGATTTTCTTTCTTTCTTTTTTTTTTTTTAAATTTTTTATTCCTTTATTTCTCATGTGTTCCCCATCCTGAACCCTCCTCCCTCCTCCCTCCCCATACCATCCCTCTGGGTCGTCCCAGTGCACCAGCCCCAAGCATCCAGCATCGTGCATTGAACCTGGACTGGCATTTTTGATGCCAGTGATTTTCTTCAATCCTTAGGTAACACAAATGTCTTGGGGGGGGGGGTGGATATTCTTCTTCTTTAACCCTTATGTTAATTAAACTAGAAGTGCACTCTTACAGCCTTGAACTATTCAAAGGCCTTCTGTGATTTCTGCTCTTCACTCTGCCTTAAGTTGTTCAGGTTTCTCGCTATTTGATATCCTCAACTTACTTCATCAAACCCAGGTGACCTCTTTATATTTCTCAGTATATTTTCCAGTGGCACACAGTATCATGCACTGTATAATTGTACTGAGTATCGAGAGGGAGTGAAAAATCATATCATGAACCAGAGAGAGTTCTGTTGTCTGTAGGACTCGCTCTCATTTTTTACTATCTGGAGCTGCTTGAGTTCCATTCTACAAACTTATGTAGAGGAGGAAAAAATAATTTTCTTTTTATCCTTCTGTGCTCTTAGCCAAGACCTCTGTCATAAAAAGATTAACAAAAGAAAAAATGTTTATTAACATGTATATCTCATGTTTATGTGTGAAATACCCAGGGAAAAATGAGCAACTCCCAGAGATGGCTCAGAATTCATGACTAAATACTCTCTTACTAGGGGAAAGGGTGAAGGGATAGAGCCCTCTTTGAGTAAATGATTTTTATTTTAGGAAAGAGGAATGGATCCTTAGAAGAAAAAGTGGTATGGTCAAATACTTGTTCAAGTGCTAGACACGCAGTGAGGACAGAGAAACTGAAATATTGAAGTTTGGTGCAGAGAAAGGTTTATTGCAGTGGCCCAGCAAGGAGGACAGGGCTCAAGCTCAAAAGACCCAAACTCTCTGATGGTTTTCTTGGAAGAGTTTTTATAAGTAAAATTTGGGGGAAGTCTGCAGGATGTGTGATGTTTCTCTAATTGGTTGATGGTGAAGGAGAAGGATGGTATTCTAGGAATAGGGCTTCCCTGGTAGCTCATCTGGTAAAGAATCCACCGCAATGCGGGAGACCCCAGTTCCCCTGGGTTGGGAAGATCTCCTGGAGAAGGGTTAGGCTTTCCACTCCAGTATTCATGGGCTTTCCTGGTGGATCAGTTGGTTAAGAATCTACCTGCAATGCAGGAGATCTGAGTTTGATCCCAGGGTTGGGAAGATCCCCTGGAGGAGGCTATGGCAATCCACTCTAGTATTCTTGCCTGCAGAATTCCCGTAGACAGAGAAGCCTGGTGGATTTCAATCCACGGTGTTGCAAAGAGCTGGAATCTGCCTTCGGTTTCAACTAGCCATGTGCTTATACTCAGCCTGAAGTTACCATCCTGCACCTGGGTGGGGGCCTTAGTTCCTGTAGATAAACTGAGAGATATTTATCAGATTGTTATGTATATTCCTTGAGGAAGAACCAGGCCCCATTAGAACACTATTATTTCTTTCTGCATTCCTTCAGTCCCCTAATTAATATGGGTACAAGTTCACCCTCTGGAACTCTGGGGAGGTCTAGGAGACTAAAACCTGAAAAGACAGCCTTCAGAATAGGAGAAAATAATAGCAAATGAAGCAACTGACAAACAACTAATCTCAAAAATATACAAGCAACTCCTGCAGCTCAATTCCAGAAAAACGACCCAATCAAAAAATGGGCCAAAGAACTAAATAGACATTTCTCCAAAGAAGACATACAGATGGCTAACAACCACATGAAAAGATGCTCAACATCACTCATTATCAGAGAAACGCAAATCAAAACCACTATGAGGTACCATTTCACACCAGTCAGAATGGCTGCGATCCAAAAGTCTACAAGCAATAAATGCTGGAGAGGGTGTGGAGAGAAGGGAACCCTCTTACACTATTGGTGGGAATGCAAACTAGTACAGCCACTATGAAGAACAGTGTGGAGATTCCTTTAAAAACTGGAAATAGAACTGCCTTATGACCCAACAATCCCACTGCTGGGTATACACACTGAGGAAACCAGAATTGAAAGAGACACGTGTACCCCAATGTTCATTGCAGCACTGTTTATAATAGCCAGGACATTGAAGCAACCTAGATGTCCATCAGCAGATGAATGGATAAGAAAGCTGTGATATCTATACACAATGGAGTGTTACTCAGCCATTAAAAAGAATACATTTGAATCAGTTCTAATGAGGTGGATGAAACTGAAGCCTATTATATAGAGTGAAGTAAGCCAGAGGGAAAAACACCAATACAGTATACTAACGCATATATATGGAATTTAGAAAGATAACGATAACCCTGTATGGGAGACAGCAAAAGAGACACAGATGTATAGAACAGTCCTTTGGACTCTGTGGGAGAGGGCAAGGGTGGGATGATTTGGGAGAATGGCATTGAAACATATATTATATCATATGTGAAACGAATCATCAGTCCAGGTTCGATGCATGATACAGGATGATCGGGGCTGGTGCACTGGAATGACCCAGAGGGATGGGATGGGGAGGGAGGTGGGAGAGGGGTTCAGGATGGGAAACACGTGTACACCCATGGCGGATTCATGTTGATGTATGGCACAAGCAATACAATATTGTAAAGTAATTAGCCTCTAATTAAAATAAATAAATTTAAATTTTAAAAAAGCAAAAAAAAAAAAAAAAACTTAAAAAAAAAAAAAAAGCCTTTTCCCCACAAACAAAAAATAGGAGATGTAAAACAGCCTTTGCACCTGAGAGGGGTCAACAGAGCCCTGCTTGGTTTTGATCTTCCCTTTTCTTTGATTCTCCTCAGTCTTGAGGGGAACAGGTGTTAGACAAGAAAGAGAATGACATTTTGCATAGAGAGATTAATTATAAACTGCAGAGAAACTGGGTTTTCGGGGGTACTCAATTTCAATGGGATGTTAGAAGCCAAATCCAGCCTCTGTCTCTCAGCTCCTAATCAAGTCTCAGAGGCAGAGTCTTGCACCTCAAAAAAGAATAACTTTATTGCTTTGCTAGGTAAAGGGGGCCACAGTGGGCTAATGCCTTCAAAATCATGTGTCCCAGACTGGAGAGGGTAGTGAGGAGTTTTATTGTGATGGTTCAAAGATGGTGTGCTCAGCTTGTGGACAGTCTGGTTGGTTGATGATCAGGTAAGTAGGAGTCAGCATAATCAACTTTCTGTTTCCACCAAGTTTTGGGGTCTCTGTGTTTGTTGCAGCATGCAATTAACTTCTGACACCTGGAGTGGTTTTTAATACCTGCAAAACAGCTCAAAGATATGGTTATGTATCTCTCTTGAGGGGGAACTAGAAATTTGGTTCAAGGTTGCACTATTCTTTCTTGACAGTTCCTCCCTTGCTTCTGTATCTCCTGCCTTCCCTAATTAGCATCTGTTTGAACCTGCCATATGGGCTTCCCAGGTGGCACCGATGGCAAAGAATCTGCTTGCCAATTCAGGAGACATAAGAGACCCAGGTTCCACCCCTGGGTTGGGAAGATCCCCTGGAGAAGGTCATGGCAACCCACTTCAGTATTCTTGCCTGGAGAATCCCCATGGACAGAGAAGCCTGGTGGGCTACAGTCCATTGGGTCACAAGAGTCAGACGTGACTGAACCTGCCATGCATGCATGAACCTGCCATAAGAATTCTTGGAAGTTCTTGGAGGCTGAATGAAACCTATTTCCTATAATCAAGAAATTGGCAACAGAGCAAGGCTTTTGTGCCCAGGAGCCCTACAGGGTCCTGCTCAATACCAGCGTGGTGGATTGAACAAAATTTGTCTAGGTGAAGTGTTGACTTTGTCACCAAAATTGTGGCTCTCTGTGCACCAATGCCAAACAGAAATATGGAGACAGAGTTATGGAGGAGGAAGAAAGAATGTAATTATTATTTTTATTATAATTTATTATTTTCCAGGCAAAAGGGAAACACAGTAGCCTAGCACCTCAAGAGCTGTGATCTCTCTTGAGTAGGGAGAGGTTATATAGTCAAGCAGCAGTAAGTGATAAGCACATTCCTTCTTCAGTAAAGCTTCAAAAGGGTGGGGTTGCTGACAAGGTTAGGGTTTGTGCAGGGTCTCAGGTCGTGGGTCTCCTAATCTTTTTGGTTTTTGTTTTTCATTCTTTATGAGCCTCTCTGGTCCCTTTAATCTTGCCTCAGATGGTTTCATTGCTGCTTCTCCTTTGATTAGCAACTGTTCTCCTTTGGACCTCAGAGAAGGTCATAGAGGCTGGAGTCTTGCCTACAAGAAATAGGGGACTAAAATGCCTCCATGCCCAGGAGCCCCACAGGGCCCTGCTTGGCGTCAGCTTCTAGTCTCCTCTCTCCTAGCAAGAGTCAATCATCCTTGGCTGGTGACATCCTTGGGAGAACATTTCTGACAATTGAGTTCCTTTTTGAATTTCTGTCTTTAGGCAGAGAAGGGGAGTTTAGAGAAAGCTCCTCCCTGCATTCGCTGTTTTCCAGGTACCTACAGATCAAAATAATCAACACCAAAATCAACCATATTTTGAGGTAGTATGTCCTGAACTACTGTAGTCATGGTTTGGATGTCATATTCTGCTAGTCATCACTTGCAAAGCTTATAAACTCAACATCTGCCTCTCTTTGCTGTAACTTCCTAGAAGTGTGGTTCTTGCTGCTTTTCTTTCAGAATGTAGTATTCTTGCCCCTATAATATGTTTGGGGTGTGTCTTTGGATATGAGTTATCTGAAAAAATACTGGGTATAGTAAGCATATGTATCTTATTTAAATTACTTTTAAATTGTTATAAATGTTCTCCATTTTCCTGATTTTATAAAAAAAAATAGCCAGAGCTTTTTTTTTTTTTTTTTTTTTGATTATCTATCCACATTGTTGTATGTCTCTCTATCCCAGTTAGTCTTATTGTTACATTGTATGCCAAAAGCTGCCTTGTCAGTCAAGAGCTACCTTGTCAGATTTTATTTAATCATTTCTCTCTAATGGAAAATGACTATCTACATTCCCCCCAGCCCAAATAGTGCTTGAATTGATGTAGTTCCATGAAAGATTTCTCTAGGGTATGTATCTAGGAGTCAGAACACTTGTTCCAAGAACTTATGGTTACTTATTTTCCAAGTACTATCAGACTGCCCCCAAATGGCAGAATCTGGTTATTCTCCCAACAGAAAAGCACATCCTACCACATCCTAGATTGTATTTCATCTTCTTCTACTCATTTTAGTCAATTTGAACTATTGCACTGTTGTTAAAACTTACATTTTTCTGAATACTAAAAAGGATGAACTTATTTTCATAAACTTACAACCATTCTGTGAATTGCCTATGCAAATTTTCTCAATTTTTTTCTTGAATTTATTTTCTTGTTAATTTTAAAGTTAATTGCATGATAAAACATTAGTTTTGGAGAGGTTTAACTGCTGGAATCTCTTTTCCTAGTGTGCTAACATCTATTTGCTAAATGCATCTGTGGTTCCTATTGCTGAGAAGAAATATTTACTGTTTAATTTGTGATGTGTAACTTTTAAATGTGTGAAAAAGAGTATGTGGCTAAATACTTGTTTCATAATGAAAGAAATGATTATTTTTCATGGGAGAGGGAAAACCTCAAATGAGTGAGAGAAAAGAAAAAAGCATCTTAATATTAAACACAGTCCTTATGTCATTCAAACATGTATTTCATGAGTCAGCTTATAGGATAAGATTGGCAAATCATAATCATCTTTTTCTAAATTTGCAACAAATCAGGAGCAATGAACTCAATAAAAGTGTATGTTTTAATGACATATTAGATACTGAACTTATATTTCTCAAAAAAGTTGATAATAAATGTGTAACCTTTCCGATATATTTATTGGCATCTACTATTCACCCTGGGTACTGTGGTGATATCACTGGACAGAAGTCAAAACCAGAATATACACATTTACTCAAAAAGCATCAGATTGCCAAATTAATAAATATTTAAAACATTGTGTCTGAAGATGTAAAGTTAGTAGGGGCATTTGTAGAAGGTTCATTTACATAATACTATGTAAAATATGATTTTTTAATTGTATCAAATGACTATTCTGCTGAATTAATTTGGCTTATTTTTTATAACAAGTTTGTATGTGTGTTTGCACTTCTGAGAAGTGTGGTGATAGCAATTGGTGTGTTAGATCCATTAGCAGAAGAGCTTTGCAAACAATTACATGGTGCCAGTAAACCAGTGTCAACAGATGCCTCAAACAGAAAGTCAGTTAATTCCAACAATGGATTATTTATATGTCCAATTTGTGGAATCAGAAAAAAAGTTTGGAAGTTCACTGATGATATCTGAAATTCAATTAAGAGGCTTTATTGTAAATATGAAATTGTTTTTTGTTATAACAATATAAATTAAAAATTGAGAGAAACAAAATGTCACAGTATAAGTATTGCTATTATGAACTGAAGAAGCTTCTGAGTAAAAATGGTATTGGAACATTGAAATTTATATTTTAAAAAATTCTTGTAATTTATAATCATGTCCCAAATGGAAATGTTTTACCAATGAAAATAGAAATGGTAGTACTAAAAGATAATTAGGGCTTCCCTGGTGGCTCAGAGGTTAAAGCATCTGCTTGGAATGCGGGATACCAGGGTTTGATCCCTGGGTCGGGAAGATCCCCTGGAGAAGGAAATGGCAACCCACTCCAGTACTCTTGCTTGGAGAATCCCATGGAGGGAGGAGCCTGGTGGGCTATAGTCCATGGGGTTGCAAAAGGTCGGGCACGACTGAGTGACTTCTATGTATTCTATGTAAAAGATAATTATTTTTATATTTGCACAGAATGTTTTCAAGAGGGTGATATGTGTGTGTGTGTATACACACTAGTACTTATAAGGATATTTGTATATATATAAGTACATTTTCTTACTTTTATGCTTTTAAAGGAGCTTTTGACAATATCTAAATTTTAAAAAAGCTTGGAAATTAACTTTTCTAAAATGTTATTAAAAATTTTATAAATACCTTTTCTAAAATTTCAGATCTATTTTGTTCAAACTTAGCTGGAAATCTTTAATCATATATTTACAACCAAAGAATGAAGAAAATTCAACTTTGAAGCTTTTCATAAGTTTTAATTATTGAAATTAAACTTAAAAAAAGAAACACATTGAACAGTATTCCCTCAAAATCAAGGTAGTAAATTGTGTGATACACTCTATGTTTTAAAGTATTTAGTTTTGAAATTTATCTTTGTTCTTTAGAATATATATACTATGGGATGAATTTTCCTATGCTTCTCTTATTTTTAAAATAGATTTATATTCTACTTGAATGTAATGGAGTTGAGTTGTATATTTCACAACATCTAAATTTGGTGAAGCATTCAAATAATCAAAATTATAGAAAATAATTAATTTTATCTTGTAAAAATACTTTTTGAAGAAAAGTACCTTCAGGGAAGGCATAAATATTATATCTGCATAAATATTTCAGCTGAAATGTTTACACATTTTGATACAAAAAATTAATAATATCAAGGTATATTTTTCTTTGAACTTACTAGCTCCCTCAGCATCTGTGAAGAAATTATTTTTAATGTAAAAATTATGAGCTATTGTGAGAACACAATTAAAAATTTTAATGATTCCAAATGTATTAATATAAAATGCATTTTGAGGAAATTATAGGAAATTTTATTAAAAATTAAGAATAACACACTACTGGAATCTTTGACACGTGTGGCTTTTGCATGCTGTCCTTTCTTCTAACTCAGTGCTAGGCTTCTTTGGCTAGCTCTCTACTCAGCTTTTCTCTTGATGATTTGACTGTACTTAGCATTATATTTAATTTCTAATTGTATTTCTTAGCATGATGTGTGCTCAGTCCCTGCTGTTGTGTCCTACTCTTTGCAAACCTATGGACTGTAGGCTGCAGGCTTCTCTGTCCATGGGCTTTTCTCCAGGCAAGAATACTGGAGTAGGTTGCCATGTCCTCCTCCAAGGATCTTCGTGACCCAGGGTTTGAACCTGCATCTCCTGAATCGCAGGCAGACTCTTTACCCACTGAGCCACTTGGGAAGTGCATTTAGCATTTATCATCAGAACCTAAAATGAATTTGTGTCAGTATGATATGAAATGTAGGTAGTCTGTTCTGTCAAATCCCTAATATATGACATTGATGTTTGAGATGGTGTGATCACTGACCTAGAGCCAAACATCCTGGAATGTGAAGTCAAGTGGGCCTTAGAAAGCATCACTACGAACAAAGCTAGTGGAAGTGATGGAATTCCAGTTGAGCTATTCCAAATCCTGAAAGATGATGCTGTGAAAGCGCTGCACTCAATATGCCGCAAATTTGGACAACTCAGCAGTGGCCACAGGACTGGAAAAGTCAGTTTTCATTCCAATCCCAAAGAAAGGCAATGCCAAAGAATGCTCAAACTACCGCACAATTGCACTCATCTCACACGCTAGTAACGTAATGCTCAAAATTATCCAAGCCAGGCTTCAGCAATATGTGAATCATGAACTTCCTGATGTTCAAGCTGGTTTTACAAAAGGCAGAGGAACCAGAGATCAAATTGCCAACATCCTCTGGATCATGGAAAAAGCAACAGAGTTCCAGAAAAACATCTATTTCTGCCTTATGGACTATGCCAAAGCCTTTGACTGTGTGGATCACAATCAACTGTGGAAAATTCTGAAAGAGATGGGAATACCAGACCACCTGATCTGCCTCTTGAGAAATTTGTATGCAGGTCAGGAAGCAACAGTTAGAACTGGACATGGAACAACAGACTGGTTCCAAATAGGAAAAGGAGTTCATCAAGGCTGTATATTGTCACCCTGTTTATTTAACTTCTATGCAGAGTATATCATGAGAAACGCTGGACTGGAAGAAACACAAGCTGGAATCAAGACTGCTGGGAGAAATATCAATAACCTCAGATATGCAAATGAGTCCACCCTTATGGCAGAAAGTGAAGAGGAACTAAAAAGCTTCTTGATGAAAGTGAAAGTGGAGAGTGAAAAAGTTGGCTTAAAGCTCAACATTCAGAAAACGAAGATCATGGCATCCGGTCCCGTCACTTCATGGGAAATAGATGGGGAAACTGGAAACAGTGTCAGACTTTATTTTTCTGGGCTCCAAAATCACTACAGATGGTGACTGCAGCCATGAAATTAAAAGACGCTTACTCCTTGGAAGGAAAGTTATGACCAACCTAGATAGCATATTCAAAAGCAGAGACATTACTTTGCCAACAAAGGTCCATCTAGTTAAGGCTATGGTTTTTCCTGTGGTCATGTATGGATGTGAGAGTTGGGCTGTGAAGAAGGCTGAGCGCCGAAGAATTGATGCTTTTGAACTCTGGTGTTAGAGAAGACTCTTGAGAGTCCCTTGGACTGCAAGGAGATCCAACCAGTCCATTCTGAAGGAGATCAGCCCTGGGATTAATTTGGAAGGAATGATGCTAAAGCTGAAACTCCAGTACTTTGGCCACCTCATGGGAAGTGTTGATTCATTGGAAAAGACCCTGATACTGGGAGGGATTGGGGGCAGGAGGAGGAGGGGATGACAGAGAATGAGATGGCTGGATGGCATCACTGACTCGATGGATGTGAGTCTCAGTGAACTCTGGGAGTTGGTGATGGACAGGGATGCCTGGCGTACTGCGATTCATGGGGTCGCAAAGAGTTGGACATGACTGAGCAACTGATCTGATCTGATCTGATCTGATGTTTGAGAATATTTGCATTGACTCAAAGTCCTAATTAGAATATAATTAGTTGACCACACTCTACCAGGGTATTTTCTAGCTTTTCAAAATTGCATCTGAATAATATTTCTTTGGAATTGTCTCAAAAGAGAAGAGCATTCATATCCTATATAAGCCAAAACAACATATCCTCTAAAATAAATGTAAGCTTTGTATCTCTGAGATGCACGAGTGTGTGTATTCAGTCACTCAGTCATGTCCGACTCTTTACAAATCTATGGACTTAGCCCTCCAGACTCCTCTGTTCAGAGGATTCTCTAGGCAAGAATACTGAAGTGGATTGCCATGCCCTCCTCCAGGGGATCTTCAAAACTCAGGGATCGAACTCATGTCTTAAGTTTCCTGCATTGATTGGTAGGAGGGTTCTTTACCATTGGCGCCAACTTGGAAGCCCATATCTAAGGTATGGGGTCATTATTCAGATTGGCTTTGTTAGTGGGAAATGGAACCATTGCCACCTACTCTGGTCTGCAACTCAAAATAAAACAATTTATTATATTCTGCACTGGGGTCTTCTGGTAGAGAAGGCTGTCTTAGTAGTGGACTCAATACTCACATGAGATGTATTTGCCTTTTTAGTTGTGCGTTTGTTTTGTTTTGTTTCTGATAGCTTTTAATAATCATACTTTACTCATTTGAGTCCTGTATATCAGATCACTCTGGTTTATTTATGCCATATGCTTAGGAGATCAAGAAACTTTAGGCAATATTAACAAACTTGAGACAGTTTCTTTCGTAGTATATACCAGTATATTCCTATATATACTAGTATATTCTTAGTGTATACCAATATTGAAATACTCTAATGAAGTTTAGGATTTATTATAATGGTAAAGCAATGAAGTTGTCATATAAATGCAAGTAAATGAATTTTTTAAATTAAGTAAAAAAAAAAAAAACTATTAAAAGACAGAAACTTAAGGAACATTTTATCTGAAAAATTGTAACAGGAAAGATTTTTGTTGTTGTTTAGTCACTCAGTCATGTCCAACTCTTTTGTGATCCTATGGTCTGTAGCCCACCAGGCTACTCTGTCCATAGGATTTCCCAGACCACAATACTGGAGTGGGTTGCTATTTTCATCTCCAGGGGATCTTCCCAACCCAGGGAACATGTTTCCTGCTTGCCAGGCAGATTCTTTACCACTGAGCCACCTGGAAAGCCCAACAGGCAAGAGTAAGACAAAAACATTAACAATTTCTTATATCAAGATGATAACCTAAACCTGTTTGGATTTAGCTAGAAAAAATAGATACAAGTAAATGAGAGATCAGAACAGAAACCTTGTCATTTAAAGGTACTAGCAAGTAGATTGAATTGGAATAATAACTGGAAATATGAAGGGATATATACTATGTTGAGCTGGAAAAACAAATGGAAATATGAAGAGAAAAGTCAGCATTCCAAAAATCATTGAAGGAGTGACTTCTGAATATAAATTATAGATTGTACACAGACATGATTGACAACTAAACTGGCATGTATGAGAGAGACCCCTGTGGGAACAGCAAAAAACAAAACTAGGCAAAAAATAAACAGGCAGAGAGAAGAAAAACAATCTATTTTTGAAAGATAAACCAATGAACTTGAAGCTAGATCAGTAGAAATTATCCAATTTGAAGAAAAATATTTAAATGATTAATAATAAACAGAGTTTCAGTGACCTGAGGGACAATTTAAGCCAGTCCAACATATGGCCAAATAGATTTGCAGAAAGGTAGAAGAAAGCAAAAGGGAAAAAAAAAAAAAAAACATTTGAGGAAATATTAACTGAAAACTTCCCAAATTTGTGGAAAACATTAGTTTACAGATTGAAGAAGCTCACCAAACCTCAAATAAGTAAAACACAAAGACTCTATTTCCAGATACATCGTAGTCAAATATTTGAACAGGGAAAAAGAAAATCTCAAAAGCAAGCAAAGGAAAATGTAATGGGATGAATAACAACAATAAAATAAATGAATGATTTGTTAGAAATGAATTAAACTATCTACACCAGAAATGATGGAATGACATTTCAAAGGATGGAGGAAAACAAATAAGTATAATTAAGAATTCTATATCCCACTACACTATGCTTCAAAGATACAAGTAAATAAAGATGTTTTAAGAACAAAAATATCAATATCAATAACCTCAGATACGCAGATGACACCACCCTTATGGCAGAAAGTGAAGAGGAACTAAAAAGCCTCTTGATGAAAGTGAAAATGGAGAGTGAAAATGTTGGCTTAGAGCTCAACATTCAGAAAACGAAGATCATGGCATCTGGTCCCATCATTTCATGGGAAATAGATGGGGAAACAGTGTCAGACTTTATTTTTTGGGGCTCCAGAATCACTGCAGATGCTGACTGCAGCCATGAAATTAAAAGTTGCTTGCTTCTTGGAAGAAAAGCTATGACCAACCTAAATAGCATATTGAAAAGCAGAGACATTACTTTGCCAACAAAAGTCTGTCTAGTCAAGGCTATGGTTTTTCCAATGGTCATGTATTGGATGTGAGAGTTGGACTGTGAAGAAAGCTGAGCACCAAAGAATTGATGCTTTTGAACTGTGGTGTTGGAGAAGACTCTTGAGAGTCTCTTGGACTGCAAGGAGATCCAACCAGTCCATTCTGAAGGAGATCAGCCCTAGGATTTCTTTGGAAGGAATGATGCTAAAGCTGAAACTCCAGTACTTTGGCCACCTCATGCAAAGAGTTGACTCATTGGAAAAGACTCTGATTCTGGGAGGGATTGGGGGCAGGAGGAGAAGGGGATGACAGAGGATGAGATGGCTGGATGGCATCACCGACCCGATGGACATGAGTCTGAGTGAACTCCAGGAGTTGGTGATGGACAGGGAGGCCTGGCGTGCTGCCATTCATGGGGTTGCAAACAGTTGGACACGACTGAGCAACTGAACTGAACTGAACTGAGAACAAAATGTATCCTTTTTGTTCAAAAAATGTTTTTTGTTTGTTTGTTGTCAATAAATCAGGACTGTAATAAATGCTAATGAAAGTTCTTCAGTCTTAAAGAAAATGTCATTAGGTGGCCGTTCAGATCTGTAAATTGTGGAAGGAATTTTGGGGGGAGGAAATATTTTTACAGTAATGATATATTTTATGGTCAGATAGATGGGGGAAAAGTGGAAGCAATGACAGACTTTATTTTCTTAGGTTTCAAAATCACTGCAGATAGTAACTACAGCCTTGAAATTAAAAGATGCTTGTTCTTTGGAAGGAAAACTATGACAAACCTAGACAGCATATTAAAAACCAAAGACATCGCTTTGCTGACAAAAGTCCATATATTCAAAGCTGAGATTTGGGCCATAAAGAAGGCTGAGTGCTGAAGAATTGATGTCTTCAAATTGTGGTTCTGGAGAAGACTCTTGAGAGTCCCTTGGACTGCAAGGAGATCAAACCAGTTGATCCAAAAGGAAATCAACCCTAAAGCTGAAGCTCCGATACTTTGGCCACCTGGTGCGCAGAGCTGACTCATTGGAGAAGACCCTAAGGCTGGGAAAGATTGATGGTGAAGGGAGAAATGGGCGCCAGAGGATGAGATGGTTATATTGTATCACCAATTCAATGGCCATGAATCTGAGTAAATTCCAGGAGACAGTGAAGGACAGGGAAGTCTGGCATGATGCAATCCATGGGGTTGCAGAGTCAGACACGACTCAGCAACTGAACAACAATAACAGATATGTAAATTGTGCAAAGACATTTGAGGGAAGGAAATATTTTTAGAGTGATGGATATATTTTATGGTTAGATTGTGGTAATTAAATATATTTACTTATCAAAATTCATCAATTTGCTTAATCTGTTATTGTATGTAAACTATACCTAAAAAAATAAGTAATCCAACAAGAAAGGCCTTCAGATGAGTGCAGTAGCGTAGAGTTCATGGTTTGGTTCTTACTGTCAAGACAATAATTTCACATTACTGTCTATCTACAGCATCATGCTTCTAATAACTCCTGACAGAGTTATTCAAGTTATTTTGAATAAAAATTTTATTGGAGCTTGGATCATAGTAAAAAATACCAATAATGAACGTTCAACATAATTGTAAATAGAATAGTTTCAAGTAGTTGGTTAATTGACATTTCTTTAGGGTAAGATAATTCCAATTTAAAATACTTTTACATTGACTAAGATAAAATAGATAATCTGCTAATAGTACTGGAAGTAAAGTTTGTCAGTTTGTTTCTTATCAGATCAAAAAACAAAATGTAATGGACAGAGTTCTCCTGATTTTGGCTTTAATACAGAAGTCTCAAACTTTTAGCTTTAAAACTTATTTTAAAAATTAACGACTACTAATAAGATAGCCTTACAAATAGCTGTGCAAAGAAGAGAAATGAAAAGCAAAGAGGAAAGGGAAGATATAAGCATCTGAAAGCAGAGTTCCAAAGAATAGCAAGGAGAGATAAGAAAGCTTTCCTCAGCTATTAATGCAAAGAAATAGAGGAAAACAACAGAATAGGAAAGACTAGAGATCTCTTCAAGAAAATTAGAGATACCCAGGGAATATTTCATGCAAAGATGGGCTCGATAAAGGACAGAAATGGTATGGACCTAACAGAAGCAGAAGGCATTAAGAAGAGGTGGCAAGAATAAACAGAAGAACTATGCAAAAAAAATCTTCATGACCCAGATAATCACGATGGTGTGATCACTCATCTAGAGTCAGACATCCTGGAATGTGAAGTCAAGTGGGCCTTAGAAAGCATCACTATGAACAAAGCTAGTGGAGGTGAAGGAATTCCAGTTGAGCTATTTCAAATCCTGAAAGATGATGCTGTGAAAGTGCTTACTCAATATGCCAGAAAATTTGAAAAACTCAGCAGTGGCCACAGGCCTGGAAAAGGTCAGTTTTCATCACAATTCCAAAGAAAGGCAATGCCAAAGAATGCTCAAACTACCACACAATTGCACTGATTACACATGCTAGTAAATTAATGCTCAAAATTCTCCAAGCCAGGCTTCAGCAATATGTGAACCGTGAACTTCAAGATGTTCAAGCTGGTTTTAGAAAAGGCAGAGGAACCAGAGATCAAATTGCCAACATCCTCTGGATCATAGAAAAAGCAAGAGAGTTCCAGAAAAACATCTATTTCTGCTTTATTGACTATGCCAAAGCCTTTGACTAAGTGGATCACAATAAAATGTGGAAAATTCTGAAAGAGATGGGAATACCAGACCACCTGATCTGCCTCTTGAGAAACCTATATGCAGGTCAAGAAGCAACAGTTAGAACTGGACATGGATCAACAGACTGGTTCAAAATAGGAAAATAAGCACATCAAGGCTGTATATTGTCACCCTGCTTATTTAACTTATATGCAGAGTACATCATGAGAAAATCTGGACTGGATGAAGCACAAGCTGGAATCAAGATTGCCGGGAGAAATATCAATAACCTCAGATATGCAAATGACACCACCCTTATGGCAGAAAGTGAAGAGGAACTCAAAAGCCTCTTGATGAAAGTGAAAGAGGAGAGTGAAAAAGTTGGCTTAAAGCTCAACATTCAGAAAACTAAGATCATGGCATGTGATTTCATCAATTCATGGGAAATAGATGGGGAAAGAGTGGAAACAGTATCAGACTTTATTTTTGAGGGCTCCAAAATCACTGCAGATAGTGATTGCAGCCATGAAATTAAAAGACACTTACTCACTAGAGAAGGAAAAGGCTACCCACTCCAGTATTCTGGCCTGGAGAACTCCATGGACTGTATAGTCCATTTGGTCTCAAAGAGTCAGACATGACTGAGTGACTTTCACTTCACTTTCACTCCTTAGAAGGAAAGTTATGACCAACCTAGATAGCGTATTAAAGAGCAGAGACATTACTTTGCCAACAAAGATCCATCTAGTTAAGGCTATGGTTTTTCCAATAGTCGTGTATGGAAGTGAGACTTGGACTGTGAAGAAAGCTGAGTGCTGAAGAATTGATGCTTTTGAACTGTGGTGTTGGAGAAGACTCTTGAGAGGCCCTTGGACTGCAAGGAGATCCAACCAGTCCATCCTAAGGTGATCAGTCCTGGGTGTTCATTGGAAGGACTGATGCTAAAGCTGAAACTCCAATACTTTGGCCACCTCATGCTAAAAGTTGACTCATTGGAAAAGACTCTGTTGCTGGGAGGGATTGGGGGCAGGAAGAGAAGGGGCAGACAGAATATGAGATGGTGGATGGCATCACTGACTCGATGGACATGAGTTTGGGTGTACTTTGGGAGTTGGTGATGCACAGGGTGGCCTGATGTCCTGCGATTCATGGAGTCGCAAAGAGTTGGACATGACTGAGTGACTGAACTGAAGTGAATAAGATAAGAGAAATTACTAAATTAAATCCTTAGGCCCATATACTGAATAGAGTGGGAGAAAGTGATGCTTGCTCTAGTATTTAATGAACCCCACTTTCTCAAAAATGTAGTATAACAGAAAATATAGAGAAAATAGAAAGAAAATTAAAGAATTGATATTAACATTTTTGTAGCCTGCTATAATTATTTTGTTTGTTGTTAATATGGCTGAGACATTTAAGAAGATCTTATATACTACATATAAAAAATTTTTAAACATTTTAAGCAGTGTCTGTGTTTGGAAAAATATAATTTGCTGAAACTATATTTATTAGCTCTATTTGTGCATTTATTTATAACAATTATTTTTTTAAGTTTAATAAACTTAGTGGATAAAACTAATAATAGTGATAAACGTGTTAGTCACTCAGTTGTGTCTGACTCCATGTGACTCTATGGGCTTTAGCCTTCCATGGAATTTTCCAGGCAAGAATACCTGAATGAGATGCCATTTCCTTCTCCAATTAATGATAAATAGTAATAGTGAAAAAACTAATAATTGCTCTCCATGTACCTAAGTATTGGTATTTGGGAGGAGAAGAACATCACCATATAAAACAGAGAAAAAGATATCTTTCTTTGCCCCCGCTCCCCTCAAAAATTCACCTGCCAAATAAGCCTTGGCAGCTTCCTAGCTCCCTTTCTTTAGTTCTCCTGAACCATAGCAAAGTTTCTGTTTTATCATATTTCAGGAAATAAGAGGAACTCGTGGAAAGGGAAAGAGTTGATCTAAAAATTTGATAATATTGACAAAGCATGATCGCTTTGGCTCCTTATGAAACTCCTTCTTAGATGCAGGACCTTTGGCCAACCCCCATGATGGACTTAACAGTTGAGATTCGTCCCTGGAGAAGCAGAAGGAGAAATGTCTAATAAACACATTTAAAGTTCACTAATGTCTTGTGTTAAATGAGAAAGGCAAAAATTACACAGTCTGCAATAATATTAACCTCCTTTCATAAAAATCAGCAAGCTGGAGAACAAAAACCAGCAGGGAAAACAATGTGCAAAGGGTTCAAGGGCAAAGCATTAAACACAGAATTATGATTGCGAAGTTCTGACGTGAAAACTAAACAACAAGAAAATTCAGGCACTCAAGTCAAAAATATTTAGATAGAAGAGGATATGTGAACTCTCATAACAGTAATTTTTTAGGGGTTTTCTTTTGTGTCAGGAACTGTTCAAGGTCATCTGCATATATTAACTTCTTTAGTCTTAGGGTCTGGCCTGTGACTATTTCTGCAAATGTAGAATGAGGACACATAAAGGTTAGATGGCATACTCCAGTGACATAGCCATTTCATTAGACCAAATTATATTAGAGTAAAGGCTGAGATAAATGGTCAAAGGATCATAGCTTATTAGTTTAAAAGGCCCTTAAATACCACCACTAATATATCTGTCCTATGTACCAGCAAATGCTGATAAAAATATTAGTAAAATAACTCAAAGTCTCTTTACATTAAATTGCTAAAGCAGTAATGCATAATTTTATTATAAAGATGCTAAAAGAGAGGTAATTATACGAAAATTTAATGACCAAATTAGTTCATTTTTCTCACATTTACTGTGAAACAATTTTAGAGAATTTTCTTCTTTATTGAGCTCTGGCCATGAAAATATGTGTTCAAAGAAGAAAATAATTGGGTTCAAAGGAAATATGTTAAAGACACAAAGCAAGAATGATTATTTACTTGGACTGGATGTCTTCCAAGTTGAAAATCAAAAGTACTTAATTAAGACTTGAGACTTCTGTTGATATGGTGTGAAAAAAGCAATTTCTCTTGCTTTTAAGATAAAATGTGTTTTGTAAGTTTTCTGTCCTGGAAACAAAATTAGCACAGGTTAGTATTTTGATTAAATGTATATAAAAATTTATTGACTCTAGGTTAAAATATATAGGAACATGTAATTCAGATGTTTAAAAAGAAATTTCTCTTTCTCAGGCTAGAGTGTTTTGGCATGGAACTTCCTAGTTGCAATCCGAGGAAATGTAATTACATTCTTGGTCTTTGCAAAGGGGCAAGTCATGGAACAGGAAAAAACTGGGGGTGGAGGGAGGGTTTTGAGCTGGGAAAGTAGGTGGATTACTCAAATTCCTCTCTGCTACTGCTGCTGCTAAGTCGCTTTAGTTGTGTCCGACTCTGTGCAACCCCATAGACAGCAGCCCACCAGGCTCCCCTGTCCCTGTGATTCTCCAGGCAAGAACACTGGAGTGAGTTACCATTTCCTTCTCCAATGCATGAAAGTGAAAAGTGAGAGTGAAGTCGCTCAGTCGTGTCTGACTCTTAGCGACCCCATGGACTGCAGCCTCTCTAGTCATACTTTTTTTTTTTTTTAAACTTTACAATATTGTATTAGTTTTGCCAAATATTGAATTGAATCCGCCACAGGTATACATGTGTTCCCCATCCTGAACCCTCCTCCCTCCTCCCTCCCCATACCATCCCTCTGGGTCATCCCAGTGCACCAGCCCCAAGCATCCAGTATAGTGCATCGAACCTGGACTGGCAACTCGTTTCATATATGATATTATACATGTTTCAATGCCATTCTCCCAAATCTTCCCACCCTCTCCTTCTCCCACAGAGTCCATAAGACTGTTCTATACATCAGTGTCTCTTTTGCTGTCTCGTACACAGGGTTATTGTTACTATCTTTCTAAATTTCATATATATGCGTTAGTATACTGTATTGGTGTTTTTCTTTCTGGATTACTTTAATAAAAGATTTATTTATATGTGGGAGAAGGGGAATCAGGGCCATGTAAACAGTAGAAAAGTCTATTAGTAAAGTCATTAAAAAATATTAAGCAAAATATCCTGAATCAGAAGCCTGGGAAAGAAATATAACTGTCTGGTGCATGTGTGGATTAGGATCTGATGGGCAGAATTAGCAATTTGCCCTAAACTGCCACCAGGCTGATATCCTATGGCATCCCTGCACAGAGACTAGATATAGCCAAGTCAATACAGATGATTAAAGTCAATTCTGGTGAAGCAGAAGTTGACCTTCCCTCCTTAATGAATAAAAGAGACTTAGAGAGAGGCTCAGATAAGAAACTGCTCAAAATAAAGAGCCTCATTTTTCTATATGCCACATAATATGCCATAATATAAATGTTTATTTTTCTTTCTGACTTATACTTCACTCTGTACGACAGCCTCTAGGTCTATCCATGACTCTGTAAATTACACAGTTGACCTGCCTCTTGAGAAACCTATATGCAGGTCAGGAAGCAACGGTTAGAACTGGACATGGAACAACAGACTGGTTCCAAATAGGAAAAGGAGTACGTCAAGGCTGTATATTGTCACCCTGCTTATTTAAGAGTACATCATGAAAAATGCTGGGCTGGAAGAAGCACAAACTGAAATCAAGATTGCCAGGAGAAATATCAATAACCTCAGATATGCAGATGAGTCCACCCTTATGGCAGAAAGTGAAGAGGAACTAAAAAGCCTCTTGATGAAAGTGAAAGAGGAGAGTGAAAAAGTTGGCTTGAAGCTCAACATTCAGAAAACGAAGATCATGACATCTGGTCCCATCACTTCATGGGAAATAGATGGGGAAACAGTGGAAACAGTGTCAGACTTTATTTTTTTGGACTCCAAAATCACTGCAGATGGTGACTGCAGCCATGAAATTCAAAGACGCTTACTCCTTGGAAGGAAAGTTATGACCAACCTAGACAGCATATTCAAAATCAGAGACATTACTTTGCCAACAAAGGTCTGTCTAGTCAAGGCTATGGTTTTTCCTGTGGTCGTGTATGGATGAGAGAGTTGGACTGTGAAGAAAGCTGAGTGTCAAAGAATTGATGCTTTTGAACTGTGGTGTTGGAGAAGACTCTTGAGGGTCCCTTGGACTGCAAGAAGATCCAACCAGTCCATTCTAAAGGAGATCAGCCCTGGGTTTTCATTGGAAGGACTGATGCTAAAGCTGAAACTCCAGTACTTTGGCCACCTCATGCGAAGAGTTGACTCATTGGAAAAGACTCTGATGCTGGGAGGGATCGGGGGCAGGAGGAGAAGGGGACAACAGAGGATGAGATGGCTGGATGGCATCTGACTCGATGGACATGAGTTTGAGTGAACTCCGGGAGATGCTGATGGACAGGGATGCCTGGAGTGCTGTGATTCATGGGGTCACAAAGAGTTGGACACGACTGAGTGACTGATCTGATTCCTTTTTGTGGCTGAGTAATATTCCACTGTGTGTGTGTGTGTGTGTGTGTGTGTGTGTGTGTGTGTGTGTGTGCATACACACACCACATACTGCATCTTCTTTAACCATTGTTCTGCTGATGGACATTTAAGTTGCTTCTATGTCCTGGCTATTGTAAATAATGCTGCAATGAACATTGGGGTGTTTGCATTCTTTTTTAATTATGGTTTTCTCTAAGTATATTCCTAATAGTGGGATTGCTAGGTCATATGGTAGTTTTAGGTTTAGTTTGCCTAGGAAGCCTGCATACTGTGCTCCATAGTGGCTGTATCAATCTACATTCCCACCAATAGTGTAAGAGGGTTACCTTTGATCCACACCCTTTCCAGCATCTATTGTTTGGTGAGGGCCATTCTGACTGGTGTGAGGGAGATTGGGATTGACATGTATACACTCATGTATAAAATAGATAACTAATGAGAATCTACTATATAGGACAGGAAACTCTACTCACAGCTTTGTGGTGACCTAAATGGTAATGAAAGCCAAAAAAAAAAAAGAGGGGATATTTGTATGCGCATGGCTGATTCACTTTGCTGTTCAGCAGATAGTGACATAGTAGTGTAAAGCAACTATATTCATAAAACAAAATATGAAGAGCTAAAAAGAAAGCAACTGGGTCTCCCGGAGACAGCACAAAGGTGAGGACAAGGTGTCTTGGCCTCGTCCCTTGAGGAAATCACTGAATTCCTCTGAGCATGGCCAGAGAAAGGCCAGAGTGAGGGACTACAAGGTGAAGCAGGTGAAGGAGCCTGGCTTCTCTGATTCAACACAGGCACCATTTGAAAATGAACAATTAAGTCATCTTTTATCACCAGCAACAATTTAAAGCAGTTAAGTCTTGAAAGTTTCATGGTCAAGGATCACCCCAAACAACCCAATCTTCTAAAAATAGATTACTGGACCCACTCAGGAGAATGATAAAATCAAAACCAAATGTTTAGATTGCCAGAAAATAAAAACATAACTCCATTAATTTAAGTATCTTTAAAATTTTTGGTGTTCAACACTTATCACATAAAACAAAAGAAGAATTCTAAGCAAAATCTCAAAGACTTTATTTCTATCATAGCAATTTTCTACTAACTGTATGAGGTTCTGGTTCTTATTTTAGGTCTTTTACATTTTTATTTTCTCTAATATACCTTCGAGGAGATGTTAAAATTTCTTCTAAGATTCCATACTGTGTCGATATGCCATTAGGAAACCACATGCAGATTTGTAAACTATAAACCTACTTTGAGATAATTTGACAATATTTTCAGAGAAAATTATTAATAAATTCTTTAAAAAAATACCTTAGTTGATTCTGATTCTGCAACCAGGGTATTGATTTGCTTTTATCCTTCTCGGTGGCTCTTTTTTTTTTTTTTTTTTTTAATTAAACCTAAATGTATTCTTTCCAAAACACTCCCTCAAGCTGTGAAACATTTTAAAGATCACATTCTAAATTTAAACAAATTTAAATAAGAGAGAAAGTTTAATATCATATGCAGAATATTTGTGACAAGCTCTAAATGGTTGCTTGGTTGTTCCTCAGATTATTTTTCCCTGTCATATTTGCATAATTTGTGTCTCATGGGAAAAAAGATAACATGACAAATTTGATTTTATTTTTGTCCTGAATTAAGGGAAAATTGATATGAATACTGTCTACCAGTTATATGCTTATTTTCACATTAATCAAGACTATCATAAAAAATGGACCCAAATCATAGTGAGAAGTTCAAATGGTTCAACACTTATTGTGGATTGCTGGTAACTTCCAGTGACTGGCACACCCATTTTACAGGTTTAGTAAAATCTCATAGACAGTAATCCCTGAACTGCTAATTTTGTTCTAAGAAGTAGTTGAGAATATAAGCAGACTTTGAATATCATATTAGCTTAAGTATGACAGCATATAAGCTCAACATTCAGAAAACTAAGATCATGGCATCTGGTCCCATCACTTCATGGGAAATAGATGGGGAAACAGTGGAAACAGTGGCAGACTTTATTTTGGGGGGCTCCAAAATCACTGCAGATGGTGGTGCAGCCATGAAATTAAAAGATGCTTACTCCTTGGAAGGAAAGTTATGACCAACCTAGATTGCATATTATAGAGCAGAGACATTACTTTGCTAACAAAGGCCTGTCTAGTCAACACTATGGTTTTTTCAGTAGTCATGTCTGGATGTGAGAGTTGGATGGTGAAGAAGGCTGAGCACTCAAGAATTGATGCTTTTGAACTGTGGTTTTGGAGAAGACTCTTGAGAGTCCATTGGTTTGCAAGAATATCCAACCAGTCCCTCCTAAGGAGATCAGTCCTGGGTTTTCATTGGAAGGAGTGATGTTGAAATTGAAACTCCAATACTTTGGGCACCTCATGCTAAATGTTGACTCATTGGAAAAGACCCTAATGCTGAGAAGGATTGGAGGCAGGAGGAGAAGGGGATGACAGGATGAGATGGCTGGATGGCATCACCGACTCAATGGACATAGGTTTGGGTAGACTCAGGGTGTTGGCTCTGAACAGTGAGGCCTGGCATGCTGTGATTCATGGGGTCACAAAGAGTCGGACACAACGGAGTGACTGAACTGAACTGAACTGAACTGATGAAAGTGAAAGAGGAGAGTGAAAAAGCTGGCTTAAAACTCACACCATTCAGAAAACTAAGATCATGGCATCTAGTCCCATGGTTTCATGGCAAATAGATCGACAAACAATGGAAACAGTGAGAGACTTTATTTTTGGGGGTTTCAAAATCTCTGCAGATGGTGACTGCAGCCATGAAACTAAAAGACGCTTGCTCCTTGGAAAGAACGTTATGACCAATCTAGACAGCATATTAAAAAGCAGTGACACTACTTTGTCGACAAAGTCCATCTAGTCAAATCTATGGTTTTTCTAGTAGTCATGCATGGATGTGAGAGTTGGACTATAAAGGAAACTGAGTGCCAAAGAACTGATGTTTTTGAACTGTGGTATTCAAGAAGACTCAGGAGTCCCTTAGACTGCAAGGAGATACAACCAGTCCATCCTAAAGGAAATCAGTCCTGAATATTCATCAGAAGGACTGAAGTTGATGTTCCAATACTTTGACCACCTGATGTGAAGAACTGCTTCATTGGAAAAGACCCTGATGCTGGGAAAAATTGAAGGCAGGAGGAGAAGGGGATGACAGAGGATTAGATGGTTGGATGGCATCACCGATTCCATGGTCATGGGTTTGAACAAGCTCTGGGAGTTGGTGATGTACATGGATGCCTGAGGTGCTGTAGTCCATGAGGTCAAGAGTGACTGAACTGACACTGATACTGAGAGAGAGTCGAGGCAGTATTATTTTCTGAACTTTTAATCACCTTCTTTATAATATTTATTCTCTGCTAGTCTATGCCTTTTGCATAACCTTTGGTTCCCTGATTGTTTGATTCCATCTTTCCTAGTAACTCCCTCTAAGACTCCAGATAAGGGATATGGTCCTGATTTCAAGTTTGGTTTCTAGATAGGATTCATCCAAGTGCCACTTGTCCAGCATAAGTATTATTATATCCAAGCTGTTTACAGAACTAACTATTCTGAAGCACTTATTGGTTCACTCTTTACCTGAGATTTTAGATTTTATGTGTTCTCAAGAGAATTCTCTAAAAAGCACAAGATATATCTTTAATAAAGGCATCAGTTTTGAGGAAAGAATTTACCACTCAAACTTGTTTGATTTAATCTCACCTTAATTAACCAGAGGTGAAATAAAAGGAAACAATTCAGAGTAAAGCAGGGAACCTCTAGGAGCTTACATGTTTTTCTGAATCCTGCTTAGAGGTTAAGGATGAGAACAACACTTTTTTTTTTTTTTTTTTTTTTAACCATGAAATAAAACCACTTCTACTTTAAGAAATTAATCTAGTTGCCTGGGTTTGTACATGTGTGATCCCTTATGGATCATAGCCTAATTCATTATCATTCCTGTCAGACCATTCTTCTGGAGCAAAACCCATCTCAATCTAAACATATTGCCTTGAACTAACTATATCAGCCATGTCTATTGAATAGCATGACTGATGATCAGCAGTTGGAAAGTTCATCATGGTATTGATGCACCATAGTTTGTGCCTAGCTACAGGGAAGATTTCAGATTCCAAACTCACTGTTACTGGGCATATCTTGCAATACTCAGGGACAAGTGTCAAGGCTATTTGTTTTGGATAAAAGTCCCTTTTAGTTTTGGAGTTCTGTCTTTGCTCATTAATATATGTTAGTACTTAATGGAACAAGCACTATTCTAGGTGCTGGGGTTTAGCAGAGAGTAAAACAGACTGCGTCTGTACCATCGTGACGTTTGTAGTCTGGTGGGAGGGAGGCAGACAGAACGGGAGCTGGTGAAGCATGCAACAAAGACAAGTAGAGTGGAAAAGGAAGGAGTGCTGGGGGAACTATCTTCTGCAGGGAAATCAGATATGACATTTAATTTTTGATAATGAGATTTACAGTTGAAGAACAGATATTTCTAAGAGCTCCTAATGAAATTAATCTATCAATAGTCTTAGTGATAGAAAAATCATAGTCCTTTCAGTAAACATTTTCTCTTTCCTTTCTATGACATGTTCTTACTCAGTCTTTGATACTGAAATCCACCATGTTTTTTTTTTAAGCTGAGTCCCTCATGGTGCTACAACATAAAATATGCCCTTATATGTGATAGGTGAAGAGCCTTAAAACTGGAAAACTGCTTTTGAATGTCTTCTATCTGTGTTGATTTCAGTTAATAGAAGATACAAACTTGCCTGGGCTTAGCATTGGGAGAGTATACCAAATATTTTAATGTAATTATTTTAGAGGAAGAAATCTTCTAATTGACGATAGTGTCTTGAAATCCCCTCACTGTGTATCTTATGAACACATTTTTGCCTTGGTTATTTATTTCCAAAACTTCTTTGTATATGATTTTGACATATCAGGACTTATATAGGTTATATACTAACCCTGGCTTCCCAAGTGGCTCAGTGGTAAAGAATCCACCTGCCAATGCAGGAGAGGCAGAAACACGGGTTCAATCCTAGGTCAGGAAAATCACCTGGAGGAAGAAATGGCAACCTACTCCAATATTTTTACCTGGAAAATCTCATGGACAGAGGAGCCTAATAGGTTACAGTCCATAGGGTCTCAAAGAATCAGACACAACTGAGGGACTGAGCACACCACACACACATCCTAACCCTATATCTTTCACTCTTGATTCTATAGTATCCCTTATCTTGAATAATCATTTGACACCCAGAATGAATGAAAATGTTAATTCTAATTTTTATCATGGATAACTAACACAGGCTGCTGCTGACTTCCCCTTCTCTGAATGTAATACTGGAGAGACTATATTAATGTGAGTGAATTTGAAGGATTTTGAAACAACATAAAACTGAAATGTGGAGGCCAAACATTTTTGATTGCAGTGTCAGATAGAAATGATAAGAGCTGGATTCCTAAGAACAGCAAGAGGCAAGGGGTTAATGCTTTGCTTTTGTTCTTTTCCTCATTTCCCAGGGTGAGCCCAATGATAGCCTAGGTTTTGCAGGTTCAGTTCAGTTCAGTCGCTCAGTCCTGTCCAACTCTTTGCCACCCCATGAATTGCAGCACACCAGGCCTCCCTGTCCACCACCAACTCCCGGAGTTCACCCAAACTCATGTCCATCAAGTCGGTGGTGAAATCCAAACATCTCATCCTCTGTCATCCTCTTCTCCTCCTGCTGCCAATCCTTCCCAGCATGAGGGTTTTTTTCCAATGAGTCAACTCTTCGCATGAGGTGGCCAAAGTATTGGAATTTCAGCTTTAGCATCAGTACTTCCAATGAACACTCAGGGCTGATCTCCATTAGAATGGACTGGTTGGATCTCCTTGCTGTCCAAGGGACTCTCAAGAGTCTTCTCCAAAACAACAGTTCAAAAGCATCAATTCTTCAGCGCTCAGCTTTCTTCACAGTCCAACTTTCACATCCATACATGAACAATGGAAAAACCATAGCCTTGACTAGATGAACTTTTGTTGGCAAAGTAATGTCTCTGTTTTTGAATATGCTATCTAGGTTGGTCATAACTTTCCTTCCAAGGAGTAAGCGTCTTTTAATTTCAAGGCTGCAATCACTGTCTATGATCACTGCAATCACTGCAATCATCTGCAGTGATTTTGGAGCCCAGAAAAATAAAATCTGACACTATTTCCACTGTTTCCCCATCTATTTCCCATGAAGTGATAGGACCAGATGCCATGATCTTAGTTTTCTGAATGTTGAGCTTTAAGCCAACTTTTTCACTTTCCTTTTTCACTTTCATCAAGAGGCTTTTTAGTTCCTCTTCACTTTCTGCCATAACAGTGGTGTCATCTGCATATCTGAGATTGTTGATATTTCTCCCAGCAATCTTGATTCCAGCTTGTGTTTCTTCCAGCCCAGCGTTTCTCATGATGTACTCTGCATATAAGTTAAATAAGCAGGGTGAAAACATGCAGTCTTGACGTACCCCTTTTCCAATTTGGAACCAGTCTGCTATTCCATATCCAGTTCTAACTGTTGCTTCCTGACCTGCATATAGGTTTCTCAAGAGGCAGGTCAGGTGGTCTGGTATTCCCATCTCTTGAAGAAGTTTCCACAGTTTATTGTGATCCACACAGTCAAAGGCTTTGGCATAGTCAATAAAGCAGAAATAGATGCTTTTCTGGAACTCTCTTGCTTTTTCTATGATCCAGCAGATGTTGGCAATTTGATCTCTGGTTCCTCTGACTTTTTGAAAACCAGCTTGAACATCTGGAAGACAATTCACATATTGCTGAAGCCTGGCTTGGAGAATTTTGAGCATTACTTTACTAGCGTGTGAGATGAGTGCAATTGTGCAGTAGTTTGAGCATTCTTTGGCATTGCCTTTCTTTGGAATTGTGATGAAAACTGATTATTTCCAGTCCCGTGGCCACTGCAGAGTTTTCCAAATTTGCTGGCGTATTGAGTGCAGCACTTTCACAGCATCATCTTCCAGGATTTGAAAGAGCTCAACTGGAATTCCATCACCTCCACTAGCTTTGTTCGTAGTGATGCTTTCTAAGGCCCACTTGACTTCACATTCCAGGATGTCTGCCTCTAGGTCAGTGATCACACCATTGTGATCATCTGGGTCGTGAAGATTTTTTTTTTTGTATAGTTCTGTGTATTCTTGCTGCCTCTTCTTAATGCCTTCTGCTTTTGTTAGGTCCATACCATTTCTGTCCTTTATCAAGACCATCTTTGCATGAAATGTTCCCTTGGTATCTTTAATTTTCTTGAAGAGATCTCTAGTCTTTCCCATTCTGTTGTTTTCCTCTATATCTTTGCATTGATTGCTGAGGAAGGCTTTCTTAGCTCTCCTTGCTATTCTTTGGAACTCTGCAATCAGATGCTTATATCTTTCCTTTTCTCCTTTGCTTTTCACTTCTCTTCTTTTTACAGCTATTTTTAAGGCCTCCCCAGACAGCCATTTTGCTTTTTTGCATTTCTTTTCCATGGGGATGGTCTTGATCCCTGTCTTGTGTACAATGACAGGAACCACCGTCCATAGTTCATCAGGCACTCTATCTATCAGATCTAGGCCCTTAAATCTATTTCTCACTTCCACTGTATAATCATAAGGAATTTGATTTAGGTAAACATTAGCAATACAGTATCTGGCAGAGGGGGGTTAAGTGTTCCCTTCTTCTCTCTACTTAACTCCAAAGTTTACCTAAAATCCAGAAAGACAATTTAAAAAAAAAGTTTGATGTTCAGGACAGTGACCTGAGAGAATGTCACACAGAGAAAAAGATGGACATGGAGGGATGGTAGCCATAGTTAATACCAGAGACTCTGCCATGAGGCTTAAGTTTCCTTAATAATTTTTAAATGTGATGAAGCAAAATTAATGGATATTTAAAAATAAGAATTTTAAATAAGCATATTTTCAAACATATAAATATGCCTTTGAAATGTTTGGATAGTGGAAATACAAAATAGAAATAGGAATGTATTAAAATAATCAACCTGAAATATTACATGCCAGAATTTGAAATAAAGAAGCCAACAGTTGGTTCAACACAACACTGAATTAGGAAGTAAAATATTAAACTGATAATTCTTTCAGAGGGCATTAGAAGGAGATGACCAAATATAAAATATAAAATACATAAAAAATTAAAAGGTCAAAATATGAGAGTAGACAAATATAAAAAAGAAAAACACTTAGAAGGGAGGGAATATTAAAGAAAATACTTACTTAAAATTTCCCCAAATAAGGAAATAATTGTTCAGTCTCTGATTCATGTCCAACTATTTGCAACCCTATGAATTGTAACATGCCAGGCTTTCCTCTTCTTCAATATCTCCCAGAGATTACTCAAACTCATGTCCATTGAGTCAGTGGTGCCATCTAACCATCTCATCCTCTGTTGCTCTCTTCTCCTCCTGCCCTCAATCTTTCCCAGCATCAGGGTCTTTTCCAATGAGTCAGCTCTTCACATCAGTGGCCAAAGTATTAGAACTTCAGCTTCAGTCCTTCCAATGAATATTCAGGACTGATTTCCTTTAGAATTGACTGATTTGATCACCTTTCAGTCCAAGGGACTCTCAAGAGTCTTTTCTAACACCACAGTGCCAAAGCATTAATTCTTCCATGCTCAGCCTTCTTTATGGTTCAATGCTCACATCTGTGCATGACTACTGGAAAAACCACAGGCTTGATGATACAGACCTTTGTCATCAAAGTGACGTCTCTGCTTTTTAATATGCTGTCTAGATTGGTCATAGCTTTTCTTCCAAGGAGCAAGCATCTTTTAATTTCATGGCTGCAGTCACCATCCCCAGTGATTTTGGAGTCCAAAAAATAAAAGCCCAAAATTTTGTGAGTCATCCAGCCCAGCATATCACATGAAGTACTCTGCATATAAGTTAAATAAGTAAGGTGATAAATATACAGCCTTGATGTACTCCTTTCCTAGTTTTGAGCCAGTCTATTGTTCCATGCCCGGTTCTAGCCCAGTTTTATTTATTATCACTGTTTCTACTTTTTCCCCATCTATTTGCCATGAAGTGTTGGGACCAGATGCCATGATCTTAGTTTTCTGAATGTTGAATTTTTAAGCCAACTTTTTCACTCTCCTCTTTCTCTTGCATCAAGAGGTTTTTTAGTTCCTCTTCACTTTCTGCCATTAAAATGGTATCATCTGCATATCTGAGGCTGTTGATATTTCTCCCAGAAATCTTGATTCCAACTTGTGAGTCATGCAGCCCAGCATTTCACATGATGCACTCTGCATATAAGTTAAATAAGCAGGGTGACAAATAAATGGCCTTGATGTACTCCTTTCCCAATTTTGAACCAGTCTGTTGTTCCCTGCCCGGTTCTAGCTGTTGCTTCTAGACCTACATACAGGTTTCTTAGGAGGCAGGTAAGGTGCTCTGGTATTCCCCTCTTTTGAAGAAAATTCCATGGTTTGCTGTGATCCACACAGTCAAAGGCTTTAGTGTACTCAAAGAAGCAGAAGTTTTTTGGAATTCCCTTTCGTTTTTCTGGGATCCAGTGAATATTGTCAATTTGGTCTCTGCTTCCTCTGCCTTTTCAAAATCTAGTTTGAACATCTGGAAGTTCTCAGTTCACATACTGCTAACACCTATTTTGAAGTATTTTGAGTGTTACCTTGCTAGAATGTGAAATAAGTACAATTGTATGGTAATTTGAACATTCTTTGGTATTGCCTTCTTTAAGATTGAATTGAAAACTGACCTTTTCCAGTCCTGTGGCTGTTTCTGAGTTTTCCAAATTTGCTGGCATATCGAGTGCAGCACTTTAACAGCATTATCTTTTGAGATTTGAAATAGCTCAGCTAGAATTCCATGACCTTCTCTAGCTTTGTTCGCAGTAATGCTTCCTAAGGACCACTTGACTTCACACTCCAGGATGTCTGGCTCTAGGTGAGTGACCACACCATCATGGTTATCCGGGTCATTAAGATCTTTTTTGGTATAGTTCTTCTGTGTTTTCTTGCTCTTTTCTTAACCCCTTCTGCTTTTGTTAGGTCCTTGCCATTTCTGTCCTTTATTGTACCCATCTTTGCATGAAATATTCCATTGGTATCTCTAATTTCCTTGAAGAGATTTCTAGTCTTTTCCATTCTAAGGAAATGAATAGGGTATTAGAACATTTTAAACGAATCTCATGCACTAAACAAATCAAAGTATTCACACTTGAATTCAATCATTTCTAAACCACAGATCTCAAGAATTATAATTAAAGTCCCAAGAAAGACAGCACATTGACTTAGATTTTCCAACAGCATCACTGACTGAAAGAAGAAAACCGGAAAGTTTTTCAAAGATTTGAAACAAAAGAGAAATACAGGTGGTTTAACTAGTCATTCAGTTCAGTTCAGTCGCTCAGTCATGTCCGACTCTTGGCAGCGCCATGAATCACAGCACGCCAGGCCTCACTGTCCATCACAAACTCCCAGAGTTCACTCAAACTCATGTCCATCGAGTCAGTGATGCCATCCAGCCATCTCATCCTCTGTTGTCCCCTTCTCCTCCTGCCCCCAATCCCTCCCAGCATCAGAGTCTTTTCCAATGAGTCAACTCTTCACATGAGGTGGCCAAAGTACTGGAGTTTCAGCTTCAGCATCATTCCCTCCAAAGAAATCCCAGGGCTGATCTCCTTCAGAATGGACTGGTTGGATCTTCTTGCAGTCCAAGGGACTCTCAAGAGTCTTCTCCAACACCACAGTTCAAAAGCATCAATTCTTTGGTGCTCAGCTTTCTTCACAGTCCAACTCTCGCATCCATACATGACCGCTGGAAAAACCATAGCCTTGACTACAAGGACCTTTGTTGGCAAAGTAATGTCTCTGCTTTTCAATATGCTATCTAGGTTGGTCATAACTTTTCTTCCAAGGAGTAAGTGTCTTTTAATTTCATGGCTGCAATCACCATCTGCAGTGATTTTGGAGCCCAGAAAAATAAAGTCTGGTACTGTTTCCACTGTTTCACCATCTATTTCCCATGAAGTGATGGGACCGGATGCCATGATCTTCGTTTTCTGAATGTTGAGCTTTAAGCCAACTTTTTCACTCTCCACTTTCACTTTCATCAGGAGATTTTTTAGTTCCTCTTCACTTTCTGCCATAACAGTGGTGTCATCTGCATATCTGAGATTGTTGATGTTTCTCCAGGCAATCTTGATTCCAGCTTATGCTTCTTCCAGCCTAACGTTTCTCATGATGTACTCTGCATATAAGTTAAATAAGCAGGTGACAATATACAGCCTTGACACTCCTTTTCCTATTTGGAACCAGTCTGTTGTTCCATGTCCAGTTCTAACTGTTGCTTCCTGACCTGCATATAGGTTTCTCAAGAGGCAGATCAGGTGGTCTGGTATTCCCATCTCTTGAAGAAGTTTCCACAGTTTATTGTGATCCACACAGTCAAAGGCTTTGGCGTAGTCAATAAAGCAGAAATAGATGTTTTTCTGGAACTCTCTTGCTTTTTCCATGATCCAGCGGATGTTGGCAATTTGATCTCTGGTTCCTCTGCCCTTTCTAAAACCAGCTTGAACATCTGGAAGTTCATGGTTCTCGTATTGCTGAAGCCTGGCTTGGAGAATTTTGAGCATTACTTTACTAGCGTGTGAGATGAGTGCAATTGTGCAGTAGTTTGAGCACTCTTTGGCATTGCCTTTCTTTGGGATTGTGATGAAAACTGACCTTTTCCAGTCCCATGGCCACTGCTGAGTTTTCCAAATTTGCTGGCATATTGAGTACAGCACTTTCACAGCATCATCTTTCAGGATTTGGAATAGCTCAACTGGAATTCCATCACCTCCACTAGCTTTGTTCATAGTGATGCTTTCTAATGCCCACTTAACTTCACATTCCAGGATGTCTGGCTCTAGGTGAGTGATGATACCATTGTGATTATCTTGGTTATGAAGATCTTTTTTGTACAGTTATTCTGTGTATTCTTGCCACCTCTTCTTAATATATTCTGCTTCTGTTAGGTCCATACCATTTCTGTCCTTTATCGAGCCCATCTTTGCATGAAATGTTCCCTTGGTATCCCTAATTTTCTTGAAGAGATCTCTAGTCTTTCCCATTCTGTTGTTTTCCTCTATTTTTTTGCATTGATCACTGAGAAAGGCTTTCTTATCTCTTATTGCTATTCTTTACAAGGAGACAAATTTTACTCTTCCACCTATGAAATAACCATTTATCTTCCTCATATTTGCTTTCCAAGGCACATAGATGGTAGAAACCAAGAATAAAAACTCTAGGATGATGTTTATATTTATGCATTGTGATAGAACGATAGGAATTTGGGTCAGAAGACTAGAGGGAAGTGGTAGTTTGTTGTGATTCTTGTGGTCTGGTAGATAAATCAAATAAAAATAAGTATAAAAACTGACATAAGAAAAATAATTATAAATACATGCCTTAAATAGCTACACATAACTATTGATACAATAAAAATTAATAGGTGTACTTCCAGTTAAACATGGTGGAGTGATGAAATGTTTGTCTTCTACTCTCTCCTAAAAGTATACTTGCTTGTGTATTCTCAGTCCCTCATTTTTATCTGACTCTTTGCAATCTCATGGACTGTAGCTTTCCAGGCTCATCTGTCCATGGAATTTTCCAGGAAAGAAAACTGGATTGGATTGCTATTTCCTTCTCCAAAAATACACATTAAAATAAACTTAAACTAATAACAGTGGGCAAAAAGAGAACTGGAAGGAAGACAACATTGGATGAGAGGTGTCAACATAATTATGGAGGGTGAAAATGAATCACAAAGTGGTCACTTATTGAAAGCTGAGGATGCTGAAATGTAAGTGTGGCGAAGGGGAAGACAACAAGAAGATGATTATTTGCTTCCCCCACACACAATAATCAGGATTCTAGGGCCTGGATACTTCCAGGGAGTTGGTGTTCAAAAGAATGGACTAAAAAGCTAAAAGGATTTGTGAAAAATCATAGATAGCTCCCTCCATTGCAATGGTCAAACAACTACAATTCTCTCACCATGAAAAGGCAAAGAAAACTGGAAAGGAGATTCTATACTCAAAGACTCTAGGCATAGCAAAGGACAATGGAAGGGGCATGTCACTGAAAACAGAGGAATTATAATCAACGTCTACATTCATGGTAAATAACTGTGGACTCACTTCTTGTACTCGTCTTCCAGAAGCTGTTAACAGGACTTTAGCCTTTATTGGATGGAGTAGCCTGGTGGGCTACAGTCCATGGGGTCGCTAAGATTCGGACATGACTGAGCAACTTCATTTTCACTTTTCACTTTTCACTTTCATGCATTGGAGAAGGAAATGACAACCCACTCCAGTGTTATTGCCTTGAGAATCCCAGGGACGGGGGAGCCTGGTGGGCTCCCGTCTATGGGGTTGCACAGAGTCGTATACAACTGAAGTGACTTAGCAGCAGCAGTAGCAGCAGCAGCCTTTATTGAAGAGAGAAGACTCCTTTGTGGAGAAATTACATAGTATAAAGTATTTAGCTAATGGAATTAGTTGTTTCCCAAAGGAATGGGCAAAGCATTTTGTCTTATCATAATATAGTGATGTGCCCCCAACTAAAACCTCCAAGTTAGCAAACCATACTATTCACTCAAGATTTTCACTCAAATATAAATGAATAGCCATGGACCTGAAGATATCCCAGACAGCATCTTATGTCAAAGAAAAATGAATAAAACCAGCTAAAATTTTTAAAATATTAAAACTTGCAAAAATACAATATCCCTAGAGATAGAAGATAATATGTATTTATACAGTAAAAATTATATAGAAAGGAACACTCAGAAAATGAGGAAATGTTCTTGGAAGTACAATATGAGAGCAGAAGAAAAAAAGTGGAAAAAGTATGGAATATCCAAAGAGTAGGCTTAAAAATGCAAAGAGATAAAAAAATGTTGTGAAAAATAAGAATTTAGAGAATCGATCTAGGTAAGTTTGTATCTGGGAAATTATCCAGAAACAATATGAAGAAAGAAAATGGATAGAAGATAATAATTGAATATATACTAAAGGCTGTCACTTCCAACAGTACGTAGGATTAAATGTTCTACAAGTATTTGTGCTATGAAACAATTTAAGATACTGGGTGATATGTGAATCATATCTCAAGCTGTTATAATTTTATAATGTTTGAAAACATTTTTTTTAAGAAATACAAAGCTGAATCAAGAAAGTAAGCAAACTCCCATCCAGGCAAGAATAGTCCAGGAGCATGAATCCAGTTTAGTCTGTGTGTTGAGTTCATAGATGCCCTAAAGGCACTTGCCTCAGGAACTTGCGTTTTAATGGTTGCAGTGAGGAAAAGAAGTAAGACCTAGTGTCTGTGCAAGGTAGAGAATCACCATAATAGCCCTACACAGAGATTAATGAAGGCCTACAGTCTCAGTGTCAGAGAAACTAAAAATAATCCATTCTCTAAAGGCAATTGTTTGACACATTTGCCAGAGCTCTGGCACTTGTTTGTAGAATGAAAAGCCACCCCAGAGAATTCATAACTGTAAGTTACCCTCATGCAAGACTACTTTAAATTCCCACCACACAGGTGGTATCAAAAACATCCAACCTTGGAAATTAATTTGATGAGACCCCAAGTTAGGAGCACCTTGAACAATCACAGATATTCTCTAGAGGATTGCACCTTCACAGCAAGGCTCATAGAATTCATTCAGATAAATCAGTGCACATGTGCTCACAATTAAAAAAAAATCACAAAATGTTGGGGAGTAAAACAGCAGTTTACCTTCCTTTTCCCCAGAGATAATCACTTTTAAGCCTTCAGTCTTTTCTTCTGTTATTTAACTTCCATATTTACGAAGGATATAAATAAGCAACATATTTATTCTGCAGTTTATTTTTTGTAGATGAGATTCTATTATCTTATTACTATGTAAGAAGAGCATTTTAGTTTTTTGTCCGCCTCCCTGCCCATGAGTATTTGTTCACACACCTATAACAAATGAACATTCACTAGTCCCAGTCACATAATACACTATAAGAATTTTTAAATCATTTTTAGAGTTCTTGAGTTTGATTATTTTGAAAGAAAAAGCAGTTTACATTTGAGCCACAGAGACTATATTTGTAATCAAAGTATAGCTTTTTTCCCCTACCAAAGTAAAGTTTTATCTCATATTTTCATTAGCTCTTTTTTATGCCCCATGAATCTATCATTAACTTACTCCCATGGGTACAAAACTCCTTCAGTGCTGAAGTACCTCAGGTCATAAAGCCACCTGCATTTCTAGAGAAATCTTCCCTTAGCGCCCTCAGTTCCCCTGTCTGCTTCACTTGCTTTCTAGCTCCGCTGCCCACTTACAAGCCTGGTTTTTATTTCAGCGATATGCTGAGCATCTTCTTTGCCACCTGCCTGAGTAAGATTCCGTGATCCTTGGTCCCCCTGCATTTCTGTCATTACTTTTTAATTTATTCATTTATTTTTGGTTACTCAGTCCTCCGATAGCATACTAAGGATAGTGTGCATTGGATTCTATGTATATAATGTTTGCATGTCTAAAAACATCTTTAATTCTGGGGAGCTAATCAAAGAAAAAAAAAACTAGAATGACTAATATGCATAGAAGGAGGTATTTGGTCTCATCAGCAATTCAGAGAATCATGTCACAGGTAAGATGTGAGTAATTCTGTGGCCTGGGAATAGAGATATTCCAGGATAGTAGATGGTTTAGAGAGTGCTCAGGAACATGCATCAGTGATCCATCTAGTTTCAATAATATTCAGATCCAGTGTGTGTTGGTTTTCATTCTGATGGATTACACCTTTAAAAATATTTCATTTTGAGCATTGCGAAGTACAAAGTGTTATGCGACCCATTGCTGTGTCATTTCCTGTGTGTTAAGTAAAAAGGGATAATCTCTTCCTCCTTACCATCACCCAAGGATAAATTTAGACTCTTCATAGTAGTGAAAAGCAGTGTAATTGTTTTTATGGAGAAGAATTTTAATTAGAAAAAAAAAATACAAGTAACTCAACTTGGATTAGACTCATTATAGATGAGGTTCAGAGTGATATGCCAATTAAAACAATATATTTGAAATATTTAATGTATCAAAAATATTCAACTGTAGAAAATTCATGTATTTTATATGTATAGGTATAAAGCTTTAAGAGGAAATATTTCTAGTTTCAAGGATTTTACACACTCTCAGGGAAGAAAGACTCATTTACAAAGAAGCCCTTAGAAGGTGAAATGTGTTGAGGACTCTAATAAGGAGACTTGTTGGTATTTGATAATGGGGATTACTGCTAGTTGAAAAGCTTCATGGTTAGGAACTTGATGAATAAGATACTAACCATATTTAAAGTATGGATATCTGAAGTAAGTAGTTTACAAAGATTCACAGTGTTTCAAAACTCCAGAGAACACTCTGAGAGCTTGAATAGCTGAAATAGAAGAGAAAATGTCCAACTTGTACTTCAGGGCTTTTCTTATGGTTTCTAATGTTGACTAGATTTGCTGACCATCTTCTAATAAACAATTTATAATATTTAATTCTCCATATGTTTTTCATGTTCAGAGTAGGTAAGCTGACATAGTTCAATAGAATAAGCACATTTTATATTAACTGCATGTGCAATTCTGTAATTTTACTTAAAAGTTATTTTATCAGAAAATGTAAAGGTTACTTGCAAATTTATTTGAACTAGTGTATGAAAGCATCTTTTCTGGTGGTTCAGTGGTAAAGAAACGAAAAGAGTAAAGTGAAAGTGTTAGTTGCTCAGTCGTGTCTGACTCTTTGTGACCCCATGGACTATAGCCTGCCAGGCTCCTCTAGTCCATGCATTCTTCAGGCAAGAGTACTGGAGTACCATTTCTTTCTCCAGGGGATCATCCCAACCCAGGGATTGAACCTGATTCTTGTGCATTGCTGGCAGAATCTTGACCGTCTGAGCCACCAGGGAAGCCTGGAACCCACCTCCAATATAGGAGACACAGGTTTGATCCCTGGGTCAGGAAGATCCTCTAGAGAAGGAAGTGGCAACCTCCTGTAGTATTCTTGCCTGGGAAATCTCAGGCTCAGAGTAGCCTGTCAGGCTAGAGTCCATGGGGTTACAAAAGAGTTGGACATGATTTAGTGACTAAACAAGAAACAATATTTATAAAAATGAATAGTTTAATTTTAGTCCCTACTAGTGTTTTATTTTATTAAATCAGTTTTGCTTAAAACCACAGTAAAATGATTATACTGGTGATTTATGAGTGACTGGAATTATTTCATAAGGTTAGAAATGTGTTACTTTTTACAGTCATTTTTTTTTCCATCTTGAGGAGTTTGTACATGAAGCAGCAATTGCAATTCTTGAGATGACACGTGCCTTTCAAAGGCCACGGTTATGTATGTGAGAACTTTGTAAAGATGCCACTTGGGTATTTGAGCTGCTGATTGCATTTCAAATGAGAAAAGGAGGATTACAAGGGTACTTCTTGATGCTTGTACTTTCTAACTCACAACTTTAATATTCAAATGATATTTTACAGGTCGTTGAGTTCTCATCTAGAAAAATTTAATAGTTGTGGGGATTTTAAGGTTCTGATTACAGGGGAAAAACATGCTTATGACATCCATGCAAATATTCTCTCTGGTCCATTGACCAACTTGCAGTGATGCTATACATTTGTTCTGCCCTAAGATTTTTTTCAAATCACTTTCTACTCCTTTTTTCTTTAGATTCATTCTATTGATTCTATTTTATTTTCATTTAATTGATTTGGATTTAATGCAGAAATGATGAAAAGATCAGGAGCTCCAAATTCAGTGAAATATGTGTTCAAATCCCAGGTCTGCTATTTATCAGCTATGTCTCTTTAAGCAATTCATTCTGCTTTACTTTTCTTAAAAAATGGGACAAAGTATCATTGAGTTTATTAACAATTAGATGAAATGCCTCATGCAAAATGGCTAACATAGTGTCTGGCTTTCTAAGAAGTAGTCAATAATCTTGTCCTCTTCCTTCTTAAGTAAAGCTACTATTTCAGCTTTTCAGTACACATGCTAAGACCTTAAATTGAGCTGCACCACCTTTGGTGACTTAGGTTCTGGTTAATTAGTCATGTCCATTGTTTTTTAAATGTGCGAGGTTACAGTTGATTGGTTGTGAGTAATAATAAAACATTTGGAGGTGTTTTTTATTTTTTTTGGACTGAATGCAAAACTCCTACCTCTCTCTTCATTGTCCTTCTCTACCTTTGTTGATATTTAAATTTTTAACAGCATTAATTAGCTCACCACTCCATTTTACATAGGTTAAACTACATTGGTTCTTAATTAGATAACCTAATTCTTATGCTAAAATGATCAGAGCTTCTCTGGTAGCTGTCAGCTGGTAAAGAATCCACCTGCAATGCAGGAGACCCTGGTTTGATTCCTGGCTCAGGGAGATTCACTGGAGAACGGATATGCTGCCCACTTCAGTATTCATGGGCTTTCCTGGTGGCTCAGATGATAAAGAATTTGCTTGTAATGCAGGAGACCTAGGTTTGATCCCTGGGTTGGGAAGATCCCCTGGAGGAGAGCATGGCAACCCACTCCAATATTATTAGTGCTTCCCTAGTAGCTTAGCTGGTAAAGAATCTGCCTGCAATGCAGGAGACCCCAGTTTGATTCCTGGGTCAGAAAGATCCACTGGAGAAGGGATAGGCTAATCCTTAACAGCATTCATTAGCTCACCACTCCTAAAATGATCATGACTTATTATGTTGAACCATAAGAATTAGCTCAAACTAATACATTCAAAAAGAAATAATAACATTTGAGACAAGTTTAATAAGTATTGATTTTACATTATAATGGGCTTTGCATCAGTTCTTTATTCCTGTGTACAACGTGCATATATGTGTGAGAGAAACCGAGAAGTGATAGATGAACCCTGGTTTATTAAGAGAAAATGAGTCCTGCAGAAAGGGGTTATGTAAGTAGTAAATTGGGGAGGGAGGAAGGGAAGTCTATTGTTAGATTAAGAGGTAAATTTTGATTTGTCACCAGTTTCTCTAATTTAAATATATTAACTTGAGATGTTTCTTTTTGAATAAATGCCAGATCCTAATGGGTTTTTAAGGCAGTTTTTATGAAATGAAGATCAGCTTTAAGAGAATGCTTTGCTTTTCCTCCTTAACAACCTCAGCATTAACAGATAAGTTGAAATTCAAATATAATCTGACAAACCTGAACAATTTGCAGGTCCATAAATAGAGCATTGAGGGAGTTCATCAGTGCCTTGTGTGCATCTTCACTTCAGCTGAGAAAATCATCATTCCAGATAAAAATAAGTCTTTTCCTAAAACATCTCCACACATTTTCAACAGTCACTCAGCAAATTATCATTTCAGTTCTTTATATAAGATGATAATACCGCTGGCTAAGATAATGACAGTCAATTTCCCTCTTAAATTTTTTTAATTGTATTCATTTTTCTTATAATGTCTAATCCTACTCAGTGTGAAATATGCAAGAAAATCCCTGGATTAATGTCTTAATTACAGTGTTGGTTAATGTTGCTAGGTAGATGATTCTTCAGTGTTGAATATTTTAAAAAGGAGGCTTATTTTTTTTTCAACTCTCTGAGAAGATAAGCTAATTTTAAATGAATGATCTAGTTTTATGCACCCCTAATTCTGGCAGATGAACTATTTAGGGGGCAGGGATAGAGAGAAGTTCTGTATGACCTTAACAATTCGGACTTCTCTCACCAGAGTTACTGCAATGCTGAGCCTTGCTGACTTCCCCTCTTGCCAACATTAAAATGCTGAGGTCCTTGCATAGCACCATTTCTTAGGGGCTCAGATTGATTTCATTTCACCTCTTCCATCAAGGAAAGGACACTGTAATACATCTGTATTTTGCATACAGGTTTGCCTTCATGCTCACAACTTGTCTTCCAGTATCATTACTGAACTTTTATAAAGCCTTAACAATGTTGTGCTGGAAAATATTTAACCAGTTATCTAAGAATAAGTACACATGTATATTCATACATATACTTATTAAGAATTATATAGTAATATAGTATATATATGATACACATGTAATATTATAATGTCTGAACATTTATTGTGAGTTATATGGAACCAGTTGATTCTTACAAAATGAGTTTGATTTATGCTGACTTCTATCTGCAACCAGCTATTGCTGCAACTAATGAATTAATAACATTCAAACGTTAAGGATAATTGATATTTTCCTTTATGTTGATAAGACCCAAGTGAAATAATAAAGATATATGTAAGAGTTTTACTCATCAGTTCTGATGTATGTGATTTTTTTTGTTACATTGGATAATAGTTCTTGAGTACTGAAGGGAAGTTTTTCTCTGTCTTTTTTTTAATTCACAATGTGATAGCCGCAGACATGACATATTTTAATGAGAAACGTCTGTTATTAACATTTTCTCCATTATTTTCTTAAATCTAGACAATCAACACTGCAGTTATGAGGGTACTGTTTTCCAAATTTCAGGCTGAAAATATTCCCGCTATGGTCAGTGTGCCATCCACTGAACTTGGACCTGGACTAATTCGGAAGCTTACTTAGTATTTCCACCATTTGGATAAAATAGGTGGACATAATTCAAGACCATAGAGGATAGTAAAATATAGTAAAATAATTAAGAAGTGATAAAATCTGTATGTATTGCTTTTACTTTTAATACATTTTGTTTAATTGTGTTAGATTTTTGATATTCACCTTTATTAATTTCACCTTGAATGCTCACACATGAAGAGGTCTAGATCAGAGACAAATATCTTATTACTTAAATAGTAAAGCTCATCAGATACCCCCTTTGCCCCTGGCTATAGCCCTGGAATGATGTGATAAAAACTAGGTCAAATATGCCACCCTGGTAGCTGAACTCTATTTAAACAAAAAATGAAGAACAATGGATTTTCTCCATTTTTTTATAGAAGAGAGACAGTCATGCTCCTTCTCTCTCAAATAAGAGAGAGAATGAAAAAAACAAAACAAAATAAACACACATACAAACCCACTTTTGTTTCTCCGGGGCAGCTGGAAAGAGTCCTAGGTTCTCCCATTCTGGTATCTTACTCTGATCTTTGGAATGTAAATGCATCTTTCCAAGGGTCAGATAAATCCCAGGTGACTGTCTTTTCTGACCTAGATATTTCTGCAAAGTTTTGGCTTCAAACCTTGTGAAACCAAGGTTTGACATCTTAGGAGCTTAACCCAAGAAAATCGTCTCGGCTATTGCTATTAATATTTGGCTCTCTTAGGTAGGTAAGAGTTTTATTACCCTTTGGATCAGAGAAATAGAGAGATGGCCACAAACAATTCTCAAGGTATGAGAATGCTTTTTTTACCGAAGCGCTAAGAAACTCAGAGAAGTTTTATTTTTTCACAGTAAGTTTAAATAATGTATTTTTTCATAATGGCTGTGCTTAATAACCAATTTGTGAAATTTTAAGCAATTTTACAAATTTGTTAAAATTTCACCAGTTTTCTCTCAGGAGTCAATATGATCAGTCCAGGATCCTGGTGCATTCATCAACATGGTATACATGTAAGTTTCCACTAGACAAATAATTTGCTGTAAGGCAAAAGATATACAGAACAGGCTCTCCCCTGTGGAATTCCTTCAAAGTATCACAAGCCTACTCATGGTGAAATAGCTTCGCATATATTCATTCAGCGCTCCATTTGAGGGGCACACTTTGTGATGCCGGATTATTGTTCTATAGAACACCATTTATCCCTTAAAACAGGTTGATCTGTAGGGTTACTTCCTCCACTGACAATATATGAGTGGAGGAACTAAGGGAGTCTAAGTCAATGAGACCTCTTTCATATTATACTTAAGAATCTTCAGAAAATGTTTGCTTCTGGTGTCTACAGCTTTAGATTTTAGACTCGTAGATTTGCCGGTCCCAGTGCCTAAGACAATATTAAGCTAAGACTGTTGACCAACAGTTTTTGACTCCTGACACTAATAAGCCAACAGGTACAAAAGAGTTCTGCTCTACTGTCAGGCATTTGTTTCAAATTACCAAGAAAAAATTGGATGGCTGCTACATTATGAAAATAAAGAGGATTGTGGTAGATTGATAAATGATCCCCGAAAAATGTTTCTTGTATCTGGGATGTGTGAATTATGCAAAGGAACTTTGCAGTTGTGATTAAAATAAGGGTATTTAGATGGGGAGATTATGTTGAATTATCTAGTTGGGCCCAATGATATAATCACAAAGATCATTACAAAGACAGAAAGATCCTTACAAAGACAAGGTAGAAACAGAGCGAGAGAGTCAGAGATTTGAGGGCAGAGTGAAAGAGCTTACAGACAGAATGTCCTATAAACCCATTTTAGACTTCTGATCACCAGAACTATAACATAATAAATGTGTGTTAAGTCACTAAGTTTGTGATAATTTATTACAACAGCAGTTTGTAGGAAACTAATACAAAGGCTATGTCCAGAAACCTGAGGATTCATTGGGGAAGTTCTTAATAACAGAAGTTAGTGGGAAACTGACAACCTAACAAATACAAGATAACTTGTACCCAGTGTGTATTATAATTGGGATTACCTAACAGTTAAAAGTGCTCAACATGATCAACCCAGCAGTGAGTAGCTGCAAGAAGAATACAAAATGAGGGGTGAAAGCAAGAAACTATGATTTTCAACTTAGGCCTTATGGTCAGCAACAAAAGTGGAGATTATAGCAGACATGTTATATAGAACATAGGGTACATATAGTATCGTGTGGCCAACTAGCCATGACTCTGGCAATATTTGTTTATTCTAGTAGGAGACAGCCATTTCCATTTCTTAGTTATGAAATTCTGTTTTAGTTCCAAACTTTTTAGATGCTAGGAAAAATACTCGTTTTCTCTGCCAAATTCTGACCTTTTAAAGTAGAATATCCCATGAGGATGCCTATTTCCATAATGTTCACTTTGGCTCCTTTACAGTGAAGCTATAAAATAGAAATGCTGCCCCTGAATCTGTGCATGTACACATAAACTGAGTTAGTAGCTTGGATATTTAAATTTCCTTCTAGTAGGACAAGTAAATAGACTCTTCTTGTTTATCAAGTATGACACATTTTATTAGTACCTAAAAAGGATTTGGGGAATAGGAGAAATTTATACCTCAGAGGGAATCAGATATAATTAAGCAGTATTGTGGAATAAGTCATCTTCTGAGTGACTGTTATCAAGCCAATAATATACTCAATTAGATTTTCTTAGGATTGTTCAGGCAAGAAATACTCCTTGTGACAAACCCTTACCTTAGTTGTAAAGCAATGAGCCTACCACTTCAGTTAACCACTCCAGGACACATCATCACATTGTAATTCATACATATCTCATACCATCTCCATGGTACCCTTGGAGATGCATGCTGAATTCCTAATCAATGGGCTACTGGCTTTCTCTCAGATGGACTTAAATTCCTGCATCTCTAGCCCCTTAATAGTATTCACCATGGCTCTCACGGACTTAATTCTTTATAAATTGGAAAATCTCATTTTAATTCATTCTAAAAATGAGCAAAATTAAATATTAGAAATATCTAGGCTTTTAACACACAAGTTGATTTTGGAGAGTGTGATTGTTTTTAGTTAAACAAGATGTGAAGTGAAAGTCACTCAGTCGTGTATGACTCTTTGAGACCCCATTGACTATATAGTCCATGAAATTCTCTGGGCCAGAATACTGGAGTGGGTAGCCTTTTCCTTCTCCAGGGGATCTTCCCAACCCAGGGATGGAACCCAGGTCTCCCACATTGCAGACAGATTCTTTACCAGCTGAGCTGCCAGGGAAGCCCAAGAAAACTGGAGTGGGTAGCCTATCCATTCTCCAGGTGATCTTCCCAACCCAGAAATCAAACCAGGGTCTTTCTCCATTGCAGGTGAATTCTTTACCAGCTGAGCTATCAAGGAAGCCCTAAACAGGATGGTGTGATATCAATTCCCATTATCTTCCTCACCATTCACTTGAGGGTTGAGATATATTTTCTGTAAAAAGCTGTTGTTCTGTGGACTGAAAACAGTAATAACATATGTAATTGTAAATACGGTTTTCCAAATTAGTACTGTGTATAGATTGGGCTTCCCACTGGGCACTAGTGGTAAAGAACCCACTATGAATTCAGAAGTTAAGAGGCATGGGTTTGAATCCTCGGTTGAGAAGATTCCCTGGAGGAGGAAATGGGAACCCACTCTTGTATTCTTGCCTGGAAAATCCCATGGACAGAGGAGTCTGGCAGGCTATTGTCCATGGGGTTGCAAAGAGTCAGACATGACTGAAGCGACTTAGTATTAGCACTAGTAGGTTACTAGCAGTTTCTCCATTTTCTCAAGAAAAGTGGAAAGAACAGTGTGAGACTGAAACTGCTATTGTTGCTTGGAAAGGGGAGCAGTGCCCTTTACAATGATTTTGCCAGCTGGACAGGCAAAGAATATTGATAACCTTTCTTATCTTGCCATCATAAAAATAATCTACCTTCCTGCGTCTCTGTCCTCTCTACCTTTGTTTCTCTAACAACAGAAGCATCTTTGCTCCTATCAAGGCCACGCCCTCAAAGTTTGGGCTGTATTTCATCATCAGTTCTCAAATGTTGATCGTTTAATTCCACCCTTCACTCTACATTGTTGACTGAGCCTTGTCTCCAATGAATTGGTATCAGTGCTCAAACATATTCTTGATGTTCAGTCCTTTGTTGTTGTTATTAATGGTTCTTAACCATAGATCTTCTTCAGCTTCTAAGCTTCTCCTTGCCTTCCATTCACTTCTTGGTAGAATGTTCTTTTATCTGATGGTTTGTGGATTTTCTCATCTCCCATTCTTCCCTCAGCTTTCCAATCTTTGTATTTTTTATCTATCAATTCAGTGAGAATAATTGTGAAAGTCATCAAGGACTTTCTTTTTACTAAATAAAAAGGTAATTGCTCTTCTCTCTCTCTCTCTTTTTTTTCCCTAATTGAGTTATCAGTAGTCTCTGACACTGTTGTCTGTCCACTTACTTGGAACTATTTCTTCTCATTACTTTGAGATAAAAGCACTCTCTTGTTTTTCTATCTCCTTGACTGTTGTCCCTTTCCATTTCCTTTCTGTTCTTTTCCTCCATTTAAACTCCAATGTTATAGTGCCACATTTTTCTGACTTGGCACCTCTTCTCTTTTATTTGTATTAATTCTTATTACATAACTTATTATTATTATTATTTGCTGCATTGAGTATTCACTGTGATGAGCGGGCTTCTCCAGTTGTGGTGCATAGGCTCAGTAGTTGCAACACACAAGCTTAGTTGTCCCAAGGCATGTAGGATCTTAGTTCCCTGACCAGGGATCAAAGCCGCATCCTCTACATTGAAAGGTGGATTCTTTACCACTGGACCACCAAAGAAATACCATTACATGGTTTGTTTTAAAGTCAGAATTTTATTTTATTTATTTTTTTTTTATTTATTTTTTTTTTTTTTAATTTTATTTTATTTTATTTTTTTTTATTCTTCCAATTTTATTTTATTTTTAAACTTTACATAATTGTATTAGTTTTGCCAAATATCAAAATGAATCCACCACAGGTATACATGTGTTCCCCATCCCGAACCCTCCTCCCTCCTCCCTCCCCAGACTCCAAACTCTGTATACCCATTCCTGCCTTCTTCCACAATTCCAGACTCCTTCCACCAATTCCAAATGTTAATCTCTAAATGGATGACCACTTGGCACCTCAGATTCAATATATTCAAAAAGAACTATGAATTGCTCTCCTTCACTGCACTCTGCTGCTTGTTAGTCTTCTACAACTCCGTGTTTGTGCTCCATTGTTAGACCCTAAAATCTAGCATTTACACTTCATTTCCTTTTACTCCTCACTCCCACATCATCCCATCCTATTGTATCTCTCTCTAAAACATATCTCGGAACTGTCCTTTTCTCTCCATTTTCAACTAATAACCACTTTTGCCCAAATTCCTGTCCTCTCTTGTCTGGTCTCATTTCATATATTCATAATTTCCCCCTTTGTTGTCTCCTAAAATCTTCCCACACAGCCAGTAAAGTGAATTCAATATGGTAATTAGAAAGTGTTATTTTCTGACTAAAACCCTTCAAAAGCCTTCTGTCACTACATACTTATGACTCACTATTTATTAACAGAGTTGGAATCAGAATGTACTGTATTCAGAATGTACTCTGTACTATTTTACCATGCCATTCAAAATCACTCTTGGAATTTTCCTCTCCATTTCTGGTTATTTTCATGAACTAAATTCTGTAGATTTTTCTTGTTACATTCAGGTATTGACTGGCAACCTTATTTTCTGGTATTAGAAATACCGGATCAGTGAAATATCAGAATTATTCACTCTATCAAACAATTTAAAGTATCTCCCTCTACAGCTTAGGCCCAGTCCAGATTTTTGAGACTATCGCAGGAAAGAGAAACATGCTTTGTAGTGTCTCTTTTCCTTTCTCCATCAACTCCCTGACTTGATAGTTTCTATTCCTGGATTCTCCAGAATCTGATATAGAGGAAAGAAGAATTTAGAAGAAATGGCAGTCTTACATGACTTGTGCTGTTATACCTGTTGTTGTATCCTTTTGTGACACACAGCATAAAAGCAAGTTTGTGTGTTTGGGTTTTTATTTCTTTTGTTTTTAGATCCATCATTCTGTTGACACCTCCAACTCTGTCTTTTTCTGGTATGGATCATATTCCAACATTTGATCACTTACAACCCACCTTTCAGCTCTTCCCTCTGACACTGTTTCTGATGTGAGTTATTTCTGATACCATCATATCACAGGGACAGACAGACCTCTTTGGTGAGGTCCCACCATCTACTTCCTGTGCTATGTTGAAGCCAAAAGATGTGGTAAAGGTAATGGATGAAGGGAAACAGATACTTGATAAATAATGTATTTCTTTTGTCTGTCAACAAATTCTTCTACTGCTTTAATGTGATCTAGAGGTTTGTGATGAAGAAAGAGTTTCAATATGGGTTTTGATCCACCTCTTTGGCAGCTTTATTGTAGGTCAAGCACATCTTGTGGTTGTTGCTGTTGTTTTTCAGTTACTTGGTCCTGTCTGACTCTTTGTGACTCCATGGTCTGCAGCACACCAGGCTTTCCTGTCCTTCACCATCTCCTGGAGCTCATGTCCATTGAGTTGGAGATACCATCTAACCATCTCATCCCCTGTTGTCTCCTTCTCTTCCTGCCTTCAATCTTTCCCAGCATCAGGGTCTTCTCTAACTTTGCATCAGGTGGCCCATGTATTGGAGCTTCAACATCAGTTCTTCCAATAAATATTCAGGATTGATTTCCTTTAGGGTAGACTGGTTTGATCTTCTTGCAAGCCAAGGGACTCTCAAGAGTTTTCTCCAACACCACCATTCAAAAGTATCAATTCCTCGGTGCTCAGCCATTTTTATAGTCCAACTCTCACATCCATACATGACTACTGGAAAAACCGTACCTTTCATTAGATGGACCTTTGTTGGCAAAGTAGTGTCTCTGCTTTTTAATATACTATCTAGGTTTGACAGAGCTTTTCTTCCAAGGAGAAAGCCTCTTTTAATTTCAAGCAATTAAAGGGCCAGGAACTTTCAAGCATCTTCTCTAACACCACTCTTTTAAGCCATCAATTCTTTAGCACTTAGCCTTTTTTATTGTCCAGTTTTCACATCCGTACATGACTACTGGAAAAATCATATCTTTGACTAGACAGACCCTTGTTGGCAAAGTAATGTCTCTGCTTTTTAATATGCTGTCTAGTTTTGTCATAGCTTTTCTTCCAAGGAGCAAGCCTCTTTTAATTGCATGGCTGCAGTTACCATCTACAGTAATTTAAGGAGCCCAAGAAAATAAAGTCTGTCACTGTTTCCATTGTTTTCCCATCTATTTGCCATGAAGTAGTGGGACCTGATGTCATGATCTTTGTTTTATGAGTGTTGAGTTTTAAGCCTGCTTCATCACTCTCCTTTTTCACTTTGAAGAAACTCTTTATTTCCTCTTTGCTTTCTGCCATAAGGGTGGTGTCAACTGCATATCTGAGGCTATTGATATTTCTCCTGGGAATCTTGATTCCATCTTGTGGTTCTTGCCTCTTATTGTTTCCAGCTTGTAGGAAACATATAAAATCACACACACCAGAAATCATCTCCTTAATGGGTGATTGCATGTATTATAAATCTAGTTTTTTCATCTCGTTCACATAGTTTAACAAGACTTGGCTCTTGCTTGTCTCTCCTACCACATCTTACAGCACCCTCTCCATCACACTCATGCTCAAACAGCACTGGCTTTACATCAGAGCCTTAAACAGAAGCTTGTTCTTACATTAAGATGTTTTGTTTGCTATTCCTTCTTTTTGAAATAATCTTTCTCATGATATTTCCATGGAAGAATCCTTTTTGTTTAGTGCTTTGGTTAAATACCCATTTCTCAGAGAAGCATTCCTTGATATTCCTATCTGTAGTAGCAACGAAGCTACTGTTACAACAAACCTATCACATTTCTGTAGAATATGTCCTTCCCCTTTCTCTCAGGCAACCATTCCACTCCTGTCATTCTATCTACAAATACCTAGCACTTCATTCTTTTTCTCTTATTTTATGTCTTTGCTCTTATTTCTATGAGAAACAAGAAACATTAGTAAGGGTACTACAGCATCTTCCTATCACAGCATCTTTCATCTGGTTCCTTCTATCCTTTGGTACTTGGTAGCAAGGAATGATGGGCTTCCCTTGTGGCTTAGTGGTAAAGAATTTGCCTGTGATGCAGGAGTCTCACAGGAGAATAAATTTCTATCCCTGGGTTGGGAAGATCCCCTGGAGAAGGAAATCACATCCTGCTCCAGCAGTCTTGCCTGGGAAATCTCCATGGACAGAGGAGCCTGGCAAGCTACAGTCCATGGGGTCGCAAAAGAGTCAGAGACAAATGAGCATAACAGCAACAACAAAACATAGCAAGGGATTAGGAATGAGAGAAGTTACTCTCTCCATTCACTACCTGTCTTTTATATTGTGTCTTCAGCCAAGTACATACCAATTTTCATGTCCTCTAGGATTGCTGCAAATCATCAGTCAAGAGTTGCATAATGATACACATATAGACACACACCTGTAATTAAAAACTAAGTATAATTTTATTCATCTATTTACCCCCATACCTTCATTAATTATGTTAGTGAGTCTTACTGGGTCTTATCTGAAATGTATCTTGTCTGTAAATTTGACCTTTTTTTTTTCCCACTTACAGTGCCACCACTAATATCTGTAATATTTACCACAAATTATTACCTGATAACCTCTCCTTCATTCTTTTCCCCTTTTTCCCTACCTGATTCTCATCACTAATGTACAGACCTCATGGGAGCACAGACCTAGCCTGACTTGTTTAGTGCTAAATCTTCAATTCTTATAACATTGCCTCTCATGCTATAGGTACACTGTAACTGTGTATTGAATAAGCAATTGATCTTCCCCTTTCTCAGAATGACTACAGGAAACTACAGTAGTTATTGCTATTGATCAGTTTCATCATCAGATCTCATTAATACTCATTGACATTTTGAGAGATATTTGGTTCTTTATGTGGGTTTAGTAGATCCCCTCATTATTCCTCACTCTTATCCTCAAGGTAGCTTTTTTACACAAGACTTTGTCAACCTGTAATTTTGTTGAGCACACAATCTTTATAATGTCTTTGTTCCTCTTACCCCGTTCACTTGATAAACTTGATCTCTGTACTTTCACTGTGGTTTCTCACATAAGCTCTTTAAACATATTGCAGTGACAAAAGTCATTCCATGAAGTGAAAATATATTGAATAATGTTTTACCAGACTGTTCAGTACATTCTTAGTTTTGAGACAAAGTAATAATCATGGTTAATAAAAAGACATCAAGAAGGAACAAAAGCAATATGTCTGGAAAAAGTGTATTGTGGCTAATTTATACCATGAATCATCTTACTTATTTAAATTAATGATTTATATTTCATATGCTCCCAGCAAATTAAATTCCCATAGGCAGGGCTTTATGATTTACCTAAGTGCTCCTAAAGAAAGTTATAAAAACAAGTGAGTATATTTAATTTAATTATCTATTGAGAATCTGAATTGTTTTTTAAGAAATTATGAGCAGCCTACTCATTTTAAAGTCCCCTTTGAGGGAAGATGGATCATCCATAAAAACTTCCTATCAAGTGGGAATTTTATCCATCTGACCCAGGAATAGGGAACTGAAAACATCTAAGGGCAGCAGTTAAAAAATGCAGCTGAAGCAGTGTGCCATGAGACTGAGTCAGGCTTGAAGAAGTCTTAATCAGGCTATTGCAAATTGCAGATAGGAAGGAATAGAGACTATGCGTAACTTGTTTTTTTTTTGTATCTCCATGACTGGAGTCTGCTGTCTAAAGAGATACATCCTTTTGGAGTTCCTTAGTGGTTCAATGGTTAGCACTCAGCACTTTCACTGCTATGGCCCCAGGTTCAACCCCTGGTCAGGGAACTAAGATCCTGCAAGCCATGTGGCATGGCACCTCCCCCAACAAATAAGCAAGAGATAAGTGTCTCTTGTTAATTCCACTTTTATAGTCAAATATGAAATTGGGTCTATATTTTGCACTGTTGTATTCCATCCATCTCATAAGAATGTCTTCCCCTGATGGTCCTCTGCAATACTGATTTTTATTTAATCTGATCACAAATTCTACAAATTTCAAATTATGCTTGCTCAAGGCAAAACTTATGTGTTATCATGCCACTTGTCAATTTCTTTCTTCTTAGCTCTACATTCACCCTTCAGTATATACTTTTAATAATAAATGGACTCCCTTTAAGCATTTTTGCTGTGGCATGAGCATAATGTTATGTTTCCTCGTCAGAGAGCACTGGAGGTGTTTACAGGAGGAAGGGCTTTTTCTGTAATTTGCTTGCGTCAGGATGATGGGCATGTGGGCATCTTGTGGAGCTCTGGCCCAGTCATACTCACAGATCACATGGGCCCTCAATGACATTGCAGCCTCACCCCTAGCAGTACCCAACCTGTGGGAGCGCCCTCAGGCCTTCTGCATGCTGCCTGTTGTTGCTGATCTCCTGTTTCCCATCTGTATGCTAGAGAGTTGCTGCCTGGCCCAGTCACCATGGCCCAGTGTGTTGGCTTGGGGCAAGTAGTGAACTCCGCTATCTTGCTTTTCTGCTGTCCTCCTATAAGGAGGTCTGAACTTCAGCCAGCGGAGGGATGTTTAACAATTTGTCCTTTCTAAGATACTCTCTGAGGATTCTCTCGTGACTCAGTGGTAAAAGAACCTGCCTGCCAGTGCAGGAGACACAGGCTTGATTCCTGAGTTGAGAAGATCCCCTGGGGAAGTAAATGGCAACCCACTCCAGTATTCTTGCCTGGGAAATCCCATGGACAAAGGAGGCTGGTGGGCTGCAGTCCATGGGGTAGCAAGAGAGTTGGACACGACTTAGTGACTAAACAGCAATGAGGTAATATCCATCATGTATAGATACATATAGAGTTATCTTACAGCTATTCTCTTATCACAGTTGAATAATTCTTTATATTAAGCTATGTGGTTGCAATATCCTTACTGGACTGTAGCACCTAGAACTTAATGTGCCAAATTTAATTCAAGTAAATAATATTGTGTCCAACTTGGACAATACCCCAACTTTTCTTCTCATCATCTACTAGGTTACTCTCATGGCCTCATTTCTGGTGAGTAGAAACATTTACTTCCTGGGTTTCTATGGCATTTTGACCTATTTACCAATTAATTATACTTATGATTTTACTAAGTCTCCTTAGTAATCAATTTCTCTTTCATATTTAAATTAATGAAAGTTAGGACCATCCTGCTTTTTGTTTGATTTTTAAATGGTTAATAGCTATTGGATCCTAGGGTTAGGATTTCTTAACTAGGCTCAAATATTAAGGCATCAATAGTTCTCTGATTGTATTAAACCTAACAGACATTTAGATTATGCAGTAAGTGAATTTTACCCTTTGGCATTAAACTTATTTGATAACGAACTTTAAAGGTCATTAAACAGAAATCAGTTCTGTTAATATCTAAATGATTTTTTTACATATGTCCAAATTTGTGAAATTGCTTGGCAAACAATTATACTTTTCTGCCATTTTTTAATCAAATAAATGATCCAGTTTTATATATTGGATGAAACTTCAGAATACATTTTGAGATATTTTGAGACTCATTATTGGGGTAAAGTATTTTACTGGAAACCAGGAGTGGCTTTTATCTTTCATGTTTCAAGAAATACCATTAAAAATATTTTAAGTTCAAGGCACTTTGAGTAAATGAGAATAATAAAAGCATGCTGCTTTACAACTATTTTTTAAAATAAAATTATATACATTAGCTGAAATTAAGAAAAATTTTAGAATGAAGTCATGATTTCCATGTCACAAACACATTTATTTCAAACTTTTTAAAAAACATGTACCTCAAGTGTTATCCTTAGTATTCTAGGTATAAGATGAATGAGGTAAAATTCTGCCCTCAAGAGAGAATGAAGTGATTCAAACATATTACAAATTAGTAGCTCATGAGGCTATGGAAAATGTTGAGCATGAGCTAAAGATCAGTTCAGTCACTCAGTCATGTCTGACTCTTTGCGATCCCATAAATTGCAGCACGCCAGGCTTCCCTGTCCATCACTGATTCCCAGAGTTTACTCAAACTCACGTCCATTGAGTCAGTGAGGCCATCCAGCCATCTCATCCTCTGTCATCCCCTTTTCCTCCTTCCCCCAATCCCTCCCAGCATCAGGATCTTTTCCAATAAGTCAACTCTTCGCATGAGGTGGACAAAGTACTGGAGTTTCAACATCAGCATCAGTCCTTCCAAAGAACACCCAGGACTAATCTCCTTTAGAATGGACTGGTTGGATCTCCTTGCAGTCCAAGGGACTCTCAAGAGTCTTCTCCAACACCACAGTTCAAAAGCATCAATTCTTCAGCGCTCAGCTTTCTTCACAGTCCAACTCTCACACCCATACATAACTACTGGAAGATAAAAATAAACAAAAACTCTTGGAATTGATAAATGATTGCAGCAACAATGTAGAATATAAGGTTAACATACAAAACCAATTGCTTTTATATATACCAGCAATGAACAAGAGGATTTTTTCAATGGATTTTATAGGCTTTATTCAATGGCTCATGGATGAGGTGCAATCCCATCTAGCAAATTGAAAGGTGCTTGGATGAGCTGTGCAAAATGCAAGACCTTTAAAGGCAGACAGAGTGGAATGAGGGAGTTAATAACAAAGAATGGACTGTTTGTGACATGGTCACCTTTGTTTAGGAAAGCCTGGGGTCTATCAGTCAGACTGTCAGTCTGATGCTGACCAGGAAATTTTAGATTGATTGATTTAAGACTCCTCTCCTGGAAGAGGTTAAAACAATAATTAAGCTAGATATAAAGTTTCGATTTGGTGACATGGTTCAGTTCAGTCACTCAGTCGTGTCCGACTCTTTGCGACCCCATGGACTGCAGCATGCCAAGCCTCCCAGTCCATCACCAACTCCCGGAGTTTACCCAGATTCATGTCCATTGAGTCAGTGATACCATCCAACCATCTCATTCTGTCATCCCCTTTTCCTCCAGCCCTCAATCTTTCTCAGCATCGGGGCCTTTACAAATGAGTCAGCTCTTCGCATGAGGTGACCAAAGAATTGGAGTTTCAGCTTCAACATCTGTCCTTCCAATAAATACCCAGGACTGATTTCCTTTAGGATGGACGGGTTGGATCTCCTAGCAGTCCAAGGGACTCTCAAGAGTCTTCTCCAACACCACAGTTCAAAAGCATCATTCTTCAGTGCTCAGCTTTCTTTACAGTCCAACTCTCACATCCATACATGACCACTGGAAAAACCACAGTCTTGACTAGATGGACCTTTGTTAGTAAAGTAACATTTCTGCCTTTTAATATGCTATCTAGGTTGGTCATAACTTTCCTTCCAAGGACTAAGCATCTTTTCATTTCATGGCTGCAATCACCATCTGCAGTGATTTTGGAGCCCCCCAAAATAAAGTCTCACTGTTTCCACTGTTTCTCCATCTATTTGCCAAGAAGTGATGGGACCAGATCCCATGATCTTAGTTTTCTGACTGTTGAGCTTTAAGCCAACGTTTTCACTCTCCTCTTTCAATTTTATCAAGAGGTTCTTTAGTTCTTCTTCACTTTCTGCCATAAGGGTAGTGTCATCTGCATGTTTGAAGTAATTGATATTTCTCCCAGCAATCTTGATTCCAGCTTTTGCTTCATCCAGCCCAGCGTTTCTCATGATGTATTCTGCATATAAGTTAAATAAGCAGGGTGAAAATATACAGCCTTGACGTACTCCTTTCCCTATTTGGAACCAGTCTGTTGTTCCATGTCCAGTTCTAACTGTTGCTTCCTGACCTGCATACAGGTTTCTCAAGAAGCAGGTCAGGTGGTTTGGCATTCCCATCACTTGAAGAATTTTCCACAATTTATTGTGATCTGCACGGTCAAAGGCTTTGGCATAATAAAGAAGAAATAGATATTTTTCTGGAACTCTCTTGCTTTTTTGATGATCCAGCAGATGTTAGCAATTTGATCTCTGGTTCCTCTGCCTTTTCTAAAACCAGCTTGAACATCTGGAAGTTCATGGTTCACATATTGCTGAAGCCTGGCTTGGAGAATTTTGAGCATTACTTTACTAATGTGTGAGATGAGTGCAATTGTGCAGTAGTTTGAGCATTCTTTGGCATTGCCTTTCTTTGGAATTGTGATGAAAACTGACCTTTTCCAGTCCCATGGCCACTGCTGAGTTTTCCAAATTTGCTGGCATATTGAGTGCAGCACTTTCACAGCATCATCTTTCAGGATTTGAATTAGCTCAACTGGAATTTCATCACCTCCACTAGCTTTGTCTGTAGTGATGCTTCCTTAGGCCCACTTAACTTCACAATCCAGGATGTCTGGCTCTAGGTGAGTGATCATACCATCGTGATTATCTGGGTCATGAACATCTTTTTTGTACAGTTCTTTTGTGTATTCTTGCCACCTCTTCTTAATATCTTCTGCTTCTGTTAGGTCCATACCATTTCTGTCGTTTATTGAGACCATCTTTGCATGAAATTTTCCCTTGGTATCTCTAATTTTCTTGAAGAGATCTCTAGTCTTTCCCATTCTATTGTTTTCCTCTATTTCTTTGTACTGATCACTGAGGAATGGTTTCTTTTCTCCTTGCTATTCTTTGGAAGTCTGCTTTCAAATGGTTATATCTTTCCTTTTCTCCTTTGCTTTTCTCTTCTCTTATTTTCACAGCTATTTGTAAGGCCTCCTCAGACAGCCACTTTGCTTTTTGGCATTTCTTTTTCTTGGGGATGGATTTGATCCTTGTCTTCTGTCCAATGTCATGAACCTCTGTCTATAGTTCATCAGGCAATCTTATCAGATCTAGTCCCTTAAATCTATTTCTCACTTTCATTGTATAATCATAAGTGATTTGATTTAGGTCATACCTGAATGGTCTTGTGGTTTTCCCCACTTTCTTCAATTTAAGTCTGAATTTGGTAATCCCTTGTGGCTCAGATGGTAAAGCATCTCCCTGCAATGCGGGAGACCCAGGTTTGATCCCTAGGTCAGGAAAATCCCCTAGAGAAGAAAATGGCAACCCACTCCAGTACTCTTGCCTGGAAAAGTCCATGGACTATGGAGCCTGGTAGGCTACACTCCATGGGGGTCGCAATGAGTTGGACATGAATGAACGACGTCACTTGGTGACATAGGCATAACACAAAAGTGATTCTGTTTTGAGTCTGTTGTCTCTTTTTTTAAAGGTTTCCCCCTTAATCAGACTCTCAGCTTAGGTGTGAGATGTTATCAAAATCCAAGGCAATAGAGGTGGCCATGTATATACATCAATGCTACTCTCTCAATTTGTTTCACCCTCTCCTTCCCCAGTCATGTCCACAAGTCCATTCTTGACAGACACAAGTCTGTGTCTCTAATCCTGCCCTGAAGATAGGTTCACCCATACCATTTTTCTAGATTCCATATATTGTTTGTTGTTGTTTTCTAGTCACCAAGTTGTGTCCAATTGTACCCCCATGCACTGTAGCCTACTAGCATCTTCCATTCTTGGGATTTCCCAGGTAAGAATGCCAGAGTGTGTTGACATTTTCTTCTTCAATATATGCATCAATATACAATATTTATGTTTTCTTTCTGTTTTACTTCACTTGCATAACAGGCTCTAGGTTCATCCACCTCAATTCAACTGACTCATATTCATTTCTTTTTATGACTCAGTAATTGCCATTGTATATATGTACCACAACTTATTTATCCATTCATCATTAAATGGACATTTAGGATAGCTAGTAGGAAGCTGCTATATAACACAGGGAGCCCAGACTTTATGATGACCTAGAGAAATGGAATGGGGGTGGGGTGGGAGGGAGACCCAAGAGGGAATGAATATATATATATATATATATACACACACACACACACACACACTATATATATATATATATATATATATATATATATATATATATGACGGATTCACACTGTTTTATAGAAGAAACCAATACAACATTGTAAATCAATTATCCTCCAGTTAAAAATAAGTAAATTTAAATGTAAAAAGAAAAAAAAAAAAAAGACATTAGCACCACTTCCTTCTACAACTGTAAAATTCTTGAAGTTTCTTCTGATCCTTTGTGTGGTATCACAGGTCATAGCATTATTGCCAAATTTCTGTGACATTCAAAAACCTTTAGGTTTACATTTTTAAAGTCAGCCATTCTCTTTGTTGCTTTCCTGACATTCCAGTCTTAGGGAGATCATTTGCTCGGTGGTTAGTGGCTACAGACATGAATTTAAAGCTTTTGAGAAAATACAGTGCACCAGGGAGATGATTACAATTATTATAAAGAGGATAATTTTCAATGCCTGGAGTGCACTTCAAGCCATTGTCCCCAAGACCCAGACCAATTAAAACCAAATAAGTCAAAATAGATTGTTTTGAAGAAGTCACTTTTTAAAGCCAAGTGGCTTATTCAGTCATCTTATGTAGCTGAGTTTCAACTTCATTAGAAGTGTTAATCAGGTACAGCAAGTAGTGTTGGTCATAGCACAGACACTTCCTTGCTCAATTAAATGATAATTAAGAGCTATCTTATTATCAAGAACAGCTTTGGCAAGAGACTGTAGGGATTTTTGTTAGGCAGCTACAGCTTTAGCAGCAGATTCTGTTGTATCTTCAAGGGTTAAATAGAAGTTCCTGATCATAGCCTCATTTGCACTTACTTCTAACAAGGGGAGCAGTAATCTCTCAAAGAAAGTTTTTATTTTTTTGAAATATAGTTGATGTACAATATCATATTAGGTACAGGTTTACAACATAGTGATTCAAAATTTATGTTACAAACTGATCAACATGATAAGTCTAGTAACATCTGTCATATAACGTATTATTGATTATATCCCTTATACTGTACATTAAATCCTCATGATTTATTTATTTTATAACTGGAATGTCTTACCTTTTAATTCTCTTCACCTATTTTGCCCAATCTCTCTCTCTCTTCCTCCTTGACAACTGCCAGAATGCTCTTTGTATCTATGAGGTGTTTCTATTCTGTTTTGTTTGCTCATTTGTTTGTTTTTTTCTGTTTCACATATACATGAAATATTCTGGTCTTTGCCTTTCTCTGTATGGCTTATTTCACTTAACATAATAACTTCTAGGTATATCCACTCTGTTGCAAATGGCAAGATTTCATTTTTTTTCTGTTTCTGAGTAATATTCAATTATATATATATATATATATATATATATATATATATATATATATACACACACACACACATACACACCATTTCTTCTTTATCCACTCACCTGCATCCATATCTTGGTTATTGTAAATAATAGTAATAAACATAGAGATGCATATTTGTTTTCAAATTAGTGTTTTTGCTTTCTTCCTAAATACCTAAAAGTAGTATGTCTGGATTGTCTTGTAGTTCTAACTTTTAATTTTTTGAGTAAACTTCATACTGTTTTCCATAATGGCTTCACTGATTTACATCCCCACCATTATGTAAGGGTTCTGTAATCATCTTTTTGTGCCAACACTTTCTTCATTCCTTCCTTTCTTTCTTCCTGTCTTTCTTTCTTTTATAATTGCTATTCTGACAAGCATGAGGTAATATCTCATTGTGATTTTGATTTGCATTTCTCTGATTATTAGTTATATTTAGCATCTTTTAATGTGTCTGTTGACTATCTGTATGTCTTCCTTGCAAAAAAAAAAAAAGTCTATTCAGAGCTTCTACCCGATTGGATTTTTTGGATTTTTTAAAGATATCAAGTGGTTAGAATTCTTGATATATTTTAGTTATTAACCTCTTATATATTCATTAGGCCTCCTTTTGAATTTTTTTATGATTTCCTTCACTATGAAAAAGCTACATTTAGCAGAGTATAGTTCCATATATTTATTTTTACCTTTATTGCCCTTACCTGAGGACACAGTTGCAAAGAATGCTGCCAAGACCAGTGCCTATATTTCTTCTGGGAGTTTAATGGTTTCAGATCTTACATTTAAGCCTTTAATACATTTTGCATTTATTTTTTTAAATTGTGTAAGAAAATGGTCCATTTTCATTTTCTCTAATCTAGCTGTCTGGTTTTGCAACACTCATTGACAAGACTTTTCCCCACTGTATATTCTTAGCTCTTTTGTCATAAATTAATTGACCATATAAGCATGGTTTTATTTCTGGGTTTTCTAATATGCTTTATTGAACTATATATCGGTTTCTGTGCCACTACCATACTGTTTTGATTACTATAGCTTTTTGCTATAGTTTGAAATCAGTGAGCATGACTTTGCTCTGGCTTTGCTCTTCTTTATTAAGATGGCCTTGACTGTTCACAGTTTTTTCTGTTTCTATACAAATTTTAGGATGATTTATTTCAGTTCTTTGAAAAGTGCCATTGTTATTTTGGTAGGGGTTTCATTGAATCTGTAGATGGTTTTGTGTAGTGTGGACATTTTAACAATATGAATTCTTCCAGTCCCTGTGCATGGTCTGTCTTTTTCTATTTTTATTTTGTCATTTTCAAATTCTTCTATCAGTGTCTTATAGTTTTCAGAGTAGAGACCTTTTACCTCCTTAGTTAAAGAAAGCTAGTTTTGAATCATGAATGCTTCTTGGTAATTCCTATTTTAGTTTGTGGCCCAGAATTAGAAATGTGACAGCCATGGAGACTAGTAAAATTTTAAGAGTCTGTAGAGCACACAGGTGGTTTTGTTTCTGGTTACTCTTTCATTGTGTCCTTTTCTTTTCTTTGTGCAGAGTCTGAACAAAGGGTTTCCTGAGTTTGGGGTTGTTAACCAGAGAGGGAAATGGACACCCTGGTCTGACACATTGAAGAAGGAGCTGAGTTTGCTCCAAAGTGAGGCATAGGAAATCAGGGAGAAATTGATGGGCAAAACTACCAATGTTGTGTCAGGTCTAGCAGTTGTTTGGAGATTGGATTATCCCCCTTTGTAATGGCCTGAGATATTGTCTTTCCAGGCCAGCTCAAAGCAAAAGGTGTACAAAAGAGTTATAAAGACTTTTGTGGTATAAGAATTAATAAAAGGACTATTGGAGAGGGAAACAAAAATGAAAAAAAAAAAAAAGAAATACTGACCTGGCATTGTAAGAGGAAGCAGTCTGCCTTGATATCAGTTTCTTGTCTTCCATGTCAATCTGATTTTCAGGTTTCCAGCTGATATACAGTTCCTAGAGTCTAAAGGAGCCCTTTTTAAGTAGGAGATGTGGACCCAAGGATTAAAGTCTCTGATCTTTGGCTCCCATCTAGTTAGTAAGGAGGACTTGTTTTAGTGCTGTCAGGGGAGTTTGTAATTTCCTCGCTTCTGTCTCGCTGCAGCAAAAATTTGAAGCAATGAATGGATCGATGTTACAACTCAGTTTTATTTGACAGGCAAAGGAAAATACACCTGCAAGGCATGAGGGCGGGCCGACCCAAAAGATGCGAAGAGAAGAGAAGCACCATAGCTCAATTTTGGCTCCTCTTTTTATATGTTTTTTCTCCTCCCCTGAGTCTGCCCTATGTAAATTGGGCTAGCCAGGATGGCTGTTTGTTTTACCTGAGGTTCTCACTCCAGTCCTCAGATCTTCCTTTGTTCTATTTTCCTGGGCTTTTCTCTTCTTTGTCTTTTAGCCACCACCATTTTGGACTCCTTTTTCCTATTCTAACTACCAAATATTCCTCCTTCAAGAGATGGAAGGGCCAAATCTTTGGGAATAGGGGTGTCAAGTTCTCTGGCTACTTCCTGCTGAACTGGGATGGTGAGGGCCATTGGGCCTCCCCTTCTTGCTAGTCTCTAGCCTGTGAATTCTTATAGCTGTGTACATCTAAGGGTGAGTGATATTTCCCATGGTTGGCTGTAGTTTTATATATCCTTGTTGAACTGGCACTGCGTGTTGTAGCTTGTTGACCTGGGCAGAGACAAAATGGGTTAGACAATTGATAATACATAGATAAATCATAAGCAGCATCAATATGGTGATAACAGGGATTAGTAGGGGCATTAGCCCACTCCAAATTCACCATAGCCAGGAGAAGGATCCCCCAAAGAGAGATTTTGGCCACCCCAAGAACTCTCTAGCTCATTCTTTGAGATCCTGTAGGATCTGAATGTTTTTCTTGAGGACTGTGAGACTTTCTTTAACCTGGCTGGAGGTATTTACCCAGAAAAAATATGACTCATTCAAAGTGGCTCAAGTCCCTCCTTGTTCAGGGATCAGGAGATCTGTCACCTGTCTGTTTTGAAGTGAAACCCCTGCCAAGCTGCACTGGCTCTTCAGAGATGTCCTGAGAAATCTTATCCCTAGAAACTTAGTTTTGGAGGTGTTCATTAGAATGGCACTCATTTGTAGTCATGAATAGGTATCTGAGATTTCCCAGGGCCTCACAGGTATATTGACTGTCCTCTTCTGTTTTCTTCCATGGCTTGACTCATGAGTCATGAATCCAGGAGTCATGTCCTGGTACTTTGACTGCTGTGGGGGTAGAAAATATTACAGGGCAGGGGCCCTTCCATGTGGGATGGAGTTGAGCCTTTGGGGATGCATCTTTCCAGATGTTAATTATGACTTGAGTCCCCGTAGCTTATAGTGGCAGCTCTTTAGAATTTTGGGGGTCCTGGTTGACACCACACAAGCATATGTCCTGTTGGAATTGCCCATTTGCCATGGTATGAGACAGGAGGGTCTGAGCCTCTGGGTCTAGGAAGAGGTCATTGACATAAACAAAAGGTCTCCCATATACCATCTCATAAGGACTAAGACAAAACTGTTCCTTATATGGGCAATATAGGTGTGGAGGAGAGCTATTAATAAAGGCTCCTTCCATCCCAGGGAGGTCTCCTGCATTATCATTTTTTTATCTCTGATTTTAAGAATTGATTGGCTCTTTCTACCTTTCCTGAAGACTGAGGCCTCCAGGCACAATGGAGATAATAAGGATTGCCCAATGCTTTAGAGACCCCTTGGGTGGCCTTAGAAGTAAATGATGTCCCATTGTCAGTTTGTAATGACCTGAGCAGACCAAATCTAAGAACGATTTCATGGAGCAGTATTTTACCACCTCCTCAGCCTTCTCAGTCCAGGTGGGACAACCTTCAATCCATCCTATGAATGTATCTATCATGACTAATAGGTATTTATACCCTTGAGAAACTGGCATCTGGATGAGATCCATCTGCCATTCCTCTCCCAGGTAGATCCCATGTCATTGAACTGGCTGGACCAGCTGGGGTCTTTGAGCTCCTTATGGATTTTTTAATTGGCAAGTGGGACACTTGCCTTAGAGTCATTTGGAGGCCTGTTCTTCTGAAAGAATTTTCTAGTAATCTCTGGAAGGCCTTTTCCCCTAAATGAATGGTGGCATGTAAGAGTTAACCAACTTCCATTGGAGGGTCCCAGGAAGAAGAAGGAATCCCTCCTTGTGGAACCACCCCATATGATCTTCTTGAAAACCCTCACTCTTAGCTTTAAGAGTCGCACCTTCAGTATATGAAGGAGTTTCTGGCAAATTAGTCTGTGGAACTTAGGTGGCAGCCCTATTAGGTCATTGTTCTGTAATGCTGCTCTTTTAGCTGCCTGATCGACTGCTTGCTTCACTCATGCCACTTCTGTGCTCCCTTTTTGGTGTCCTTTACAATGGGAGATTGAAACCTCAGTGGGCAGATGGACTGCCTCCAAGAGCCTAAGGATTTGATCACCATATTTGACTGGGGACCCTCAGGTGGTCAAGTGGCCTCTTTCTTTCCAAATAGCAGCATGTGCATGTAGCACCAGAAAGACATACTTGGAGTCAGTGTGAGTGGCTATGTTTCTTCCTTTTCCCAGCTCTAAAGCTCAAGTCAGGGCTATGAGCTCAGCTAATTGGGCTGAAGTACCTGGTGGCAGAGGCTTAGCCTCTATGGTCTCAAATTGGAGACTACTGCATATCCGGCTCTTCTTTCTCCATCCAAGACAAAGCTACTTCCATCAGTGTAGCAGATTTCCTCAGGATTGGTCAGAGGATCTTCTGACAATCCCTCTTGGGGTTTTGTCCAGTGGTCCAAGGTTTCTAGGACAAGAGTGAAAGGGGAGAGAGCCCTCAGAGGTAGGCAGGAGGGTGGCTGGGTTAAGAACCTCACAAGGGGATATAGTCAGGCCTGTTTTTTCCATCATCACTATGATATCTGAGGATTCTTTGATCAGACATCCATAAATTGCTTCTCCCATTCAAGAATTGTTTCACCTGTTGGCTGGTAAAAATAGTTAGTTTGCCCCCAACAGAGACTTTTAAAGCATGTTCTAACAGGACTGCAATAGCTGCAAGATTTCAAAGGAAGGGAAAGATCTCTTCCCAATAAAGGAGTAGGACACTCAGGGACCACCAGAAATTGGTGGGGAAATGTTTGTCCATCCCAGCAACAAAGAAGTGCTCAGGTAAATCTTTTTGTAATTGTTTTTCCTGTAGCACCCACAATTGTACAGGTTTGGGAGGAGAAAGCTCTGGAGTCGGAGGTCAGAACAGAGAAGGTAGTCCCTGTATCTACCAAAAAATTCTCAGACCTACCTGCTACATCCAGTTGCACCCTTGGCTACAGCCCCATGATGGTTATCTGTGACAGGTTAACTGGCTGGAGCAGTCCACTTCAGTCCTGTTGAACGATAGTGAGGGAAGGCTTGACATTTGACCTTGAGCCTTTTGGGTCCCCAGGGCAGAGTGCCACCCAATGTTCCAACTGATGGCATTTTAGGAAACTTGTCAGTTTTGACACTCTTTGTCCCAATGTCCCACCTGTCTAAAGATTAGGCATTTGCTTCATTCCTTGTGTTTTAAGGACTCAGGGTTTGCCATAGGGCTTCCCTGGAGGGCAGCCATCATCTAGGCGTGCCTTGGCTCTTTCTTTTTCTCCCTTCCCTGGGCCTTGTCTTCCCTCTCCTGTTCTCTGTTATAAAAGGTAGTGGTGGCTGTCTGGACCATCTCATCTAAAGAGGAAGCAGGAGATGCTGTAGCTGTTGTAACTTTATCCTTATGTCTGATGCACACTGGGACAGGAATTTAGGAATTTGTCCTTTAAAATCACCTTTCCCTTGTAAGAGCCTAAGTCCAGATTGGCAAACTTTTGGAGGGCCTTTTTCCAGAAAGGCAATGGGGTTCCCAATGAACTCCTGAGTTATTGCTGAGACTGGACATAGTCCCACAGCTAATGGGCTTCCTTCTATTTCCATGGGTGGACTTCCTAAGGGGTGAGTCTTTCTGCAGCTTATCCTACCCAGTACTGTTGCAAAGTGAGAGCCAGGCATCCCTGGGTCAGGGTGCAGATCCCCAGGCAGGCTGAGGCATGACAGCCTCCTAGAGATAGAATCCCTGGGCAGATCGAGGTAGGTCAGCATCCTGAGAATTGGGTCCCTGGGCAGTTCGAGGCATGTTGACCTCCTGGGATCCCTGAACTGGCAGATTCCCAAGCAGGTTGAGGCGTGACAACCTCCCAAGGACCAGATCCCTAGGTAGGTGGAGGAAGGTCGACCTCTTGGGATTCCAAGCTGGAGTTGGGTGCCCCTAAGCTCTCCAGCATGACTAGTTCTGGGTAGTATTAAGGGGTTGTAATCTTAACTCATTGTTGGCTTGGATTGTAAAGCAATCCAAGCCTGTGCCCTGAGACTGGGAACCTGGCAAAATAGCCATAAGCCTTATCCTCTTATTGCTCTAAGGGAATGTAAGTCACTGATTTCCTCCCCTAGTCCTCCATAAGAGCAGTTTAGGGTGTTTCCAATGATAAACATTTCATTGTCATAGACCCAATTTAGGTAATAACAGAAGTAATTACAAAGGAATGTGTTATCTCTTCTGTTAAGGGCATTAGAGTATTTTGATAATAAGCAGAGTGGAGTAATGTTGCCTACAGAGGGGGCAGAGTCTTGGTTGTAGGAGTTAGTAAGTGGCTTAAGAAAAAAATTGATAAGAGGCAACAAACCAGATGTTTCATAAAAGTGGAGTGGAGATTTGATCAGGGGGTATGTTTGTAACTTTAGGATAAGGGTGGTAAGAGTTTGGCCCCAAATGGCCTGCAGTGCTAACTCCCAAAGTGGCAAACATTGTCCCTGGAAGCCCAATTGCCCTTAAACGGATGCCACCGACAGATGGACTTCTAGCAGGCATTGTGTGTTTGTCACCCACCCTAGCAGGTCCACTGGGAAATACTGTTGTTGCACATGTTGTAGGAAACATGGAAGATGAAGGCCTGAATATCTAGAGGGATTGGATATTACACAGCACTTCTCTCCCAAAGGCCAGCTGTTTTCTGGTTGTCCCTCCAGAAGATTGTAGAGGCCACGTTGTAGGCCTGGAGTGGGCTCAGGAAAAGAGCATGAAACAGGAGGGAAGGGGGCAGGGCACAACTTCTGAAAGAAAGACATAGCCCAAGGGCATAACATAAACAAATTAAAATCAAGTGGGTCCAAGATGCCAAGTCATTGAACACTGGGAAAGACTAGAAATCTCTTCAAGAAGATTAGAGATACCAAGGGAACATTTCATGCAAAAATGGGCACAATAAAGGACAGAAAAGTTATGGACCTCATAGAAGTAGAAGATATTAAGAAGAGGTGGCAAGAATACACAGAAGAACTGTACAAAAAAGATTTTCATGACCCAAATAACCACAATGGTGTGATCACTCACCTAGAGCCAGACATCCTGGAATGTGAAGTTAAGAGGACCTTAGAAATCATCACTACGAACAAAGCTAGTGGAGGTGATGAAATTCCAGTTGAGCTATTCAAATCCTAAAAATGATGCTGTGAAAGTGCTGCACTCAACATGCCAGCAAATTTGCAAAACTCAGCAGTGGCCACAGGACTGGAAAAGGTCAGTTTTCATTCCAATCGCAAAGAAAGGCAATGCCAAAGAATATTCAAACTACTGCAAATTTGCATTCATCTCACATACTAGCAAAGTAATGCTCAAAATTCTCCAAGCCAGACTTCAACAATATGTGAATCATGAACTTCCAGAGTGTCAAGCTGGATTTAGAAAAGGCAGAAGAACCAGAGGTCAAATTACCAACATCTGTTAGATCATCAAGAAGCAAAAGAATTCAGGAAAAACATCTATTTCTGCTTTATTGACTATGCTAAAGCCTTTGTGTGGGTCACAAAAAACTGTGGAAAATTCTTCAAGAATGGGAATACCAGACTACCTGACCTGCTTCTTGAGAAATCTGTATGCAGGACAGAAGCAACAGAGGACTGGACATGGAAAAACAGACTGATTCCAAATTGGGAAAGGAGTATGTCAAGCCTGTATATTGTCACCCCGCTTATTTAATTTCTATGCAGAGTACATCATGAGAAACACTGGGCTGGAAGAAGGAAAAGCTGAAATCAAGATTGCTGGAGAAATATCAATAACCTCAGATATGCAGATGACACCACCCTTATGGCAGAAAGTAAAGAGGAACTAAAAAGCCTCTTGATGAATGTGAAAGAGGAGAGTGTAAATGTTGGCTTAAAACTCAACATCCAGAAAATTAAGATAATGGAATCCAGTCCCATATTAGAAAGCAGAGACATTACTTTGCCAACAAAAGTTCATATAGTCCAAGCTATGGTTTTTCCAGTAGTCATGTATGGTGTTTCCAGTAGTCACTATAAAGAAAGCTGACCCCGAAGAATGGATTCTTTTGGACTGTGATGTTGGAGAAGACTCTTGAGAGTCCCTTGGACTGCAAGGAGATCCAACCAGTCCATCCTAAAAGAATGGTCCATCCAAAAGGAATATTCAGTTCTGAATATTCATTGGAAAGACTGATGCTGAAGCTGAAACTCCAGTACTTTGGCCACCTGATGCGAAGAACTGACTCATTGGAAAAGACCCTGATACTGGGAAAGATTGAATGCATGAAGAGAAGGGGATGACAGAGGATGAGATGGTTGGATAACATCACCAACTCTATTGACATGAATTTGAGTAAGCTCCAGGAATTGGTGATTGACAGGGACACCTGTTGTGTTGCAGTCCATGTTGTCACAAACAGTTGGACATGACTGAGCAACTGAACTGAACTAAAGATGACAACTCAAATTCAACTAAACCTTGATCCTCAATCTGCAAGATAAATGATATGCCCAGAGGTGCCAGGACAATTCCAAGTCACCATCAAAAGACTGAGGAATGGGTGGTTTCCAATTGTTGGAATGGTCCTCCCACTCATTAGCATATGAAATCACCCGCTCCCCATAAACTAAGCACACCACATTCCATGGCTACCAAACTCCCCTCTATGATGGCCCACACCCTTGGAGTGTGCCTCTCTCTGAATCCAAACAAATCCACCTTTTACCTATTGCTGTGTTCTCACTGAATTTTTTTGCAATGAGACATCAGGAGCCTGAGCTTCATTATGTCCTAAAACCAGGCAACGTGTTTTTTCAGTTCAGTTCAGTTCAGTCACTCAGTCGTGTTCGACTCTTTGCGACCCCATGAATCACAACACACCAGGCCTCCCTGTCCATCATCAACTCCCTGCGTTTACTCAAACTCATGTCCATTGAGTCGGTGATCCCATCCAGCCATCTCATCCTCTGTCATCCCCTTCTCCTCCTGCCCCCAATCCCTCCCAGCATCAGAGTCTTTTCCAATGAGTCAACTCTTTGCATGAGGTGGCCAAAGTATTGGAGTTTCAGTTTCAGCATCAGTCCTTCCAATGAACACCCAGGACTGATCTCCTTTAGAATGGACTGGTTGGATCTCCTTGCAGTCCAAGGGACTCGCAAGAGTCTTCTCCAACACCACAGTTCAAAAGCATCAATTCTTCGGTGCTTAGCTTTCTTCACAGTTCAATTCTCACATCCATACATGACCACTGGAAAAACCAGAGCCTTGACTAGATGGACCTTTGTTGGCAAAGTAATGTCTCTGCTTTTGAATATGCTATCTAGGTTGGTCATAACTTTCCTTCCAAGGAGTAAGCGTCTTTTCATTTCATGGCTGCACTCACCATCTGCAGTGATTTTGGAGCCCCCAAAAATAAAGTCTGACACTGTTTCCACTGTTTCCCCTTCTATTTCCCATGAAGTGATGGGACCAGATGCCATGATCTTCATTTTCTGAATGTTGAGCTTTTAGCCAACTTTTTCACTCTCCTCTTTCACTTTCATCAAGAGGCTTTTTATTTCCTCTTCACTTTCTGCCACAAGGGTGGTGTCATCTGCATATCTGAGGTTATTGATACCGTGTGTTTGGGCCAGGCTCAAATCCCAGTCGGATACAATTGAGTGACTAAGCATAGCACAGAATCCTTTCCTCGTGGGTTTGAGTCCCAATCTTAGGTAAACGGTTTCAAATACAACTTTCAGAACTGGAATGATGATGGCCTGCTCAATACTTTGTAAACAGTGGAATAGATGGAGAGAAGAGCTGAAGACTGAGAGGAAAAAGCAGTGAGAAAAATATGCTGAGAAATCCCCTTCAAAACCTGCTGGAAAATCTGCTAAATACCTGACCTGTTCTCCCAGGTTTCATTGGCCTGATTCTTGGCACAAAGATGATTAAGCACAGAAGAGCCCTCAAACCACTTGGGCAACAGCTACTAAGTAGTCCCTGCCAATGTCCCTCAATTGAACCCACTGCCACTTGCCTGTTCACAGGGGGTTTGAGGAAACAAGAATTGAGAGATTGTAAAGGAATTAAGATTTTGTTAGCCATAGGTTCTTCCAGTCATAGGAGCGAGGATTTCCTATCCCAACTGGAGGTCTTCTGGAATCTGAGATTGAGCCGTGTGAGCTTTCTCTGAGTTTGTTTTTGCTGTTCTGCTTTCCAGCATGTTGGGCTTCTTTTCACTTCCACTGTGCTGGGTTTTCTTTGCTTTCAACTTCCACCATGGGAGCTTTCACCGAGTTGGGCTTCTGCTGTGCTTGGCCTCTGCATTATGGGGGCCAAGCCAAGGTTCTTTCAGTCAGGTAAAGTCCAAGAAATGGCACCATAGATTTTTGGGGAGTTTGTAGTTTCCTTGGTTCTGTCTCACTGCAGCAAAAATTTGAAGCTATGGATGGATCAGTGTTACAGCTCAGTTTTATTTAGCAAGCAAAGGAAAATACATCCTGGAGGCATGAGGGCAGGCTGACCCAAAAGACACAAAGAGAAGTGTTGAGGCTCAATTTTGGCTCCTCTTTTTATGTTTCTCTCCTCCCCCTGAGCCTACCCTATGTAAACTGGGCTAGCCAGGAGGGCTGTTTGTTTACCTGATGCTCTCACTCCAGTCCTCAGACCTTCCTTTGTTCTATTTTCCTGGGCTTTTCCCTTCTTTGTCTTTTAGCCACCGCCATTCCGAACTCCTTTTCCATTCTAACTACTTAACAGTCCCTTCCAAAAAAAAAAAAAAAAATTCACGGGCAATCTATGTTCTTAAAAGTGGGGGAAAATTAGAAATGTTAATTTGAAGAGTTGCAGCCAGATATTTAATGAAACTGGAGGAATTCAGAGTCTAGTCCAGTTTATAGGTATACAACAAAACCTCAGACAATTAACAGAATTAGAATCCATATATACAAAGGATCAAACATAATTGTTTCTGTTTACAGTTACCCCCACTTTTTAGAAATAAAGATAATTATAGTAAAAGTAGTTTGCTTTTTGTTAATAATGGCCTGATTATTTAGAGCAGGGATAGTGATTAATGATATAAGCTTTCTTTAAAAAAGTACTGTGTTGGTTTTTCATAGAAATTTCATAAAAATTTGCTTAGAATTTTTCTAAAAATCTCAGATCAAACTTTAAAAATAAACGGAGGCCTGGAAAACAAGCCAAGGACTAACCATCAAATTTTACTTTCAGTACCTATAGTTAGGGTAAATTCTTCTTTTCTCAAGGTCCCCCAAAACTATCCTTAAATTCCTGAGCCAGCCAGGAAGTAACCTTCCTTACTCACCTGGTAATGGTGCCAAGAACCATGTAAGCAGTTCCAGGCCAGTTTTTCCGAACAGTTCCTTAAAGCTGTCTTGTATCTGAGTCTATGTACATCTCTCTCAAGTATGATATTCTATACAAAGCCTTGGTTATTTAGCCAATGTTTCCAATTGTGTCTTGTCATAAGGAGAACAGATTCTTATTGAACTTCTGCAAATAAATAATTATATTGCTACAAAGATAATACACAAGACTTTCTGAATTCTGGAGGAATCATATATAAAGTAAATGTTCCATCTTTGTTTCCAAAGGTATACTTTACCTAATTGCTGTAAGTCACAGATAGCTGAAGGAAAAAGATTTCTTTAACTCTGGAAAAATAAAACATTAAGGAACCAGTAATGTTTCAAGCAGAACATAATAAAAGAATGCGTATTCAAATAAAGGAGGATGGAGGGAACAGTAAGAGTTACATCAGTCTTAGAGTCTTTCATTTTAATTACCTTTTATAATTTAAAATTGTTATTACCTTTTTGCTTTTTGCAGTAAATCTTTCAGGGATGCTGTTTTGGAATTTTGAGGCCTTTCGAGACTTCTGCTTGACAATTAAAATATATATCCAGTTCAGTTTGATTTGGGAACCCTTGCTTTTAAATATACTTTTTAAATGATCTTGTCTAATTGGAATGTTCCTCATAATGACCATTGTAATTCTAGGTTGTAATTCACCTGAGGGCTGGGAGCAGTTTGTTAAGATCTTAGCCTCAAATGTAGTTTAACCCACATTCTTTCCACCCAAATCTAGCTGCAAGTGGGAAGCAACCCACACCTCTGTCTATTTATATTTTGGAGTTCCAACCTGACAGTTACCAAGTCAAGTTCTCAGGACACAGATTTTAGTAACATTTTTACATTTTTATAGATATCTACAACTTCTGGGACCATAGTTCTTAAGCACAAAATGAGTAAGTGTGCCAGAACTTGTTGTACTTGATTCCTTGAAACTTAAGAATTCCTTTTTTTTTTTTTTTTTTTAAGCAAAGCCTTGGGTCTCTCAGAGCCAAATTAATGCTTAAAAGAATTGTGCCTCTTGATCAGGGATTGGGTGGTATTTTACAGTATAGTTTATTGCATGGTAATTTTCTGGAGGTTAGCAGATGACTTAGTGTCACTCTAACATGTTCTGTGACCAACTTAACATAGGAATTTTAGAGTGAGATGGTAAGTTTTTTTAAGCTCTTGATCCATGTACCCATCAATTTTCCAGCTTTTGGCTCCTGAGATTCTCATTAGTAATAGTATTCACTTCATGTGTACATTAATGTTACCAAACCAAACTTGGGTCAATTCCCCCATGTGTAGTAAAACCAACTTGCTGAAATTGGGCTGTGGTGAAGGAAAGCACAGTGTTTATTGCAGGGCAGCAGAGTCCAGGGAGGCTAGTGCTCAAAACACCCAAACTCTGAGATGTATTTCAGTAAAGCATTTTTAAAGGCAAAGTGAAGGAGGGACACCCCAGAGTTTGTGATCAGCTCATGCACAATTCTCTGATTGGTTGTAGGTGAGGTGAGAGGGAAGTGTCACAAGGGTTAAACATCATCAGTCCTTAGGCTCCAGTAGATCTGGGAGCTATATGCTTATGATCATCTAGTAGTTAGTTTTTTCCATTTGCTCGTGGTTTGGGCATCTATAAAATGACTCAGAAAATATGCATCAGATACTATTATCTGTATCCTTTAAAAAGAAGCTAAAGCAAAGGAAGTGGGAGAGTAGTCTGTCCCAATAAGGGCCCACATTAACACACCAGAAGTAATCAAAGAGATGTTGCTGCAAACTGGCCAAGGGAAGGCCTTGTGTACCATCAGCAATTCCTAGTGTGTAACTGGGAACTAGGGAAAAGACTGAACTAGCAGACTTCAACAAATGAGGACGGTGAAACTGGTTTCAGTGAAATGGAGAACTATGAACTGAACCATCAGAACTTTCCAATGTGAAATCTGAGGGCTGAACAAAAGGCTAGGGATTACAATTAAATGAGGAACTATAAAAAACCAAGGACTAGATGGAATTGTCTGTTAGTTCAAATTGGCCTGCTGAGTCCAGGACACAATAGCCAATTAGATCAGGAGCTAGCTACAAAAAAGTAGAGCTCAGAACTGAGAGAAAGTCACTTTTGGCCCTCAGAAACAGAACCTATGCTTCTTCTTGTTCACAGAGTCATCAGAAATTTTCTTTGGATACTTTCACTGCCACCAAATCTGTTAGAAAACAAAATTCAACTGATTAAATTTTAAAAATCTTTTTGACTTGATTCAGTGATTATAAATGAGGCAGCATCTCATCTAGTAAATATAAAGGAGCTCCTGAAACAGTAGAACTTGAAATTAAAAACTACGTACCTTTACACATTAACACTCCAGGCAAAAATGGGTCATATACCTATATGCAAAAGTCTTACAGAATAGGAAAAAACCTATATAATCTAGGGTTTGGTGATATTTTTAAGTTATAACTTACCAAAAGGCATCATCCATGGAAAAAAAGATTAATGAACTGAAATTCATTAAGATTAAAAATGTGTAATTTAGTGCAAACCCTGTCAAAATGCCAAAGACATTTTTCACAGACAATAGCAAATAATTTAAACATTTTCTATGGAAACAGCCAAACCAATCTTGAGAAAGAAGAACAAAGATGGAGATATTATACTCCCTGATTTCAAACTATAGTGCAAAGCTACAGTAATCAATGCAATATGGTACTGGCACAAAAATAAACACATAGATCAATGAAATATAATAGAAAGTCTATAAGTTAATCCAAATTTATATGAACAATTAATCTATGACAAAGAAGGCAAGATTATACAATGGGGAAAAGAGAGCCTTTTCAGTAAGTGCTGTTAGGAAAACTGGACTGCTACATGCAAAATAATCAAAGTGGATTACTGTCTCACATCATGAGCAAAAATAAATTAAAAATTAGTTAAAGACTTAAATGTAACACTCCTAGGCAATGTGCTCTTTGACACTGATCTTATCAATATTATTTTTTGTATCTGTGTCCTCAGACAAGGGAAACAAAAGCAAAAATAAACAAATAGGACCATATCAAACTAAAACTTTTGTGCAATGAAGGAAACCATCAAAAATTAAAAAAGGTTATTTACTAAATGGGAGAAGATATTTATAAACAATATATTCTATAAGAGATTAAGATCCAATATATATAAAGAACTCACACAACTCAACATCAAAAACAAACATCATAATTAAAAATAAGCAGAGGACCTGAATAGACATTATTCCAAAGAAGACGCAGATGATCAACACACACATGAAAAAATCCCAACGTCATTAACTATCAGAGAAATATAAATATCACAATGAGATGCTACCTCTATCCTGTGAAAATTCTTATCACCAAAAAAAGAAAAAAAAAAAAGAAGAAGAAGAAGAAGCAGCAAATGTTGCAAGGAGGTGGAGAAAAGGGAGTGCTCATGCACTGTTGATGAAAATGTAAAATTGGTCTAGCTACCATGGAAAACATATGGCATTTCTTAAAAAATTAAAAATTGAACTGCAATATGATTCATCTATTTCACTTCTGGGAATTTACCAAAGGAAAATAAAAACACTATTTTTTAAAGATATTTGAAGATCAATCAAAGTTCACTGGAGTATTATTTGTAATAGCTAAGACATGGAAGTAACCTAAGTATTCATCAATGGATAATTGGATAAAGACAATGTGGTGTATATATAAAATAAAATATTACTCATCCATAAAAAAGAAAGAAATCTTGCCATTTTGACAATACATGTTTCTAGAGGGTATTCTACTAAGTGAAAAAAAGAGAAGTCACAGAAAATAAAAAGAGAAGTCATAGACTGAAAGAAAATATTTGCAAAAAAGTTCTCTGATAAAGGACTATTATCTAAAATATACATGAAACTGTTAAACTAAAAAAAATAGAAAGCAATTCAATTTTAAAAAATGAACCAAAAATCTGGACAGATACCTCAGCAAAGAGGATATACAAATAATAAATAAGCACACAAAAATATGATCCATCTCATATGTCATCAAGGGCTGGAATGGGAAGGGATGAATAGGTGAAGCATGAAAGACATTTCGGGTGTGAAAATTCTCTGTATGATACTATATGATGGATACACACCATGACACATCTGTCCAAACCCATATAAAGTACAACACCAAAAGTGAACCCTAATGTAAACTATAGATTTTGGGTGATAATGACTTGTCAGTATAGGTACCTCCATTGTAACAAAAGTACTACTCTGGTGGGGCATGTTGATAATGAGGGAGACTGTATCTTATGGGGCAAATGTATATGGGAAACTCTGTACTTTCTGCTCAATTTTGCTAAAGCTAAACCTGCTGTAAAAAATAAAGTCTGTATGCAAAAACAAAACAAAACAAAACAACTTGTTTAAGTTTCAAATTGAAATTTTTATATAATTTTTAAAGCTTTTTGGAGGAATTATGTGGGCTAACTAGTTTTTCAAGTAAAATTTTTAATTCTTGTTTTTAAATACAAAATGAATGCATGCTGATTGTTAGCAAATTTAAGCACTTTGTAGAAAAATATAAAGAGCAGTTTATAAAAGCTGTTCTTAGCTTTTTTCTCAATTACCCACATTAGTCTTAAGTTAGATAGTGTAGATAATGTTATTCGCTCAGTTGTGTCCAACTCTTTGTGATCCCATAAACTGTTGGCTCCCAGGACTCCTCTGTACATGGAATTCTCTAGGCAAAAATACTGAAGTGGGTTGCCATTCCCTTCTCAAGGGGATCTTCCCAACCCAGAGATCAAACATGGATCTCCTGCATTGCTGGCAGATTCTTTAACATCTGAGCTAACAGGGAAGCCCCTAAATTAAGTTTGCTGCTGCTAAGTTGCTTCAGTCGTGTCCAACTCTGTGCAACCCCCTGGACTGCAGCCTACCAGGCTCCTCCATCCATGGGATTTTCTGGGCAACAGTACTGGAGTGGGGTGCCATTGCCTTTTCCCAAATTAAGTTTAGGTCATTAAAATTTTGCTGTGCTTTATTCCAGCCATCTCATATTCACTTATAAGCACTGCATTATTTATTAGAATGTATAATAAAAAAAAAAACCAAGGATCTTGTTTATTTTATTTTACACTTTTTATTTCGTACACAGAGTACTTTCTAGAATGTAGTAATTACTCAAGAAATGTTTATTGAATTATAAGTGAATATATGTATGTGTATATGTGTGTGTGTGTGTGTGTGTTTGGGTAGGCAGGTAGATAGGTGTGTATGTATTCAAAAGAAAAAGTTACAATCATAGTCTATATATTTTAATGTAATGGGATTGGTATCATCAAACAGTATGTTTGGTATGTTGAAACCTTCTTTCATATTAATATATTAAACAATCTTCCTTGGTCTAAATAGCTACCTGGAATCTAATTATACCTAATGTGCTGACCCTGTCCCTAAAATATAGAGTTTTGGGTTATCTATAATTATTCACTAATATCTACAATTATTCACTAATATGCACAATTTAATGTTCCTGTATGTATGTATGTATGTATGTATATATATATATATATATATATATATATATATATATATATATATATTTGGCATGGTTTTAGGATTGCTAGATCAAAGAATACTTGTGTTTTGCATTTTGGTTAGTTTTGGATAAGTTCCACTCCAAAAGTTTGAAGTGAATTGTGTGGAAGAATTAAAGGCTATATTAAACTTGTATTTATAATATTGGGTCCTTGTCAGAAAGTTGTGAAAATTTTTAAAATTCAGCATTTGAATTATTACTCAGTGTAAAGTTTATTTTATTTAATGATGATTTAGCAAATGGGAAAACTAATTCCAAATTTTACTAATTAAAAACTGTGGCATCTTTTTGTGTTACTGAGTGTAGGCTTGTACTGCTTGTGACATTACAGGCCAGTAAATCAGGAGACAAAGTTGTTGGAGCAAGGAATGGTGACTTTGTTTGGAAAACTAGCAGGAGGAGAAGATGTTGGACTGCTGCTGCTGCTGCTAAGTTGCTTCAGTCGTGTCTGACTGTGCGACCCCATGGACTGCAGCCTACCTGGCTCCTCCGCCCATGGGATTTTCCAGGCAAGAGTACTGGAATGGGGTGCCATTGCCTTCTCCGTTTGGACTAGCATCCCAGAAAACCAATTTACTGGAGTTAGAATTCAGGCTTCTTCTATGCTAAAAAAGGATGTGGTATTGCTGGTTGTTGAAAACTTTCCATTGGAATCCCTTGTCCTTGCAGCTGTGCACATAGATCAACTCATGATGTTTCTATAAACTTCCAACAAGACAGATACTCTTTGCTGTTCTACAACTTTTTAATTTCCATATGAATGGATAAGTGTTATACTTTTGAAGATCAGAGTCTTGAGAATGAGATACCCTGAATACCTCAGGCAATAGGCAACATTTTCTTTTTTTTTAGATTTTTAAAAGAACTTTTCATTTTATATTGGCATATAGCCAATTAACAATGTTGTGATAATTTCAGGTGGTGAGCAAAGGGCTTCAGCTGTACATATACATGTATCCATGATCCCCCAAACTCACCATAGGTAACATTCTTAACTTATAGCAACAGCAATAGGTAAATGAAACAGATCCAATATGGAGTCAGATTTGTTCTTCCCTATTTAACTTGCAGTGTGTAAAAATGATAGACTCTTACACTTTTTATATGAAAAGCTAATAATGTATGGATTTAATCTCAGTCTCCTTTCTGGTCATACTTTTTCATTCATTTACTTGGTAGGATAATAAATATTAGATCAGTTCAGTTCAGTTGTGTCCAACTCTTTGCCACCCCATAAATCACAGCATGCCAGGCCTCCCTATTCATCACCAAATCCCAGGGTTCACCCAAACTCACATGCATCGAGTCGGTGATGCCATCCAGCCATCTCAGTCTCTGTCATCCCCTTTTCCTCTTGCCCCCAATCCTTCCCAGCATAAGGGTCTATTCCAATGAGTCAACTCTTCGCATGAGGTGGCCAAAGTACTGGAGTTTCAGCATCAGCATCAGTCCTTCCAATGAACACCTAGGACTGGTCTCCTTTAGGATGGACTGGTTGGATCTCCTTGCAGTCCAAGGGACTCTCAAGAGTTTTCTCCAACACCACAGTTCAAAAGCATCAATTCTTTGGTGCTCAGCTTTCTTCACAGTCCAAATCTCACATCCATACATGACCACTGGAAAAACCATAGCCTTGACTAGACGGACCATTGTTGGCAAAGTAATGTCTCTGCTTTTCAGTATGCTATCTAGGTTGGTCATAACTTTCCTTCCAAGGAGTAACCGTCTATTAATCTCATGGCTGCAACCACCATCTGCACCATTTGGGGCCCCCCAAAATAAAGTCTGATACTGTTTCCACTGTTTCCCCATCTATTTCCCATGAAGTGATGGGACTAGATGCCATGATCTTCGTTTTCTGAATGTTGAGCTTTAAGCCAACTTTTTCACTCTCCTCTTTCACTTTCACCAAGAGGCTTTTTACTTCCTCTCCACTTTCTGCCATAAGGGTGGTGTCATCTGCATATCTGAGGTTACCGATATTTCCCCGGCAATCTTGATTCCAGCTTGTGCTTCTTCCAGCCCAGCTTTTCTCATGATGTTCTCTGCATATAAGTTAAGTAAGCAGGGTGACAATATACAGCCTTGACATACTCCTTTTCCTATTTGGAACCAGTCTGTTGTTCCACGTCCAGTTCTAACTGTTGCTTCCTGACCTGCATATAGCTTTCTCAAGAGGCAGGTCAGGTGGTCTGGTATTCCCATCTCTTGAAGAATTTTCCACAGTTATATGTGTTATATACAGTCAAAGGTTTGGCATGGTCAATAAAGCATAAATAGATGTTTTTCTGGAACTCTCTTGCTTTTTCCATGATCCAGCAGATGTTGACAATTTGACCTCTGGTTTCTCTGCCTTTACTAAAACCAGCTTGAAAATTGGGAAGTTCACAGTTCACATATTGCTGAAGCCTGGCTTGGAGAATTTTGAGCATTACTTGCGTGTGAGATGAGTGCAATTGCACGGTAGTTTGAGCATTCTTTGGCATTGCCTTTCTCTGGGATTGGAAAGAAAACTAACCTTTTCCAGTCACCTGGCCACTGCTGAGTTTTCCAAATTTGCTGGCCTATTGAGTACAGCACTTTCACAGAATCATCTTTCAGGATTTGAAATAGTTCAACTGGAATTCCATCACCTCCACTAGCTTTGTTCATAGTGACAAAATGTGGTCCACTGGAGAAGGGAATGGCAAACCATTTCAGTATTCTTGCCTTGAGAACCCTGTGAACAGTATGAAAGGGCAAAATGATAGGATACTGAAAGAGGAACTCCCCAGGTCAGTAGATGCCCAATATGCTACAGGAAATCAGTGGAGAAATAACTCCAGAAAGAATGAAGGGATGGAGCCAAAGCAAAAACAAACCCAGTTGTGGATGGGACTGGTGATAGAAGCATGGTCTAATGCTGTAAAGAGCAATATTGCATAGGAACCTGGAATGTTAGATCCATGAATCAAGGCAAATTGGAAGTGGTCAAACAGGAGATGGCAAGAGTGAACGTCGACATTCTAGGAATCAGCGAACTAAAATGGACTGGAATGGGTGAATTTAACTCAGATGACCATTATATCTACTACTGTGGGCAGGAATCTCTCAGAAGAAATTGAGTAGCCATCATGGTCAACAAAAGAGTTTGAAATGCAGTAGTTGGATGCAATCTCAAAAACGACAGAATGATCTCTGTTCATTTCCAAGGGAAACCATTCAATATCACAGTGATCCAAGCCTATGCCCCAACCAGTAATGCTGAAGAAGCTGAAGTTGAACAGTTCTATGAAGACCTCCAAGACCTTTTAGAACTAACACCCAAAAAGGATGTCCTTTTCATTATAGGACACTTGAATGCAAAAGTAGGAAATCAAGAAACACCTAGGGTAACAGGCAAATTTGGCCTTGGAATACAGAATGAAGCAGGGAAAAGGCTAATTGAGTTTTGCCAAGAAAATGCACTGGTCTTAGCAAACACCCTCTTCCAATAACACAAGAGAAGACTCTATACATGGACATCACCAGATGGTCAACACTGAAACCAGACTGATTATATTCTTTGCAGCTGAAGATGGAGAAGCTCTATACAGTCACAAAAATAAGACCAGGAGCTGATTGTGGCTCAGATCATGAACTCTTTATTACCAAATTCAGGCTTAATTGAAGAAAGTAGGGAAAACCACTATGCCATTCAGGTATGACTTAAATGAAATCCCTTATGATTATACAGTGGAAGTGAGAAATAGATTTAAGGGACTAGATCTGATAGACAGAGTGCCTGATGAGCTATGGACGGAGGTTCATGACATTGTACAGGAGACGGGGATCAAGACCATGGAAAAGAAATGCAAAAAAGCAAAATGGCTGTCTGGGAAAACCTTACAAACAGCTGTGAAAAGAAGAGAAGTGGAAAGCAAAGGAGGAAAGAACAGATATTCCCATTTGAATTCAGAGTTCCAAAGAATAGCAAGGAGAGATAAGAAAGCCTATCTCAGCGATCAATGCAAAGAAATAGAGGAAAACAACAGAATGGGAAAGACTAGAGATCTCTTCAAGAAAATTAGAGATATCAAGGGAACATTTTTGCACAGATGGGTTCGATAAAAGACAGAAATAGTATGGGCCTAACAGAGGTAGAAGATATTAAGAAGAGGTGGCAAGAATACACAGAAGAACTGTACAAAAAAGATCTTCATGACCCAGATAATAAATATTAAGGTCCTCTTATTTGCTGATTACTTACATAGATCTAAGTGTTACAATTCCTGAAATTAGGGACTTAATGGTCTTATGGAAAGGTAATATAAATAACATTTATAATAGTGCAATATTTGCTATATTTTAATTATGTGAAGCATACAGTGAGAACATATATTGGTCACTTAATTACATTTACAGTGACAAAGTACCAGTCAAAACATGCAAGCTGACATCTGAAGTGAGACTTAGTTGAGTAGAGACTGGTAAGACTAGACACCCAAGCAAAAGAAGAACACTGTATAAAGTTTTTAGAAAATTTGTCCAAGGACTTAAGGAAAAAAACTTAATGTGTCTAGAGCATTGAACAAATTGGTGGTGTTGTTTTTTTTTTTTTTTTTCCATTTTTTTCTTCTAAAGCATGTTGCAAGTTTAAGCTTATTTCTTTGAAAAATAAGATGAATATTTTACATCTTACACCTGCTACATTCTTAGTATATTCCAGTTTTTACTGTAAAGCAGATTATTTATAGATTTTTTTCTTTCAGGATAGGTTTTTATGGAAAATTTTCCCTGAGTGGTACTTGAATTTCAAAGAAATTTTTCTTCAGATGCTTAGGACTCTTCTGGCAACTGTAACTTAAAATCATTTTGTCAGCTGCATTGCTAGTTTTGAAGTGAATTAACACTTGTTTATAATTTATAAGTCATGAATATATAACCCTAACTTTTATTTAGATCCATAAGGTTCATAAAATAGCTGACAAAAGTGTAGGAAATAAATAATGGTTGTTATCTAAATTTATAGACTGTCAAACTCAGGGCTTACAAAAATGTCATTAGCTCTGATAAATTATACTTGAAGTAAAATGTCATTGTGTATTTGGAAACTCTCCATTTAATACATCATTATATGCCAGAGATGAATTCATACTGTAAGAATATCAAGTATTAACGTGGTAGAATTTAAATTTCTCTTTTACTCTAACTGAATTCTTTTTGTGAGACATCTGAGTTAGCCAATAAAGAATACATAAAGGAATTTATGTATTTTTTTTCCTAGTGTTGGACAGAATTAGATCCTCTGAAATTTGCAGCCAGACTCTTTAATCTTCTAACACATAATCCTGGCAGCTTTATGTAACTCTCAATTTAGTTAGACTTCCAAAAATGATTTCTATTTGACATATGTACAAGTTTTTGTTCTAAAGTAGTGATCCTCCTATAGAACGCATGGCATTTCAAGTTTGAAAATATTTCATAATTAAAATTTGAGGCTTTAATGAATAAACTAGCACCTGACTATGCCAATTATATCAGATGAAAATGTGATTTAATTTTTTATAAAATGATAGATATTGGTGGACTCTCATTATTCCTGAAGAGGTGCATGAATGCAAAAGACAAATAAAAAACAAAAGCAAAAGTAGAGCAGTTTTCACTGCTTTTCAAAAGTTTGAATGTGATGAAATGACCAGAAAAACAAACTGTGTATAGCAATTTGTACTTAGTGGAATTTTCAGGTGTGTAGTTTTCTTTGTCTGACTACATCCTATAATTTTCTTTAGTTTCACTTTTATAATTTAGGTTGAAACTTTGTAATTTATTTTCTGAAGTCTTTCTATGCAATAATGTAGTTATACAATCTCATGTCTGAAAGCTACTTTATTTCATTTTGATTTTTATAAACTTCTTTTTCCTAGTAATCATTCAATGGCTCATAGTTTCATTGCGTTAGACAAGGCTGTGGCCCATGTGATCAGTTTGATTAGTTTTCTGTGATTGTGGTTTTCATTCTGTCTGCCCTCTGACAGATAAGGATAAGAGACTTCAATCTCAAAGAAAGGCAGTGCCAAAGAATGTTCAAACATTCTTTGAACAATGAGCACAATTGCACTCATCTCATATGCTAGTAAAGTATTGCTCAAAATTCTCCAAGCCAGGCTTCAACAGTACGTGAACTGTGAACTTCCAGGTATTCAAGTTGGATATAGAAAAGGCAGAAGAACCAGAGATCAAGTTGCCAACATCCGTTGGGTAATCATAAAAAGCAAGAGTATTACTCAGCCATTAAAAAGAATACATTTGAATCAGTGCTAATGAGGTGGATGAAACTGGAGCCTATTATACAGAGTGAAGTAAGCCAGAAAGAAAAACACCAATACAGTATACTAACGCATATATATGGAATTTAGAAAGATGGTAACAATAACCCTGTATACGAGACAGCAAAAGAGACACTGATGTATAGAACAGTCTTTTGGACTCTGTGGGAGAGGGAGAGGGTGGGATGATTTGGGAGAATGGCATTAAAATATGTATAATATCATATATGAAACGAGTCGCCAGTCCAGGTTTGATGCACGATACTGGATGCTTGGGGCTGGTGCACTGGGACGACCCAGAGGGATGGTATAGGGAGGGAGGAGGGAGGAGGGTTCAGGATGGGGAACACATGTATACCTGTGGTGGATTCATTTCGGTACATGGCAAAACCAATACAATATTTTAAAGTTAAAAAATAAAATAAAATTAAAAAAATAAATAAATAAAAATTTTTTAAAAAGCAAGAGAATACCAGAAAAACATCTGCTTCTGCTTTATTGATTATGCCAAAGGCTTCAAATGTGTAGATCACAATAAACTGTGGAAAATTCTTCAAGAGATGGGAATACCAGACCACCTAACCTGCCTCTGAGAAATCTGTATGCAGGTCAAGAAGCAACAATTAGAACTGGACATGGAAAAACAGACTGGTTCTGAATTGGGAAAGGAGTTCATCAAGGCTGTATATTGTCACCTTGCTTATTTAACTTATGTGCAGAGCACCTCATGCGAAATTCTGGTCTGGATGAAGCACAAGCTGGAATCAAGATTGCTAGGAGAAATGTTAATAACCTCAGATATGCAGAGGATAGAACTTTTATGGCAAAAAGTGAAAAAGAACTAAAGAGCCTCTTGTTGAAAGTGAAAGAGTTGAAAAAGCTGGTTTAAAACTCAACATTCAAAAGACAAAGATCATGGCATCCGATCCCATCACTTCATGGCCAATAGATGAGGAAACAATGAAAACATGACAGACTTTATTTTGGGGGGCTCCAAAATCGCTGCAGATGGTGGCTGCAGCCATGAAAATAAAAGATGCTTGCTGCTTGTAAGAAAAGCTATGACCAACCTAGACAGCATATTAAAAAGCAGATACATTGCTGAAAAAAGTTCTGTCTAGTCAAAGCAATGGTTTTTCCAGTAGTCATGTATGGATATGAAAGTTGGACTGTAAAGAAAACTGAGAGCCAAAGAATGATGCTTTTGAACTGTGGTGTGGGAGAAGACTTGCGAGTACCTTGAACTGCAAGGAGATCAAACCAGTCAATCCTAATGGAAATCAGTCCTGAATATTCATTGGAAGGACTGATGCTGAAGCTGAAGCTCCAATATTTTGACTACCTGATGTGAAGAACTGACTCCTTGGAAAGATCCTGATGCTTGGAAAGACTGAAGGCACAAGGAGAAGGGGATGTCAGAGGATGAGATGCATGTGAGTTTGAGGAAGCTCCGGGAGTTGGTGATGGACAGGGAAGCCTGGAGTGCTGCAGTCCATGGGGTCACAGGCAGACACGACTGAGCGACTGAAGTGACATTCAATGAATGTAAGTCATAGTACATGACAAAATTTATGTCCAGACTGTTTGAAGGTGATTGTCCTTTGAGAATAAAATTTTGTGAAGTAATTATTTTGTCTAAACTCATTCAGGACCTTAGAAAGAAAAAATATATAAACTTTATGGAACAGTTTGATATAATGTGAAAATTATTCTGAAATAAACAAAGTGGTTGAAAATCCTTTGAAATGCCTCACAGTTGGAACTACAAAAGTCACATAAAAACCACATATCTTAACCTAATTCTTAGTCTTTAAACAAATAAAACCCTCTTTTCTGTATGAGCAGGGGTTATCTCTGTGAATATTTATAGAATCATGCTCCCTATATAGATGTAATATTTACCTCTATGCCGATCAGAATTGAAACAAAGTTTGGAAATAGGTCATTATATCAGTATAAACCTATTTCTATATGGATGGTATGTATATGTTTACAACCTCCCTGATACAGTATTTTTGCCATTTAAAGGTAAGAAAACTTGTGTGGACTTAAAAATCACAACAAAAAGTGCTATGAAGAATCCCTAATGAATATATTTACCTAAATTGCACATGAAGAATAAGATACTGATGCTAAATGCTATGCTAAGTCGCTTCAGTCGTGTCCAACTCTGTGCGACCCCATAGACGGGAGCCAACCAGGCTCCCCCGTCCCTGGGATTCTCCAGGCAAGAACACTGGAGTGGGTTGCCATTTCCTTCTCCAATGCATGAAAGTGAAAGAGTGGAAGTAATCTTGGAAACAATTAAATTCATAATTTAATTTGCAAATTACTTTTACTTGAGTACCAGGAATGGGCTTCCCCGGTGGCACTACTGGCAAAGAATCTGCCTGCGAATTCAGGAGACGCAAGAGACAGGGTTTCTATCCCTGAGTCTAACCCAGGGGTTCTATCCCCTGGATGAAGAAATGGCAACCCACTCCAATATTCTTGCCTGGAAAATTCCATGGACAGAGGATCCTGACAGGCTACAGTCCATGGGGTTGCAAAGAATCACATACAACTGGGCACAAATTTAGAGTATTTATAAGGAATAGAAAGGGATCATCCATCACTACTCTATATAGATGATTCCTGTGGTTTCCAACTTTAGAATACCTGAAGAATAATTGACACAGATAGTTACCTTTTCTTAAAAATAGGTGTGAATGTAGTAGAATATGTGAATTTGTAAAAGAATTTAGCATATGTCTTTATTATAGATATACTATAGTATTAATTTTCTGTGGCCACTGTAAAAAATTATTATAGACTTGATGACTTAAAACAACAAAAATTCATTCTTTCACTGTTCTGGAAGCCAGAACTCTAAAATAAATGTCACACTGCCTGTAATCAAGCTTTCAGTCAGGCTGTTCTCCCTCTGGAGATTCTAGGAGGAAACCTCTTCCTTGTCTTCAGCTCTGGAGGCCACTGGCATTGCTTGACTTAGCACATAATTCCAGTCTCTGCCCCTGTGATCATGTTGGCTTCAGTTTGTGTCAACTGTCCCTCTACTTTCCTCTTATAAAGACTCTGTTATTATCAGGGCACACCCAGAAAATCCAGGATAATCTCAAGATCCTTAACTCAATGATACTAGCAAAGATGCTTTTTCATTTTAAGGTAAAATTTACAGGTTCTCATGGCTAGGGCTGGTGTCTTAGGGTGGCTGTTATTCAGCCAACAATGGTCATGGCCACTGTAAGATCTTTATGATTGTTGGCCCAGAAATGTTCATTGAACTAGTAGTTCATGGATTTTAAAATATGTTCATTGTCAATCTTTCAATTTCTTGGGGAGACCTTGGCATTTTCGTTACTATCAAAGACCAGGGAGATCTAGAAGGAGAAAACCTCCCAAATATTTATAACCCCTGACTATCTCACCCAAAAAAATAAACCCCACTCTCTTCCAGGACAGAGTCACTCCCAACTGGAATTACAAACTAACAGAGCAGGAGAAACCAAAGTCTGTGAAACAAAGTTTATTTGACTCCAGGAAAAGCCAGTGGGAAGAACACAGGACTCAAAGATGCCAGCCTGCAAATTCAAAACCAGTTTTCTGATTTACAAGGCAAATTCTTCAGATTTTCTACTAACATTCCCTCCCAACTTTCTATGCTCTTTATTTAGGTAATATAATAAATATTTTATGTCCTATAACAAACATAATGGGAAGCAAAGAATAAAATATTGCAGAACAAAGGGAAAATTAGTAGCCTGATCCAGTTAAATAAATTACTAATAATAATTGAATCCTGATCCCCAAATTTTATTAGTAACATTTAAGTGTGAAAGAACACTTTTGCAAAATACTAAGGGCAATTGTTTAACTTATAGCAGTAAAAAGTGATAAAACAGTGAATCTGGAGAAAATAGTTAAATGATTTTGTTACTACATTTTACATTTTTCTTCCAGATAGTGAAAAAGAAACAACAAAGCAAAAACCCTATCATTGTATTCATTATCTGCAAAAGCCTGTGACTTTAAATATACAAAAGCTTTATTTAAGAGTGATGATAGGGAAATAAAGAAAAGGATGCTATGAAGAGATGATTGTTTTGCCTTGGAGCAAGCTTAAAAATTTATAACATATGCCTCACTGAAATGTTTAAGAATTTCTAAAAGCAGACTGAAATTTTTTTAACAAATAAACCTCATTTTCCAAGATAGGATATATGGAAAACCAATTAATTTATCTGTTTTAAAATGTAAAGCTAATTATAAGAACTGTGTGTGGTATTTGAGACATTGTGTATCCTTGCAGCAAACCAGAACATTTCCATAAGCAAAATTTTCCTCTTTTGTGGCAGTTAGGACTATAATCCAGACCCAGTGAGTTATATTTTTAATTTCATTAAGAGTCATTCCAAATAAACTAAGGTACCAGTTTCAAAATTTGATTTTAGATAATCTGAGAAGGATATATTTTAATGTATACCTATTTTCTTGTTGTACATCAACAGTGTCCACTATGGCAGTATGTGAACTAGTTTCCACGGTACATTGAAATGAGCCAAAACTTTAGATACAGACATATTTAGACATATTTTATTACATCTTGGATTTATCCCTAGTAACTAGGGGTTATAAATTAATTCCTTATTCCTTATAGTTCATTGCTTCCTCATTCTTTAGCAAGGTGTAGGAATTAGCATACATTTGCAGTTAGCAGAAAATCCAACTTCAAGTTATTTAAGCAGTAACAAAATTTATAAATTCACATTAAAAAAATTCCAAATAGAATTTATTTTTGTGTATGGTGTTAGAAAGTGTTCTAGTTTCATTCTTTTACAAGTGGTTGACCAGTTTTCCCAGCACCACTTGTTAAAGAGATTGTCTTTTCTTCCTTGTATATTCTTGCCTCCTTTGTCAAAGATAAGGTGTCCATTGGTGCATGGATTTATCTCTGGGGTTTCTATTTTGTTCCATTGATCTATATTTCTGTCTTTGTACCAGTACCATACTGTCTTGATAACTGTGGCTTTGTAGTAGAGCCTGAAGTCAGGCAGATTGATTCCTCCCGTTCCAGTCTTCTTTCTCAAGATTGCTTTGGCTATTTGACGTTTTTTGTATTTCCATACAAATTGTGAAATTATGTGTTCTAGCTCTGTGAAAAATACCTTTGGTAGCTTAATAGGGATTGCGTTGAATCTATAGATTGCTTTGGGTTGTATACTCATTTTCACTATATTGATTCTTCTGATCCATGAACATGGTATATTTCTCCATCGAAAATAAACTCAAAATGGATTAAAGGTCTAAACATAAGACCAGAAACTATAAAACTCCTAGAGGAGAACATAGGCAAAACACTCTCCGACATAAATCACAGCAGGATCCTCTATGACCCACTGCCCAGAATATTGGAAATAAAAGCAAAAATAAACAAATGGGATCTAATTAAAATTAAAAGCTTCTGCACAACAAAGGAAACTATAAGCAAGGTGAAAAGACAGCCTTCAGAATGGGAGAAAATAATAGCAAATGAAGCAACTGACAAACAACAAATCTCAAAAATATATAAGCAACTCCTACAGCTCAATTCCAGAAAAATAAATGACCCATTCAAAAAATGGGCCAAAGAACTAAATAGACATTTCTCCAAAAAAGACAGACATATGGCTAACAAACACATAAAAAGATGCTCAGCATCACTCATTATCAGAGAAATGCAAATCAAAACCATAATGATGTACCATTTCACGCCAGTCAGAATGGCTGCGATCCAAAAGTCTACAAGGAATAAAAGCTGGAGAGGGTATGGAGAAAAGGGAACCCTCTTACACTGTTGGTGGGAATGCAAACTAGTACAGCCACTATGGAAAACAGTGTGGAGATTCCTTAAAAGACTGGAAATAGAACTGCCTTATGACCCAGCAATCCCACTGCTGGGCATACACACCGAGGAAACCAGAATTTAAAGAGACACATGTACCCCAATGTTCATCACAGCATTATTTATAACAGCCAGGACATGGAAGCAACCTAGATGTCCACCCGCAGATGAATGGATAAGAAAGCGGTGGTACATATACACAATGGAGTATTACTCAGCCGTTACAAAGAATACATTTGAATCAGTTCTAATGAGGTGGATGAAACTGGAGCTGATTATACAGAGTGAAGTAAGCCAGAAAAAAAAAACACCAATACAGTATACTAATGCATATATATGGAATTTAGAATGATGGTAACAATAACCCTGTATAGGAGACAGCAAAAGAGACACAGATGTATAGAACAGTCTTTTGGACTCTGTGGGAAAGGGAGAGGCTGGAATGCTTTGGGAGAATGGCATTGAAACATGTATAATATCATATAAGAAATGAATCGCCAGTCCAGGTTTGATGCAGGATACAGGATGCTTGGGGCTGGTGCACTGGGATGACCCAGGGGGATGGTACAGGAAAGGACGTGGGATGGTACAGGAAAGGACGTGGGATGGGGGTTCAGGATGGGGAACACGTGTACATCCATGGCAGATTCATGTTGATGTATGGCAAAACCAATACAATATTGTAAAGTAATTAGCCTCCAAGTAAAATAAATTAATTTAAATTAAAGAAAAACCCAAAAAAACAAAAAATTCCAAATTGTGATGGATCCAAAATTGATAAACTCAATGGCTCAAAGACATTTTCAATTATCCACATTGTTTAAATTTTTACACTTTGCTACCTCTGAAGTTTCAGTTTTGTTTCTGAAACAATTATTGGTTCAGGTTGGCTGTAGTTACCTCAGGGCATATGATCAGACAATATTGAAAGGTAAAAGAGGCTGTTGCTTACAATATCCATCTCTATCTGTCTGTCTGTCTTTCTCACTTTCTCCCTCCTTTACCCATTTCAAAAAACATCCTAGCAGACCCTGATTTAAGTCTTATTGCCCAGTATTTAATAACATAACTTTTGCTAAACTTATCTCTGGTAAAGTAAATCAAATTGCCACAGCTGGTTTAAATTAATCATCTATGGTTGTTTGGATAACAGAAATTAGCAAAAGTTTCCCCCCCCCCAAAATGGCCACTGCATTGATTGGAAATTCTTGCAAAATATCTAAGAAAACAAAGCACATAACAAATACTATTATTAAAATTTCAGTTGTATATAAGAACCACAAGGAAATTTGGGTTATTCATGATCAATTTTCATGGCAAATGAAAAATTAGCTGATGACTTTTCGAAAAGCTGGTTCATTGTTATTTTACCTCACATTCTCCTCAATGTAGAACTCTTGTCAGCACTGTCTTTTCGAGTAGGAAGGCAAAGTAAAATCTATCTGACATCTCTTGTTCATAATGTTTTCATGGCCAAGCAACTAGAAAACCAATGTATCTGACTGCAATTTTATTGAACTTTTGGTTTGAAATTTTTTATCACAAATTAACACAAAAAATTCTATTGCATTATGCCAAGACTTGTCTAGTTTTTCACCTGTAGTTACCAGGATAAACAATTAATAAATATATATTAGGTATGGAGAAAAAAGCATTTTTTTAAGTTTACATTCTTCATAATACATCACTGCTCTGCATATTTATAATGATTTATAGTGTTTGGTTTATGTGAAAAATTAGCTCATGCCTACAATTCCATTGGGTGGAGAATTCTAATACAGGCAAGAAAGTGTCAGATCCAACTATTTGTGGGACTAAAGACAATTCTTGCAAATTGATTGAGAAATTATTTTTGGATTAATGTCTCTTCATAACTGATGTCAATATTGCTTTATCTTATTACAGTGTATTTTAGGATACTCATATCAGGATACTTTTGTTTCTGCTATGCTCTGCTGAAACACATCCTGATATAAGTAAAAATGAGCAGGTAACTAGAAGTAAGTTCTAAAAAATCATTGCTTTCTGACATAGGATATTCTTAAAATATTCTTATAGCATATTCTATCTGACATAGTATATTCTTAAAATTAATGGAAATGAAGAGAAGAGAAAATCTTTAGCTGAAATACAGGAAAATGAAAAGCTAATCTACAGCATTGCTGTTTTTTCAACAAATTATGACATTACAATGCTCATTCTGCATTATATGAATAAACATAAAATATATACAAATACTCAAGGGAAAAAATAAAGTAGTTTTATTGAGTATCTGTGGTGTTGGAGAAGACTCTTGAGAGTCTCTTGGACTTCAAGGAGATCCAACCAGTCCACCCTAAAGGAAATCAGTCCTGAATATTCATTAGAAGGATTGATGCTGAGGCTGAAACTCCAGTACTTTGGCCACCTGATGTGAAAAACATACTCATTTGAAAAGACCCTGACGCTGGGAAAGATTGAAGGCAGGAGGAGACAGTTGGATGGCATCACCGACTCAATGGACATGAGCTTGAGTAAGCTCTGGGAGTTGGTAATGGACAGGGAAGCCTGGTGTGCTACAGTCCATCGACTGAGTCAGACACAACTGAGCAATATAAGAGCTTTCATACTGGTTCATATTTTATTTGACCAGTATAGCAGTTGAGAAGTCCAGTGTGAAGAGCTATATATATATATTATGTGATAGTCACTCAGTCATGTCAGACTCCTGCAGACCCATGAACTGTAGCCTGCCAGGCTCCTCTGTCCATGGGATTTCCCAGGCAAGAATACCAGAGTGGGTTGCCATTTCCTTCTTCAAGGGATCTTCCCAACCCAGGGATCCAAGCCTGGTCTCCTGCATTGTAGGCAGACTCTTTACTGTCTGAGCCACCAGGGTATAGGGACTATATATATTAGACTATCTTTGAAATGAAAGATGTGCAGTTTTTTAAATCTCTTGTGTCATAGAAATCCTTTCTTTCTATAGTATGTGAAATAATCTTGTGTACAACCTCCTTGACTGGTCCATGAGTGGAATCCAAAAATTATATACATCTTGTAAATTGTATTTATTGGTGTATTTTCATATTTATGTGCTTCAAAGGAGCAAAAGATAGACTGACAACATGACTTTCAATATTAACAATGGATGCCAGCAAACAGTGGAATGGTATTTTTAGTATGCCTAAGAAAGAAAGAAATAAATAAAGAAAACAACCAAAAGTCAAAACTTTTCAAAACTTAGGGTTAATCAAAAATAGTTTCAGAATAAAATCTTTTGCTACAAGCAGAGTCTCACTAAAGAAATTCTAAAGCACATGCTTGTGAAATAAACACATCCACTGAGCTGTAAGATGCAAGAAGGAAAGAAGAGCAAAGCAAGTTGTACATATTATATATATATATATATATATATATATATATATATATGCTGCTACGTCACTTCAGTCGTGTCTGACTCTGTGCGACCCCAGAGACGGCAGCTCACCGGGCTCCCCCATCCCTGGGATTCTCCAGGCAAGAACACTGGAGTGAGTTGCCATTTCCTTCTCCAAGGCATGAAAGTGAAAAGTGAAAAGTGAAAGTGAAGTCGCTCAGTCATGTCCGACTCCTAGCGACCCCATGGACTGCAGCCTACCAGGCTCCTCTGTCCATGGGATTTTCCAGGCAAGAGTACTGGAGTGGGGTGCCATTGCCTTCTCTGATATATATCTATATCTATATCTATATCTGTATCTCTCTCTATATATATTAAACACAACATTAAAATCACAATAATAGATAAGCTTGACAATTCATAAATATATATAATCTTAAATATTTCAGTCACTTGTCTAGAAAAAAGAAAAAAAACTATTTCATAACTTTAAATTTATATAAATTGAACATGCAAATTGTAATATTTTGGATAATCTCAGAAACACTTTTTTAAAAGAGCATTGGTGAATGACTTTTCTTCTGGTATTGTTTGATTTCCGATCTCTTTCTTGTCCATATCTTGTTCTATTAAGTATTACAAGGAAGATTATATCTGTAGATTCCTTTGCCATTTTCCAAGTTCCTTTATCAGTCAACTTTCTGCTGGATTCAGCCAATGGAAGGTATTAACAGGAGCTTGAGGACAGGAGGATGAGGAAAGCCTTGGTATTTCTCTTTCACTCTGACCCAGGCAATGTATTTGGAAGCAGCTGAGGCTCCTTCATGCTATCAAAACTTTTTAGAGTAGGCCAATAAAGTTCCTGCTTCTGCTGGATAACCCTAGCCCCTGGGCTCCAGTAATGCTATCTCCTAGGTTTGCACCCCTAGCCTAGGTGTACTAAATTCTGGTTTGCTGTACTTTTCACTTTTCTGCCATCATGTGGGTAACAAATTTTCTCTTTTTTTAAAATATAAATTTATTTATTTTAATTGGAGGCTAATTACTTTATAATATGGTATTGGTTTTGCCATACATTGACATGAATCTACCACAGGTGTACATTGTTCCCCATCCTGAACCCCCTCCCACCTCCCTCCCCATACCATCCCTCTGACAAATTTTCTAAATTAATCTTATCTTTTCAAAAATACAAAGATTGTTTTCTATATCCAAGTTGAATTGAAACTAACAAAATTAAGATATTAGAATGATAAAAAAGAATTAAATGGCATTTCAGTTCAATAATTGATAAATAGTTCTAGCTAATAATATGATTTATGCAATTAAAATTATATGTAATTCTGTAAATTATGGATAAATGTTTAATAAAAATAATATTATGGTATGATAGAATACCAAAAAATAGAAACTGAAGGACATTTTGCCTTTGAAAGAGTAAAAGCACACAAAGTAAGATTTACCTCTGTGTCGCTTGTTCCTGAGAGCGCCCCTGAATCTGAACAACATGGGAAAGGCAGTCTTGAAGAGGCAGAGTTTAGGGCTATGAAATCAGCTAGAAATTCAAGAAGGAAATCCTGCAAAAGATTTCCAGAAGGGGGACCCACCAAATATTTGTTTAAATTCCTTTCAAATCATTGGTTGAATACTGAGTTGCATATGTATTCAGGGAGATACCAATGCATCCAGAAGAAAGGGACAGATGGAAAGCTGAAAAACCGAGCAGAGATTTCAGTCATTGAAAGTGAAGGTGAAATAGAGCTTGACTTTTGAGACAAATAAGTTTTACGGACAGCACTCAATGGACATGAGTTTGAGCAAACTCCCGGAGATAGTGAAGGACAGGGAAATCTGGTGTGCTGCAGTCCGTGGGGTTGCAGAGAGCCAGACATTCCTTAGCAACTGAACAAGAACAAAAACACCCCAGCATTACACAAATAGACTCTAACAAAGGTAAAGTCAAACCTCCACAGGGTCTAAGTGATCAGCCAATAATTTGACTGTTTGCTATGTCAAGAGTGAATGCTAGTAAATGACTGGTACCATACTCCAAAGTCTTTGTAACATGCATTCCTCAATATTCCATATACAATTTAAAAATTACTTGATTTACAGGCAAGAGCTGTAGATTATACCAAATGAGACTTTTGCTGCATCCTTTGGTTAAAGTATTTCTCCTTCGGCAATCAGGACATGAAACTCTATAGAGTCACTTTTACTTCTTCCCCTTGGTTTGCAAACCTATGTGTTTTTCCTATTGGAATAAACTACCATAGAAAGTTCTTTGGCTCAATGTGTATATTACTTCCTGGCAATGATATCCCAACTGAGTTGGTGCTTCAACTTTATCTTTAAAGGCTATTCCAATGCTCTACTAGGACAACAGATTTTAGGTGAAGTGACAGAGTATCCTATGCTCATTGGCTCACTTCACACCTCCTTCATACTCCTATTATAGGTCCCTCAGTTGCATGAGGGGACTCCCATCATGGCTCAGATGGTAAAGAATCCACCTGCAATATAGGAGACCTGAGTTTGATCCTTGAGTCAGGAAGATCCCCTGGAGAAGGGAATGGCTACTCACTCCAATATTCTTGCCTTGAGAATTCCATGGACAGAGGAGCCTGTCAGACTACAGTCCAGGTTAGGTGTGAGGTATGTGATGTTATATGAGATCCCATATAATCTGAGCAACCACTTTTTAAATTTGCAGAGTCATGCTGGTTGAGGCTTTGTAGACAAAAAAGGCAAACCCATACTATTTCCTTAAGAAAAAAATTCTGTCCAGTCTCATCTCTTTACCCCAAACCACCTCACTTGGATCTTCTGAACTTTTCTTTCTTAGGTCCCTGACCACCTGCAAAGCCATTTGCTACTGCACAGGATACCATGTATAATTTAACTCAGGACATTTCCCCTCCAAACCTAGTAGATAGCCATTGGAAAGGTACATTTGTCAGTTTGTTATTAGATACTTTAGAGCCATATGATTAATGTATTGGTAAGTTTACCTGTTTTTTCTTTTTTTCTTTTTATCCTAAATGTTATGAATTCTCAGACACTTTAGTAAGTGATTTAATAGGAAAAGGAAAATGCCAACAGATAAATTTGGTAGTCCCTCTTTTCCTATGGTTAAGAATTGATTTCCCTTCTCAAAGAAAGTTTTGAGCTGATCATTATTATTACATATAAATTATATAAATTATATTTCTTTTTAGTTTGAGAATTGGTGGTGGGAAAATACCTTTTCCACATTGGGATTTAAATAAGCACTCATCTCAAAATGAATTGAGATGTAAAATAATGATAGATTTCATTTTATCCATGGATGATTTTTCATGTGTACAAGAAACAAATTACATTTACCTAATTAATAAATTAGTAAAATTGAGGAAATCTATGGAAACATATAAGTCAAGGGAACAAGTTGGGCCAAAGCACACAGAAGCCCAGGGCAGCTATCAGAAGCAAATGACATGTGAGACCTACAGACCATATTAAGGGGGCCAGGGTAGCCACTTAATGAGGCTGCCAAGGAACCAGCTGCTGCGGTGGGGGCACTGAGGTTCCCAGCTTGGCATCTGGGACAGTATTGGCCATATGAAGGGGAAAATGAGGATTTTAATGTGGTAGAGCAAATGGCACCTTTCCATCACTGCATAGTCACTTTGAAAGATGATTTTTTGAAAGGCTGCTTGCCATCCGTGTGAGAAGAGGTGCTAATAAAATGATGTCAGTGCTTCAGAAAATATTTCTACAATAAAAAATCAGAATGAATTACAATATTGAGTTGACCAAAAAGTTTGTTGAGACTTTTTCTATAAGATGTTATCGAAAAAAACTCAAACAACCTTTGGGTTCACCCAATATTTTTATTAATGACATTTTAAAAAACCCTCAATATTTGTTTTAGTCCATAGGATGTGTGTGTGTGTGTAGAAAGAGATGAGATGTTTAAATCCATTCATAACACTAAAGCAAATTTCTAAGTACTGTGAAAGTTACCATCATCAGTTCAGTTCAGTTCAGTTATTCAGTTGAGACTGACTCTTTGAGACCCCATGGACTACAGCACACCAGGCTTCCCTGCATTAACAACTCCTGGAGCTTGCTCAAACTCATTTCCATCGATCTGGTGATGCCATCCAGCCATCTCATCCTCTGTTGTCCCCTTCTCCTCCTGCCTTCAATCTTTCCCAGCATCAGGGTCTTTTCCAATGAGTCAGTTCTTTGCATCAGGTGACCAAAGTATTGGAGCTTCAGTTTCAGCATCAGTCCTTCCAATGAATATCCAGGACTGATTTCCTTTAGGATTGACTGGTTTGGTCTTCTTGCAGTCCAAGTTATCATCATGGTCACTATCAAATATAATCTGATTTTAATGTTGTCCTTGGTTAAGAAGTCAAATGTATTTCCTGTATTTTGAACAAGGAAATACAAATTAGAATGGAAATCAAAAATCTTGCGTATTTTTCTGATTCAGTATCTCATATTGATTATTCAACTTCTTGATACTTAATTTCATATTTCTTAAAACTGGAATAAAATGTCAAGTTCTTCCTACTTCATAAACATTCATCAAGTGCTTAGGAAAGTACCTGTATCAGTTCAGTTCAGTTCAGTCACTCAGTCATGTCCAACTCTTTGCGACCCCATGAATCACAACACGCCAGGTCTCCCTGTTCATCACCAGCTCCCGGAGTTCACTCAGACTCATGTCCATCGAGTCAGTGATGCCATCTAGCCATCTCATCCTCTGTCATCCCCTTCTCATCATGCCCCCAATCCCTCACAGCATCAGGGTCTTTTCCAATGAGTCAACTCTTTGCATGAGGTGGCAAAATATTGTAGTTTCAGCTTTAGCATCAGTCCTTCCAATGAACACTCATGACTGATCTCCTTTAGGATGGACTGGTTGGACCTCCTTGCACTACAAGGGACTCTCAAGAGTCTTCTCCAATACCACAGTTCAAAAGCATCAAGTACCTGTATGCTGCTAAGTCACTTCAGTCGTGCCCGACTCTGTGCGAACCCTTAGACGGCAGCCCACCAGGCTCCCCTGTCCCTGGAATTCTCCAGGCAAGAACACTGGAGTGGGTTGCCATTTCCTTCTCCAATGCATGAAAGTGAAAAGTGAAAGCGAAGTCGTCAGTCGTGTCCGACTCTCAGCGACCCCATGGACTGCAGCCTACCAGGCTCCTCCATCCATGGAATTTTCCAGGCAAGAGTACTGGAGTGGGGTGCCATTGCCTTCTCCGAAGTACCTGTATAGCATTTACCTAACACAAAGGAAAGTATTCTTAGATAATCCTCACAATTGGCTTAGGATGTAGACAGATCAATATATGTTCACCATTTTCAGGCCTAAGCCTAGAAAGCTTACTTGTCTTATTTAATATTATATATCAATCATTGGGTCACTGCTCCTTTCCCTTGGTTCCTGATGTGTACAAGATTTTGTTTGTGCCCTCCAAGAGTCTCTTTTTCCCCCAGTCCTATGGGAGTTCTGTAGTCAAACCCCACTGTCCTTCAAAGGTGAGGGCTAAAGAGGAGAATGAAAAAAACTGTCTTAACATTCAGCATTCAAAAAACTAAGATCATGGCATTTGGTCCCATTACTTCATGACAAATAGGTGGAGAAAAAGTGGAAACAGTGAGAGATTTTATTTTCATGGGCTCCAAAATCACTGTGGATGGTGATTGCAGCCATAAAGTTAAAAGATGCTTGCTCCTGGAAAGAAAAGCTATGGCAAACATAGACAGTATATTAAAAAGCAGAAATATCACTTTGCCGACAAAGGTCCGTATAGTCAAAGCTATGGTTTTTCCAATAGTCATATATGGATGTAAGAGTTGGAACAAAAAGAAGGCTGAGTACTGAAGAATTGATGCTTTTGAATTGTGGTACTGGAGAGGACTCTTGAGAGTCCCTTAGAGATCAAGATGATCAAACTAGTCAATCCTAAAGGAAATCAACCCTGAATATTCATTGGAAGGGCTGGTGCTGAGGCTAAAGCTACAATACTTTGGCCATCTGTTGTGAAGAGCTGATTCATTGGAAAAAACCCTGACCCTGGGAGAAATTGAGGGCAGAAGAAGGGGGTAACAGAGGATAAGATGGTTGGATGGTGTCCCTGACTCAATGGACATGAGTTTGAGTAAACTCCATGAGATAGTGAAGGACAGAGAAGCAAGGCTTGCTGCAGTTCATGGGGCTCACAAGGAGTCAAACAGGACTTAGTGACTGAATAACAACAACAAGAACAGATGAATAGCAAGATTAGTAACTCTGTAGGATTAGAATAGACAATGTTCTGAACTAGAGACATGAGAAGGACCTTTGATTCTTAAAGTGAGTTATGTTGTCAAGTTCAGGGAGGTCACTTAAAACAAAGGAAGCAAGCATAAAAGAGAAATATACATAGTTGAGGGGATACATTTGTGGATCAAGCATCTAGAGCCAAGTTCTTAGATTGGGCAGTACATATAAGATATTTCAGCATTCCATGAAGGACAGCTGGACAAAAGGAGTGTTAATCTATAAAACATACTTGAAATAATGATTCCCATTCAAAGCTGGAACAATTTCAGCAATGTATTTAAATAAAAAGTGTTTGCTTTTTCTCTTTATATGAAAACCAACCAAGAAATTGACCATGCCATTTGTGATACACTTGTGAAATCTGCATGAAAAGCTCTATCGTGTGTTTTACTTCTAATAAGCCACCTACACATTTCTGTAGTTAATGTAGAAATAGTGTCATAATGCATGAGTCACTCGTTTGAGTGCTAAACAAGTCATATCCAGTATGCGTTTCCTGGAAACAAAAATCCAAACAGTTTTCATTTGAAATGTGTTTAAAAAAAAACAACAAAACCTGAAATATCACAATGCAGAACTTATATTCTAGGTAGTGAAAATAGATCAAGAGATTTTTCAGAGGTTATATTCCAAATCAGAATGTGAATTTAATGTATCCATTTCTCGTTAAGTGGAAGAAACATATTAAATAAGAAGCACAAATGTTAGGAAAGAAAAGTAAATTGGATTAAGCTGTCTTTCATATTCAGCAGTTCCTTAGCTCCATTTCTGAAAATCAGTAATACAGAAATTCAAAGGTGTATGTGCAAAGTTATGAATTCAAATTTATGACTACAATACTATAAATAACAAAGAAAAATAAAATTCGGTGTATATTTAAATTATATGTGTAAGTGCATAGTATATATATACTATACATGTGGTGGGCCATGTATCTCACTGTTATACTTCATAAAGGTTACCCAAAAGTACTGGTATTATATGGAAAGCAAGCACATGTGATAGGGAGATCACAAGATTTTGTCACTTGTTGAGCCTCAAAGTGTATAAGAGAACAGTTATTTAGGGCCCAGTGGTTAGCTCAGGTATCTGATCCTTCCTCATGTAGACTTTTACTGAGTCTATCTCAGCTCACTGATCTCAGCTATGATCATCTCAGGCATTATAATAAATGTTCTAAGAACTGTAGGAAAATGATTATGAGTCTCAATTTTGTTCTCTCTCAGGTATCTGCTTGATGCCAAATTTTGTATTTTAAAATTGATATAAATTTTCCTTACCTCTTCACAGTAGAAGATATCTGGATGTGCCAGCCATAGTTGGGTCAAAAACTTGTCTTGTTATAGACACATAAAAGGAAACATGATTAGCAAATATATTGATTGACATTCTGATCCTCAAATTTATTAGGAACATACTTTTTCTTATTGTGAAACTTAAATAATAATCAATCAGAAATATGAGAGATACCCTGTGGAGAGAAAAGAGTGTCATACTTTTTTTTTAATAAGTTCCCAGTAAGCATGCTAAAACTCCTATTTTATATTATTTAAAACTAAGATTAAGTTAATTTATTATTCAATTTTTCTTCTAAGTGATATTGATAGTGATGCTTTATAGTGATGGACAAAAAAGATTTGAAAAAGAAAGTTGAACTAATACATAATCTATAGGTATAAAGTAAGTTAATATTTTAATTTCAGCTTAACTATACTTCATGGTTTAATTAATATAAATTTTTTACATTCACTCTGCATTTTACATCTGTTATTGAGCCATTCAAAGTGTTGATAGACTCTGGAGTAGAAGAGATATCATTCAGAACCAATTATCCAATATACTGTTAAACATGTATTATTTCCAAATAACATAAGCTCAGTTAAAAGGAAAAAAAAAAATTATGTTGATTAGGTCAAACGTTTGATATAATATCACTTAGAAAAAATGAACGTCACTGAACTATAAGTATCAAGACCCTTACCATCAGTGAAACATGAAGAAACAAAGATGTATTTAAAAAAAAAAAGTTTATTGTTTATATACACAAATTTTGGAGAAAGCAATGTATTCAGTGATATAGTAATCATTATTAGAATTTGATATAGATGTTTTTTTAGAAAATTGTTTTTTAATAGGAGGCATGTTTACATATACAACTGATGAAAAGTGTTTCATTCATTAAAATTAATAATAATAAATATCCTAATTTACTCATTGAAAGTGCATAATCAGGTTGATTAATGCTATAAATTAAATAGTTTACAAAACTATGAGTTTGTGGTGATGTCAGATGTAAGTAAATAAATGAATGAATGGATAGGACTAATCAATTTCACTATGGGATATTGCTTGAGGGACAGAACAGTTTCAGTTTTGCAGAGAATACCTCAGATTTGTGCCAAACAATGTATTCTGTCTTTGATCATATAATACATAAAAGATAAAAACACATATTTGAGTTTTTGAAATCATACATTTTTCAGGTAAATTAGTTAAAAATTGTTTATTTTCCTTGCAATATTTCAGATTTGATATAAGGAAAATATCAAAAAGTAAATTTAAAAATGGGGGAGTCTCTCTTTGTGACCCCATGGATCGCAGCACGCCAGGCCTCCCTGTCCATCACCAACTCCTGGAGCTTGCTCAAATTCATGTCCATTGAGTCAGTGATGCCACCCACCTTGATAGGAGATCCAGATGACTGAAACAGGATATGAGAAATTCTGTAAGATGTAGTCTTGGTACAATCGAGAGACCAATTCTCAATTGAGAATTTTTGTAAGGGAAATAAATCAGGGTGATCTTGAATCTAAATATCAACAGATAATTGTAAAAATGACTTTTTACAGAAAATGACTAAGGGTAGTGTCTGCTAGGTAGAAAGGTAAAAATACGTTCAAGGCACAAGAAGTGAAACATTGAGTCATGTGTGTGGGGGGGGTCTCTTTGGTGAGTGGCATGACATTCATCCAGTAAACATTCAGGAATACATGCTGGTAGTGAAACAGTGTGTAGTCAGATCAAGTTAGATATTAATAGTATTTCTAGACTATGGAAAGAGTTTGAACTTGATTACTTCAACTTGTAATTAATGATGCAGAGCTAGATTTACCTCTGAGATCTAAAGTTCTGTGTCTTGCATCACTTCCTGGAATTGAAAGTTATTTCTGACCTGTGACTTCAGAGTGAGCAACCCTTTCATGTTATCTAAGTAAGGTGCTCCAAGTCTCACTTCTGCTAATTGGACCCATGGTCCAGGAGGCTCTTTCTGTGCTTCATGGGCAGGAAAACAGGAATCCTAACTTATCAGTGTCTCTCTCCCTTACTTCTGGGGCTTTTCTTCATTTAAAAGTTCCGGCTTTGCAACTGAGCAGGTGAAGCCATTGCAAGACTTTCAAATGTCATATAATGTGATGAATCCCTCATACTTGATCACTGTGCTTGCTTTCTGGTATTCCTGTTTGAACTCCTACCTTCTTTATCTTAATACCCAAATACCACATATATGTGTTAATACACTATAATTGCTTTTCCCTTTCTGACTTACTTTGCTCTGTATGGAATCTATAAAAACGGTACTGATGAACCTATTTGCAGGGCAGGAATAGAGGCATAGATATAGAGAATGGACTTGTGGACACAGGGTGGGGAAGGAGAGGGAGGGGCTGAATTGAGAGAGTAGCAATGACATATATAATACCATGTGTTATTAATAAATAGCTAGTGGAAAGCTGCTATATAGCACTGGGGGCTCAGCTCAGTGCTCTATGATGGGGTGGAATGGGAGGGTGGGAGGGAGGCTTAAGAAGAAGGGGATATATATAGCTAATTCATGTTGTACACCAGAAACTAACACAACATTGTAAAGCAATTATATGCCAATTTTTAAAAATACCCCAAATATGACATTCAAAATGGTTTCTTCCTCACTATCATATCTGCTAATTCCTTTCTTCCCCCTACTTTTAACTTTTCAAAGGAGGCCAAAATTTTGGCTGACTGGTATTGACTATAATCAAATATATCAAACAGCTTTCAGACATTTATATAGTCCTTTTCTTTACCTGTGACCTTTGTCCCATTGCTTTTGCCTTGTTCTGTAAGGGAGATGATTTGGTGACTTGATTCTTAGTAGCATACAGGGATCTACAAACCGTATTTTGTATTCCATTCCCATCATCTATTTCACTACAATGTTTCTGAAAAGGAAATCATTTCTACTTCTTTATCCATACCATAAACTAAAGTACCATTGATTATTTTTATCAGGTATTCAATTAAGCTAAACTACTTCATTTCCTATTTCTTTTTCAGAGGAAAATTGCTTTTGATTAGAATACTATCAGGTGTGGAAATATGTAAAATTGCCATCAACATGCCTCTTTAACATAATTTAATAACATTTAAATATGATCAGAGAATTGCATCACATTTTTCATATTACTGTTACCCATATTTCACTTTTGACTTGTGAAAAGGCAAGACTGATAGTAGACTGATTTGTGCATTATAACAATTGTTACCAGATATAAGTGCTAAAGCATTTTCAGCTTAGAAATTAAAATTCCTGGAAGATTGCAAAGCTTTCTTTTCTGAGTATTAAAATTACCTTTCCATTTCAAATCAGGGAAATGACTTTGACCCCATTCTAACATTTATTACCAAGAACATTTCAGAAAACAGATTAGTCAAAATACACTGTCTTCATTAGTATTCTCCTGTATCATGGACTAACTAATTATTTCTATTACTAATCATCATTACTAAATAGATCATATTTGGAAGCTTCATGACAGTTTTCAGGCATTCTTTTGCTTTAATTGCTGCAGAGAAAAGAAAATTTTATTATATAATGATATTATCTTTCAGTCAGCAAAATAAATTGGATACCCACTGTGTGAATAAAACAGGGCAGACTTGTTTGGGACGATACAAAGGAAGAAAATGGCATTTTCCTTCTCTTTCCTGAAGTTCATAAGATATTTGGAAAGGCAGAGTATAGTCAAGTGTAATAGACTCCTGAGTCCCTAAAGAGATTGCAAAGAATTACTCTGCAGCATATACAGCTTCTATGGAAAGAGAGTATTTTCTTTTTTTATTGAAGGATAATTGCTTTATAGAATTTTGTTTTCTGTCAAATCTCAACCTGAATCAGCCATTGGTATACATATATCCCTTCCCTTTTAAACTTCCCTCCCATCACCCTCCCCATCCCACCCCTCTAGGTTGATACAGAGCCTCTGTTTGAGTTTCTCAGCCATATAGCAAATTCCTGTTGGCTACCTATTTTACATATCATAATGGAAGTTTCCATGTTACTCTTCCCATACATCTCATCCTCTCCTCCCCTCTCCCCATGTCCACAAGTTTATTCTCTATGGCATGTTTCTCAATTGCTGCCCTGAAAATAAATTCTTCACTACCATTTTTCTAGATTCCGTATATATGCATTCAGTTCAGTTCAGTTCAGTTTTTCAGTCGTGTCTGACTCTGCGACCCCATGAATCGCAGCACGACAGGCCTCCCTGTCCATCACCAACTCCCATAGTTTACTCAAACTCCTGTCCATTGAGTCAGTGATGCCATCCAGCCATCTCATCCTCTGTCGTCCCCTTCTCTTCCTGCCCCCAATCCCTCCTAGAAACAGGGTCTTTTCCAATGAGTCAACTCTTTGCATGAAGTGGCCCAAGTATTGGAGTTTCAGCATCAGCATCAGTCCTTCCAATGAACACCCAGGACTGATCTCTTTAGAATGGATTGGTTGGATCTCCTTGCAGTCCAAGGGACTCTCAAGGGTCTTCTCCAACACCACAGTTCAAAAACATCAATTCTTCTGTGCTCAGCTTTCTTCACAGTCCAACTCTCACATCCATACATGACCACAGAAAAAACCAGAGCCTTGACTAAATGGACTTTTGTTGGCAAAGTAATGTCTCTGCTCTTGAATATGCTATCTAGGTTGGTCATAACTTTCCTTCCAAGGAGTAAGCGTCTTTTAATTTCATGGCTGCAATCACCATGTGCAGTGATTTGGAGCCCCCAAAAATAAAGTCTGACAATGTTTCCATATTTTCCCCATCTATTTCCCATGAAGTGATGGGACCAGATGCCATGATTTTTGTTTTCTGAATGTTGAGCTTTAAACCAACTTTTTCACTCTCCTCTTTCACTTTCATCAAGAGGCTTTTTAGTTCCTCTTCACTTTCTGCCATAAAGGTGGTGTCATCTGCATATCTGAGGTTATTAATATTTCTCTCGACAATCTTGATTCCAGCTTGTGCTTCTTCCAGCCCAGTGTTTCTCATGATGTACTCTGCATATAAGTTAAATGAGCAGGGTGAATACTCCTCTTCCTATTTGGAACCAGTCTGTTGTTCCATGTCCAGTTCTAAATGTTGCTTCCTGACCTGCATATAGGTTTCTCAAGAGGCAGGTCAGGTGGTCTGGTATTCCCATCTCTTGAAGAATTTTCCACAGTTTATTGTGACCCACACAGTCAAAGGCTTTGGCATAGTCAATAAAGCATAAATAGATGTTTTTTTCTGGAACTCTCTTGCTTTTTCAATGATCCAGTGGATGTTGACAATTTGATCTCTGGTTCCTCTGCCTTTTCTAAAACCAGCTTGAACATCTGGAAGTTCACACTTCACATATTGCTGAAGCCTTGGAGAATTTTGAGCATTACTTTACTAGTGTGTGAGATGAGTGCAATTGTGCGGTAGTTTGAGCATTCTTTGGCACTGCCTTTCTTTGGGATTGGAATTAAAACTGACCTTTTCCAATCCTGTGGCCACTGTTTGGTTTTCCAAATATGCTGGCATATTGAGTGCAGCACTTTCTTCAGGATTTGAAATAGCTCAACTGGAATTCCATCACCTCCACTAGCTTTGTTCGTAGTGATGCTTTCTAAGGCCCACTTGACTTCACATTCCAGGATGTCTGGCTCTAGGTGAGTGATCAAACCATTGTGATTATCTTGGTCATGAAGATCTTTTTTGTACAGTTCTTCTGTGTATTCTTGCCACCTCTTCCTAATATCTTCTGCTTCTGTTAGGTCCATACCATTTCTGTCCTTTGCATTAGAACACAATATTTATCTTTCTCTTTCTGGCTTACTTCACTCTGTATAATAGTTTCTAGGTTCGTCCATCTCATTAGAACTGACTCAAAGGTGTTCCTTCTTAATAATATTGAGTAATATTCTATTGTGTATATGTACCAAAACTTCTTTTCCTTTATCTGTTGATGGACATCTAGGTTGCTTTCATATTCTAGCTATTGTAAATAGTGCTGCAATTAACAGTGGAATGTATGTGTCATTTTCAAATTTTGGTTTCCTCAAGGTATATGCCTAGGAGTGGGATTGCTGGATCATATGGTGGTTTTATTCCTAGTTTTTTTTTATGAAACTCTATACTGTCTTCCATGCTGCTGCTGCTAAGTCACTTCAGTTGTGTCCGACTCTGTGCGACCCCATAGACAGCAGCCCACCAGGCTCCCCTGACCCTGGGATTCTCCAGGCAAGAACACTGGAGTGGGTTGTTATTTCCTTCTCCAATGCATGAAAGTGAAAAGTGAAAGTGAAGTTTCTCAGTAGTGTCCAACCCTCAGAAACCCCATGAACTGCAGCCTTCAGGGCTTCTCCGTCTATGGGATTTACAGGCAAGAATACCTGAGTCAGGTGCCATTGCCTTCTCCGACCATCTTCCATAGGGCTGTATCAATTTACATTCCCACCAACAGTACAAGCACACTTCCTTTTCTCCACACCCTCTCCAGCGTTTACTGTTTGTAGACTTTTTGATGATCACCATTCTGACTGATGTGGGGTGATATCTCATTATAGTTTTGATTTGCATTTCTCTAATAATGAGTGATGTTGAACATCTTCTCATGTGTTTGTTAGCCATCTATATGTCTTTCTTTGGAGAAATGTCTGTTTAGGTCTTTTCCCCACTTTCTTGATTAGGTTGTGTGCTTTTCTGGTCTTGAGTTGTATGAGCTGCTTGTATATTTTGGAAATTAATTCTTTGTCGGTTGTTTCATTTGCTATTATTTTCTCCCATTCTGAGGGCTGTCTTTTTCACTTTTCCTACAGTGTCAGACTTTATTTTTTTGGGCTCCAAAATCACTGCACATGGTGATTGCAGCCATGAAATTAAAAGACGCTTACTCCTTGGAAGGAAAGTTATGACCAACCTAGATAGCATATTCAAAAGCAGAGACATTACTTTGCCAACAAAAGTCCATCTAGTCAAAGCTATGGTTTTTCCTGTGGTCATGTATGGATGTGAGAGTTGGACTGTGAAGAAGGCTGAGCGCCGAAGAATTGATACTTTTGAACTGTGGTGTTGGAGAAGACTCTTGAGAGTCCCTTGGACTGCAAGGAGATCCAACCAGTCCATTCTGAAGGAGATCAGCCCTGGGATTTCTTTGGAGGGAATGATGCTGATGCTGAAACTCCAATACTTGGGCCACTTCATGCAAAGAGTTGACTCATTGGAAAAGACCCTGTTTCTAGGAGGGATTGGGGGCAGGAAGAGAAGGGGACGACAGAGGATGAGATGGCTGGATGGCATCACTGACTCGATGGATGTGAGTCTGAGTGAATTCTGGGAGTTGGTGATGGACAGGGAGGCCCAGTGTGCTGTGATTCATGGTGTCGCGAAGAGTTGGACATGACTGAGCGACTGAACTGAACTGAACGGATAGTTTCCTTGACTGTGCAAAAGCTTTTAAGTTTAATCAGGTCCCACTTATTTACATTTGTTTTTATTTCCATTACTCTAGTAGTGGGTCATAGAGGATCTTGCTTTGATTTATGTCATCAAGTGTTCTGCCTAAGTTTTCCTCTAAGAGTTTTATGGCTTCTGGTGGTACATTTAGATCTTTAATGCATTTTGAGTTTATCTTTGTGTATGGTGTTAGGAAGTGTTTTAATTTCAATCTTTTACATGTAGCTGTCCAGTTTTCCCAGCACCATTTATTGAAGAGGCTGTCTTTGCCCCATTGAATATTCTTGCCTCCTTTGTCAAATTAAGGTACCCTTGGGTGCATGGGTTTATTTCTGGGCTTTCTATCTTGTTCTGTTGGTCTATGTGTTTGTTTTGTTCCAGTGCCATACTGTTTTGATGACTGCAGCTTTGTAGTATAATCTGAAGTCAGGAAGGTTGATTCCTCCAGCTCCATTCTTCTTTCTCAAGAAGGCTTTGGCTATTCATGGTCTTTTGTGTTTCCCTATGAACTGTGAAATTTTTTGTTCTAGTTCTGTGAAAAATGTAATTGGTAATTTGATAGGGATCACATTGAATCTGTAGACTGCATCTGGTAGTATAGTCATTTTCACAATATTTGTTCTTCTTACCCAGGAACATTGAACATCTATCTGTTTTTGTTGTCTTTTATTTCTTTTGTTTCTTTTGTTAGTGTATTATAATTTTCTGTGTTTAGTTCTTTTGTCTCCTTAGCTAAGTTTATTCCTAGATATTTAATTTTTTTTGTTGCAATGGTGAATGGGATTGATTCCTTAATTTCTTTTTATAATTTGTCATTGTTAGTATAGTATATAGAAATGCAAGTGATTTCTGTGTATTGATTTTGCATCCTGCAACTTTGCTAAATTCACTGATTAGCTCTAGTAATTTTCAGATACTATCCTTATAGTTTTCTATGTACAGTATTATGTCATCTGCAAACAACAAGAGCTTTACTTCTTTTTTTATCTGAATTCTTTTTATTTCTTTTTCTTCTCTGATTGCTGTAGCTAGGACTTCCAGAAATATGTTGAATGATAGTGATGAAAGTGGACACCCTTGTCTTGATCTTGGGCTTAGAGGGAATGCTTTCAGTTTTTCACCACTGAGAGTAATATTTGCTGTAGGCTTATCATGTATGGCCTTTACTATGTTGAGGTAGATTCTTTCTATACCCATTTTTTGAAGAGTTTTAATCATAAATAAGTGTTTAAATTTGTCAAAGATTTTTCTGTATTTATTGAGATTATAAAATGGCTTTTATCTTTCAATTTGCTGATATTGTGTATCACATTGATTGATTTGTGTGTATTGAAGGATCCTTGCATTCCTGGAATAAACCCAACTTGATCATGGTGTATGAGCTTTGTGATGTGTTGCTGGTTTCTGTTTGCTAAAATTTTGTTGAGGATTTCTCACATCTATGTTCATCAGTGATACTGGCCTGCAGTTTTCTTTTTGTGTGTGTGTTATCTTTGTCTGGTTTTTGTATCAGGGTGATGGTGGCCTCATATAATGAGTTTGGAAGTGTTCCTTTCTCTGCAATTTTTTGAAAGATTTTTAGAAGAATAGGCATTAACTCTTCTCTAAATGTTTGACAGAATTTTCCTGTGAAGCCACCTGGTCCTGGGATTTTGTTTTTTGGGAGATTTCTGATTACAGTTTAAATTTAAGTGCTTGTAATTGTGTTGTTCATAATTTCTATTTCTTCCTGGTCCAGTATTGGAAGATTGAACTTTTCTAATAATCTGTCTATTTCATCCAGATTATCCATTTTATTGTCATTTGGTTATTGATAATAGCCTCTTATAATCCTTTGTATTTCTGCATTGTCTGTTGTAACCTCTCCTTTTTCATTTCTAATTTTGTTGATTTGATTCTTCTCTCTCTCTCTCTTTTTTCCCTTGATGAGTCTGGTTAAAGGTTTGTCAATTTTGCTTATCTTCTCAAAGAACCAATTTTTAGATTTGTTAATCTTTACTATCATTTCTTTTTCATTTATTTCTGCTAGGATCTTTATGATTCCTTTCCTTGTACTAATTTTGTTTTTTGTTGTTGTTCTTCTTCTTCTTTTTCTAGTTGTTTTACATGTAAAGTTAGGTTGTCTATTTGATGTTTTTCTTGTTTCTTGAGGTACGATTGTATTGCTATAAACTTCCCTCTTAGAACTGCTTTTGCTGCATCCCACAGTATTTCAGTTGTGTTTTCATTGTCATTTGCTTCTAGAAGTTCTTTGATTTCCCTTTTGACTTCTTCATTAACCTGTTGGTTATTTAGAAATGTACTGTTTAATCTCCATGTGTTTGTGTTTATTACAGTTTTTTTTTTTTTCCCTTGTAATTGATGTCTAATCTCATAGTGCTGTACTTGGAGAAGATGCTTGACAGATTTCAACTTTTTAAATTTTACTGAGGTTTGATTTGTGACTCAAGATGTGGTCTGTCCTGGAGAATGTTCCATGTGCACTTGATAATAAGGTGTATTCTGCATTTGGACTGAATGTGCTAAAGTTATCAATGACATCCATCTCATTTAATATATCATTTAAGACTTGTGTTTCCTTATTAAGTTTTCTGTTTTGATGATCTGTCCATTAGTGTGAGTGTGGTATTACAGTCTCTTACTATTCTTGTGTTACTGTCAATTTCTCCTTTTATGTCTGTTACTGTTTGTCTTATGTATTGAGGTGCTCCTATGTTGGGTGCATAGATATTTACAATTGTGATGTCTTCCTTTTGGATTGATCCCTTGATCATTATGTAGTGTCCATCCTTATCTCTTGTAATCTTTTAGTTCTATTTTTTCTGATATAAGGTTTGCTACTCCAGCTTTCTTTTGCTTCCCATTTGCATGGACTATATTGTTCTATCCTCTCAATTTGTCTATATGTGTCTGAAGTGTGTTTCCTAAAGACAGCATAAATATGTGGCTTGTTTTTGTATCCATTCAGCTAGTCTGTGTCTTTTCATTGAAGCATTTAATCCATTTACATTTAAAGTAATTATTGATATATATATATATATATATATATATATATATATATGTTCCTATTGCCATTTTCTTAATTGTTTGGCATTGATTTTGTAGATCTCTTTCCCTCTCTTGTATTTCTTGACTATATAAGCCCCTTTAACATTTGTTGTAAAGCTAGTTTGGTGATACTGAATTTCCCTAATGTTTAGTTGACAGAAAAGCTTTTTTATTTCTCCATCAGTTTTGAATGAGATTCTTTCTGGGTACAGTAATCTTGGTTGTAGATTTTTCTCTTTCAGTACTTTAAAGATATCCTGCCATTCCCTTCTGGCCTGCAGAGTTTCTCCTGAAAGATTAGCTGTTAAGCCTATGGGGTTTGCCTTGTATGTTACTTGTTGCTTTTCCCTTGATGCTTTTAATATTCTTTCTGTGTGTTTAGTCTTTGTTAGTTTGATTAGTATGTGTCTCGGCATATTTCTCCTTGGGTTTATCCTATATAGGATTCTTTGTGCCTCATGGACTTGGTTGACTATTTCCTTTTCCATCCTGGGAAATTTTCAACTATAATCTCTTCAAAAATTTTCTCATACACTTTCTGTTTCTCTTCTTCTGGAACCCCTATAATTCAAATGTTGGTGCATTTGATATTGTCCCTGAGGTCTCTGAAACTATCCTCAGTTCTTTTCATACATTTTATTTTATTCTGCTCTTCAGAAGTTATTTTCACCCTTTTATCTTCCAGCTCACTGATTTGTTCTTCAGCTTCAGATACTCTGCTATTAATTCCTTCCAGAGAATTTTTAATTTCAATAATTGTGGTGTTTGTCTCTGTATGTTTATTCTTTAATTCTTCTAGGTCTTTGTTAGTTGATTCTTTCATTTTCTCCATTTTGTTTTCAAGGTTTTGATCATCTTTACTGCCATTATTTTGAATTATTTTTCAGGTAGTTTTCCTATTTCTTCTTAATTTATTTGGACTTCTGTGTTTCTAATTTGTTCTTTCATTTGTGTAGTATTTCTATGCCTTTCACTTACTGTGATGAGGTCTCCTTTTCCAAGGCTTCAAGCTTGAATTCATTCTTCCTTTTGGTTTCTGCCCTCCTAAGATCCATCCAGTGGTTTGTGTAAGCTTTGTAGAGGGTGAGATTAGTGCTGGGTTTTTTGTTTGTTTTTCCTCTAATGGGCAAGGCTGACTGAGGTGGTAATCCTGTCTGCTTATGACTGGGTTTATATTTTTTTTGTTTGTTTGTTGTTTAGAAAGAGCACCCTGCACAGGGTGCTACTGGTGATTGGCTTATGCCAGGTCTTGCATTCAAGTGGTTTCCTTAGGGTGAATTCTGTTGAGACTCCCCAGTGTTAGTTCTCTGGTATTCTCGGGTCTTGGAGTCTGTGCTTCTATTCCAAAGGCTCGGGGCTTGCTCTCTGGTCATGAACAAAGATTCCACAAGTGGTGTGTTGTAGCATTAAGTGAGATTAAAACAAATACCCCAAATCGAGAAACCAGAGATGAACTCCAGACAAATGGCAATTACAAAATCAGGCAAATAATAATTAAAATAATGGAATACACACACACACACACGTGTGTGTGTGTATGTGTGTGTGACCACCCTTATGGCAGAAAGTGAATAGGAACTAAAAACCCTCTTGATGAAAGTGAAAGTGGAGAGTGAAAAAATTGGCTTAAAGCTCAACATTCAGAAAACGAGGATCATGGCATCTGGTCCCATCACTTCATGGGAAGTATATGGGGAAACAGTGGAAACAGTGTCAGACTTTATATTTTTTGGGCTCCAAAATCACTGCAGGTGGTGACTGCAGCCACAAAATCAAAAGACACTTACTCCTTGCAAGGAAAGTTATGACCAACCTAGATAGTATATTCAAAAGCAGAGACATTACTTTGCCAACAAAGGTTCGTCTAGTCAAGGCTATGGTTTTTCCAGTAGTCAAGTATGGATGTGAGAGTTGGACTGTGAGGAAGGCTGAGCGCCGAAGAATTGATGCTTTTGAACTGTGGTGTTGGAGAAAACTCTTGAGAGTCCCTTGGACTGCAAGGAGATCCAACCAGTCCATTCTGAAGGAGATCAGTCCTGGGATTTCTTTGGAAGGAATGATGCTAAAGCTGAAACTCCAGTACTTTGGCCACCTCATGCGAAGAGTTGACTCATTGGAAAAGACTCTGATGCTGGGAGGGATTGGGGGCAGGAGGAGAAGGGGATGACAGAGGATGAGGTGGTCGGAGTCCATCACTGACTCGATGGACGTGAGTCTGAGTGAACTCCGGGAGTTGGTGATGGACAGGGAGGCATGGTGTGCTGCAATTCATGGGGTTGCAAGGAGTCAGACACGACTGAGTGACTGACTGAACTGATCTGAACTGATACATCCTTTAGCAAAGTCAAAGCAGTGCAACTATAATAAAGCACAGTAGATGACCCAGCGAACAAAGGAAATAAAAAATTATATTTACCAGTTAAGAACAAAATTCACTAAGGCACAAACCAGAAAACAAAACTAAAGCAAAGTGCCAAGTGGGGGATAAAGAAATGAAAACAAAACTAACAAATATGTTGAGAGGAAAGGAAAGAAAGTAAAGAAAGAAAGAATAGATATACAAAGTTAAATAGAGGTAGATGAAGAAGATTTATATACATTGAAAATTAACTGCAAGGGGAAAAGTGCAGTAGGAAAGGCAAACAAAGGTGTAAATGTTGGAAAAATATAATAGGCTAAAAATTTAAAAATTAAAATTGTAAAAAATGGAAGAAGAAAGAAAAAAAAAAAAAAGAAAACACCACAGAACTGCAAAAGCCCAATGTAGAGGCAGTTTATAACTGCAATAAAAAATGTGACTGAATATACACATATACATATACACCCATAAGCAAAATCAAAACAATCCAATGAAAATAAAGTATAATAGTTTGATCCAATGAACAAAGGAAATCAAATTTTATATCTACCAGTTTAGAACAAAACTAACTAAAACACAAACTAGGGGTGGGGGGGAAAACCCTAAAGCAAGGTGTCAATTGAGGAATAAAGCAATGAAAATAAAAGTGACAAGTATGTTGAGAGGAAAAAAAAGAAAAAACTGATATGCAAAGTTAAATAGAGGTAGAAAAAGAAGATTTGTATACATCAAAGATTAACTGCAAGGGGAAAAGAGCAGTAGGAAAAGCAAACAAGGGAATAAATGTAGAAAAAATAATAATAGGTTTAAAAATTAAACTTAAAGAAAGAAAAGAAAAGGAAAAAAAAAAAAAAAAGGAAAACTCCATAGAGCAGCAAAAGCCCAATGTAGAGGTAGAGGTTTATAACAACAATAAAAAATGTGACTGAGAAAAAAAAGCTCAAAAGCTTAATTGGACTCATAATACCATTAAAATTAACAACTACAACAGAAGAGGGGGAAAGGGGAAAAAAAAAGAAAAAAAAAATCCAAAAGAATCTATAGAACAAGTCAAAACACAAGAATAATAAATAATTTTCCTTAGTCACTGGAGTCAAAGTCATTTCCCTCACCGGGAGCCACAGTCCACCTCACCTCCCTAGGATGCCCTTCAACACTGTGCTGATCTCTGGACCTGCTGTGAGGTAGCTGAGATTCTAATCTGGTCCTACTCCTCTGTGTTCTTGCCTGCAATGTCCACAGATATCAGAACTAGTGTGTTTGCTTTTGTGGGAGCTCTCAATGGCCTTTTATATATTCCATAGACACAGAGTAGCCTAGTTGATCATGCGGATTTAATCTGCAGCTTGCTCAGCTGGTGGAAAGGTTTTGAGTCTTCTTCCTTAGCAACAATGCCCTGGGTTTCAATTGTGGTTTTAGTTCCACCTCTACATGTGGCTTGCCCACTGGGGATTGCTCCTGAGATTGTCCTGGAGGACTTGGGTTTACCCCTCTGAGGGCCAGGTGTGGAGGTGGTGCAGTTGCTTGGGTTGCAGGGGTTCTGGCAGCACGAGGTACTCAGGGAGTTGGTAGCTAAGGCAGCAGGAAATATAGTGCTCTAGAAGGGTATGGCAACCAGTATTGGCCAATATGCTCCAGTATTCTTTTTTTTTTTTTTTAACTTTACAATATTGTATTGGTTTTGCCATATATCAAAATGAATCTGCCAAAGGTATACATGGGTTCCCCATCCTGAACCCTCCTCCATCCTCCCTCCCCATACCATCCCTCTGGGTCGTCCCAGTGCATCAGCCCCAAGCATCCAGTATTGTCCATCGAACTTGGACTGGCGACTCGTTTCATATAAGATATTATACATATTTCAATGCCATTCTCCCAAAGCATCCCACCCTCTCCCTCTCCCACAGAGTCTAAAAGACTGTTCTATACATCAGTGTCTCTTTTGCTGTCTCGTACACAGGGTTATTGTTACCATCTTTCTAAATTCCATATATATGCGTTAGTATACTGTATTGGTGTTTTTCTTTCTGGCTTACTTCACTCTGTATAATAGGCTCCAGTTTCATCCACCTCATTAGAACTGATTCAAATGTATTCTTTTTAATGGCTGAGTAATACTCCATTGTGTACATGTACCACCACTTTCTTATCCATTCATCTGCTGATGGACATCTAGGTTGCTTCCATGTCCTGGCTATTATAAACAGTGCTGCGATGAACATTGGGGTACATGTGTCTCTTTCAGTTCTGGTTTCCTCAGTGTGTATGCCCAGCAGTGGGATTGCTGTATCATAAGGCAGTTCTATTTCCAGTTTTTTAAGGCATCTCCACACTGTTCTCCATAATGGCTGTACTAGTTTGCATTCCCACCAACAGTGTAAGAGGGTTCCCTTTTCTCCACACCCTCTCCAGCATTATTGCTTGTAGACTTTTGGATCGCAGCCATTCTGACTGGCGTGAAATGGTACCTCATTGTGGTTTTGATTTGCATTTCTCTGATAATGAGTGATGTTGAGCATCTTTTCATGTGTTTGTTAGCCATCTGTATGTCTTCTTTGGAGAAATGTCTATTTAGTTCTTTGGCCCATTTTTTGATTGGCTCATTTATTTTTCTGGAATTGAGCTGTAGGAATTGCTTGTATATTTTTGAGATTAGTTGTTTGTCAGTTGCTTTATTTGCTATTATTTTCTCCCATTCTGAAGGCTGTATTTCACCTTGCTTACAGTTTCCTTTGATGTGCAGAAGCTTTTAAGTTTAATTAGGTCCTATTTATTTTTGCTTTTATTTCCAATATCCTGGGAGGTGGGCCATAGAGGATCGTGCTGTGGTGCATGTCGGAGAGTGTTTTGCCTACGTTCTCCTCTAGAAGTTTTATAGTTTCTGGTCTTATGTTTAGATCTTTAATCCATTTTGAGTTTATTTTGTGTATGGTGTTAGAAAGTGCTCTAGTTTCATTCTTTTACAAGTGGTTGACCAGTTTTCCCAGCACCACTTGTTAGAGAGATTGGCTTTAATCCATTGTGTATTCTTGCCTCCTTTGTCAAAGATAAGGTGTCCATATGTGCGTGGATTTATCTCTGGGCTTTCTATTTTGTTGCATTGATCTATACTTCTGTCTTTGTGCCAGTACCATACTGTCTTGGTGACTGTGGCTTTGTAGTAGAGCCTGAAGTCAGGCAGGTTGATTCCTCCAGTTCCATTCTTCTTTCTCAAGATAGCTTTGGCTATTTGAGGTTTTTTGTATTTCCATACAAATTGTGAAATTATTTGTCTAGCTCTGTGAAGAATACCATTGGTAGCTTGTTAGGGATTGCATTGAATCTATAAATTGCTTTGGGTAGTATATTCATTTTCACTATATTGATTCTTCCAATCCATGAACATGGTATATTTCTCCATCTATTAGTGTCCTCTTTGATTTCTTTCACCAGTGTTTGTAGTTTTCTATATATAGGTCTTTAGTTTCTTTAGGTCGATATAATCCTAAGTATTTTATTCTTTTCATTGCAATGGTGAATGGAATTGTTTCCTTAATTTGTCTATTTTCTCATTATTAGTGTATAGGAATGCAAGGGATTTCTGTGTGTTGATTTTATATCCTGCAACTTTACTATAATCATTGATTAGTTCTAGTAATTTTCTGGTGGAGTCTTTAGGGTTTTCTATGTAGAGGATCATGTCATCTGCAAATAGTGAGAGTTTTACTTCTTCTTTTCCAATTTGGATTCCTTTTATTTCTTTTTCTGCTATGATTGCTGTGGCCAAAACTTCCAAGACTATGTTGAATAGTAATGGTGAAAGTGGGCACCCTTGTCTTGTTCCTGACTTTAGAGGAAATGCTTTCAATTTTTCACCATTGAGGATAATGTTTGCTGTTGGTTTGTCATATATAGCTTTTATTATGTTGAGGTATGTTCCTTCTATTCCTGCTTTCTGGAGAGTTTTTATCATAAATGGATGTTGAATTTTGTCAAAGGCTTTCTCTGCATCTATTGAGATAATCATATGGTTTTTATTTTTCAATTTGTTAATGTGGTGTATTACATTGATTGATTTGTGGATATTGAAGAATCCTTGCATCCCTGGGATAAAGCCCACTTGGTCATGGTGTATGATCTTTTTAATGTGTTGTTGGATTCTGATTGCTAGAATTTTGTTAAGGATTTTTGCATCTATGTTCATCAGTGATATTGGCCTGTAGTTTTCTTTTTTTGTGGGATCTTTGTCAGGTTTTGGTATTAGGGTGATGGTGGTCTCATAGAATGAGTTTGGAAGTTTACCTTCCTCTGCAATTTTCTGGAAGAGTTTGAGCAGGATAGGTGTTAGCTCTTCTCTAAATTTTTGGTAGAATTCAGCTGTGAAGCCGTCTGGACCTGGGCTTTTGTTTGCTGGAAGATTTCTGATTACAGTTTCAATTTCCATGCTTGTGATGGGCCTGTTAAGATTTTCTATTTCTTCCTGGTCCAGTTTTGGAAAGTTGTACTTTTCTAAGAATTTGTCCATTTCTTCCACGTTGTCCATTTTTTTTGCCATATAATTGCTGATAGTTGTCTCTTATGATCCTTTGTATTTCTTTGTTGTCTGTTGTGATCTCTCCATTTTCATTTCTAATTTTATTGATTTGATTTTTCTCCCTTTGTTTCTTGATGAGTCTGGCTAATGGTTTGTCAATTTTATTTATCCTTTCAAAGAACCAGCTTTTGGCTTTGTTAATTTTTGCTATGGTCTCTTTTGTTTCTTTTGCATTTATTTCTGCCCTAATTTTTAAGATTTCTTTCCTTCTACTAACCCTGGGGTTCTTCATTTCTTCCTTTTCTAGTTGCTTTAGGTGTAGAGTTAGATTATTTATTTGACTTTTTTCATGTTTCTTGAGGTATGCCTGTATTGCTATGAACTTTCCCCTTAGGGCTGCTTTTACCATGTCCCATAGGTTTTGGGTTGTTGTGTTTTCATTTTCATTCGTTTCTATGCAGATTTTGATTTCTTTTTTGATTTCTTCTGTGATTTGTTGGTTATTCAGCAGCGTGTTGTTCAGCCTCCATATGTTAGAATTTTTAATATTTTTTCTCCTGTAATTGAGATCTAATCTTATTGCATTGTGGTCAGAAAAGATGCTTGGAATGATTTCAATTTTTCTGAATTTACCAAGGCTAGATTTATGGCCCAGGATGTGATCTATCCTGGAGAAGGTTCCGTGTGCCCTTGAGAAAAAAGGTGAAATTCATTGTTTTGGGATGAAATGTCCTATAGATATCAATTAGGTCTAACTGGTCTATTGTATCATTTAAAGTTTGTGTTTCCTTGTTAATTTTCTGTTTAGTTGATCTATCCATAGGTGTGAGTGGGGTATTAAAGTCTCCCACTATTATTGTGTTATTGTTAATTTCTCCTTTCAAACTTGTTAGTATTTGTCTTACATATTGCGGTGCTCCTATGTTGGGTGCATATATATTTATAATTGTTATATCTTCTTCTTGGATTGATCCTTTGATCATTATGTAGTGACCATTGTCTCTTTTCACAGCCTTTGTTTTAAAGTCTATTTTATCTGATATGAGTATTGCTACTCCTGCTTTCTTTTGGTCCCTATTTGCATGGAAAATCTTTTTCCAGCCCTTCACTTTCAGTCTGTATGTGTCCCGTTTTGAGGTGGGTCTCTTGTAGACAACATATGTAGGGGTCTTGTTTTTGTATCCATTAGCCAGTCTTTGTCTTTTGGTTGGGGCATTCAACCCATTTACATTTAAGGTAATTATTGATAAGTATGATCCCATTGCCATTTACTTTGTTGTTTTGGGTTTGAATTTATACACCGTTTTTGTGTTTCCTGTCTAGAGAATATCCTTTAGTATTTGTTGGAGAGCTGGTTTGGTGGTGCAGAATTCTCTCAGCTTTTGCTTGTCTGTAAAGCTTTTGATTTCTCCTTCATATTTGAATGAGATCCTTGCTGGGTACAATAATCTGGGCTGTAGGTTATTTTCTTTCATCACTTTAAATATGTCTTGCCATTCCCTCCTGGCTTGGAGAGTTTCTATTGAAAGATCAGCTGTTATCCTTATGGGAATTCCCTTGTGTGTTATTTGTTGTTTTTCCCTTGCTGCTTTTAATATTTGTTCTTTGTGTTTGATCTTTGTTAATTTGATTAATATGGGTCCTGGGGTGTTTTGCCTCGGGTTTATCCTGTTTGGGAGTCTCTGGGTTTCTTGGACTTGACTGATTATTTCCTTCCCCATTTTAGGGAAGTTTTCAACTATTATCTCCTCAAGTATTTTCTCATGGTCTTTCTTTTTGTCTTCTTCTGGGACCCTTATGATTTGAATGTTGTAGCGTTTAATATTGTCCTGGAGGTTTCTGAGATTGTCCTCATTTCTTTTAATTCATTTTTCTTTTTTCCTCTCTGATTCATTTATTTCTACCATTCTATCTTCTAATTCACTAATCCTGTCTTCTGCCTCTGTTATTCTACTCTTGTTGCCTCCAGAGTGTTTTTGATATCATTTATTGCATTATTCATTATATACTGACTCTTTTTTATTTCTTCTAGGTCCTTGTTAAACCTTTCTTGCATCTTCTCCATCCTTGTCTCCAGGCTATTTATCTGTGATTCCATTTTGATTTCAAGATTTTGGATCAATTTCACTACCATTATTCGGAATTCTTTATCAGGTAGATTCCCTATCACTTCCTCTTTTGTTTGGTTTGGTGGGCATTTATCCTGTTCCTTTACCTGCTGGGTATTCCTCTGTCTCTTCATCTTGTTTAAATTGCTGAGTTTGGGGTGTCCTTTCTGTATTCTGGCAGTTTGTGGAGTTCTCTTTATTGTGGCATTTCCTCACTGTGTGTGGGTTTGTACAAGTGGCTTGTCAAGGTTTCTTGGTTAGGGAAGCTTGTGTCGGTGTTCTGGTGGGTGGAGCTGGATTTCTTCTCTCTGGAGTGCAATGAAGTGTCCAGTAATGAGTTATGAGATGTCTATGGTTTTGGGATGACTTTAGGCAGCCTGTATATTGAAGCTCAGGGCTGTGTTCCTGTGTTGCTGGAGAATTTGCTTGGTATGTCTTGCCCTGGAACTTGTTGGCCCTTGTGTGGTGCTTGGTTTCAGTGTAGGTATGGAGGCATTTGATGAGCTCCTGTCAGTTAATGTTCCCTGGAGTCAGGGTTTGGACTTAAGCCTCCTGCTTCCAGTTATCGGTCTTATTTTTACAGTAGTCTCAAAACTTCTCCTTCTATACAGCACCATTGATAAAACATCTAAGTTAAAGATGGAAAGTTTCTCCACCATGAGGGTCACCCAGAGAGGTTCACAGCGTTACAAGGAGAAGAGAAGAGGGAGGAGAGAGTTAGAGGTGACCCGAATGAGATGAGGTGGAATCAATAGAGGAGAGAGTGGGCTAACCAGTAATCATTTCCTTATATGCACTCCACAACTGGACTGCTCAGAGATGTTCATGGAGTTATACAGAGAAGAGAAGAGGGAGGAAGGAGACAGAGGTGGCCAGGAGGATAAAAGGATGAGAAGGAGAGAGACAGATCCAGCCAGTTATCAGTTCCCTAAGTATTCTCCACCGTCAGGAACACACAGAAATTCACAGAGTTGGGCAGAGTAGAGAAGGGTTAGGGAGGAGACACAGGCGACCTGGTGGAAAAAAAAGAGGGTCTGAAGAGGGAGAGAGCAGTCAAGCCAGTAATCTCGCTCCCTAGTAAAAAATGGGTACTGAAGATTGGGTTCTTAAAGGTACAAAATTGGTAACAAATACCTAAAAGCAAAAATTAAAAATCTAGAGTAGAGTTTGGAATTTCAAAAATACAATGTTAAAGAAAAGAAGAAAGAAATGAAAGAGAAAAAGAAAAGAAAAAAAAAACAAAGTCACAAAAATTATAAAGAAGATATAGGTACAAAATTGATAACAAATACCAAAAAGCAAAAGTTAAAAAATCTAGAGTAGAGTTTGGAATTTCAAAAATACCATGTTAAAGAAAAGAAGAAGAAAAAGAAAGAGAAAGAGAAAACAAAAACAAAAACAAAGTCACAAAAATTATAAAGAAGATATAGGTACAAAATTGATAACAAATACCAAAAAGTATAAATTAAAAATCTAGAGTAGAGTTTGGAATTTCGGAATATAATGTTAAAAAAAAGATGAAGAGAAAGAAAGAGAGAAAAAAAAGTCACAAAAGTTATAAAAAAAATATATAGGTAGAAATTTGATAACAAATACCAAAAAGCTAAAATTAAAAATCTAGAGCAGAGTTTGGAATTTCAAAAATACAATGTTAAAGAAAATAAGAAAAAAAAAAGCAAAAAAAAACAAGGTCACAAAAGTTATAAAAAATATATATATATATGAAGTTTGCTTTTTTAAAAAAAAATCTTTTTTTTTTTTGCAAAGTAATAGTAGGTTATAAAAGTGAAAATTAAAGAAGTAATAGAGGACTTAATTTTTTTTTTTTAATTTTTAAACAAACAAAGAAAGAATGATCCTAAAAATAGTAAAAATATATATAGGACTTTCTCTGATGTTGTTGTGGGTATTGTGGGTTCAATTCATTTTTGGCTAGTTCCTTGTTCTGGCTTATATTTCTCAAGATCTATAGGCCCCTTCCTATGTAGTCAACTAACCACGGGGTTTTAATCTATTGCCTGTCGCTTCCAAGACAGTTCCCTCTGTTATAGCTTCTTCTGTTTGCTGGTGTCTTCAGTGTCTGATTTCCGCCCTGATACAAAGGGGGCGGTGGTGGACACTTTTTTTTTTTTTTAAGGCTCACTTGTTCAGTCGTGCTGTGGGGAGGGAGGGACACTGCAAATAAATAAGACTGGTGTGTGCTCGCAGTGCCTCAGCCACACTGGGCCTGCCCCTGCTCACGGCGCGTGTAGCCTCCCTGACCCCACGGCTCAGGCTCTAGGTTGCTCCGCCAGGAATCATCTGCGGCTGGCCCTGGGCTGCTTGCACCTCCCAGGTCTAAGCCGCTCAGGTTCAGGCACTCAGGTAGTCCTCAGAGGCACAGACTTGGTTGGGCCTGCGTTTTGTGCCCTTCCCAGGTCCGAGCAGCTCAGACAAGAAAGACAAGACATATACTTGTCTTTCAATGATGAGGTGTTTGGCAAGTGCGGTTGTTGCGACTTATTGCCTCCCCGCCGCTCCGTTATCTGGGTGTACAACCAGCACACCTTCTCAGGCGGATGTTGACCGTCCAGAACCCCAAGAAGTTTTAGTTAGCAAAGAAGCCTGCTTACAGTTTTGTAGATGATGTCTCTCTGGGGCTGCAATTGCCCCCTTCCAGCTCTGGCTGCCTGTCACCAGAGGGGGATGGTCTGCAGCCGGCTATCTCTGTACAGTCCTTTGTTCTGTGCACGGGCCTGGCGGTGTCTTAGGTTAGGGCTGGCTTTTCACGTGGTAGATATCCCACAGTCTGGTTTGCTAGCCCAAATTATTTCGCTCAGATAGCGCTCAGGGTATTAAGGCCAGATCCTACTCTAAGCGATGCAGCCCGCGCCGCGCCTCCCTACCCAGCCCCCGCTTGCTAATGGAGGATGCAGGCGTCTGCGCTGCTTCTCCGCTGGGGGAGTTACCATAGGGCTCGTAATCTGTGGGTTTTAATTGTTTGTTTATTTTTCCTCCCTGTTATGTTGCCCTCTGTGCTTCCAAGGCTTGGCACAGACTCGGCAGTGAGAATGTTTCCTGGTGTTTGGAAACTTCTCTCTTTTTAAGACTCCCTTCCAGGGACGGAGCTCCATCCCTCCCTCTTTTGTCTCTTTTTTTTGTCTTTTATATTTTTTCCTAACTCCTTTAGAAGACAATGGGTTGCTTTTCTGGGTGCCTGATGTCCTCTGCCGGCATTCAGAAGTTGTTTTGTGGAATTCACTCGGTGTTTAAATGATCTTTTGATGGATTTGTGGGGGAGAAAGTGTTCTCCCTGTCCTATTCCTCTGCCATCTTAGCTCCTCCCCCCATGCTCCAGTATTCTTGCCTAGAGAACCCCCCTGACAGAGAAGCCTGGCAGGCCACAGTCTACAGGGCCACAAAATGTTGGACACTATCAAAGTGACCCTGTATACATAGACAGTCTTTTCTTTTTGCCTGTGGCAGCTCTGCCGCCATTAGAGTTGAGTGTGAAGGTGGCGCAGCTGCTTGGCTAGCAGGGACCCTGGTGGCACAAAGTGTGTTGGGATACAGACTGCCTCTGCCCCAGGAGTTATGACCCTATCAGGGTCTTTTTTAGACCCTCTTGTAGCTGACAATCAGAAGGCCTCTTTGGTCAGCTTTCTCCATAGCTCTGCCTTTTCAGGCACTTAGAGGGCTCCCTTGCCTGGGGTCCTTCTCTGTTGTTCAGAGCATCAGGCACATAGAGGGCCTCCCCTGGCTAGGGTCCTACTTTGTAGATAAGTGCATCAGGCACTTAAAGGGGCACCTTGGGTGGGGTTCTACTCTGTAGTTCAGTGTGTCAAGCGTTTGATGGACCAGCCTCTCTGTTGTTCATCTGTTGATGCTGGCCTGTGGGAATAGAGAGGCTATAATGATGGCCTCACCCCCTACATGTGACTCTGCAGTATTGCCTTGCTTCCATGCTGCCCAGCTATCCCACTACAATCTCCTCCCTCACATCCCCTTGATCAATCTCTCCACAGTCAACAGCAGCCCTCAGCCTGGAATTGCTCTACAGTCTGTAAACTCCAGCTCCCAGCTGCTGTGCCTTCCAGGGGACCAGCATTCCTATATGGGGTATGTATGACTACAGCAAGGAATGTCTGATTCTCATTGCATTTAGACTGCCACAGATCAGCTGTTTCACTCTCAGCCTTAAATGTTTCTGCTCTGACTCAGACAGTTGCCCTAATGTGGAGATTGGACGCCTGCTTCAGTTCTCCCACCTGCTGATGGCAGGTCAAGTCCTACTAACACTCCTGCTTTTTCCCCTAGTTCCTTTGATCTACCAAGTTTTGCATGATTCTGTATATTCTTTTCCACTGCTCAGGTACTCCTGTCCACTCCCAGCTGGTGTTCTGCATATACGTCTGTGTGTGAAGGTGTATTCTTAATGTATCTACGGAGAAAGATGTATTCCACGTCCACCTACTCCTTTGCCATCTTGCTCTCCCCTGCAAAGAGATTCTTTATGAAATACAAAGATCAATAATTTTGTTTAAAGGATACAATTATTAGATTAAATAACATTAATAAACCGTAAACCTAATTAGATATTTCTTTAAATGCATGTAGCCACAGGTTTGTGTCCAAAGTTTCCAATATTCATGATTAGATTTTAGAGGGAGGGATTTTAGAAAAGGAGCCTAGATGAAATTATGGAATGGGAAAATTCAAAGAAAGTTGCTACTGAAATCAGGATGGAATTTGAGGACTGTCCCTGACACCCAATAGCCATGTGCTCTCAGACAGTTTGTTGCCATTCCAACTTTTTGTTTCATTCTCTGAAAAGTGAATTTGGTCATTTAGAACTTCTAACCTTAATGAGCTTATAAGTGATACTCATTAAAATCTTAACACAATGCAGAAGTTAAATACATCATAGCTCATTTTGTTTTTCTGCTGAAATACAGGGAAATATTGAAATGTAAACTAATATTTGAAAATAACTGAGTATTCGCAATCATTGAGGTCATTACTTTTAGATGCTTTTGTTAGTTATGTCCTTGTGCTATGTGTATTATGTACTAAGTTACTGCAGTCGTGTCTGACTCTTTGCAACCCCAACAGGCTCCTGTGTTCATGGGATTCTTCAGGCAAGAATACTGGAATGGGTTTCCATTCCTCCTCTGGGCCATCTTCCTGACTCAGGAATCAAACCTGTGTCTCTTAAATCTCCTGCATTAGCAGGCAGGTTCTTTACTACTAGCACCACCTGGGAAGTTATGTCCTTAGTGTCTTCTTTTTTAATATAAATTTATTTATTTTAATTGGAGGCTAATTACTTTACAATATTGTATTGGTTTTGATTCTGTGCTTTTCGTGTGTGTGTGTGTGTGTATGTACACACTTTCACTAAGTCGCTTCAGTTGTGTCCAACACTTTGCGACCTACGAGCTGTGGTCCAGAGAATACTGGAGTGGCTTGCCATTTCCTGCTTCAGAGGATCTTCCTGACCCAGGGATTGAATCTATATCTCCTGTGCTTTCTACGTTGGCAGGCACGTTCTTTACCACTAGTGCCACCTGGGAAGCCCAGTGCTTTTCATCTTTCCATCAGTGGATCGCTTTCCTTTAAGATACAGGTTTGGCCCTATTGCCAACAGGAAAACACCTGTCCTTCAGAAGAATTTCAGGAAATTTGGGAACAGTATCAAATCAAACGTTTGCTTTCTTCTGAATTTGTATTCTAGTTCTTGGAACTCACCCTTATCTTCCTCCTAAGGGCAATTTAACCTAGTTGTTAGGAGCAGGGTCTCTGAGTAATGTGATTAATTTTAGGATATACTCTTGAGGCACAAAGAGGGCAAATGAGTTGAAAATAGATCTGGGGAGACAATTAGAAAATAACTAGCCTGATTTTGCTATATTCCTTCAGTTTTTTTTTTTATAGGAAAATAAAACTGATCCAAAACAGCAAAAACATGATGTATCTATATTTCAACAAGGCTTTCCAAAATATTTCTCATTAGCAGAAGGATATTCTGACATAAAAAACATGCAGATAGATTTTATAAGAGATTCCTAAACTTATTATTTATTCCCTAAGCCAATATATTCTTGTGCAGATTGAAGAAAATGACAAGAGTATTTTCTACTTCCATTGATTTAAATAAATAAATTGAGACATTCTTTTAGGATGCCTGAAGTGAAATAGAATAGAACTCTGCCTGTTTCTCTATATTTGACTTATTTATCAATGAACCTGAATGAGAAAATAAATGTATGCTTCTGACAGTTTTAGGACATATGAACTAACTGGTATTATAAAACTACAAAATCCCACCATGATGAAAGTAGTCAAATGGAGATTTAATGGAGATTTTATTTATATGTTTATTTTTAATATTTATTATGTGTTAATTTATGTGAGTAGAATTTATTTTTGACATATATACATGCACACTCATACCCACCCCACACCTACCTTCCTGTGAAGTTTTCTTTCTTTAATATTTACTTATTAATTTGTCTGTAATGGGTCTTAGTTACAGCATTTAGGAATCTTTATTTGTGGCATGCAAACTCTTAGTTGCAGTATGCGGAAACTATTTTCCTGACCAGGGATGGAATACAGGCCTCTGCACTGGGAGCACAAAGTCTTAGCCACTGGACTACCTGGGAAATCTCCACCACCCTTCACTTCCCAAAAGTTTTGAAAAGTAAACTGCAGAAAGCAAGAGTGGAGAGATCAATTAATGAATTATTACATGTGATTATAGACTTGAGGTCTTCAGTTGCTTGTATATTCTGTTGGGCCCTAAGTGTGGTATAACCATCAGAAAGTAGTCTTGTATTGCCCCATATAGTGTGTTGATGAAATACAATAGTACACAAAAATTAAAATATATACTTCTCAAATTTCATCAACCTTATTTAGTCCTCTTCTCCTTGTGTCAGTTGTTCCAAAAGGCATTGGCATTATTTGGAATATTGCACAGTTAAGACTGAAAAATTGTGATTAGTTTCTGTGTAGTACATTATCTCCATCCTTGGAAATTTTTAGATTTCTTTAATACTTTGTCAATTAGCATACTTTTGTTTTCACACTATTCACATGAAGTCAGATGAAATTAACTTCCTTTTATGCAGGAGAAAACTGACATATACTACAAGATTGAATGACTTTCCCAGGGTCATAGCTACTTAATATAAAATGTGACCAGAATTTATTTTTTGACATTCACTCTGAATTTCCCTTATAAATATATCATAGTGCATGGCATTTTGCTTCCTACGATGTTAATATGGATTTTCTATTTCCTTAGCATAAAATAAAGTTTCTGCCTACATTCTCTAACAACTTTTAGTTTATAGAAATAAATTCCATGTGAAAAAGATCAGATAGTATATGAAATCTAGTTCTGCCTATTTTAATATTCAGTTTTTTTAAGAGTTATTATGTGTAGAAGCTAAAAACATGTCCTGAGTATTTTAGATTTGTTCAATTTACCATTTAGGGTAAATATTTAAAAATTTTTTAAATTTAAATTTAAATTTTTAAAATTAAAAAAAAAACACCTAAATAATTTTTAAGTTATTCAGAAAAGTTAACAATGTAAATTAAACAAATTTTGGTATTATATAAACCAATAAAATGTTGTGGTTGCATCATCTGCCAAGTATATGTCCTTTTTCTTTGATGTTATCACAAAATGATAGTTGTAAACATTTTTATCAAGTGTATGTTGGATCCACAAGAAGATGCCTTGTCAAGACAGCTATATGAAAAGTTAATGAATCACATAGTCCTACCTAGACCATAATATCATGTTCTAGTCATTTCTCAATAATACATTTACCATTCATGTTATGTGCAATTTTAAAATCTAGTGACATATAAAATGTGACATAAAAATAAATGACATCATTTCTCAATAATACATTTACCATTCATGTTATGTACAATTTTAAAATCTAGTGACATATAAAATGTGACATAAAATAAATGACATATTTATTAATAAAATAAAAACAATCTACTATCCTTCATTTCACAATACACATAGAAAAAATCAGACAACACTTACAATTTAACTCTTGACAACTTGATCTGAGCTGATAATCATAAAGTTTACTCCTTAAAGCCATACCATATTTTCTCATAATTTTCATTTGTTTATATTAATCATGAGTCACTAATAAAAATAATACAATAAAATAAAGTTTTAGGTTAAAAAATAATGATGATAATTCACAGAAAAGATTTTATTCAAGTGACTTTGGACACCTATTTTGTTGTTTTGTCTGGGCTGGTCTTTTAATTTTCTGAGAATTACTGCTGTCTCCATCCATATGATTATCATGGAAATAACAATTTTTAAAAATATGATCCTCCCCTTATAAATAAACTTGACATTAAATAGCAGGAATCTGATCTAGGTTCTGCAAATCAGTTTCTTGAAATTTTAGAACTTGAAATATTGTTGAATCTTTAAACATTCAGACATAATATAGTGTCAGTTAGTGTTCAGTTTGTTGTTCTTTAGTCGCTGAGTCAAGTCCTACTCTTTACTGACTCCTGGCACTATAGCCCACCAGGCTCCTTTGTCCATGGCATTTTCCTGGCAAGAATAGTGGAGCGGGTTCCATTTCCTACTCCAGGGGATCTTCCTGACCCAGAGATCAAACCTGTGTCTCCTGCATTGCAGGCAGATTCTTTACCACTGAGCCACCAGAGACCCAAGTGTTAAATTAGATTTGATTATAAATAAAGGGGCTTCTCTGGTGACTCAAATAGTAGTCTACCTGCAGTGCAAGAGACCCAGGTTTGATCCCTGGGTTGGGAAGATCCCCTAGAGAAGGGAATGGCAACCCACCCCAGTATTTTTTCCTGGAGAACCCCATGGACAGAGGAACCTGGTGGGCTACAGTTCATAGGCTTACAAAGAGTTGGACATGACTGAATGGCTAACACTTTTGCTTTTAATGGTGATTTAAGTGAGTAGAAGATTACTTGAAAGTGAAAGAGCTTTTCAGAAACTTATTTATCTCTCATATTAAAGAAATACTGAGGTAGGTACTCCTCTATCGGTTTAGTGAAACCATAATCACCAGGTCACTAGGTTCCTTCTGTATTTTTCACTCTGCCATCCTGAACACTAATTTCCATCTTTTGTGGGTGTTATCACCCAATATGACTGCTGGCACTCTAGCTGTCGCATTTTCCCTTTAGTCAATAGGCAGGAACGATGAAGGAAAACATCAAATGCTAACTTAGGGTTTCCTCTTGAATAAATTTTACCTCTTTGGCCACCACTGTGGGAAAAGAGGCTAGAAAATATGACCTTTATTCTGTGAGGCAGGGTGGGTCATCTATATATCACAGTTGTATTATCAGTAAAATTGGGAATAAATGGTATTGTTCCAGTCAGTAGTGACCCACATCATAAAAGTGAGCCTTAGAGGATGGTGGTGTTTGTGTTCTGTCAGTGAACTGGAGAATAGAAAAGACTGTTTAAGAAAAAGTAAGGCAGACATTTAAGGAACAATGTGTGAGAAAAAGTGATCAGCCTGCTCTCTACAGCAGCCCCTTCCTGGCTGCATCCCTGCCCAATATCACTCCCCAGTAAAAAAAAGTGGGAGGTCTATAATTCAAGACCACCATTGAGTCCCCATTCTGTACTTTATTAGCTATCATTTTTGTCCTCTTCAAATTCTTATATGTCAAAAGAAAATAATAATCCCATGCCATAAGATTTTTTCCCCTAAAACTAAAAGACAATGCATCAATATTTGTGAATTATAATGTACTATAAAAGGAAAGTTTAAACTGTTTTGATGGTAATATTAGTTAACCCCAGAATATGACAGTGCTTTGAGAATTAAAGAAGTTTACATCAGGATTGATTCTAAATTAAGAAAATTAAAAGTGCTACCCACTATTTGATTCAATCTAGATTTAGTCAGGAGATGACAAAAAATTAAGGAAAAGTCAGAAGGAATAAAATTCTTGACATGGCAGTGTTACAGGACTTTGGTTATGAAACGGTTGTCCAACATGGTCCAGTTTTGTGTAATTGTATTTGTTCCATCTCACAGCAGGAGTCTTGGATGACTTTCATCTCCAGATCTCCATGAAATTTCAGTTGACCAGGCTCCCTACATGGTTTTTCATTTGACCTTAAGCTCTAAGAAGCAGGAATCCACCTGCAATTCAGGAGACCCCAGTTTGATTCCTGGGTCAGGAAGATCTGCTGGAGAAGGGATAGGCTACCCACTCCAGTATTCTTTGGCTTCTTTTGTGGCTCAACTGGTAAAAAATCTGCCTGCAATGTGGGAGACCTGGGTTTGATCCCTGGGTTGGGAAGATCTCCTGGAGAAGGCAAAGGCTACCCACTCCAGTCTTCTGGCCTGGAGAATTCCATGGACTCTAACAGTCTATGGGGTCTCAAACAGTGAGACACGACTGAGTGACTTTCACTTCACTAAGCTCTAAGAAGCAAAGCAATCTTCATTGACTCATTTGCTTTTATTCCTAAATTGGAAATATTTTTGTATTCTGTTACAGAATGATGCAACCATTTTTATCTATCCATCTATCACTTATTCTTCTATCTTTCCTTCTTTAATTACACAATCATTTGATAAACATTGAATATGCATTAGATATTGTTAGAAAGCCAGTGATATATAGGGTATCATGTCCACATTAAAAATATTGTACTCTAAGATTTGAGACAGCATGTGTATGTAATACATACTGAAGTCATAGAGCACAACAAACTACTGCTGAAATTTCCTGACAATAAGGGTTACAAAAAAAATGAGACTAGCTATACCATTTGACATATAACTATGTATATATAATCTTGATATAAAGGGTTATTTTTCACTATTTTTATTTAACCATTAGGTAGTGATCTTTTTGAGAAGCACTATTGCATTCAAATTGATCTCCCAAAATAATTTCATCTTTGATCTCAATCAAGTTCCATACTTTCAAAGTTTGTTTTCTCCTGATCTCCTATTGTCCTTTAGCATTCTGCAACATATTCAATCTAAATATGTTATCCTACATGGCAGACCCTCACTCTGACTTCTCTATGTGATTATTACATCATCATATTCTCAGTTAATTAGACCCAATAAATCAGAATCATTGGTAACAAACATTCTCTTTCTTTGGTTCGGCATTCCTTTGTTTCATCATTTTCCTTCTTGCTCTCTCTCATACAACTATTCCTTTCTTTCCTTTTTCACATCAACTATCTTTGGCAGTATATGGAACACTTTAGCTCATTATTCAGGTTTGGTTTTGATGCTAAATACCCTTTATACAATTATCTAGATCACTAAATACCCACTATATCTTGTGCTGCTCAGGGCTATGTGTGGAAGAATGGCGGGCTTAAAAGAATGTTTGGAAGGAAACCCTGATATCGGGCTTGACCTGCCACAGTTGGTGGATCACATGGGAAACAAAGACACTGCCGGAGTAGATCAGTGGACCAACAAAGGAGGACTCATTGCATAGAAGCAGCTGGAAACATTCCCAAGCCGCCTCATCAAACACCTTGCCCCTGTAGATACACATACATAGATGAGCTCCATCCGCATGGACTCCACAACCCAACTGTGAACCTAGTTTCCACATCTCTGTCTTTTGAAGACAGCTTTGTCCTATTGACGGTCAACATTCACCTTCCTCTTTTGAGAAGCATTTTTCCATTATGTGTTCATAATATCAATGCCAATAAATGAATGATATTTATGTAGCAAAAAAAAAAAAAGCCATAAGAGTTATGGCTTATCCAAATGTGGGAGGTGCTGGATAGTACAGAACTGCAAGGCTATAGCTGGATAATTGGAAGAACTACCATGGTTTTCCAAAAGAGATTGATTCTGCCTTACTTCCATTTGCTAAATTATACACAAGGTCATCTTATCAGCAAACTCTGTACCAGGACAAAACTATGAAGGGAGTGCTTTCCCATACTGCTTGTGAGAGTAAATCTTCATTCTAACATTTTGGGAGAAAAATGTTGGCATTATGTACTAATAAATAGTGTATATTCAAATTTGAAATGTCAGACAACTATGGAAATGAAAAGAGTATATCTATGTCAGTGCCATATGTACATCTAATAAATAATTTTGAGAAAAATAGCCATGCACTAAGAATACTTCTTGAATGATTCTGTTTATACACATACCCCAGAATAAAAACAGATGAAACATAACTATGGGGTCAGCAAGGCAATTTAGGGAGTAAATTTTAAATGAAAAAAGGAGGAATGATGGGTGGAAAAACCAAAGTAACTTTAAAATTTTAGTAGGGGAAAGAGGAAACTGCAAGTAGAAAAGGATTTGGGAAGACGCTGGAAATATTCTACTTCTTGTCCCTGGTGGAAGTAATATGGGTATTCACTTTGAGATAAATCATACTGTGTATTTTTCTTTAGATGTGTTATGCTTTTCAATAAAGAAGCAGTTTTTGAAACTCTAATACCTAGAGATAAATTCTCTATTTAAATTTTCTTCCCAGAGTATAAAAATAAAAAAGGATGGTACAAAAATGGAGCACTCATCAAGGCAGTGACAAAATGTTAAGGATATTCAGATAACAGAAGCAATAGATGTACTGTTCAATCTATTGTGTTACCATGGTTATGTTTACAAAACTACATGCTCGGTCCCTACTGAAGTAAAATAATGTAAAAACTGCTTATCTAAAAGCCAAAGTCAAAATTCCCTTTTCTTCCTGTGAGCATGGACTCTTTCTAATAGGAAATGGCAGAGGAAATACTCAGGACATCTCATACTTTGAAACTTATACCAGTTTTAAAAATTATTGAGAGGGTTATTTATTGCTATAGAAAAATAAATGCTTAAAAAGTTACCATTTTTAAAGTGAAAGTCATATAAAAAAGGAGGGAAATGTGAAGAGATATATTACAAAATTGTCAGGTAATAGGTTGCATACCAAGTCTAAAAAGAAGGAAATGCAGGAAGCTGTACTTCAGAATTTCTACTTCATTAATTTTCTGTTCTAAAGCTATATAAATCTCTAGTTCTGTAGCAGTTTTGGAAATTTCTTTATAAAGATTAGATTTCATGGTTTCATATCCATAAAACATAACTTTATATCCAGTTTTATAAGAAGTCTGTGTAGAATGAAATCCATTTAATGTAGTAAGAATTCTTACTACCACATGTAGTATGAATGCTTTTTCTATGAAAATGATTTCAAATTTCAAACCAACTCATAGTGAACATCATTGAGATCAATGCCTATGCCAGTGTACATCAAGGATGTAATCAATATAAACAGTTCATGATTGACATTTTGTTAAATATGGTAGCCACATTAGTGAGCATTCTGTCAATGGATGACCAACTCCACTGAAAGTTGAATCAGATATTTGTTTTACCAAATGTATATAGCAAAGTCTTTCAGTTAGATACCCAATAAATTTATAAATTTTAAAAATTTCTTACATTATACAGTAAGGGTCTACTTGACCCCATAAATAATTCATTAATTTTATTTCTTACTCTTTAATATGTAACTACCAATCACCCTTAATAATTACCATATCCCTCCTCCCTCCTCAGCAGACTATCTGTCCCTAATTACTTTCAACTATTTTTTGCTTAAGAATATTATATATTTTTAAGATTTTTTTTGTTGTCTCTTGTATGATCCAAAGTCCCAGAAGGAAACAGATGGCATACTCCAAAATGAAGTAATTAAGAAGAGTTTTAATAAAGCAGCTAATTATAAAGTTGTGGGTGAAGTGAAGAGAACCATTATGGAAAGGTGCAGTAACCCCAGGCTAGTGAACTTGAATCAGCAAGGGAGAGGAGTGTTTCCTGCAAATACAAGAGAACTATGTCCAGAAGTTGTGATGTTCCCTAGAGACAATGAATGAACCTAAGTGAAAGATACCCTGGCCGTATTGTTGCCCACCCTGTGTTCTGCCAATGCCTCCCACTAGCTGAAACTAACTGTAACCAGAAGGCAAAGGAGCCTGCTTGCACAGTTCATAAAGATGAAATATTTTGCTAAGCAGAGAAGGATGAAGCAAACAGAAAATATCCATCATGTATGCCTGAATTAACATGAGAAAGACCTCATATTTGTGTTATGGCACATTATAATGATTTGCAGGCTCATTTATATTTTCTTTTGAAGTTTTTTCCTGATGAATTGTCCTGTAATCTTAATTTTTGTGCATTATTAACTCTATAACCTATACATTTTGTTTTTAAATCAAAAACACCATGAGTTCAGAAACCCTATTAGCTTACTAGTTTAGGTTTTTCCACACATTTGGAGTCAGACAAAAAAATGACTTCAATTCTCCCTCTTTTATCTTAAAGATATGTTAATTAGATCAGCCTCATTTTCTTCTTTTGAACAATGGAGATTGTCTAATAATACCTAGTAATAAGTTTCTAAAGGAATAGATGAAAAGATTTTTAAACTGTTTAATACAAGTCCAGTCTTGGGCTTCCAAAAAGGCAGAAACTGAAATACACCCTGCATTCATTAAGCAGAAATATAAGACAGGAATATAAAACAAGGAAGACTGCCAAAACAAGAATGCATTTCTGAGTTCACTACTGTTATGGGTCACTGATGTCTGATCATACCAGTACATTATGAGAAGCCTATTAAATGCATTTTAGAACTGATTACCCAGAAGGGGAAAAATGAAACCTATATCCATTAGTTCTAATTCTCTTTTGCTCACGGGCTATTCCTCCAGTGTTCACTGCTTCACATCACAAGGTTGTACATGCCTGAATGAACGTAATTTCCTGAGGATACCCTGTGCCTAACCTATTCCTGTACCTGGAACTGGTTGCTGTGGCCACTGTTGGAGTAAGAGTTTGTGATGAAAGGATTTGAAGTGATACATAAGAAATGTGTACCACACTTCCTGACACATGGCAGATACGTTATGGCCTGTAAACATAAACATAATCTTATGATCAATTAACCACCAAACATTGAAATAATACAATAAACCACTCAGAGTATCAGAGTATGAAATTACCAATGTGTGAGATGGACTGTTCTAAGAATTTGAACATATCACTGTATAGATAAAATTGAGTTCTGACAAAGAATGCCAACTGATTGAAAACTTCCCATTGGCTTTCTCAGAATGTTCAGATACACATCTCTCTTTTTCCTCTCATTTCTCAATTATTAACAAAATATTCACTATGAACAAAAATATTCAAATTCAGTAATATCAATTCATCATTTTTTATTGAGTATCTACTATGTGTCAGATATTGTTCCATATGCAAAGGATACAGCAGTGAACAAGTGTCTCAAACTCTTATGCTCATTCTAGTGGTGGAGACAAATAACTGAGGGAGAAGAGACCTGTAAATTATACTCAAGTAGTAAGTATCATGGAGAAAGATTAGGCAGTGAAGAGCACTAAGACAAATGCTAGAAATGGGAAGGGGGACTATTTTATGTCATGTGTTCAAGGACGCCAACTAGAGATGAAGTAGGTAAGAATGTAGGGTGTGTGGACATTGATAGAGGAGCTTTCAGTGGAGGAAGAGCAGCCAGAGCACAGATTTCAAACATGACATATGTTCAAGCAAAATTCTAGCCAGTGTGGCTGGAATATAGTTGAGTTCAGTTATTGTTGCTGTTCAGTTTGGTTTGATTTCCTTGCAGTCCAAGGGACTGTCAAGAGCCTTCTCCAAACCACAATTCAAAAGCATCAATTATTCAGTACTCAGTCTTCTTTAAGGTCCAACTTTCACATCCATACAAGGATGTTGAGTATAGGGAGAGTGGTAAAAGAAGGTACAGAGGTAACAGGTCCAGATCTTACATTCTTCTATGCAATATGATGAGTTTGGCATTTACTAAGTGGAAGAGAAATCCACTAGATCATTTCAAATAGAAGAGTGTTAGGATTTGAATTACACTATAAAAGAATCACTCTGTCAGCTGATATGAGAGAAGCTTTTAGGAATCAGTTCAGTTCAGTTACTCAGTCATGTCTGCCTCTTTGTGATCCCATGGACTGCAGCACCACAGGCTTCCCTGTACTTCACCATTTCCCAAAGCTGTCTCAAACTCATGTCCATTGAGTCTGTGATGCCATCCAATCACCTCATCCTCTGTCATCCCCTTCTCCTCCTGCCTTCAATCTTTCCCAGAATCAGGGTCTTTTCCAATGAGTCAGTTCTTTGCATCAAGTGGCCAAAGTACTGGAGTTTCAGCTTCAGCATCAGTCCTTCCAATGAATATTCAGGGTTGATTTTCTTTAGGATGGACTGGTTGGGTCTCCTTGCAGTCCAAGGGACTCTCAAGAGTCTCCAACACCATAGTTCAAAAGCATCTATTTTTCGGTGCTCAGCTTTCTTTATAGTTCAACTCTCACATCCATACATGACTACTGGAAAAATCGTAGCCTTGACTAGATGGACCTTTGTTGGCAAAATAATGTCTCTGCTTTTTAATATGCTGTCTAGGTTGGTCATAGCTTTTCTTCTAAGGAACAAGCATCTTTTAATTTCAAGGTTTCAGTCACCATCTGCTATGATTTTGGAGCCCTGCCCCCCAAATTAAGTCTGCCACTGTTTCCATTGTTTTCCCATCTATTTGCCATGAAGTATGGGACTGGATGCCATGATCTTAATTTTTTGAATGTTGAGTTTAAGCCAGCTTTTTCACTCTCCTCTTTCACCTTCACTTTCATCAAGAGGCTCTTTAGTTCTTCACTTTCTGCCATAAGGGTGATGTCTTCTGTGTGTCTGAGGTTACTGATATTTCTCCGGCAATCTTGATTCCAGCTTGTGCTTCATCCAGCCCAGCATTTCGCATGATTTACTCTGCATATAAGTTAAATATGCAGGGTGACAATATGCAGGTTTGATGTACTCCTTTTCATATTTGGAACCAGTCTGTTGTTCCATGTACAGTTCTAACTGTTGCTTCTTGACCTGCATACAGATTTCTCAGGTGGTGGGTCAGGTGGTCTTGTATTCCCATCTCTTTAAGAATTTTCCACAGTTTGCTGTGATACACACAGTCAAAGGGCTTCCCTGGTGGCTCAGCTGGTAAAGAATCCACCTGCAATGAGGGAGATCTGGGTCTGATCCCTGGGTTGGGAATATTCCTCTGGAGAAGGTAAAGGCTACCCACTCCAGTGTTCTGGCCTGGAGAATTCCAAGGGCTGTATAATCCAAGGGGTCACAAATTGCAGGACACAACTGAGTGACTTTCACTTCACTTCACTTTTAGGAATGCAGGGAAATTATTAAAGTAATTCAGGTTATTCGATCATATGTTAGAACTGTGTGGTAGCAGTAGGGATGGTGAAAAATGATGGGCTGCAAGTTGTATTTTAAACATATAATCATGAAATCCTTTGTTGAATTTGAAAAAGAGTGTGAGGAGGAGAGGAATCTGGAATGAGGGATTGAGCAAGAACCTGGGAGAATGTGGCTGTTATTGACTAAATTAAGGAAGATTGAGGGGAAAAATAATATTGGAAGGAAGAGTGTTTGTTTTTTGTCATGTTATGTTTGAAAAAGCAGAGACATTACTTTACCAACAAAGGTCCATCTAGTCAAAGCTATGGCTTTTCCAGTAGTCATGTATGGATGTGAGAGTTGGACTATAAAGAAAGCTGAGCGCTGAAGAATTGATACTTATGTGGTGTTGGAGAAGACTCTTGAGAGTCTCTTGGACTGCAAGAGGATCAATCCAGTCAATCCTAAAGGAAATCAATCTTTAATAATCATTGGAAGGACTTATGTTGAAGCTGAAACTCCAGTACTTTGGGCACCTGATGCGAAGAACCGACTCATTGAAAAATACCTTGTTGCTGAGAAAGATTGAAGGTAGGAAGAGAAGGGAACAACAGAGGATGAGATGGTTGGATGGCATCACTGAAGCAATGGACATGAATTTGAGTAGGCTCTGGGAGTTGCTGATGGGCTGGGAAGGGAAGCCTGGTGTGCTGCAGTCCATGGGGTCACAAAGAGTTGGACATGCCTGAGGGACCGAACTGAACTGAAGTTTGAAGGGCATTTATTATCCAAATGGGGATATTGAACAACTGTTTGAATAAATGAGCCAGAGTTGAGATAAGCCTAGGAAGCAGATAAAAATCAGAGATTGTTCAATAACTGTTATCTGAGGCCAAAGAACTGGGTGAGTAAAGGGAGTGAATGTAGAGATAGAATAGAATAGGTCAAAGGACTGAGTCCTTGGGAATTCCAAAATTTACTTATTGGATATGAGGAATTACCAGTAAAAGAGACTGAGACAGAGTAACCAGATAGTAATTAAGAGAACCAGAAATGATACATGATACCTTAGAAGCCAGTGGAAGATACCTTACTCCTGCTTTAGTGAAGCAGGAGTAAGCAGGGATGTCAAATATTGCTGATACATCAAACATGATAAGAACTTAGAATTGGAAATGAAAAAGAGAAATGAGATAATAGCTAGAAGGGGATATGGAAATAAATGACTTTTCAAAACTGAAAATTTTAATTCCATGTATATGTTTTTATGTATCCAATACTTCAAGAGAGATAAATTGAAGATTTAATAGAGAAAGAAGAAGATTGTATAAATGATCATTTACATTGTAAAATGCTGAAAAACAGTGGGTCTGACAAAGATCTGGGTGTGGCATTTATTGGGCCACTAATTTTAATGGTAGATTCTTCTGATTGCAGTTAGATTTCTGATTTACCCTCCTTCATCATATCCTCATGGCTATGTCCTATGAAGCCACATACTTCATTGAAAAAGGCATCATGTTTTCCTGCCTAAAAGGATTAGTGAATCCCCTTTCACTCTAAGTATGCATAATCTGTATATTTATTATTAGATGCTTATCTGATAAAAAACTGCACCCTAAATTTTTATTTAGACATACGATTTAAGTGTTAGGCATTTGAGTATTATGTCTATATTTCAAAAGTCTTGAGAACAAAAATGAGCAAATTTTGTTTCCCTTTTGAAATGAAATAGAAAAACCTCAATAGTTTTAAAATTTCATAAAATCTGGTAGCTTACACTAGAGATATTTTGGGATCTGGGTAGATATGACATTGAAGGGAAATATACGTGGGGAAATATATTGTTTTGATTTAGTAAACCTTTCAAACAGGACCTATAAATTTCCATTTTACAGTCATATATCTGCTTGATTGTCTATATTTATCACTACCTACAATAAACGGCAGATGTTCAAAAGTCACCTTCTTTCTCTTCTTTCTCCTTTATTTTGTTTCAGTTTCACAGAGGCTCAATATGAAAAATGTTACTGGTATGTTATCATGCTGGTCATCTTCCCTGTCCTAAATCATCCCTCTTCTTTTAAATGATACATCCTTCATATCTGTTATTCACTTATTGTACTTTTATAGAACACCAAGCTGCTATTAGTTTCTGTACTGCAGATTGCTTTGTCAAAGCAAGTAAGTAGGGTCACAGCTATCTTTATAATCTTTAAACTCCAGGAACTAAGAACTGAATGGGCTCTATGATCAAATGTTGACCAGTATTTTCACAAGTGAGAAACAGTTTTTAAAGCATGATTCCTTTCTGGATTTTAATTTCAAATTATACATATTTAAAAAACCATCTTAAGGTCTATGTGAGATACTTCACAATGCCTAGTGGCTTTATAAAATTATGGCGTCACACCACAAAAACTCCTTTATAGAGGCTTCTATTTTCAACAGTACCATATATCATCCTCTGGATCCCACTGGCAGTAATCTCAAGCATTTATTTATTCTTGACTTCTGAAAGTAGATTGATCCAGCTTTGGGGGAAGGTATTGGAACGATTGTTCACTTCCCTGCATTTAGAGCCAAGACTTTTTATTTTTTTCTTTAAAATAGTTGTTTTGTAAAGATGAATTGTGTCAAAGCTTTCACCTTTAAGCTGAGGATTTTTCCCTCTATTTAGCATGTCTGCCAACCAAGTATAGCCTTAGAATAAAACTAAAAAGTATATAAAAATATATAAATATAAACTAAAAGTATATAAATTTTTTCACAGAGAACATTACACATACTATCTCTTTGAAATTAGTTGAAAAACTAATTAAAGTAGTTGAAAATTTAAATATTCATTGAAATTAGTTGAAAAACTTCACCTTAAGGATATTTTACTTGACTTTATTTAAAAAAATTATCCTACTGCTCACACACAGTAAGCAATATGGACATAAATACAATAAAGAAGAGGCACATTTGCACAAATGTAATACAGAATCCAAAAACATGATCTTACAGGGAATCTTAAAAAAATATAACTTTTTGGAAAAACAACTGTCATTACAACTGTTCTTATCTTGGATTCTTGGACCTCTGGAAGATAGAGATCATTATGAGTCTGTGTTTTAACTGGCTAATGTAACACTGGTGCAAATTAGCAGACCACCTGACCTGCCTCTTGAGAAACCTATATTCAGGTCAGTAAGCAACAGTTAGAACTGGTCATGGAACAATAGACTGGTTCCAAATAAGAAAAGGAGTACATCAAGGCTGTATACTGTCACCCTGCTTATTTAACTTATATGCAGAATACATCATGAGAAATGCTGGCCTGGAAGACGCACAAGCTGGAATCAAGATTACCAGGAGAAATATCAGTAACCTCAGATATGCAGTAGACACGACCCTTATGGCAAAAAGTGAAGAAGAACTAAAAAGCCTCTTGATGAATGTGAAAGAGGAGAGTGAAAAAGTTGGCTTAAATCTCAACATTCAGAAATGAAGATCATGGCATCTGGTCCCATCACTTCACAGGAAATAGATGGGGAAACAGTGGAAACAGTGTCAGACTTTACTTTTTTGGGCTCCAAAATGACTTCAGATGGTGACTGCAGCCGTGAAATTAAAAGATGCTTACTCCTTGGAAGGAAAGTTATGACCAACCTAGATAGCATATTCAAAAGCAGAGACATTACTTTGCCAACAAAGGTTCGTCTAGTCAAGGCTATGGTTTTTCCAGTGGTCATGTATGGATGTGAGAGTTGGACTGTGGAGAAAGCTGAGTGCCGAAGAATTGATGCTTTTGAACTGTGGTGTTGGAGAAGACTCTTAAGTGTCCCTTGGACTGAGAGGAGATCCAACCGGTCCATTCTGAAGGAGATCAGTCCTTGGTGTTCTTTGGAAGGAATGATGCTAAAGCTGAAACTCCAGTACTTTGGCCACCTCATGTGAAGAGTTGCCTCATTGGAAAAGACCCTGATGCTGAGAGGGATTGAGGGCAGGAGGAGAAGAGGACGACAGAGGATGAGATGGCTGGATGGCATCACCGACTCAATGGACGTGAGTCTGAGTGAACTCCGGGAGTTGATGATGGACAGGGAGGCCTGGCTACTGTGATTCATGGGGTCGCAAAGAGTCGGACATGACTGAGCGACTGAAGTGAACTGAACTGAATGTGACACTGTTGCAAACTGGCAATCCATGAAGGATTTTAATGTTGGAAGGCTTAATTCACTATAGTAGCAAATGTAGATAAGATTAGATAAGACCCTTGTATTTTACATGGAACCATCCTGACAAGAGTTTTTACTTCCATTTAATTCAATCCTCCCAATGGACTGGAAAGCTGGAGGTTTCAAATGATTGGGCAAAGCAGGATTGAGAGTAAGCATTCTTATTTACCTAAAGTATCAGGGAATGGCTTTAGATCTGTTTCTCTTTGGCTGTGGATAACTGAGAAGAATCATTACCACATCTGTCAAGAGGAAAAAGCAAAATACATAGTTTCACCAGAAATATACATCAATTCACAGCTTCTATGGATACTCAGGGAGTTTAAAGTCTCATAGTAATGGATCAGAGAAGCATGAAACATATGTCAAACTCAAAGATTTTTTTCCTTGTGAAGCTAAATAAAGCAGTAAGCAGTATTAGTATTCATATCTTAAAGCCAGCCATGTTTCTATATGTCATTTTTAAAATTTGAGAATATTTAAAAATTGAAGGCTTAAGTTAGAGATTATTGTCATAAATTACAGTGTTATATATTTGTAAGAGTCATTGCAGCTCTAATGCTGATTTGAAAGCTATAAAACTTAATAATAAAATGAATATAAAACATTGCAACTTATAACTAAATTTGACTTATTCAATAATTTTTAAATTGAAAAAGAACCAAAGAAGTAAGCATATGTCTGAATATAGTTATTTGCTCTGGAGTTGCTTACTAAATCTAGGAAATTATTACCATTTTTTTCAACTCCAACACATTGAATGATCAAAAATTATAGCAATGTTAGAATTACCAATTGGACCATATGTTTTCTTCTATGAAGTCAAAACTCATATCTATTATTACTTAAAATATAAAATCACTATTGTTCCATGACTACTGGGAGATGTAAACAATTAGGGAGAGAAGTCAAATCCAAATGTGGAGATATTTAGATACAGGTAGATTTGAAGAAGAAATATAAAAGAGGGATTTTTCCAGTGGTTACAAGAACAAATGACTCAATGAATTTTCCAGAGAGATCCAAGACTTAAGAAAGCTATAGTAAACTAAAGGATTCTAGTTATGGTATTTGGGAGGAAATGTGGAAAGAGAAGCATAGAATTCATTCAAGTCAACACATTTTTATTTAGCATCAGACACTGTAGTGGGTCACAGAGAGATGATGACAAATGTAGTTTTACTCCTGACTTAGAATCAAATCCATTAATTATTGTAATAAGCGCTATATTGTTGTGGTTCAGTCGCTCAGCCAGTCATGTTCAACTCTTTGCATGGACTGCAGCATGCCAGGCTTCCCTGTTCTTCACCATCTCCCGGAGCTTACTCAAACTCATGTCTATTGAGTCTGTGATGCCATCCAACTGTCTCATTCTCAGTCATCCCATTTTCCTCCTGTCTTATATTTTTCCCAGCATCAGGGTCTTTTCCAGAGAATCAGAAAAGTGCTATATTAGTGCATCAATTAAATGTTTTAGAGCACAAATTGCAATATAGCAAGCTAAAATTATTTAAAAGTGCAGGTACATTTATTAATCTAAAAAAGTTTGGAGGACAGAGGGTTCCAAAGCTGGTTAATATAGATCAGTGATATGAGTTCTCTGGGTTACCTTCTCTGAGATTCTTTTGTATTTTCACTCAGGTGCCTGTTATGCACAAAATATCACATTATGTGACAATATCCAAGACAATAAGTGGTTGAGGATTATCCTGGGTTGAACTGTGTTCCCCTCTCCTCCAAATTCACATGTTGAAACCCTAACCCCTATTACTTTCAGTTCAGTTCAGTTCAGTTCAGTTCAGTTGCTCAGTTGTATCCGACTCTTTACGACCCCATGAATTGCAGCACGCCAGGCCTCCCTGTCCATCACCATCTCCCGGAGTTCATTCAAACTCACATCCATCGAGTCGGTGATGCCATCCAGCCATCTCATCCTCTGTCGTCCCCTTCTCCTCCTGCCCCCAATCCCTCCCAGCATCAGGGTCTTTTCCAATGAGTCAACTCTTCGCATGAGGTGGCCAAAGTACTGGAGTTTCAGCTTTATCATCATTCCTTCCAAAGAAGATCCAGGGCTGATCTCCTTTAGAATGGACTGGTTGGATCTCCTTGCAGTCCAAGGGACTCTCAAGAGTCTTCTTCAACACCACAGTTCAAAAGCATTAATTCTTTGGTGTTCAGCTTTCTTCACAGTCCAACTCAACTACTCAGAGACAGGGCTTTTAAATATATGTTTAAGTTAAAATGAGAGCATTTGAGTGGGCTCTACTCCAATCTGACTGGTGTTCGTTTGATAAGATGAAATTTGGACATAAAAAGAGATACCTGGGTACACATACACAGAAAAGGCAGTAAGTGGGTGACCATCTGAAGGCAAGAAGAGAGGCCTCAGAGAAAACCAACCCTTCTAGCACCTGATCTTAACTTCCAGGATCCAGAACAATGAGAAAATAAATTTCTGTCATTTAAGCCTCCCACTCAGTGGTATTTTGTTGTGCAGTCCTAGAACACTAACATAGGGAGTGTTTGGAGAGAGTGGGTGTCCTTATGTGCCTCTCTTATTTTACTGAGGAGTGAAATGTTTCTTAGTACTCTCAGCAGACTTTCTCAGTTCCTAGTGGCTAAAACTGGGCCACATGCACACTGCCTTGCTGTGAAAGAAAAGACTCCTTATTAAATGTTTGGACTTTAAGCACATAGAAAGTAATATAAAGCTTTCTTGGCAGAAAGGAAAAAAGTGGCTAGAAATTGTGTTTGTGTAAGCAACTGACCATGGATGCAAAGCAAAGAACTCAGAGAGTATAAAAGAGGCATTTATTCAGATGTTAGAGTTTAGATAGATCAGTTTGTAAGACTTGTGCAAATCAGGAAAACAGTCATCTTTCTTATTTGTACTTAATTATGCTCTATGACCATCTGCTAGCAGTTTGTTGTATTAATCAAGCAAAACTACTCTAAGTGGTTGGCACCTCTTGGAGTCTGGCTTTGGTTTCAAGAAAGCATATATGGAGTACAAAAGGCTTGAATTGAGTCACAAGAACTAGGTGAGAATTAGTCAGATAAACAAGGGTAGCAGAAGACAAAAAATGAATACAGTCACAGAGAAATAAAATACCATGGCAACACAGAAAATACAAGCTATTCCATAGTATTGTAGCTTGAAACACATGTTAGGAAGTGGTGGAAGTTAAAATGAAGGAGATTGACATCCAGGTCATCATAGACCTGGAAAAAGGACAAGTTTTATGGCTTGAGTAGATACAAGTGTCATAAATATAATTAACATATAGAGGAAGAGGCAATAGAAGGTAGAGATTATTTGACATGTTGAATATGACATAGTTGTAAGCGACTGTTAAATGGAGGCTAGAATGGTGGCTTAAATTTTACACATACATGAATTCTAATTCTTTTCTTTGTTCTTTGTTAGTTGTAGGACAGTAGGAATAGTATTTAACCTCTCTAAGCCTTAGTTTTCTCATAAGTGAGATTTAATTTATTAATATTTGAAATTGAATTTAATGTTTTGTGAGAATTAAATATGGTAATGCATGCTAGACACAACATTAAATGAAGCTATACATCTTAATAAAGCTCAGCTGTTTTTTTCACTCTTCTTTCTAATGAATCTTCTCTGCATCTTCCTCTTTATTGAAATAAAGGTGCCTGATGGGTTTTTGTGTCTAGAACCATCTAAAACTCATGGAGTAAATCAGCTTTAGTAATAAATCAGGGAGACATTATCATAAAATGATTATTAAAATTATGAAAGTGAATGAGATTATATGAGTAGCATACCTGAAAAGTCAGAAGAGAAATAACATATTACAGAGCCATGAAGAATGCTAATATATAAGGGATGAGAGAAGAAATAAATTTCCACTAATAGCTTTGAGGATTTTTCAGAAAGGTAGTAGGCAACTCAAGAAAAAGCTCTTATGAGATCCACAGACATGAGGAGTGTCAGGAAAAAGTGGTTCATTTTTAAATAGATTCATTTAAATCCTATATGTAGTAGAAGTTTACATACTGTTTCAAATATTTGAAGAGCAAGAAAAATAAGAATAAAAATCGTTCATTGCATTTCCATCATGTAATAAATACATTGCCAGAGAAATTTCACCTGATAACTATGGGCAAAAGGAGAAGTTCACACAGAAAATGCATAATCTTTTAAATTAAAAAGTAAATAAAAAATACAGTAGTTGTGAAAGAGTGATAATGTGCAAATAGAATAGATTATACAAATATTTTTTAACCTTTGGTCAGAGAGTTTGAGCATATTTATAAATTGAGCTGAAAATGATATAAATGGGACAAGAAAATATAAATGAACAATGGAGAATCATTGACAGAGTCAAGTTTCAGTTAAAACATGATGAACAGAGTGAAGAACATAGAAAAACTAGGTTTTCAAGAAACATGGGCAGTTCATCACCAACCAAAAGTAATGCAGAGGAAGGATTTATACGTTTATGGGTGAGATAAAATAAGAAAAGGATTGCTTCTGTGAATTGGTCAGGAAACCAAATGCTTCTTTTGACTTCACATTTGAGAATGAGCAGTAACAAGCGGTTCCTTGTCAATCCGACCACATTTACCCCAAGGCAGTACAGTGATGAATGGAACACATAAGGTTCTAAAAGTTTGCCTGCTCACAAGTGATGCCTTCAATTGGTAGGAGAATCTAAGGAAGATAGAAGGTAGCATTCTACCATGTTGCCTTCATTTGCCATCTACCTGAACACTGCCGATTATAGGAGAAATGATGGAATCGACCACATGATGGTTATATGAAAGTTAATTTTCAAGTCTCTATATTATCATTGAAGGAGGTGGTTATAATAGCATTTTATAAGGATCCTGTGATTCATATATGAGATGAAATATGATAAACTAGCAATGCCTTCTAGAGGCCAGCAGTATTGTGTGCTAACTCAGCAAAGTGTTGACACTTCTCCATCTTAGTTCATAATCTGGGCATTATCTGAGGTGACCATTTATGTTTGTTGCTAACAGAATAAGTGTCCATGAGTATCTGCTGTAAAGGTATATACATAAGCTTTGACTTGTCTCAGTTTGCCACCTACCATACCATTCATGATAAAATAAAGGGAGATTATTAACAGTCTTAGCTCTAAATCATTTCATGTTTTGAAATTTGAAACATTTCAAATATGTTTTCCATATTCTGCTCACTCTTTCTGTTTCTTAGTCCTCTGTTCACACAAGAACTTTCCTTTCTGATTAATTTTCAAGAATAATGAAGTTTTTGAGGAAGAGAAACTTTGGATAGGAACAGTGACACCTTGTTGGCAAGTGATCTGAAGAATCAGGGGCAGCATTCATCAACCCAACTTGTACCTTTGCTCTGAGAGCTTAAAGAATATTCTTTCTGAAAGGTCAGTCTCTGAAATTATTTGCATTCACTGTCTTTATTAATATGTAGTTTTAAGAGACAGTCTTTACAAAGACTTCCAAGCTCTATCAGATTTGAGACCCACTATCCTTCTGCCTTCATTTCCTACCACTCTTACTAGCTTCATTTCTATCACTGGCCCTCTCAAAGGTCCTGGGCCCATAGAACTCACTTCTGCCTCAGGGAGCTTGAATCTGCTTCCAGTGTTCCTTCTCCAGATAGCCTCATGGCTGATTTACTCACTTCTTTCAGTCCTTGTTCTATGTCACCTTATTGGCAAGGCCTTCTCTTAAGGGTATTCTACACCCTCCCCCACACCCAGCACAGCTGGTCATATGTACCATGATTTATTTTTATTCATAACATTTAATACTTTTTGATATATATTTTTAAAATTATTCATTTTATTTCCCTTTGATAATGAAAATTCTGAAGTCCATGAAGGAGTTTTTTTTCTGTTTTATTTAGTATTATATTCCAAGCACTTTGTACAAGGTCTGGAATGATAATTTTTATTGAATAAGTGAACCAAAGTAAGGAATGATAAATAAAATTATGAATTATTTTTTTAATATGAATCATTTTATATGTAAAGTATTGGTCTATTATTATCATTAGTCTCTGTGCCTTTGTAGAAGAGTAAAATGAAAGAGAGGCAATGGTATGCATTATTTTTCTACCAAATCACAGGTTAGAAACATCCCCAAAATGTATGCATACACAGATAAAGCATCCTTTCCTCAAACACTTTACTGTCATCTGCAGGATGATTGCTAAGCTAACTATATAGATCTATGATAACTGCAGTAGAAGAGGTATATGCTAGAATTATACAACCACCATTTTGTGTGCGTGTGTGTGTGTGTAGGCTCAGGTTAGAAACCTTCAGCTAGTTCTGAGCTGGAGAGATCAACAGCAACATATATTATCATTTCCAAATTTAAGATTCTTGAATTTTAAAATAAGTTTTGATAGGCAGAACAAAGAATGTAAGAAACAAAATACTTTTTAAAATTTATATTTTTGGTGTGTCTTGGGAGAGAATTTTTAAGAGAATAATCAAAATTCTGGGAGATGATCCATCCCTATATTTTAGGTTAAAGAATATATTTGTTTCTAAAATACAAAATGAGATATGCCAAAAATAAAAAAGAATATACACTTAGTGTTAGTCACTCAGTGTGTCTGACTCTTTGTGACCCCATGGAATGTAGCCAACTAGGCTTATCTGTCCTTGGAATTCTCCAGGCAAAAATACTGGACTGGTAGCCATTCCCTTCTCCAGGGAATCTTCCCAACCCAGGGATCAAACCTGGGTCTTCTGCATTACAGGCAGATTCTTTATGATCTAAGCCACCAGGGAAGGAAACCCAATATATATTTAAGGTAGGTATTAAAGTATTGTATTAAATAGTGAACTATTCTAAACCATTTATACCTTAAAGGATCTCAATACTTGTAATATTACTTGTTTTGCTTATTATTGGAGAGCTATCTTACATTATCAGTTATGTAAAATCTCTACATGTTCTACAATGTAACACAGGCTGATCTTATAAAATTTTGTATTAACACCTTTCAGTAGGAAATAAACACACATATTTGCAGGTGGAATAGTGGCATGGTAGGGCAGGTCCAAAAGTAATGATTCAATAATTTTAAAACTTGCCTCTATTTCTCACATATTGAGAGTGACAAAATCCTAAATTCAAGAGGTCTCCAGAGGTACACATATTCTGCACAGTAAATTTACATCCAAGGAAATTGCAATAACACTAATAGAGAAAAACTCCAGGAGTGTTCATCAATCTAACACTTCAGTTCCCAATCTTCCAGTAAATGTAGATTACTTCATTTATCACTGATATTATTCAAGGTCTTGCAATCCAAAGGAATGCAAGCACTTTTATATTAGTTACTAAAGTAGTTGTTAAAGAATGGCTTTGTAAGCTTAGGTGTAAACACCTAAGCAATAGTGTTCAAAGTGTGTAGGCAGTTAGCTAAGGAAATTTTAGGAGTTTGGATGCCATATTAAATTGTGAAATGGGCCATGAGTCTTGCCATTTAGGTGAGAAAGAAAAAAAAAATCACTCAAAGTTTTGAATAGTTTTTCAGTCTGAGAGACTGACCTAAGATACAGATACTGTCACTTCTACCGTATTCTACTGACCAAATCAAGTGACACTTTTGAGTCCATATTCAACTGCCTTTTCAGTGGAAAGAAATAGCAAGTCATTTGGAAAAAGGCATGATACAGGGCAGAGAGTGGAAAAGAACTAAAGAATTACTAAAATGAAGAATGGAATAGTTGAAATGAATTTTAAACTTGAAGGATTAAAGTCATCAACAAAATTAACCATCTTTTAAAAAGTCCAAAATTGACATTAACTGTCTTAAAATGAACTATCATTCATTCAGTTCAAACTTTTCAAAATTACTCATGAAAATGATTTACCAATAAATACATTAACTTATTTCATCTAGCAAGTGCCATTATTGGAAGTATGGCTAAAACTGTTATTAAAGACCTAAGCCCTTCCTTTTCTTCTGCTCTAATATTTGAAGAGTTTTGGAAAAGTTTTCAAAGTTTTGGAAAAGAATCTGGAAAAGTCACTACAAGGTAACTGCTAGAGCTCTGTATTAATCAGTGTTCTCCAAAGAAATAGAAACAATTGGATAAATTTATTTGCTTGTTTATTAATTAATTACAAGTATTGGTTCACATGGTGTTAGAGGCCGAAAAGTTCCATGGTCAAGCAAATGAATAAGGAAAGCCAGTGATGTAATTCAGTCTGAGTCCAGAGGCCTGAGAGAGAATTGGTGGAGAGCGGGGGTGGCCAATAGTATAAATCCCTGTCTGAGTACTGCTGGTGTCCAAAGACAGAGAACATGAATGTTTCAGCTCATGCAGAATGAATGTTTTTGTTCTATTCAGGCCCTCAATGGATTGGGTGATGCCCACCCACTTTGTTGATTGCAGTCTTCTTTAGTCAGTCCACTGATTTAAATGCAAATCTCTTCTAGGCAGGGATTCCCTGGTGACTCAGAGGGTAAAGCATCTGCTCGCAATGTGGGAGACCTGGGTTCGATCCCTGGGTTGGGAAGATCCCCTGAAGAAGGAAATGGCAACCCGCTTTAGTATTCTTGCCTGGAAAACCCCATGGACGGAGAAGCCTGGTAGGCTATAGTCCATGGGATCGCAAAGTGTTGGACACGACTGAGTGACTTTACTTTCACTTTCTTTTCTAGAAACATTCTCACAGACACAGCCAAGAAATAATATTACCAGCTCTCTGTGTATCCTTACGGTGAAGTTGATGCTTAAAATTAACCATCACAAATTCCAAGCACTGCACTCTTACACAGAAGTGTTCCAAGAAAGAAAGAAGTGTGTGTGGCAGGGTTGGGGGTGTTGGGGGGTGAGGGGTGGGGAAGGAAGGGCCACCCTATTATCAAGCAGAAAAGTTTTGTCAAAAGCTCGCAGCAGGCTATCCTTTATAATTTATTACCAATAATTGAGATAAATGGCCACAAGTATACCAGTTACCTGAAAGAGAAAAGGAACTTTTGTGACTGACTTAGTCATGATTTAGTTGCTCTGGACACATCTCCACCCACTCAAATTGGAGTTCTCCTGGCAAGGAATGATATGAAGACGTGATCCTTAGATATAAAACTAATAATGCTATGCAGAGTAAAGGTGGAAAACAACTGTACCTAAACATTCTTTAAATTTCAGCTTTAATATTTTTATATAAAAGCAATTTTCATATTTTTTCCTTAAGGATTCAATAAGCTAAGTACAGGTCGCTGTCATTGGTGAATTAACTTGTATTTGTTGTGTTCTTATAGTTAGTCTAAGAGGAGCTTTATGAACTTCTTTTTTCATATACAATATTCTAATCATATCTTTTCATTTATGTTTGTAAATTGAGGAGAATTGTGCCTCCAACTTAGTTATTCTCAGAATGTAGATCTTTATTTAGATGAATAAGAAAATACCTGACATACTAATTTTAACTTTCACACAGACTATGTATTACCCTTAAATGCGTTTTTTCCCGTTATGCTCCCCAAAATACCCTCAGCCTTTGCAACAATTATATGGAACTGTTTGAAATATTTTTTGTGCTATTTTCCATCCTTTAAGACATTGGGAAGTGGTTATGATACTAAGGTAGAATAAGGATAGATTCACTCATATTGAGATAGTAACAAGTATTCTCATCATGACCCATTTTCTTTAGGGTTTCCAATGCAAAAGTTATTGACTATATGTGTAATGAAACACATTAACCAGGTATCATAAAGATGTGTTAATCAAACTTTCTAAATCTAATATACTGAACCATAGTCTCCCACTTTAAACAGAACACTTGCCAACAAGTGTTTAAAAGGTTGTATGTCTTATAATTTTAATGAACCTCTTGTTTTTTCAGAAGATGACATTTTATATTAAATCCGCACTATGCCCTCATGAGTATTGCTATTATATTTTAAAATGCAAACTCATAGAAATATATAGTTTTAATAAATATACTTGGCTAAGATGTACATATTTTTGTTTCTTAAATATAGGAAGCCATGCTGCTGCTGCTACTGCTAAGTCACTTCAGTCATGTCCGACTCTGTGAGACCCCAGAGACGGCAGCCCACCAGGCTCCCTTGTCCCTGGGATTCTCCAGGAAAGAACACTGGAGTGGGTTGCCATTTCCTTCTCCAATGCGTGAAAGTGAAAAGTGAAAGTGAAGTTGCTCAGTCATGTCCGACTCCTAGCGACCCCATGGACCGCAGCCTATCAGGCTCCACCATCATGGGATTTGCCAGGCAAGAGTACTGGAGTGGGTTGCCGTTGCCTTCTCCATAGGAAGCCATAATGGAATATAAAAATAATTATATCTGGGCAAGTTACAAAGAGGAACTTCTATATATTCCAAACTTTACTGCAACTATTAAAGCTAGCACTCTTATTTATATACTCAATATTTATATATTCATTTTAAGTTGTTTTCCAAACATCTTTTAAGTTGTTGTTTTCCAAACACATTTAAGTTGTGTTTCTAAACATCTTGGGAACAGAACCCAAAGAGAACAGCTAACACTAAAGTGAGTGAATGGAAATTGAGCTTCCAAACACTACAGAGAAGAGTTTGTAGTTTGAGTCAGTTATGTTCCTGCTAAATGAACAATGACCAAAAAGAATCTGTTCTCCTCAAAGACATACAACAACACTCAGAATCTCTAAGAAAAGTACTCTTCATAAGAGAAAATAGAATCAACAGACAGAAAATTGTGATGAATAGTTGAGATTCAGAGCCTAGCAGACTAGGATTTAAAAGATAATTAAAACAATGTTCTGAGACATAACTGGAAATATACTTGTAATTAATGAACAAATGCAAAACTTTCAGCTAAGAAATAAAAACTATAAAATGAACTATTAAAACTTCAGGAAATGTGAAATAATAATATACATACAACTATGACTTGTGCTTAAGAGGAAAATAGTTGACAAATGATAAAAGAAAAGTGAATGTTAATATAAACCTAAAAGGTATCCAGTTTAAAAAAGTTTGTTTTTTTTTAACTGAAGCACCTTAGATATCTGTACAATAATAACAAAAGTTCTAGTGTAAAAGTACTTGAATACCATAAGATTAAAACAGTTACTTCACAAATGAACATATGCAAATGAACAACAAAGACATTAAAAAGAGACTACCATCATTAGTTATCATAGAAATACAAATTATTACCTCAGTGAGTTATCACATTACACTCACAGAATGACTAAAATTAACAAGACTGAACACTCCAAGTTTTTAGGCTTCAAAACCACTGCAGATGGTAATTGCAGCCATGAAATTAAAAGATGCTTACTCCTTGGAAGGAAAGTTATGACCAACCTAGACATCATATTAAAAATCAGAGACCTTACTTTGTCAACAGTCAAGGCTATGGTTTTTCAAGTCGTCATGTATGGATATGAGAGTTAGACTATAAAGAAAGCTGAGTGCTGAAGAACTGATGCTTTTGAACTATGGTGTTGGAGAAAACTCTTGAGAGTCCCTTGGACTGCAAGGAGATCCAACCAGTCCATCATAAGGGAGATCAGTCCTGAATGTTCATTGGAAGGACTGATGTTGAAGCTGAAACTCCAATACTTTGGCCACCTGATGCGGAGAGCTGACTCATTTGAAAAGACCCTGATGCTGGGAAAGATTGAAGGCAGGAGGAGAAGGGGACAATAGAGGATAAGATGGTTGGATGGCATCATTGACTCAATGGACATGAGTTTGGGTGGACTCCAGGAGTTGGTGATGGACAGGGAGGCCTGGCATGCTGTGGTTCATGGGGTCACAAATATATGGACATGACTGAGGGACTGAACTGAACTGAACTGAACACTCAGTATTTTGAGAATATGAGGCAACTAGAGCTTGTAATTGTTGATTCTCAGAAAAAAAAAAAAATTGCACAGATGAAATGGTACAGCTGATGAGAGTTGACAATGTCCATAAAAAGATTTATTCATGAAAAAAAAAAGCTCATAGTATTTTTTACACTCTACCTAATGCAAGAAATATTCCAGTTGTTCATCAATAGAACAGAGAAAGAAAACAGATATAATCATACAATGTAATATATTGCTAAGCAGTAGGAAACAAACTAATGTTAATGCAACTACATAGATAGATCTCAGAAGTGTTTCCTGAGTGAAGCAAAAATAACAATACACAAAGTAATATACTAAGACTTAAGTTATATAAAGTTTTAAAGAAGAAAGACTTATCTGTGACAGACGAAACATCAGTGTGCTGTTGTTTTCAGGGGGACTTGTATAGACAGTATTGTCTGAGAAGTTTTATGTGGAAACTTTCTGGGGTGATGGTAATTCTCTGTAACTGGTAGATATTTGCTTTCAACAGGAGTTTTAAGTGATTGTCAAACTCTTGGAATGATTCAGTTAGCATTTGCACATTTCACTGCGTGAAACTTTATCTCAAAAAAAATTTATAGAATAATATTGAACTCTAATTTTATACCTTCTAAAATATTTAGGAGGAAGCGCACTGATGTTTGCAGCTTAAACTTAACTTCAAATGCATCAAAAATAAGATGGATTAATGAATGGATAGATAAATGGAGAATGGACAGATAAATTGATTAAAACAAGTAAAAATTAATTTTGATTCTAGGTGGTGGATTTTTTGATTCTAAGTGGGTTGTAGGAGTTTTACTCTACAACTCAATTAGCTATTCTGTAGTTTTCAAATTTTTCAGAATGTTGGCAAAAAAAGAGAGAGAGAACTGAATGAACAGAGGGGGCCATGCCAAGTGACTATTTGAAAAAATAAAAAAGGACATTCAGATAGAACAGAACTGAAAGTTCCTAAAGCTATTGTACACATATAGACATAGGAAACACACACTGACATTTCTGAAGCCACCTGCTGAATTGCTTGAAAATAATTTATATTTAATATGCTTAATGTGTGTGTGCACACATGCTCAGTCATGTCTGACTCTTTGTGACCCCCTGAACTGTTTCCCACAAGGCTTCTCTGTCCATGGAATTTTCCAGGCAAGAATACAGGTTGCCATTTCCTACTCTATGGGAGTCTTCCCAACTCAGGGATCGAATCTGATCTCTTGCATCTCTTGCATTGGAGGGCAGATTCTTTACCACTGCTTTACCTGGGAAGCCAAATATGCTTAATAAGAAGAGAAAGTGCAGATTAAATTATGTGAAATAAGGTAAATCAGTTAGAATTAACGTTATCCATACTATATTTAACTCTATATATTGATTCTATACATTGTGAAGGTCATACTGTTTTCCAGATGCCTAGGACAAAATAAAAGACAAACCTTTGCTGGCACATGCCTTCATAAAATTTGCAGTCTCAAGCTTTATTATATCTGGCTCAGTTTCAAGATATATAAAGTGATGGTCACATGGCATCACAACACTTCTCAAAATGTGGTCAAATTCTTATTGAATATCAATATTTATGTCCCCCATCCCAGACTATGAGTTAGGACTTCTGAGTAAACAGGGTAATCTATTTTAACAAGCTTCTTGGGTGATTTTTTTTTATGTTCGTCAGTCTTTGAGAACAACTGGACCATAATAAATGGCATTTGGATGAGGAATTGGATTGAAAAGTCATTATCTTTATTCCTGACTATGTAACCTCTGATAAAAACCTAACAATTTAGCTCTCAATTTAACATCTAAAAAAATGGGGAATATAGTACTTTCCTTAATTATTTCATAGGATTATTTGAACATGGGATCATTGTGAATAAATTATAGATAATGTTCATCATAATGTTTATAATATTGGAAGAAGTATGAAAATGTATGGTGTTATTTGCATACAGGAAAAATCCATTTTAAAGCTTTTGTTTATGGCTGTATAAATCTGCAAGTTATATTCCAGATAATATCAAGAACCCTACACATAAAAATATTTAATTGGAGAGAGTCTTTGAAGGGGAGATATGAATAACATTTGGGTCCTAATCTAGTATAAATCTATCATTGAAATTTGAGCCACTAAAATTGTTTTGGGGCTTCCCTGTTGGCTCAGTATAAAGAATCTGCCTGTCATTGCAGGAGATAAAGGAGATGTGGGTTCAGTCTCTGGGTTGGGAAGATCCTTTGGAAGAAGAAATGGCACCCCTCTCCAGTATTCTTGCCTTGAAAACTCCATGGGCAGAGGAGCCTGGTGGGCTATAGTCCATGGGGTCACAAAGAGCTGGACATGCCTAAGCACACACTACATGGAATTTCTGAATACTACCCATAAAATTCTGCCTTCTAATGATGGAAATTTTTATTATCTCAGTGATGCTGTGGTCAGAAACAGTTCAGCTCATTCAGATTTTGCAAGGAGTGACAGAGGTTGTCTCCTACCTGCAATAAAAGAGCAGAAGTGTTCTGCCTACTTTTATTTCATTTGCAGTGGGTACTGTCAATTACAAATTTCTTTCCTTTTGGAGGGTAACGTTGTCAGTGAGGAAGAAATTTTCCTGTGGCAGGGGTTCTTCTGGAAGGTCCAAAAAGAAAAACTGACATGAGACAGATTAATAGGACAAAAACAAGAGTTCAATAACATGGGATACATCCAGGAAAACTGAGGAAACTGCCAAAACGGGCCAAATCCTTACCTTCAATACCATCTTCAACTAAAGACAGAAGAGTCTGTTGGAGGGTAATGGTTTGAAACTTCAAAGAGGACGAAGGCAATTGTCTTGGAGATGGAAAATCAAATGTTTGGTAAACAAATGTTCGCTGGCCACACAGAGAAAAGGGGAGGCCGAGAGAAATTTTTAACAGGCTTTGCTAGGTTCCTCCCTATCTACACACCTCATTCACACTATAGTTACTTATGGTGATAGGTCCTTTCCTGGAGCTATCAGCCAGATACCTCACCACCAACCAATGAGAAGAAAGTGACACACCCTTCAGCCTTCACCCCAAATTCTGCCTTTAAAAACTTTTTGCTGAAAACCAATAGGAAGTGTGGGTCTTTTTGAACACAAGCCACCTTTTCCTTGCCTGGTCCTGGCAATAATAAATTTTTCTCTGCTCCAAAGCCTGTATTCAGTTTGGCCTCACTGTGTATTTGGCGCATGAACATGGGTTCAACAGCAATTTAATGACTAATCTAGTTATAAACTTTGAATCTTAGGACCTCCCCAGCACTCCTAGAACACTTTTCAAACAACTCCTTCTTAATTCTTCAATATCCTTAAGGTAGTTTGGTACTGTATTAAAGCTCGCAATCTTGAATTTTGATTAGTCCCTTAACTACCAAGCCTTCCATAGATGATTTGAAACCTATCTTTGAAATATGAAGTGTGTAGTACTTAATTCTCTTTGATCTTTGAGGCTTTAGCCCAAAATTGAGGGAGAACAAGTTTGATTTTAACATTGCTTTATATCAAATAAACTTTGGAACTATGGAGGAAGCTGAACATATTTAAATAAACCTTTCAGTTGATGTCAGAAGATCATTTGGCTTCACTCTACCTCTATTAAAGTTGTGAATCCTTGGTCAAGTCACTTAGAGTATTTTGACCCCCCTGTTTGTGTATTTGTCAATTAGGAATTGTTGTGAGTGTTAATAAAATAATATATGAAAGGAGTCTATATCAATAAATACTTTAAAAATACATAATATTGTCTTGAAGAGAATAATAATTATTTACATTATAGAATTACCAAGAGATCAAAATCTGATTATATATAAATGCTTGGATAGTCTTAAGCAGTACACAAATTTAAGTCTTTAATATGAAAAAGTATCAGCTATAAGTTCACTAAGCTATTATTTTTAAAAATTGCTGTTGTATAATAATTCTTTAGTTTTAGATAACCTATACCCAATATCAGTTTGAGACTCTGACTTTATATGTATATTTTATAGAGATCAGAATAAAAAATAAAATTTTACAAATCCTTTTATGTTCTGCATAATAGAGAGTATTTCCTTTTTATATTGAAAAGGGATAACCAGTCAGCTACTTATTCAACTTATACAAATAATAACATTTTCATTACTCTGATATGACAACATTTTAAACAATTCTGAATCATGTTAGGTATAAAATAATGTTACCTCAGTATTTCTCTTCTGCCCCGTATTTTTACATGGATACAGTACAAATATTTTATACTTTTCTAACCTACTATTTATTATCTAGTAATTTCATTTTCAAAGGTCATTCTTCTTATGTGACAGACAACACACAATATAAAACAATATAAAGATACCAGATAAAAGCTGCTGCATGTCAAAGCTTCACATGCACCATTTGAAAATACAGACTTGTTTTCACGGCCATGTAGAAGTTTTGAAATGTTCTGCATTCTAAATTACTTCCAGTAAGTTATTAAAATGGTAGTGTAACAAAAACTAAGAGAAACTATGCTTTTACTTGAGATGTGAGTAGAGATTAATTAGTTATAAGACTCTAGAGTAATATTGAAAACACTATACTTAAGACATAGAAAAAAACATATCCCCCACTGTAGTAAAAAACATATCTATATGTGGTTTATAATGTTTCTAAATATTTTTAAAAGCTATAGCTGAATAGTTACATAGAGTTTTGTTTTGTTTTGTTTTGTTTTATCTTTTAAGTAAACCTAAGTAATGGTTTTGGAGTCTAGAGATGGGCCTGAAATATTGAAAGTGCCAAGAAAATTAGGTAAACTACTCAAGGCCACTTAGCTAATAAGAACTGAAGCCAGAATTTAAACCTTGGTCTTTTGACAGTGTGTCCATGATCTTTCAATTTCTACATTTTTCAGTTAAAAAAAAAAACAAAAAAACTGAATTCCCACTGTAAATCATAGCCTAGATTTAAGTAGAGGACATCTATATTCTCTTTACTTTCCTTGATTAAAATAAATCACCATTATTTTATGAAGAACAGGTAAAAGTATTATCTCATAATTATGCAGGCTTGTCATGTGCTGAGTTCTTCATATGCATTATCTCAAGTCAGTCCTCACAGGAGAGTTAGGGAGTATATACTAATATTTTCCACATTTTATGAATGATGAAACCAAGGATCATGTGGAGATTTTTGCTGCAGAAGGAATCTGGATTTTATGTTAAGTTGGATGAGAAGCCTTTGAAGGTTTGATCAAGGTAATGACATAATCTATTTTAAGTTCAAAAAGATGTCACTTGGGTGAATTGACCTAGAGAAAATTGTCACCACAATGAGACTAGATAGGAGAGGATGGCTGAGGTCCCAGTTGGAGATGATTTGTACCTGAAGGTAAGAATCAAATTCAGAATATATTTCAAAGCCAATTACATCAGAATTTGCTGATGGTTTGACAAAGGGCTACAAAATAAATAAGATTAAATGTTACAAGATTTTTTGTCCCAGTAATTAGATAAATGGAGATGCCAAGAGGATAAATACTGATAAGAAAGTTTGAGGGAAAATACAAGAGATTAGTTATAGACATATTGATATTCACATAAGTATCTAATAAAGCTGAACATTTCTTTTATGCCAAACACTCCGCTATGCAGGCTGCTTGCAAAAGAGAATCTTTTTTAAAACATATAAAAAATGTTTTGCTTACTGATAGTCGAAAATTGTGTTCCCTATAAGACACTATTCTACTATTACTTTTATTTTTTAGTATTATAAGAGAAATAGGAAATTATGCTAGGGGATGATTGAATTTATGATATAATGTGTCTTTATTAACAAAATAAAACAACATAGATAACTTATGCTCTCACTTGCAAAACACTAAAAATCCTTATAGTTTAAAAACTGCAGAAAATAAGAAGTATCTAAAGTTCATTCATTTGTTCTTACATTAAGGAAACAATTGCCTAAACTTGTATTTCTCAAGATAATCTCTTAGGGAAGTAAGATCCAAGAGAATTATATTTTCCTGTGCAAAAAATGAAATGAAAACCTGTGGCATTTTTATTCCACTGAGTGCATGTTACTTTCCAAGGAAAAAAGTCCAGAATTTATCTATCAATAAAAATTTAAAGTTGAAATACTTTAATCAAACAATAGGAAAATGGTTTAAAAGATATTTGCATGATTGATCTTTCTCAAGTGCAATTCAAGGAATAAGCCTTAAAACCAGCTATTCTCTATATATTTAACAGTGAACTCTTATCTGGAACTTATCTTAAAGAATTTGTGATTGATAGGTACAAGATATTTACCAAAGCAATGTCTAAAATTTTTTGAATTTGGAAAGTTTTTTCCACATTATAGATTGCTATGCAAGTAATAAAATTTATTTTGCAGGAACGTATCTAATGTATCATAGAAAGACAAATGTTAAACATATGTATGATGAAAATAGTAAAAGGCAAGCTATTTAATTTCATAGAGTTTTACTTTTCAAAAGTAAGTATACAAAGAATTGTCCAAGGATATACATCAAAATATTTTATACATAGTCTCTGGGCATATGGATTTAAAACAAATGGGATTTGTGGAGTTTTCTGCACCTTAAAATATTTCTATATTATAAATCAATTTTGCAAAAAAAAAATTTATCACTGGAGATGTACTATCATCATGATGATGTAATAGAAAGAAAATTAAACTTGAGGTCAAAGAAGGTGATGGCAACCCACTCCAGTATTCTTGCCTGGAAAATCCCATGGACTGAGGAGCCTGGTAGGCTGCAGTCCATGGGGTCACTTAGAGTCGGACACGACAGAGCGACTTCACTTTCACTTTTCACTTTCATGCATTGGAAAAGCAAATGGCAACCCATTACTCCAGTATTCTTGCCTGGAGAATCCAAGGGATGGGGGAGCCTGGTGGGCTGCCATCTATGGGGTCGCACAGAGTCAGACACGACTGACACAACTTAGCAGCAGCAGCAGCAAAGATCTAGGCTTTATCCAGCTCCACAACTATAATCAGTCTATTTGAACCTTAATTCACTCATTGTTAGTAGTGTATGTTATATAAATCTATACCAAAATGAAAGACACATATAGAACACCCTATTAAGAAATATTTTTCTTTACAGCCTTCTAACAGTGTTTGAAGTAAATGTTTACATTTGCTTTTTCCTAAAGTGGAAACTAAATTGTATCAAAATTAATGACCTTGTTTACCTGTATATTTGAATTCAAGTTGGTGTGTGGCTCAGAGGTTAAAGTGTCTGCCTGCAATGCGGGAGATCTGGGTTCGATCCCTGGGTCAGGAAGATTCCCCTGGAGAAGGAAATGGCAACCCACTCCAGTAGTCTTGCCTGGAGAATCCCATGGACGGAGGAACCTGGTGGGCTACAATCCACGGGGTCACAAAGAGTTGGACACGACTGAGCGACTTCACTTTTTAGTGTGACTTCAGCGCCACTGGGCTTTACCCTGCAGTTGTTATAGTTGTTCAGTCACCTAGTTGTGTTCAGCTCTTTGCAACCCCAGGGACTGCAGCATGCCAGGCTTCTCTGTTCCTCACCATCTCCTGAAGTTAGGCCAAGTTCATGTCTGTTACATCAGTGATGCCATCCAGCTATCTCATTCTCTGCAGTTAGAAAAGGCAAAATGTAGTAAAACTATAGCTGTGCTCATTCCAGATGAATAGAAGTAAAGGATGAGTTAGAAGAATGCTGCTGCTGCTGCTAAGTCGCTTCAGTTGTATCCAACTCTGTGCAACCCCATAGACGGCAGCCCACCGGGTTCCCCTGTCCCTGGGATTCTCCAGGCAAGAACACTGGACTGGGTTACCATTTCCTTCTCCAATGCGTGAAAGTGAAAAGTGAAAGTGAAGTCGCTCAGGCTAGTCCGACTCTTAGCAACCCCTTGGACTGCAGCCCACCAGCCCCCTCCGTCCATGGGATTTCCAGGCAAGAGTACTGGAGTGGGGTGCCATTGCCTTCTCCAGAGTTAGAAGAATAGGTATAGGTAAAAAGATTTAAAACAACCAAAGGAACAGAGTAAAAGACTAGATATTAGTCAAAAAATTACATTGCAAGGATTTTTGACTCATTGTCATTGTAGATAATCTAAGATAGTATAGTCAGTTGAAAGATGAAGATAACCTAATAGAGTTAACAAAAACATAATTAAAATATGTAGGTATAATTTTTTTTTAATTTATGGGCTTAGTTGCATTCATCATTGTATCTAATTTACTTAGATTCTTAATTAATATAGTGCAAGTGGCTTAAGCCAGAACTAGACAAGAAGTTCCTTCCATAATTCTCTATTCATCCCTACCCTTACCTCAAAGATTTTGTACTAATTCTTACCTTAGCTTGGACTCTCTTCATCCAGCACAGTTCCCTCATTTTTTTCATGGTTTTCCAAATTGTGAAAAATTTTTCTTAAACTAAATTAAGACTGATGATAATATTTATAAAAGCAATATATCTTAAAATATTATACTTAGTAAATCACACACATGAAAAACAATTTGCTTATATAAGAAGAAAATATATGTCTAGGATTTGAAAAGTAATAAAATATATGTCAAAATATATTAAAAATGAAAACCTCAGGAAATTAAATATGGGACAATCCACTGTAATGAGTAGTTAAGCATCTCTAACAAATCTGAGGAGCTATGAATCTGAAAATTATATATTCTTTTTCTCTGTACTCACTTTTAACCTCATGGGAGGGCCTCACCTCACATTCACTGATTAAAGGACATGCAGTAAAACATCTCCTTGGTGTAGCCTATGAAACAGAATGAGTAATGCTCTTTTAAATTAGTGATAGGTGAATCACAAAGCTTTGGGAGGTTGAGTTCCTTTTCCTCATCCAAACTTTCTTTGATGAAGAAATAAGGCTAGAAAACATGTAAGGATGCATTATCTCATGAGAGATCTAGTGCTTTTCCTTCAGCCTCTAGCTTTAAAATGTTTAAAAATATGAAAAAAAAAATTCACTCCTGTAGATCTAATCACTATGCTTTCTTCTTAAAATGAATTGGAAAAATAGAAACTTAAAAAATAGTTTATTTTCTCCTCTCACAAAGTGCCTATTCTTCATATTTTTAAGATGTTTAGTAAAAAAGACAATCATATTCTGACTTTGGTTAGGATGATGACAATAGCATCAAATTCTCTGCTAAATAAGCACTGAATAGATGGATGAAGAATAAAATTAGAAAAGGCATAAGGAAGGAAGGAAAGAAAGTTCTTTTACTATTACATGCTTTTTTTGAAGATAAGACTTTGAATATAGTGATTAGAATAAGAATATAGCAGTGTAATCATTGACAATTGATGATTCTGATCTCAAAGTTGGCAAAAACTCTTGGCTATTTCCTTCATATTTTTCGTGAGGTTATGCTCCATCAATAGTCTCCTATTTGGTTTCCCTGTGACTAATGAACTGCATCCATACTCACTACTACTTGTTTCAGTTATCAATCTCCTGCCTAGGGTGTCTCTGCCTACTCTTGGAGAAACATGTCTCTTCCCATGTCCAAGTTCTAACTATATAGAGATTAAAAAAGAAAAAAAAAAAAAAACTGTCCTTGTATAATATAAATCTTTGTATAACATTTATCAATTTATGCACAAAACATTCAGATAATAATTTTGAGAGTTTTTGTTTTTTTTTTTTTACATTTTATTCTAAATTTTTAAAAGAAAATCCATCCTGAACCCTCCTCCCTCCTCCCTCCCCATACCATCCCTCTGGGTCGTCCCAGTGCACCAGTCCCAAGCATCCAGCATCGTGCATTGAACCTGGACTGGCATCTCGTTTCATACATGACATTTCACATGTTTCAATGCCATTCTCCCAAATCTTGCCACCCTCTCCCTCTCCGACAGAGTCCATAAGCCTGTTCTATACATCAGTGTCTCTTTTGCTGTCTCGTATACATGGTTATCGTTACCATCTTTCTAAATTCCATATATATGCGTTAGTATACTGTATTGGTGTTTGTCCTTCTGGCTTACTTCACTCTGTATAATAGGCTCCAGTTTCATCCACCTCATTAGAACTGATTCTAATGTATTCTTTTTAATGGCTGAGTAATACTCCAGTTTTTTTTTTTTAATTTGTTTTCATCAAACATTTGGTGTCAGACTATAAACTTTGTAAATCATGTGGCAAGGGAAACATCACAAATAAGAAAATGTTGTAAAAAGTTTACAAACAGCAGACTATTTCAGTAACACTGGGCCATGAAGTTTTGATACAATGTGAAGAGAGGAAAGCAAGTTTTATGATGTTAGAGACACTTCTTCCTATCTGGAATGCCATGGGGAGAAAAATAGCATATTATTTAAAAGATTAACTCTGTACCAAATTCCTTTCTTATATTTCTTAGATATTTATTTTCTGTATAGTTATAGACCAAACACAAACCCCATTTAACTCGAATCCTCTTATTCTTAAGATCTGAAGTGTATTAGACCTTCTAAGAAGGCCCAGTAATTCTATAGTTATGTATATGGACATAATGATTCCTTTGCATATTCATTTTTCACTTCCTAAGTATAACTGTCAAATAAAATGAAGACTTCTTTATTAGAACCCCTCATTATAGACCAAGCCCATATACAATTTTGTTGGAGTAATAGTTTACTTTTTTAAATTTCTTCAAATGCACAACTCTACCAGACTGCAATTATCTTAACCTCGACTACCCTGAATTAATAATTTTATATCTCAAAATATTTTGAAGATTAGCTTGAAAAGATTATAGATAGGTTAGTGTTCAGAACTCAAAATTTCACATTTTCCTCTCCTTTCCCCAATTCAATTTGTACTTAGTTATTCACTACATTCACTTATGATTTCATGACAGGGATGAATTGTGGCAAAGTTTAAAGCACTTTTTTTCCCTCAAGGTGAAAACACATGAAGGAAGATGTGTATTAAGGATGGATTTTCTTTAAAAAAAAAAAAAAACTAAGTATAGCACATGGAACTATATTAAATATCCTGTGATAAACCATAATGGAAAAGAATATGAAAAAGAACATATATACATATGTAAAACATATATATATATGTGTATGTATAACTGAATCTCTTTGCTTTACAGCAGAAATTAACACAACATTGTAAATCAACTATGCGATAAAATAAGATTAAAAAAAATTAAAAAAAAAAAAAGAATAGTAAGGTAAATGGGATTGTTTCTTTAATATCTCTTTCTGTTTTCTCATTGTTAGTGTATAGGAATGTAAGGGATTTGTGTATGTTAATTTTATATCCTGAAACTTACTATGTTCATTGATAAGCTCTAGTAATTTTCTGATGGGGTCTTCAGGGTCTTCTATATAGAGGATCATGTAATCTGCAAACAGAGTTTTACTTCTTTTCCAATCTGTATTCCTTTTATTTCTTTTTCTTCTCTGATTGCTGTGGCTAAAACTTCCAAAACTATGTTGAATAGTAGTGGTGAGAGTGGGCACTCTTGTCTTGGTCCTGACTTTAGGGGAAATGCTTTCAATTTTTCACCATTGAGGATAATGTTTGCTGTGGGTTTATCATATATGGTTTTTATTAGTTTGAGATATATTCCTTCTATGCCTGCTTTCTGGAGGGTTTGTTTTTTAATCACAAATGGATGTTGAATTTTGTCAAAGGCTTTCTCTGAATCTACTGAGATAATCATATGGTTTTTATCTTTCAATTTGTTAATGTCGTGTATCACATTGATTGATTTGCAAATATTGAAGAATCGTTGCATCCCTGGATAAAGCCCACTTGGTCATGATGCATGATCTTTTGAATATGTTGTTGGATTCTGTTTACTAGAATTTTGTTGAGGATTTTTGCATATGTTCATCAGTGATATTGGCCTATAGTTTTCTTTTCTTGTGGCATCTTTGTCTGGTTTTGGTGTTAGGGTGATGGTGGCTTCATAGAATGAGTTTGAAAGTTTACCTTCCTCTGCAATTTTCTGGAAGAGTTTGAGTAGGATAGCTGTTAGCTTTCCTCTGAATTTTTGGTACAATTCATCTAGTCCTGGACTTTTGTTTGTTGGAAGATTTTTGATTACAGTTTCAATTTCCATGCTTGTGATGGGTCTGTTAAGATTTTCTATTTTTTTCTGGTTCAGTTTTGGAAGGCTATCAGTTCAGTTCAGTTGCTCAGTTGCATCCGCCTCTTTGCAACCCCATGAGCTGCAGCACGCCAGGCTTCCCTGTCCAACACCAACTCCTGGAGCCCACCCAAACTCATGTCCATTCAGTCGGTGATGTCATCCAACCATCTCATCTTCTGTCATCCCCTTCTCCTCCTGCCCTCAATTTTACCCAGCATCAGGGTCTTTTCAAATGAGTCAGCTCTTCACATCAGGTGGCCAAAGTATTGAAACTTCAGCTTCAACATCAGACCTTCCAATGAACACCCAGGACTGATCTCCTTTAGGATGGACTGGTTGGATCTCCTTGCAGCCCAAGGGACTCTCAAGAGTCTTCTCCAACACCACAGTTCAAAAGCATCAATTCTTTGGCACTCAACTTTCTTTATAGTCCAACTCTCACATCCATACATGACCATTGGAAAAACCATAGCCTTGACTAGATGGACCTTTGTCAGCAAAGTATTGTCTTTGCTTTTTAATATGCTGTCTAGGTTATACTTTTCTAAGAATTTATCCATTTCTTTCAAGCTGTCCATTTCACTGTCATATAGTTGCTGATAGTAATCTCTTATGATCCTTTGTAATTCTGTGTTGTCTGTTGTGTTTTCTCCATTTTCATTTCTAATTTTGTTGATTTGATTCTTCTCCCTTTTCTTGATGAGTCTGACTAATGGTTTGTCTATTTTATTTATCTTCTCAAAGAACCAGCTTTTAGTTTTATTTTTGCTATATTCTCTTTTGTTTCTTTTTCATTTATCCCACTCACTATTGCAACAAAAAGAATAAAATACTTAGGAATAAATCTACCTAAAGAAACAAAAGACTTATATATACAAAACTGTAACACACTGATGAAAGAAATCAAAGATGACACAAATAGATGGAGAAATATGTCATGTTCATGGATTGGAAGAATCAATATAGTGAAAATGAGTATACTACCCAAAGCAATCTATAGATTCAATGCAACCCCTATCAAGTTACCAATGGAATTTTTCATGGAACTAGAATAAACAATTTCCCAGTTGGTATGAAAATACAACAAACCTTGAATAGTCAAAGCAATCTTGAGAAAGAAGAATGGAACTGGAGGAATCAACCTGTCTGACTTCAGACTTTACTACAAAGCCACAGTCATCAAGACAGTATGGTACTGGCACAAAGACAGACATATAGATCAACAGAACAAAATAGAAAGCCCAGAGATAAATCCATGCACCTATGGACACCTGATCTTTGACAAAGGAGGCAAGAATATACAATGGAGAATACAATCTCTTTAACAAGTGGTGCTGGGAAAACTGGTCAACCACTTGTGAAAAAATGAAACTAGGACACTTTACAACAACCGTACAGAAAAATCAACTCAAAATGGATTAAAGATCTAAGTGTAAGACCAGAAATCATAAAACTCCTAAAGGAAAACATAAACAAAACACTCTCTGACGTAAATCACAGCAGGATCCTCTATGACCCACCTCCCAGAATAATGGAAATAAAAGCAAAAATAAACAAATAGGACCTAATTAAACTTAAAAGCTTTTGCACAATAAAGGAAACTATAAGCAAGGTGAAAAGATAGACTTCAGAATGGGAGAAAATAATAGCAAATGAAGCAACTGAAAAATAATTAATCTCAAAAATATACAAGCAGCTCATGCAGCTGAATACCAGAAAAACAAATGACCCAACCAAAAAATGGGCCAAAGAACTGAACAGATATTTCACTGAAGAAGACATACTGATGGCTAATAAACACATGAAAAGATGCTCAATATGACTCAGTATCAGAGAAATGAAAATCAAAACCACAATGAGGTACGATCTCACTCCAGTCAGAACAGCTGCTATCAAAAAGTGTACAAACAATAAATGCTGAAGAAGGTGTGGAGAAAAGAGAACCTTCTTACACTGTTGGTGGGAATGCAAAGTTAGTACAGCCACTATGGAGAACAGCATGGAGATTTCTTAAAAAACTGGAAATAGAACTGCCATATGACCCAGCAATCCCATGGTTGAGCATACTCACTGAGGAAATCAGAATTGAAAGAGATATGTATACCCCAGTGTTCATCACAGCACTGTTTACAATAGCTTGGACATGGAAGCAACCTAGATGTCCATCAGCACATGAATGGATAAGAAAGCAGTGGTACATATACAGAATGAAATATTACTCAGCTATTAAAAAGAACACATTTGAATCTGTTCTAATGAGGTGGATGAAACTGGAGCCTATAGAAAGGTTGTTATTGAATCACACAAAGACACCGGGATTCTTGGCCCCTGGACGAGAAGAATTCAATCCGGGGCCAGAGACGAGGCTTAATCGCTCAGAGCTTTTGTGTAATAAAGTTTTATTAAAGTATAAAGGAGATAGAGAAAGCTTCTGACATAGGCATCCGAAGGGGGCAGAAAGAGTACCCCCCTGCTAGTCTTCAGCTGGATGTTATATAGTCACTAGCAGTCTGTTAATGAAAGAAAGGAATGTCTTAAAACTCAGAATGGCACCAGGCCCCTCACCCATAAGATGCATTTTGGGATAATCTTGGCACCAAATGGTTTATCCTGGGCCATAAAATGATTAACTTGAATCTTGAAGAAGAGCAGACCACCATAAAAATAGTTTCATTTACATAGATTAGGGGAACAATATCTGAGTATAACATACTGGTTTGTTAAATAGGTTCTGAGCCAAGAGGTGAAACCAACTTGAAGACAGAGTTTGGGGGTAAATGCATAATACATTAGCATATGCTATGCTAAGTCACTTCAGTCGTGTCCGACTCTGTGCGACCCCATGGATTGCAGCCTACCAGGCTCCTCTGTCCATGGGATTTTCCAAGCAAGAGTACTGGAGTGGGGTGCCATTGCCTTCTCCGTACATTAGCATAGCTTAAGACAAACATTTCCATAAGAAAAAGGCATTGGTTATCTCTAGGTTTGAGAATAGTTAACTTCAGGTGAAACCAGTTGTCATTATGGCAACACAGTATTTTAAGAGAAACCTCCTTTTAAAGTTGTATAGAGAAGGAAAAAACATCGCTAGTTTGTTTCCTCCTAGCACTTAAGAGAGATAAAAATGTATGACACTTGCAGGCTATTTCCTCCATTTGGAGACCCCTGGCTTTCCTGCCTGTTACCCTCTCACTATTATACAGAGTGAAGTAAGTCAGAAAGAAAACACCAATACAGTATACTAACACGTATATATGGAGTTTAGAAAGATGGTAATGATGACCCTATGTGTGAGACAGCAAAAGAAGCACGGATATAAAGAGCAACATTTTGGACTCTGTGGGAGAAGGCAAGGGTGGGATGATTTCAGAGAATAACATTGAAATATGTATATGACCATATGTGGAAGAGATCACCAGTCCAAGTTCGATGCATGAAACAGGACACTCAAAGCTGGTGCACTGGGACAACCCTGAGGGATGGGATGGGGAGGGAGGTGGGAGGGTGGTTCAGGACAGGGGAAACATGTACACCCATGGCTGATTCATGTCAATCTGTGGCTAAAACCACTACAATATTGTGAAGTAATTAGCCTCCAATTAAAAAAAAAAAAAGAATAGTAAGGGAGTTCCCTGGTGGTGCAGTGTCTAAGACTCTGTGCTTCTACTGCAGGTGGTGCAGGTTCAATCCCTAGTCGGGGAACTAAGATCCTGTATGCCACATGGCATGGCAGAAGAAAAAAAAAAATAGTGAGAGATTAACCTAGGCTGAAAGAGAGAGAGAAAGTCGGCTGGCTCAGGGGTGCACAGGGCACTTGATGGCACTAATAGCCCGTTTTCTAGTAAGAAAAATGCTTATAGTTTATAAAAATATTCCTACATCAGTTAATTAGATGTCAAGGAAATAGAAGAAACATAGAACACTTGAAAGGGTGATATGATAGAGTTAATATAAACCTCAAACCCATTTTTGACTTAAAGATTGACTGGAGACCATATTAGAACTCTGCCATCCCTTCACTGCCATTTTCCAGCAATGCTTACGTTTTTGGCATGACCCAAAAGTGAGTGGATAGGAATGTCCAGAAACTACTTATAATTACTTGTTGTGGTTTTAAAATTATTATTCTGTCCAACCCGAAAAATACGAGCTCAGAAGTATTCATGTTGTGTTACATACAAATGAAAAATCCCATCTGTTTACAAGTGCTTTTAAACTGAGTATCATGCCCCTTGCATTTGTTTAATAGGCTGGTTCAGATTGTGGATTATGAGGCATGCTGGAAATGCTAACACTGAAATTCTGTGTTGTTTACAAAAGTGATGGTGATAGACTGTCTCAGAATAACAGTGCAGTGAAATTTGTTTCTTCCAAAATCTAAATAAAGAATAAAAGACAGTTTCCCTGACTTCAGTAAAAATTATGTATGTGTTATATGCTCTCTACGTTCCCAATACCTGCTTTTTACAGCATATGATTAAGTGACTAAAGTGTAATCTATTGCATGATATCTCCTACCGCAACAAAAGTAAACTCTCAAGAACACCACTGTAGCTGCCACACCTGGTAGCTTCTCAATCAATGATTTTAATTTTCCAAAAACAGAGTCAAGGTGCAGTGCTCATGTTAGCATGGTACTACCTTTGATTACTTTAAGAAGGAAGAACAATAATTGATGTTAAGCTCATCTGCTGGCTCTAGAAGTAGAAGGCTTTTTTTGTTCACAGTGAGTGATAAGTTCTAGACTTCAATATAGGTAAAGACTCCTCAACAATAAATAAATGTATCTTTATAAATGGCTTTGTTACATTCCCTGTATATAGATCTCTTACATTAAAAAAAAAAAATGGAATGCTTTTCCCTTTTCACAGAGACCTCTATATAAGTACAAAGCAATTATTTCAAAATTTGAAATAGCTCTGACTGTTTAGAAGCAGTCAGTAAAATAAAAAGAACTTTAAAGTATTTAATCTCAAATTTAAGAGATCTTTTATTCCCTTAAATCTATCTTTCTTAACTCCAAAACTACAGTAATTTTGAAAAAAGAATTATTACATGAAGCATGGTACATAACAGAATACGAGATGTAATAAGAAGCAAATGTGTTTGAAAATATATATGTGATAAATAATCATGTTAAATAGAAATATACAAATCAACTGAACAATGTATTAACTATTGCCATATTTCCCATGAAATAAAAAAATTTCTTAAAACATTAAGTAAAAACCTTGAATATTATATAAACTATTTAGTGACCTAGAAATAATTGTTTTACTCTTATATCTTACTCAGGCAATCTGAATTTTAATACATATCATTAAACTAATATATAGTAGCCCTCAATAATAGCAAATAAATATTATTTATGGGCTATTTAGGTGTCACTGGGCTTCCCTGTGGCTTTAGCTAGTAAAGAATCTGCCTGCAATGCAGGAGACCTGGGTTCGAGTCCTGGGTTGGGAAGATCCCCTGGAGAAGGGAAAGGCTACCTACTTTAGTATTCTGGCCTGGAGAATTCCGTGGACTGTATAGTCCATGGGGTTGCAAAGAACCTGACACGACTGAGCGACTTTGACTCACAGGTGGCACTAGTGGTAAAAACCTGCCTGCCAATGCAGGAGACTTAAAAGACACAGTTTGAATTCCTGGGTCAGGAAGATCTCCTGGTGGAAGCATGGCAACCCACTTCAGTATCTTTCCTGGAGAATCCCACAGACAGTCTGTAGCTTGGCAGGCTACAGTCCATTGGGTTGCAAAGAGTCAGATATGACTGAAGTGACTTAGCAATATATCTAATTAGTACTTTGTTTATTACTTATGATGGTTAGGACATAAGCATTTTCAGTTTGACTCCAAAATAACCAATTCCTCCATTTGCGTGGTCTATATTTCTCAACTCCCATAGTAAATATTAAAAAATAGTAAAAAAAAAATTGACCCACTGCGATATTCCTAAGTGGTCATTCACAGTGAGCAAAAGATGACATTACCATACAATGTGCTGTAGAGAATATAATTCTTCAATTATTTTGACACTTTGTTTTTATCATGTGTTGTTTTACATGAATGATATTGCAGCACCCCATGAATTGCAGCACGCCAGGCCTCCCTGTCCATCACCATCTCCCAGAGTTCACTCAGACTCACGTCCATCGAGCCAGTGATGCCATCAAACCATCTCATCTTCTGTCGTCCCCTTCTCCTCCTGCCCCCAATCCCTCCCAGCATCAGAGTCTTTTCCAATGAGTCAACTCTGCATGAGGTGGCCAAAGTACGAGAGTTCCAGCTTTAGCATCATTTAGTTATCCTTGATTATGTTATTTGGATGAGTTTGGTGTTCTGTCTCCTAAGCAATCTTCTGCTGTATGTGATTTAATAATGCATGCATTTCTTATTCTCTCTAGGCCCAAGAAGGCAAGGTTTGAATACAAGGGGCAGTTGGAGATAAATAAATGAAACAACATTATGACGGAGCTGACTTTGATAATTACAGGATCTGACTATGTCCCAGTTGGGAAAATGTTTTTTTTCCTCTTTACAATTTGTACTGTGCTGTCTTAGATAAGTTGAATCATTTTCCATGTGTGTGTGTGTGTGTGTGTGTGACTGTGGGTGAGTGAGCACGCTTGTGCTTATGTATGTGTGTTGTAAGCTACAGCTACCTAAGGCCAATTGGGTGAATATGGAGGTGTATCTGGTGGGAAGACCTCCAAGTGGTCACTTCATGCCACATGCATATTTCTGATGAAGCCTTCTGTTTGTTATTTCAGGAATATTAATTCTGACTTTGAGAAATATATGTAAGGAAGAGGGAATGAATCTTGTGATAATAAATCCTGTGTGTACAAGAAGTATGGTTTGAAACAATTATATTGTTGTATATGATGAAATTAAGTCTAGATAAAAAAAAAAAAAAAAAGCCAAGGACATTGATGAAAGGAAACCCTTTTGAAGGAGTTTATCTAAGGCTTTCATAGAGAGTTTGGAAATGATCAAATTTACATATACCTTCACTTTTCTAATCTGACACTCATAATTACTCAAGCCCATCAATAAGAACTAACAACTACCATATTGTTATCCCTAAACCTCTAAAGGATATCTTCCATTTATCCATTTGGATCTAGTCTTATTCTCTCTGCCCCAATTAACCGTGTTCTAGGTCCCCATGGATCTGCCTCATGGGGGCTAAATCAAGATGTCCCCTTTGTCCTCTTCTCTCAGGCTTGATTTGCTGATGGGGAAGGGCAGAAGAGAATGGTGAGATGGGGAATAATAAGTTAAATTATTCAATAGTTTCTTTTTCACCCAAATTCCCTTCAGTTCAGTTCAGTTCAGTTCAGTCACTCAGTCGTGTCCGACTCTTTGCAACCCCATGAATTGCAGCACGCCAGGCCTCCCTGTCCATCACCATCTCCCAGAGTTCACTCAGACTCACGTCCATCGAGCCAGTGATGCCATCAAACCATCTCATCTTCTGTCGTCCCCTTCTCCTCCTGCCCCCAATCCCTCCCAGCATCAGAGTCTTTTCCAATGAGTCAACTCTGCATGAGGTGGCCAAAGTATGAGAGTTCCAGCTTTAGCATCATTCCTTCCAAAGAAATCCCAGGGCTGATCTCCTTCAGAATGGACTGGTTGATTCTTCTTGCAGTCCAAGGGACTCTCGTCCAAGGGACTCTCAAGAGTCTTCTCCAACACCACAGTTCAAAAGCATCAATTCTTCGGCACTCAGCTTTCTTCACAGTCCAATTCTCACATCCATACATGACCACAGGAAAAACGAGAGCCTTGACTAAATGGACCTTTGTTGGCAAAGTAATGTCTCTGCTTTTCAATATGCTATCTAGGTTGGTCATAACTTTCCTTCCAAGGAGTAAGCGTCTTTTAATTTGTGGCTGCAGTCACCGTCTGCAGTGATTTTGGAGCCCAGAAAAATAAAGTCTGACACTGTTTCCACTGTTTCCCCATCTATTTCCCATGAAGTGATGGGACCAGATGCCATGATCTTTGTCTTCTGCATGTTGAGCTTTAAGCCAACTTTTCCACTCTCCACTTTCACTTTAATCAAGAGGCTTTTTAGTTCCTCTTCACTTTCTGCCATTGGGGGTGGTGTCATCTGCATATCTGAGGTTATTGATATTTCTCCCGGCAATCTTGATTCCAGCTTGTGCTTCTTTCAGCCCAGCATTTCTCATGATGTACTCTGCATATAAGTTAAATAAGCAGGGTGACAATATACAGCCTTGACGTACTCCTCTTCCTATTTGGAACCAGTCTGTTGTTCCATGTCCAGTTCTAACTGTTGCTTCCTGACCTGCATACAAATTTCTCAAGAGACAGGTCAGGTGGTCTGGTATTCCCATCTCTTTCAGAATTTTCCACAGTTTATTGTGATCCACACATTCAAAGGCTTTGGCATAGTCCATAAAGCAGAAATAGATGTTTTTCTGGAACTCTCTTGCTTTTTCGATGATCCAGTGGATGTTGGCAATTTGATCTCTGGTTCCTCTGCCTTTTCTAAAACCAGGTTGAACATCTGGAAGTTCACGGTTCACGTATTGCTGAGGCCAGGCTTGGAGAATTTTGAGCATTACTTTACTAGTGTGTGAGATGAGTGCAATTGTGTGGTAGTTTGAGCATTCTTTGGCATTGCCTTTCTTTGGGATTGGAATGAAACTGACCTTTTCCCAGCCCTGTAGCCACTGCTGAGTTTTCCAAGTATGCTGGCATATTGAGTACAGCACTTTCACAGCATCATCTTTCAGGATTTGAAATAGCTCAACTGGAATTCCATCATCTCCACTAGCTTTGTTTATAGTGATGCTTCCTAAGGCCCACTTGACTTCATATTCCAGGATGTCTGGCTCTAGGTGAGTGATCACACCATCGTTATTGTCTTGGTTGTGAAGATCTTTTTTGTACAGTTCTTCTGTGTATTCTTCCCACCTCTTCTTAATATCTTCTGCTTCTGTTAGGTCCATACCATTTCTGTCCTTTATCGAGCTCATCTTTGCATGAAATGTTCCCTTGGTATCTCTGATTTTCTTGACGAGATCTCTAGTCTTTCTCATTCTGTTGTTTTCCTCTATTTCTTTGCATTGATCGTTGTGGAAGGCTTTCTTATCTCTTCTTGCTATTCCTTGGAACTCTGCATTCAGATGCTTATATCTTTACTTTTCTCCTTTGCCTTTTGCTTCTCTTCTTTTCACAGCTATTTTTAAGGCTTCCCCAGACAGCCATTTTTCTTTTTTGCATTTCTTTTCCATGGGGATGGTCTTGATCCCTGTATCCTGTACAATGTCACATACCTCAGTCCGTAATTCATCAGGCACTCTATCTATCAGATCTAGTCCTTTAAATCTATTTCTCACTTCCACTGTATAATCATAAGGGATTTGATTTAGGTCATACCTGAACGGTCTAATGGTTTTCCCCACTTTCTTCAATTTCAGTCTGAATTTGCAATAAGGAGTTCATGATCTGAGCCACAGTCAGCGCCTGGTCTTGTTTTTGTTGACTGTATAGAGCTTCTCCATCTTTGGCCGCCTAGAAAATAATCAATCTGATTTTGGTGTTGACCATCTGGTGATGTCCATGTGTAGAGTCTTCTCTTGTGTTTTTGGAAGAGGGTGTTTTGTTATGACCAGTGCATTTTCTTGGCAAAACTCTATTAGTCTTTGCCCTGCTTCATTCCATATTCCAAGGCCAAATTTTCCTGTTACCCCAGGTGTTTCTTGACTTCCTACTTTGCATTCCAGTCCCCATGGGTTGGCTAAATTCCTCAATCTAAGGTCCTACCTAGGTAGAATTTTGCATGTGGTTGTCTTCTGCAAGGTCTGGAAACTTCTCTCACTCCTGGCCTCTTCAGGCTTAGGGGTGCTGCTTATTTTAACCATTTGCTGCTAAGGTTGGAACCACAGTATAATATGCTGTCTATTGTTTAATGTATTTGTTGTTTGTTGTTCAGCTGCTAGGTCATGTCTGACTCTTTACGACCCCATGGAATGCAGCACGCCAGGCTTCCTTGTCCTTCACCATCACTCAGAGTTTGCTCAGACTCATGTCCATTGAGTCATTGATGCCATCCAACCATCTCATCCTCTGTCATTCCCTTCTCTTGCCCTCAGTCTTTTCCAGCATCAGGGTCTTTTCCAGTGAGTCAGTTCTTCACATCAGGTGGCCAAATTATTGTAGCTTTTGTTTAGTAAATAATGCAATATTAATATTTTTTCTTACCCTAAATAGTCCATATCTGTTTCTAGCCAGGACTCTGATTGAGAAAAACAGTAAAGGAAAATATGTCCTAGCTAGGAACCATGAAGTAGTGAAAACATTGTATTGAAAAGACTGAATTTTAGAATTTCTTTCAATCACTCATGGTAAAGTGAGAAGGGACCTTTAATAGAACTGGATAAGTCATGTAAGAAGAGACAGACTGGGATAAAAATTCTTGGTGGAAAATAAAAAAAAGTATATCAAACTCTATCCTTTAAAGATAAATAGTTAAAGCAGTTGGTCCTTGAAAGTTGAGAGAGTAGGGGTGATTTTTGAATCATAATTTGGGATCTTGAATCATGGCTCTTGGGATTCTCAGAAGTATCATGACTTTAAAATATGACAGTATTCATTTATTTCTTTGTTGTTTTATATTTGTTTTCTCTGTATTGTAAAAAATGTTTCTTTGTTTGTTTTCTATGATGGTGCATGTGGATTTCAAGGTATCTATTACAAGGAGTAGATGTCTTCTCTGGTTAATATGTTGATTTTTTGTTATACATTTACTTTTATTGGTGTGTACTTACTATCCCAATTGAACTGAGAAATACTAATATGAGTTTCCTTTGTGTAGGGTTATTTACCAGGAGTTCTGCCACATTTGTATGTTAGATTCATTTGGAAAAGACTCCAGGCAAGTTTTTTTCCTAGATAAATTTAGTCTTTCTTTATAAATTCTCAACAGAATCCTCCAGCAGCTGGCCATTACTTTTTAATCAAGTACATGCTCTTCATTGTTGTTGAAATTCAAGAGGAAATCCACAATATAGTAAGAATTTCTGGATTTTCCTTGAAATAATAAAAGTAAAATTTGACTTTGAGCTAGAGATAATGTCTTTACTTATTACTTTAACTGAATAAACATGAATAGGACTTGTTTAGCTTGTACGCTCCTGTGAAATTAAGGAATATGATTTAAATATCAATGTAACCAATATTTGAACTATATGTCATTTATAATAGATAGTTCTCTACTTTGTTTTCCTGCTGTGGAACATATCTGCATTGTTTACATTGCCTCCTGTTTGCATACAGTACTAAATGAAATAAAAATAAACCCTTTTAATTGGAAGGAGTCATCTTAGTTTAACCTCTCAGCAAGTGCAGTATATTTCATTTTTATATGCATATGATTATCATCTTGCTTGAGATTTTCAGTTACTAGAATGATCTATGTACTTTTAGTTAGGTAGAAAGCTATTCCATATATTGAGTAAAAAGCTAACTCATTGTTTAGCCAAATTCTGCCCTCAGGGACATTTCATTTACAGATTTATCATTTCTTTCCCAAATCCAACTCTCTTTATAGCAAACATTCATTACTTCCTCTTTGTAATATTTTTTGACCTTCTGCTTTCCATCAATGAATTGGTACTTATTTTTCTTCCAAATATCACTCATATATATGAAGGTGTGTGTGTGTGTGTATCTGAAAATACTACAGTAAAATTAACTAGTTTAAGTCATCTGTTAATATCTTAAATTGCTTCTTTAAATTTCAATGTCATATTAAAAGAAACCTTTGTGTTTTCTTTAATAAGTTTATTTTTCAAAAAAAAATAATTATTTGAATGTTTTATCAGATTCATTAATTGCAAAATCATTAAAGTTAAAATTTTAATTGAAAGCAAAAGGAAAAATTAAAATTATTAAAATATGTATTTGGGTTTTTATAGAAGACTCAAATTATGTAATTTTGAACAATATTGTAAACAAACTTCAATCTGTCTTTGTAGCTTCATCTGGTCTCAAAAAGAGAACATTTAGTTATATTTTAAAAATCTTATCTAAAGTTTTAGGTATATACATTCTAACTTTATCTTTTCTTATGACTACAGTAATGTTTTTTATACTTATATCTCATTTTTATATGACTCAAGGTAATATAATTATATTAATTTTGATACTATTGAGTCAGAAAAAAAGAGGCATGATGTTATCATTCTTTGGATTTTCCTTATAAAGAGACTAGCAAAAATGAATTGTCAGCTTTATATCCTACGGTCACTCTTCACAGCTTTAATAGTAAGGACTAAGATAGAGTTTTTGTGCATACTAATATGCTTAGATTATTCAGATTGCATTGACTTAATAATTTCAGTAAGCACCTTAAGTGAAACACATTTTTTCTTTTTTATAGTCAGATTTTTTTGAGTTATAATTTATACAGTGATATTCACCAGTATTAGGTATGTAGTTCTAAGAGTTTTACAAACATGTTTCACCATATAACCACCAATACAATCAAGATATAAAATACCTCTATCATGCCCAAAACTTTCTGAGTATCCCTTTGAATGCAGTCTCCTCCTCCCTACCCCTACTCCCTGGAAACTGCTGGTCTGATGTTTGTCCACTCGATTTGCCTTTTCTAGAACATCATATAAATGAAATCATAGAGTAGGTAGCATCTGGTGTCTGACTTCCTGCCTTTGTGCCAGTGTTTATAAAATTCATATGTGTTCTTGCATTTATCAGCAGTTTATTCCTTTTTTGTTGCTCTCTAGTATTTCATTGCATTAATATACCACAGTCTGTTTATTTATCCACCAGATGATGGACATCTGGGATCTTTACAGGTTTGAATGATTGTGAATAAGACTGCTACACACATTCGTGTACAGTTCTTTGTATGACCATTTTTCTTGTTTAAATATCTAAGAGTGGGATTGACGGGTCATATGATAAATTTTTGTTTAACTTAACTAAATAGTGGCTGAATGGTTGTCTAAAGTGTCTGTACTGTTTTGCTTTATTCCCACCTGGACTGAATTGACTTTTATATCCTCTGAATTCTTGTATATTTAAATTTTTATATGAACATTTTTATATGAAGATATGTACATTCAGTATGTATCCTATGCAAATTTATTACAGAATGGAGAACATATTTGCCAATCATATATCTGCTAAAAGATTAATATCCAAAGTATTTAAAAGATTCATACAACTCAATAGCCAAAAACAAATAACCTGTTTAAAAAGTGGGCAAAGTTTCTGAATATATACTTCTCAAAAAAGAAAACTAAAGATTAAAAAAAAAATCTTACAAATGGCCAACAAGTACATGAAAAGGTGTTCAACATCACTTTATCCTCAGAGAAATATAAATTAAAACCACAAAGACATATCACTTCATACCTGTTAGGATGGCTATTATCAAAAGACAAGAGATAATATATGCTGGCCAGGATATGGAGAAAAAAAGAACCTTATACATCATTGGTGGAAATCAAAACTGCTACATCCATTATGGAAGACAGTATGGCAGTTCCACAAGAAATTAAGAATAGAACTACCACATGAACCAGCAACCCTACTTCTGGGGATATATCCAAAAGAAATAAAATCTGAATCTCAAAGATATGTGCACTTTCATGCTCATGGCAGCATTATTCCAATAGCCAAGATATGAAAACAACGTAAGTATCTATTGATAAACAAATGAAGAAAATGTGAATATATAATGGAATATTGTTTAGACTTAAAAAAATGTAATTCTGCCATTTGAAACAACATTAATGAACCCGGAGGACTTTATGCTAAGTAAAATAAGCCAGACACAGAAAGACAAATACTGCTCAATCAAAGATATATGGGGAATCTAAAATAGTCAAACTCAACGAATCAGAGAGTAGAATGGTGTATAGCCATCCCCAGGGGTATGGGGAAGGGGAATATGAAGAGATATTAGCCAAAGGGTACAAGTTTCAGTATGCAAGATGGATGAGTTCTGGAGGTCTAATATGCACTATGGTGACGATAGTTAATAATGGTTTATTATATTGTATAGTTATTTGCTAAGACAAATCTTGATTTAAACTTTCAACATATATACAAACACAGTGGTAACTGCGTAGAGGTGGCGTGTAAGTTATTTAGCTTACTTGTGATCTTGTCACAGTGTGTACATATATCAAGACATTAAGTTGTACACCATATATATATATATATATACACACACACACACACACACACATACACTTTAGATGTCAGAGAGACATCAAAGTTGGTTTTTTAAAAACTGGCTCAAGGCAGTGTGTAGTGCTTTAAAAAATTTACTGAAGCTTCATATATACAAGAACAAAGGAAAGTTATTTTATATATAAATAAAATAACTGGAAAAAAACCTAAACTATCAACAATTTTAAAGTATCAAAGTATCTAAGTTTAGGATTCTGTAATATCTCTAGTATTATCAGGTAAATAATGCAGAAGAAGTTGAAAATTTAAGTACTATAATAACAGTGCACTAGTAATTGAAAAACTGGGAATACCTTCTATGTTTAAAAATGAATTATTAGAATATTGATGGTATGATGTGATGGACTTGAATCCAGTAGAAAAAATGAACTTGCAAGCTTTAATACATAGTATAATTCCAATTACATGATGGCTATAAGTATATTAGAAAGAATAAACTACATTAATAACATTTGTCAATGTCTCATATAATTTATGCATGTCAAAAGAAAGACTGGGTACTCTATCTTGCACTGTGTCTGAGGAGCAATCCTAAGGAGAGTAAAGTGAAGAGATGGAGTCATATCCTCAAGGGTATTTGTTGTTTCTATTGTTCAGTTGCTAAGTCGTGTCGGAATCTTAAGATGTTGCTAAGCGAATTGGGTCTGTCCTGTTAGACAACTTGTTATGTGAGATAAATTCTCTTTATATAGATCATTTTTATTTGGATTTTAAGCCACTTGCTCAAATATAGAACAAACCGCAAAAAAAAAGAGGGTACACAATGAAAATAAAACAATAGAAGGTTTTTAAAAATGTTGCTTCGTTTACTCAGCAATTTTATTTGCTTCATTTTTCTACTACCTCATTCTCTCAGTCCTTGAACACTATGGAAGCACGAGAATTCTATCTACCATGGTTGAAATAGTCAATCATAGCACACTTTTCTTGGAGAGGTATTCTAAAAATAGACTCAGTGATTTCTCTATGTAGTCTATTTCGGGGTGTGAGGAATAATTTGTGTAATACTATTCAGGAAAAATCATTCCAAACTGATTTCATGAAAGTTCTGATGAAAGTTTTTAGATCTAGAGAATACCTTAGGTATATATAGTCATCCAACAAATCATTAGGCAATATATTTCATGTTACACTTAAGAAGAGGTTGTAAAACTTGTGGGAAGTTTCTAAGGGCTTAACATAGTACTGTTTCCTCAACCATTTCTTATGATATCTTTTAACATACCTTTACAGAATAAATTGAATTTAAACTTATGCAATTCCAATGTTAAAAAAATATAGAAGTACATTAAAAGAGAATGACAGAGAGAAACATACCAGCCTTGATGAAACGTTGAAGTCTGTTTTAACAGTTAAAATATTTTAAAGAGATAGCATTCAGACAAAAATACAAAATATTTTTTAGCAAATGATAAAATTTCTTGTATGTAGCTTCCAAATACCAGTTGCTCAAAAACACTGTGAAAACCTAGCTTGAGGGAGTTTCTGGAATAAGGATTCAAGAATATAGTTTATCCTAAATTCATGGTATGGCATAACTTTCAAAAATATAAAATAGAGTCCATGTGCAGAGGTAGTTTTTGTATTGTGATAAAGGATTAACCAGGGCTTCCCAAGTGGCTCAGTGGTAATGAATCCCCCTGCCAGTTTAGCAGGCACAGGAGATGTGGGTTTGATCCCTGTGTTGGGAAGATCCCCTGGAGGAGGAAATGGCAACCCACTCTAGTATTCTTGCCTAGGAAATCCCATAGGCAGAGGATCCTCGTGGGGTTACAGTCCATGGGATCACAGAGTCAGACAGGACTGAATAACTAAGCACTCAAGGGATTGACCACAAAGGTGAAGGGATTTTAAAGATAAGATTAGGTCCCTAATCACTTGTCTTTAAGTTAATCAAAAGGATCATTGGGTGGGCCTGATTTAATGAGGTGAACCCTTGATATGAATTTGTCAAATTAATACTTATTCAGTGGCACTCAGAGTGCCAGATGGTGAGTTTGATTCAAAAGCAAACCACAAGAGGAACTGAAATCAAGAAACTCGCAGGTCCTAAATGAAGGACCAGCTATAGAGGCTACCTGGAGAGATCAGGGCAGAGTGCACACAAAGAAAGGGGCACACGACCTAACTAGGGTTTATGGGTGGAATGTGTTGGGGTTTCCAGACTAAGGCCAGATTAATTAATTCAAACAAAAGAAGTGGATTTTGGAAAGCCATGTGCATGCATGCTAAGTCACTTCAGTCATGTCCAACTCTTTGTGACCCTGTGGACTTAGCCTGCCAGGCTCCTCTCTCCATGGGATTCTCCAGGCAAGAATACAGGAGTGGGTGGCCATGCTCTCCTCCAGAGGATCTTCCCAGCTCTGGGACTGAACCCACATCTCTTATGTATTCTGCATTAGCAAACAGGTTCTTTACTACTAATGACACTTGGTAAGCCACGTAAGGGTATTATCTAGGGATACACAAGGGGAAGGTCTAGGGAAGAGACTTGTTCTTAAGAACTGTTGGGGAAGTTATTTCAGGCACTTATATTTGTGTGTGATTCTACAGGCTGCTATCTCAGGCACATGCTGGCATAAGGAGACTAATTTTTGAGGTCACTGCATGCTACTTGGCCAGACTAAATGAATGTCATGGAGGAGCTTAGCTAAGCTTTCAATAACTCTTTAAAAGAGAGATGGAGGTGACACTTTCCTGTTGGTCCTGAAGAACCTAACTGCCATGCTGTAGATAGGGTCAGATGGCAGAGAACAATGGGCAACCTCTCGAAGCTATTAATACAAACTACAAGGAACAATTTGCTGTTTAGTTGCTAAGTTGTATCCAACTCTTTTCAACCTCAAGGACTGTAGCCTGCCAGGCTCCTTTGTTCATGGAATTTTTCAGGCAAGAATACTGGAGAGGGTTGCTATTTCTTTCTTCAATAAAGTCTAGAGTCTGCCAAAAAATCAATGACCTTGGAAGAGGACCCAGATCACACAGAAGATGTGATCTGAGACCTAGTTGACAACCTTGATTGCAGCCAAGTTCCAAGATAACTGTCACCAGCTAAGCACTGCCTAAAGAGCTTCCCAGGTGGCTCAGTGGTAAGGAATCTGCCTGCAATGCAGGAGACCCAGGCTTGATCCCTGGGTGAGGAAGATCCCCTGGAGAAGGAAATGGCAACCCACTCCAGTGTTATTGCCTGGAGAACCCCATGGACAGAGGAGCCTGGTGGGCTATAGTCCATAGGGTCACAAAGAGTCATATGACTGAAGTGACTTGGTCCACATTCATGCAAGCACTGCCTGAACTCCTGATCCAAGGAAACAATGAAATATAGGCATTTTAAGCCTTTAATTTTGTGGTAATTTGTTATGTAGCCACTTATAACTAATATAGCTACAGTGTGGGGGAAAAGTAGAACTGGTACTTAAATGGCTGATTAGTTCATTTATTCACTTATTTGGTAATTACTATTATGTACCAGCCATTGTTTTAGAAACAAGATGAGCAAAAAAGTACACAGTCCCTACTCTCATAAGGCTTAGAGTGTAATGGAGGAGAATGGTGTGCTATACAATCACAGTTATAAAAACTGAGATATGAGCTGTAAAGTAATAAAGTATGATTCTCTCACTGCACATAGCAAAGGGCCCTTCCTAGGTTCAAATGTCCTGTAGTGGTGTTTAATGAGAGATTGAAAGAATTAGTTACAAAGAACTTCCCACAAAGAGAGGAAGGTGTGGTTACACATGATCTCATTAGAATGAGATCTTTATTTTACATAGTATTTTCTCATTAGACTATAAAATGCCTTCAAGCCAGATACTGTATCTTGTTTTGTTTTATTCAGAGACTAGTATGTAACAAGGTACTTACTATGCACTGGATGAATAAATGAATAAATCATTGGTATCATAAGGAAACAGGCTTTGTCTGTGCATAAGAAAGATGGTCCTCATTTAAAACTGCTCCTCATAGAGTAGCTGGATCCCCATTAGTTGACATCTAAGCAGACACAGCATGATTATCACTCAAGAGCATTGCAAATGCGATGAGAAGTCTGTTGAAGCAATTCTGGTTTGCAGCTTCTGCTCAGTCCTCAGTGTGGTAAGGTGAGATTGTGATAGATGGGGTCGAGTATTTTATGCAGTCAGAAAAGCAACTGAAGAAATAAACAGTCAGAAGATTAGACATGTGTCCCTGAATAAGATGTATTATCAAGTAGGGATAGTATAGAATGATAAAAGAGCATATTTGACATAGAAAAATTATATATAATCTGGATATTTGACCTCAAGCTCAAATAAAACAATGCATTTAATAAGTGGGCTTTCCAGGTGGTGCTAGGGGTAAAGACTTTGCCTGCCAATGAAGGAGACATAAGAGACTTGGGTTCAATTGCTGAGTTGAGAAGATCTCCTTTAGGAAGAAATGGCAATCCACTGTAGTATTCTTGCCTGGAGAATCCCATGGATAGAGGAGCTTGGCAGGCTATAGTCCATAGGGTCTCAAAGAGTTGGACACAACTGAAGTGATTTAACACAGCACATATTAATAAATGAGGAATCATATAGGAAATGCTATTAGCTTCTTTCTTAACTGGGAAATATGTAACAAAAGGGACATTCAAGATTTGTAAACAAGTGGATATCTGCAGAGCCATTTGAGGTGAGAAAATAGTCTTTAGAATTCAAAGAATCTTCAGTGACTCGGTTTGAAGATGTGCCCTTCTCTCTATACAGACTTGAATTTCAAACTGGAAGTGGAGAGTTTAGAGTCCTGCAAGCATACGCAGTGGAAGGTCAGTCTTTGAGGCTGAAACTGGGAGATTTTCTTTGGCTTAACCTCTAGTGCATTTTCCTATATCTATGTATTAAAAAATTCAGCTAGGCCAAGATGATTTGTTTGACTACAGTGTACAATCAAAATCAACTCTCACTTATTATTTAAGAATATTTTTTTGGATTTGTTCTGAATGTTTGGTTGAACTAGTAGACAATATCAAGAGACTGAAGATGTGTTTTATTATTTATGTTTTATTATGGATAGTTCACATTAAAATGTGGGATAATAATTATATGAATATTTATAAAAGATACTGTGAATATCAGATTAGAAAAAATCAACATACATACAATTTAACTAATAATCTCTCTGATTAAAATCTATCTGGTTTAAACAAAAACAGTTGTTTAGGTCTTTGATGGAGGGCACTGGAATGTTTGTTCATAGTTACTCAGGATTTCAGATTCTAGCCAAATGCCCAACAAGTAGAATTTAAAACATTTGTTGAATACATTGATGGAAGCAAATAAGGATGTTTTGTAACTAAATTATTTTTAATTAATTTATTTATTTTAACTGGAGGCTAATTACATTACAATATTGTGGTGGTTTTTACCATATATTGACATGAATCATCCATGTGCGTACATATGTCCCCCATCCCAAACCCCCTCTCACTTCCCTCCCCATCCCATCCCTCTGGGTTGTACCAGTGCACTGACTTAGAGGGGCCTTTTATATACATTGAACTTGGACTGGTGATCTATTTCACATATTGTAATTAATATAAATGTTTCAATGCTATTAAAAGTATTCACCTTTCATTAGAATTTTATATTTTAAAACATTTAGCTAGATTATTTTTATTATTGAAAATGCTTTGATTACAATTTTTAAACCACTGCAATAAATAAAAATTATTCTTTTAGTGTAACTTCTCAATTTCTATGGGCAAATGCTGTTACATTACAGTTTTTAGTAGTAATAAAATTATCCTGACAACCAGTTTTAAAAAATAGAGGAGAGTGAAGTGATAAATTACTCAGTTAAACAATTTCTAATGCTATAAATGCTAACATGACTTAATCAGCTTTCTTTCAGATAAGCAAAGAAACAGAAAAAATGAGAATGATTCAACCTAACTTTCAGTATAGAAAAGCTGAATAAAAAAAAAAAAAAAAGAATATAAAAAAAAAAAGAAAAGCTGAATAAAGAATTCTAACTAATGTAAGTGTTATGATGATACTATCCTGAGAACCGGATATGTTTTCACAATTTTTAAGTTGCACAAAATAAAAGGCATATACTATTTTAAAATATTTTATTAATAACAATTAGAGAAATTTATCACCAGGCAGAATAATATGAAGATAGAATAATATATGATTGAATTTCAATAAAACTGAAAAGATGGTCCACATATCCTGTTAATTAAAATAATTAGCTTAGTTATTTCCTAAAGTGAATTGATGCCTGAAATTGTATTTTATAAGGTTGAAAGACTCTAAATGATTTATCTTGTAAGGGTCATGAAATCAGTAATCATTAAGAATTATGTTTTAGATTATTCCAAATGTTCAATACATATTCTATTTGGTATAAGTTATTTATATAAAAAATCTCTCTGAGCAATCACCTCTACAGCATAGTTTTACATTAAAAATATATTCAAAGATACATCTTCAAAATAATATTTATATAGTAATTAAAACAAATTAAACATTAACTATCATAATTATAAAAAACCTTAAAATGCTATCTTAAAACATTTTCTTATTATTTATACAGCTTGTTTCATTCCAATTTTAGATAAAATCAGATTTCTTAATTAGGATAAAGTAAAACCAAAACAAAAAGAATAAAAGGATAAAATTGACTTAAAATATTTGTGACAATTTGTTCTAGGAAATCATTGTGTGAAGGTGATATCATGTTCCATATAAATCTAACAAAGGGAGTTACAACTTAAGGGAGAGGAGACAGTGCCATCATAGGAAAAGTCTGTGGTACTTAGTAGTAATAATTTGATATGATAACTCTAATTTTCTCAAGGATAACAGACTGCTTTGGTCTGAGGTTCATTTCTATAAGTTCCTATATGTCCTTGGTTTCTTGAGTATACCTAGTGTTGAGTTTTTAGAGCCTAAAAGCATTTAGAGACACTATGGAAACTCAAAGGTTACTAAGTAAAAAGAACAAATAATTGCAAGTAATTTGCTATAATTAAAATTATAAAAAAGCTTAGGATCAGGTATTTATATTTGCTATTCATTCACTCTTATATCAATATGCATATGAGAAACCAACAAAAGCAAAATTGTTAATAGTAATATATTTCCCTTATTTTGAGATCCAGATACATGCATTTACATGTATACATGAAGGATTCATAAGGTGACATGATCTTTACATTAAGGCTGTAGGTTAAATATAGGTGCCCTCACTTTATGGATGAGGAAACTGGATAAAAGGGATTAAGTAAATGATTATTATAGTCTAGCAAGTAATAGAGATAACATCTGAAATTAGGGCACTGTAATTCCCAAAGTCAGGACATTTTCACCAGACTCCTCTGCAATTTTAGATGGAATAAAATAAAATGCATATTGTGGAATAAATTCATATACAGAAAATTAACATTTCCCCAAAGAAGCCACAAACCATATAGAGCGAGAGTTTGGTAATGCATACACCTAATTTACATAACTAATTTATATAATCATTCAGTGTCTTCATGGAAATATTTGCATTCAGAATTTTTCATTTTGCCCAGTTTTCCCCCAGAAATTTCTTTGTTGAATTATATTCACATTAAAAATATATATTGTTGTAATTGTCCCCCAAAAACACATTAATTTCAAGGATATGTATGTATGAAAAACTAAACAGTCAGCAACTTTAAAAATTTTAAGTATGTCCAAAAATATCTTAGTCTTCTGTTACGTGGGTCACCATTTACCTAGGATACAGTTTTTTTGCTTGCTTGTTGTTTGTTTTTTTTTTTTTTTTAAGTAGGCTTTAGATGTGAAGCAGGAATAAAAATTTCTGTGTTGGACTCACTATGGATGAGATTTTTAAGAGTGCTGATGTGCTCAGTTGTAGCCGACAATTTGCGACCCCATGGACTGTAGTCCACAAGGTTCCTCTGTCCATGGAATTTTCCAAGGAAGAATACGGGAATGGGCTGCCATTTTCTTCACCAGGATTCTTAAGAGGGTTCAATGTAAATGTTAGCCAGAGGGAGTTAGATATATGAATCTGAAGCTCAGAAAAGACAGAATAGAAGACACTGAATTAGAAAAACATCTACTTTTCCTTCATTGACTACACCAAAGCCTTTGTGTGGATCACAACAAACTGTGGAAAATTGTTAAAGAGATGGGAATACCAGACCACCTGACCTGCCTCCTGAGAAATCTGTATGCAGGTCAAGAAGCAACAGTTAGAACTAGACATGGAACAACAGACTGATTTCAAATTGGAAAAGGAGTACGTCAAGGCTGTATATTGTCACCCTGCTTATTTAACTTATATTCAGAGTACATTATGTAAAATGCCAGGTTGGATGAAGCACAAGGTGGAATCAAGATTGCCAGGAGAAATATCAATGACCTCAGATACACAGACGACACCACCTTTATGGCACAAAGTGAAAAAAAAAAAAAAAAAAAAAAACAACTAAAGAGCCTCTTGATGAAAGTGAAAGAGGAGAGTGAAAAAGTTGGCTTAAAGCTCAACATTCAAAAACCTAAGATCATGGCATCTGGTCCCATCACTTCATGGCAAACAGATGGGGAAAAAATGGAAACAGTGAGAGACTTTATTTTGGGGGGCTCCAAAATCACGGCAGATGGTGAATGTAGCCATGAAATGAAAAGACGCTTGCTCCTTGGAAGAAAACCTATGTCCAAACTAGACAGCATATTCAAAAGCAGAGACATTACTTTGCCAGCAAATGTCCGTCTAGTCAAAGCTATGGTTTTTCTAATAGACATGCATGGATGTGAGAGCTGGACTATATAGAAAGCTGAACACTGAAGCATTGATGCTTTTGAACTGTGGTGTTGGAGAAGACTCTTGAGAGTCCCTTGAAATGCAAGGAGATCCAACCAGTCCATCCTAAAGGAAATCAGTCTTGAATGTTCATTGGAAAGACTGATGTCAAAGCTGAAACTCTAATACTTGACCACCTAATATGAAGAACTTACTCATTGGAAAAGACCCTGCTACTGGGAAAGATTGAAAGTGGGAAGAGAAGGGGACAACAGAGGATGAGATGCACTAACATTTAAAGAACTGATGGAGAAAGATAAAATCTTAAGTTTTATTTAAAGTAAATCTTAAAAATATACTAAGAAGGAATCACTAGGGTAAAAGACAATAAGGAAAAGGATGAGAGATGCTAAGAAAGGAGTTTTTAAAGGAGATTAAAAACTGCTGAAATGTTTACTGGTTTTATAACATGGAAACCAATTGTGACCTGGCGAAGAATATTTTGGTGCATAATGGGGACAGAAGCCCAACTTCAATGTGATAAGTAAATGATCAATGAGTAAATCAGAGTTGAAAGATTAAGCAAATTTGTCAATGATTTTTGGAATTGGTTTATGTAAGAAGCAGAAAAAAATTCCTAATATGGAAAGTGAAGGAAGGGAAGGTTGTCCATGATTCTTATTCATTTTCTTTTAATGATTTTGTATAAAAATACTGAACAAAATTTCGTGCCAGTAGAAAACATTAAGGAAGATATTAAAGTTACAGATGAAAGAAGCACTAAACAATTGAAGATCCCTAAGAATTTACAATGTTATGGATGAAAATATTAGGTAGAAAAATTAGATTCTAAAATATGCTTGGAAATGTGACTAACTTTTCTTCTTCCTTTCCTCCACCTCTAAAAGAAAACTGAGTATAATAACATAATTTCTTATTTTCATTATAGAGTGAACAAACAAAAATCCTTCTCTGTGATAACCAAGAAGGAATCTAATTAAAGGTAAGTTATTACTTTTGTATTCTGATAAAGCATGAAAATGAAACAGTATAGTGCATAGAAACAAGAATTACTTTCTGTGGGAAGTGGCAGACAACTTGCTAAACTAAGAAATGTTTCCTTTCTCCACATGGATTTTGATTAGACCAAATCTCCACCTGCATTTCTGTCCTTAAAGTATATATGTGATTAATAGTTTAATTATAAATAATTAATAGGTTACTTAGATATAATAGGTTACATAGAGATGGTAATAGAATATTTAGAGAAATTATCATCTGGTAAATTCTTAACAGATGACGATAACAATACAGATGGATTATTGGCCATTTTCATGGTAAATTCCTAGAATTCATTTCAGTATTATCAAAATCTTCTTCTCCATCATTCTCCATCTTCTTCAGCTCCTCACTTGACTTGACACTGATTGACATGGCCTTAGTAACAAGTTAACTATTTGGGAAGCTAAGGCAAAGATACTCAAACTCAAAATGTGCTAAATTAATGAGAGAGGAAGAAATGGATTTGGGAAACAAGATCTACTCCTACATAAGTGAGTAGGTTTTCCTTCACATATAAGTGGCTGGAGATCTCTATGGCAAGACTTCATAAACATTTCATTCGGGAAATAGGAACACAGACTAAAGGCAAAGAACTGTTAGGTCCTGAGTGGGGTAGTGGTGGCACTGACCATGGGAACACCTAGAGGAGATTAACCAGGTATTTTCCTTAATCTCTGGCAGAAATTTTTGTTGAAGTTTATCCCCCCCCCTTTTTTTTTTCTTCTCTTTTGTTGCACTTGCCTTTTAAAATGTGCCAACTGGTAGTTGAATAAATTCTTTCCTGGCTGTAGTCTTAAGAAATCTGAAGAGGCAGAATAATACCTGGGGAAAATATTCTAATTCTTTCTGCTCTCTGGTGCTCACAAAGATGAAACACTCCTCTCTCTTTAATTCAGGTAAAAAGGCAAACAGGAAAGAGGTTAAAAAAAAAAAAAAAAGAGGTCAGTATGTTGGTAGCCCAGCTGAGGTTGACATGCAACATTGAATGAGGTCATAGGAATAAGTGGCAAGAAAGTTTATTGTGAAAGAAAAAGCCTAATAACTGAGACATAAAGTTTCAAATTGTGGTGGAAATTTTATATCTGGATGATAAGAAACATAAGAATAGTTACTTTGAAGTAATGGTTGAGAATTAGCAGTTTCCAGTACTCTTGCCTGGAAAATTCCATGGATGGAGGAGCCTGATAGGCTGCAGTCCATGGGGTCGCTAAGAGTCGGATACGACTGAGCGATTTCACTTTCACTTTTCACTTTCATGCATTGGAGAAGGAAATGGCAACCCACTCCAGTGTTCTTGCCTGGAGAATCCCAGGGACGGGGGAGCCTGGTGGGCTGCCGTCTATGGGGTCGCACAGAGTCGGACACGACTGAAGTGACTTAGCATAACTAAGATAACATGGGTCCCGTTTCTGGTCCTTTTGGAGCATGGGAAATAGAAGGGCAACTTTATTTGTGAAGGTAGGAAGAAAAAAGGCTAGGTTTCAATTTAGCCAGAAGCATAAGGGAATGGTAACTGAAAAACTGCTGATGTAGGTGTGGCAAACAGAATAATGACCATGGAAAGATGTCCACAACTTAGTGGAATTAATCCTTGGAACCTGTAAATATGTTTCCTTATAGAGCAAAAGGGAATTTGAAGACATGATTAAGATTAAAGACCTGGAGAGGGGGAGAGTAGCTTGGATCATCCAGGCTGGTACAATCTAATTTCAGTGTGTGTGTTTGTAAAGGATTGAGTGTAGTTTGTGGTGAAAATATAGCAACTATGTGTGTCTTTATCAGTCTATTTTTGGTTACATCCAGAGTGGTTATCAAGATGTAAGCAGCACTGGGTAATGTGAGCTTTTCACATTATCAGTAAAGTCTGTTAAATAACTCTTTTTTTGTGTGTGTGTGGAGCTGCCATGGCTTCACAATTAAGGGGAAACACTGAAATTAAGGAAGTGTTCCTTAGTAATTTGTTGAGGATCAATTTAATTGTCCTTTGGCACCTGGTGCTACTGAAACTCAATAAATAGTTCACTTACAGGAAATGTGATGATGAGTAAAACTGATAGAAAACAAGATAGTCACTGTTAGTCACTATTCAGCTTTGATAAGCAAAGATAATGCGATCTGTTGCATCTAAATTAAATATTGCCGCTTGGAAGTGCCCAAATATAAAAATAAGGATCTTAATCATCCATTCAACCACACTCAACACATATTTATTGAGCAAAAATCATATGATGTGCACTGCTAACTTCCCTTCAGAAATGAGTTAGGAACAATCCCTATATGAAGAATAATAAATAATAGTAATTGTTGACAAAACATCATTTCTATAATGTCTTATAAACTACAAAACATTTAGTATTTTACTTAAAAACAAAAACTAAAATCCAGGGAGAGGTATAGGAATATATGTGTAAAACTCACTTTCTTAAAAGTGTAAGGCAACTGTAAGATTTACATGAGAAGGATCAATGATTTTGGCTGGACTTAATAATTTTTGTTATTAAATGGTTTAAGATGAAAATCTGAATTAAGCTATGGATTATGACTAGAAATTAAATAGTAAGTTCTGTTCTTCTGTAAAGGAATTGGGTGGTGTCATTTCAAACAACCAAGCCATAGTAGGCTTATTTTTTAATCAGCATTTCTCAGTGTATAGCTTGCACATGAAAAATTCTGTTTTGAAGTATACCATTCTATGAGTTTGCAAAGCATGATATAAAATGTTTTCACCATTGTACAGTGTTCTCTCATGCCCATTGTACGTTTCCCTTTTGCAGAATGTCACATAAATTAATCATAGAGTCTTGTGTTTGGCTGCTTTCACTTTGCATGTTCCTTTTGAGTTTCATTCATGTTGGTTTTATCAGTCATTTATTGCTTTTATTGCTGTGTAGATTTCCTTTGTAAGGTTATAGCATATTTTCTTCATCAATTGATAAAGTTGTGTTTTCCAGTCTCTGAATATTTAGTGGTATTTCATTGTGGTTTTACTTTGCATTATTTCCCTAATGACTAATGATCACTCTTTAATATGCTTATTTCTCAATCTTAGATCTTCTCTGTGGAAGTGTCTGTTCAAATTTTTTCCAAATTGTCCTTTTTAATTGATGTTTTGGTCTTCTTTTTGAATTGAGAAACATTTTATATTTTTAATGGAAGTCCTGTATTAGATATGTTTGTGAACTTGTTCTGCAAGTCTGGTTTACATTTTTAAAAGTAGTTTATTTTCTCTTTCTAATGAGGATGGAATTGAACATTATTTATTTCAGGATGCTTGGTGGTTTAGTTTTGAGGCCCTTGCTAGAGGCAGGTCAGTTCCCCTATTTGAACAGTTAAGTAGGTACACTTTCCTTCTGGGGCTTTCACAATCTATTGTGAGACATGCTATGAACCTGCTCTAATCACTCCATTACCAGAACCAGACAACTAGAGACAGCCCCTAAGCCCCGAGTCTATGAAATTATTCAGATTTAACAATCCACTGGCACTCTGCAAGACCCAGCTAATCTCACCCTGCTTGGCATACATAAGTTGCCTTCTTCGGCTCCAGGGGTATTGCTATTACCCTACCTATCCTAGGGTGCATACCTCTGTGTAGCCCTGCAGAATAATCACCTTTGAAGTTGTAAGATACTTCCTGATGGTCCAGTGAAAAGGAGTTCTGCTTTCCAGATATCCAATTGTTATTGTGTCCTGTCCCACCATCAAAAGAATCTTTAAATTTTAGAAATCATCTTTTATTCTGTGAACAGTTCCTTGACAAGCAATAGACTTTTTAAAATTGTATTTAAGATTTTTTTGAGAAGTTTTGGTTCAAACAAATGTTGAGACAAAGGAACAAATTTCTCATATTTGCTGCTACCCACACATGCATAGTCTTTCCCATTGTCAACATCCTCCACCAGAGTGGTACATTTGTTAAAATTAATGAAACTGCACTGACAAATCACAATTCACTCTTGGTTTGCACATTCTTTGAGTTTGGACAAATATGTAATGATGTGTATCCATTATTATGGTATCATACAGAATATTTTTACCACACTAAAAATCTTCTGTGATCTATATATCTCCCCATTTCTGCCCACCCAACAACTGACCTTTCTGTCTCCATTGTTTTGCCGTTTTGAGAGTGTCTTAAAGTTGGAATGATCGAACGGTATATAGCCTTTTCAGATTGGCTTCTTTCACTTAATAACATTCATTCAGGTTTGCTTTATGTTTTCCCATTGCTTGATACCTCATTTCTTTTTAGTTCTGAATAATATTCCATAGTCTGGATGTGTCAGGTTGTTTAGTACTTACAAAGAACGTATTGGTTGATTCTCAGTTTTGGCAATCATAAATAAAACTGCTGCACACATTCTTGTGAAAGTTTAGTTGTGGGCATGCTTTAAATGCCTTTGGGTAAATATTAATACCAAAGAGCATAACTGTTTGATTGCATGATAAGAGTGCATGTAGGTTTGTGAGAAGCTGCTAAACTGTCTTGCAAAATGGCTATAAACCTCTTTGCACTCCACTAGCAATGAATGAGACTAGCATGCCCCTAGCCTGTTGTTCCATTCTTGCCAACATTTGGTGTCAGCCTTCTGGTTCTGGCCATTTCAAAAGGTGCATTGTGGAATCTCGTTGTTGGTGATGTATATGTGTGTGCATCATATATATAAACTCATATATGACAAAATATTTGTATGAGACACATATATGTATGTGTGTATATATAAAATATTTAAGGCATAATTGGCATGTAAATTTGTGTGAATTTGAGGTATCCAACATACTTATCAGATTTGTATATATTACAAAATGATTACCATGAAAAATATACAATTCATTATTGTTAAAAGTACTCACCATACTGTAAATTACATCTTCAGGAACTATTTATCTTGTACCTGGAATTTGTACCTCCTGACTACCTTTATCTATTTTGTCCAATACCTATGTCCCCCCCTCTGGAAATCACCAATCTGTTCTCTGCACTTAGGAGTTTATTTTTTTAGATTAAAAAAATTTTTTTTCACACATGAGTAAAATCATACGGTATTTCTTTTTCTCTATATGATTTATTTCACTTGACATATGCCCTCAAGATGCTTCCATGTTGTGACTAATGACATGATTTCTGTCTTTTTATGACAGAACAGGATTCCGTTGTGTGTGTGACATTTTGTTTATCCAGTCATCTCTTGATGGACACTTAAGTTGTTCCATAGCTTGGTTGGTATACATGATATTGCAAAGAATACAGGGATGTGTAAATACCTTTTAAGGTACTGATCTCATTTCCTTCTAATAAATACCCAGAAATGAACATGCGGAATCATAGTTCTATTTCAATTTTTTTAGAAATATACATACTGTTTTCCATAGTAACAGCACCAATTTACATTACTACTGACAGTGCAGGAGCTTTCTCTTTTTCTCCACGTCCTCACCAACACTTTTGATCTCTTGCCTTTTTGATGACAGCCATTCTAACAGGTGTAAGTTGATATCTCATTGCGGTTTTGCTTTGCATTTCCCTGATAATTTTTGATGTTAAGTACCTTTTCAAGTCCTTGTTGGTCATTTGTGTATCTCCTTGGGGGTGGGGGGGATATTTATTCAGTTTTTCTGCTCATTTTAAAACTGAATTGTTTATTTTCTCTGTTCAGTTATATAAGTTTATTACATATTCTGGATACAAGCCCCTTATCGATAAATGATTTGCAAATCTTTTCTCCATTCTGTTGATTGCCTTTTCGTTTTATTGATAGAATCCTTTGTAGAATGTTGTAGTTTGACATAGTTCCACTTGTTTATATTTGTTTTTGTTGCCTTTGATTTTGGGGTCAAATTGGAAAAAAAAAATTGCCAAGAGCAGAAGCTTATCCACTATATTTGCTTCTAGGAATTTTATGAATTCTTATGAAAACTTTCAAGACTTTCACTTTGAGTTGATTTGTAAATAAGTTGTAATATAGTGGTCCTGTTTCATTCTTTTGCTTGTGGCTGTCCCGTTTTTCCAACACCATTTCCAACACCAAAGGATGAAATGATCATCCTGTCCCCATTGTATGTTCTTGGCTTCTTTGTTGTAAATTAATTGACTATATAGGTATAGCCTCTCTATCCTGTTTCACTGATTTATTTGTGATTTTTCATGCTAATACCATAATGCTGTGATTGCCTCTAGCTTTTCAATAAATTTAGAAATGAGGAAACATGATGCCTCTAGCTTGGTATTCTTTCTCAAAATTGCTTTGGTTATTCAGAGGTTTTTTTGTGCTTCCGTATAAATTTTAGGACTTTTTTTTTTTTTTCTGTGAAAAATGCCATTGGAATTTGATAGGGATTGCATTAAATCTGTAGATTGCTTTGGGTACTATGGATATTTTAACAATATTAATTTAATCCATGAGCATGGAGTATCTTTCCATTTATTTGAGCCCTTTGTTTTTTTTAAGTTTCTTTCACCAACATCTCTTTTTTTTATTTGGAATATAATTGCTTTACAACGTTGTGTTAGTTTCTGCTGTACAATGTCATGAGTCAGCCATATGTATACGTATGTTTATGTGTGCATGATAAGTCGCTTCAGTCGTGTCTGATTCTTTGAAACACCATAGGCGATAGCCCACCAGGTTCCTCTGTCCAAGGGATTCTTTAGGCAAGAATACTGGAGTGGTTGCCATGCCCTCCTCCAAAGGATCTTCTTGACCCAGAAATCAAGCCCATGTCTCTTATGTCTCCTGCATTGGCAGGTGGGTTCTTTACTACTAGTGCCACCTGGGAAGCCCTATGTATACATATACCCCCTCCCTTTGGGGCCTCCCTCCCAACCTCCCACTTCACCCTTCTAGGTCATCACAGAGCACTCAGCTGAACTCCCTGTACTGTACAGCACCTTCCCACTAGCTATCAGTTTTATACATGGTATTATATATATGTCAATGCTACTCTTGGTCTGCACCCCATCTCCTTTCCCTCCGTGGCCATGAGTCCATTCTCTATGTCTGTGCCACTATTATTGCCCTGAAATAGGTTCATCAGTATCATTTTTCTAGATTCCATATATATGCATTAATATACAATAGTTTTCAAGTGGATAAGTCTTTCATCTCCTTGGGTAACTTACTTGGTTATTATTAATGACTAGATATTTCATTCTTTATGATGCAATTTTAAGTAAGATTATATTCTCAATTTTGCTTTCTGATTTTTTGTTAGTATATAGGAACATGGATAGTTTTGATACATTTATTTGTATCTTGAACTTTTTTACTGAATTTATTCTAACAGTTTTCTTTTGGTGGAATCTTTAGGATTTTCTTTGTATAATGGTATGGCATCTGCAAATGAAGATAGTTTTACTTCCTTTCCAATTTTGGTATCTTTTATTTATTTTTGTTTTATAATTACTCTAGCTAGAACTTCTACTATAGTGTTGAGTAAATCCTGAGATTTTGTCTTGTTCTAAATCTTACAGCAAAAGTTTTTAGCTTTTCATCATTCAGTGTGATGTTAGTTTGTAGACTTGTCATATATGGCCCTTTATTTTGTTGGCATACATTCCTTCTATACCCACTTTGTTGAATGCTTATATTAAAAATGGATGTTGAATTTTGTCAAATTGCTTTTTCTACTTTTCTTGAGATGGTCATATGATTCTGATTCTGCATTTTGTTAATGTGGTGTATCTCGTTGATTTTTTGGATGTAGAGCTATTCTTGAATACCTGTATAAAATCCCACCTGGTCATGGTGGTGATCCTTTTAACATATTATTAAATTTTGTTTGCTAATGTTTTGTTGAGAATTTTTGTATCTGTGTTCATCAGGGATACTGACCTGTGATTTTCCTTTAATGTACTCGATTTTGTTATCAGGGTAATGTTGGTATTATAAAATGATTTTGGATGTATATCCTACTCTTCTAATTTGAGAGTCTGAAAAGAGTCAGTATTAATTCTTCAAATGGTATCATTCACCAGTGAAGCCATCTGGTCCTGAAATTTTGTTTGTTGGGAGGTTTTTTATTATTGATTCAATCTCCTTATTAGTAACCAGTCTGCTCAGATTTTCCATTTCTGAATAACTCAGTCTTGATATGTTTCTAGTAATTTCTCCATTTCTTCTGAGTGGTCCAATTTTTTGTTGTATAATTGTTAATAGTAGTCTCTATGATACTTTGCATTTTTGTGAGGTCAAAGTAATGTCTCCACTTTCATTTCTATTTTTATTTAATTGAATCTTCTTTTTTTTTTCTTTGTGATTCTCAAATATGTCTGTTTTATGTTTTCAAAAAGTCAGTTCTTAGTTTTATTGAGCTTTTATTGACTTTTTAGTCTATTTCCACTCTGATCTTCTGTATTTCTTTATTTTATTAAGTTTTGTCTTCATGTCTTCATTTGGCTTCATTTAATCTTTTTTTTTTTTTTAGTTCCTTACAGTGTAAAGTTAGGTTGAGATCTTTCTTATTTCTTAATGTAGGCATTTATCACTATAAACATCCTTCTTAGAACTGCTTTTGTTTTAGTCCCTAAATTTTAGTATGTTGTATTTCCATTGTCATTTGTCTCAGGGATTTTTTTTAAATTTCTCTTGGTTTCTTCTTTGATCCATTTGTTGTTCCATTGCAATTTGTTTAATCTTTTCAATTTGTTGGTTTTCCTGTGTTCTTCTTATAATTGATTGTTTTATACCATGATGGTCAGAAAAGATGCTTGATATGATGTCAGTCTTAAATTTATTGACCTTTTGTATGGCCTACCATAATCCATGCCAGAGAATGTTCTCTGTGTGCTTGAGAAGACTGTGTATTCTTCTGCTTTTAGATACAGTGTTCTATAAATATTAACTTCACTTGATCTAATGTGTTAAGTCCAACATTTCCTTACTGATTTTCTTTCTGGATAAACTCTGCATTGATGAAGTGGAATATTAAAGTTCCCTACAATTATTGTATGGATATATTGTATGGATATATATTGTATGGATATACAATAATTGTAGGGAACTTTAATATTCCTGTTTATTTCTCCCTTTAAGTTCTATTAATGTTCACTTTATTTATTTAGGTACTCACATGTTGGGTGCATAAATAAACTTTTTTAATATATTTGTAACTTTATTATTATATAATGATCTTCTCTGTCTCAGTTTATTCTTTATCTTAAAGTCTATTTTATCTGAGGATAGCTACTCCAGCTTTCTTTGATTTCCATTTGCATGGAACCGCTTTTTCAATTCCTTCCCTTTCTTTAAAGCTGAAGTGAATCTCTTAAAGCAGAATAATATTAGATATTTTTTTGATCCATTCAGTTTTTCTATGTCTTTTGGTTGGACAATTTAGTCTATTTAAAGTAATTATTGATAGATATGAACTTACTGCCATTTTATTAATTGCTTTATTAATTTTGTTTTCTGAAAAAAAAAAAAAAAAGCTGGCATCTGTCTGATGCCTCTGCATTTGCATTGTGCTCTGGGGGAACAGTTGGCTAAGAACTGTTTCTTTTTATTACAGTCCTGTATGTATGAATGTCTGTGCCACTGGTCACCAGAGCTTGATGATTAGAGGTGTCCTCTGGGTGGCACTTGCAAAAACTGGGTCACTAGACGTGTGCACAGTTTCCTTTCTAGGACACCAGTGATCTGGAGTAAGGCAGAGAGAGTGGCAAAAAGATTGTGCCTGTCAGCCTCCCTAGTCTCTGGAGATTAGAGCATTTTGCTCCTAGATGTGTGCTAGATTAGAACACTTACCCTCAGGTCAAACCCTTTAAGATGATCAAATAGTTTTCTTTCATGAAAAGAATGTACATGTTTCAGTCTATTGCCTCTGTGCTGGGCCTCACAAGGATAGACACAATAAGTCCCTAAGAACTGTCTCCAAGTTCCCTAAAGCCTTGTGGGTCTCATGGATGCAACCCCAGTTGGCTTTCAAAGCTAAATGTTTTGGGTCCCAAACATTTAGGCAGAAGTCTTAAAAGGTGGATATAAGAGGAAGGGTCCAAACACTTTGAATCCTCAGAAGAAGCTGAGGGTTGGGAGTTCCCTTCTGGTTGTGTATTACTGTTCTGGGGTAGGGTTTGTGGTGAATTTGTGTCTCTACCGCTCCTATCCTTTTCAGTGCATTTTTCTTTTTTGCCTGCTACTGCTAAGTCACTTCAGTCGTGTCCGACTCTGTGAGACCCCATAGATGGCAGCCCACCAGGATTCCCCATCCCTGGGATTCTCCAGGCAAGAACACTGGAGTGGGTCTTTTTTTGCCTAATATGTAAGAATTGTTTAGCTTGTTTCTGGATTTCTTTAAAACGAAATTGTTCAAAATGCAGCTGTAAATTTGATGTATCTGTGAGAAGTGGTGAGTTCAGAAGGTCCCTTTGTTATCATCTTGAACCAGAACCTTTCCTTCTTTTAATTTGTATTTCCCTGGTATATTTTTTATATGTGTATTTGTTATCTGAATATCTGTGATTAGGTGTGTGATAAGGTTATGGCCCACTTTTAACTGAGTTGTTCATTTTCATGTTGGTGAGTTTTAAGAGTTCTTTGTATATTTTGGATAACAGTCCTTTATCAGTCATGTCTTTTGCAAATATTTTCTCCAAATCTTTGTCTTGACTTCTTATTCTCTTGGCATTGTTTTTCACAGAGCACTTTTTATTTTAATGAAGTAGAGTTTATTAACTATTTCTTTCATGCTTTATGATTTTGATGTTTTATCTAAGAAATCAGTGACAGACCCAGTAAGCAGGGATGAACTGACATCTTGACAATATTGTCTTCCTATCCATGAACATAAATGGACCTAATTTTTATTTCACCTTTCTAACAGTACAAATTGATTTTGAAGAAGTGTACACTCTCCATTTGCTCTATGCATTTTTGGATGCATATCATTATTAGGTTAGCAAATCTTAACAATATTCCATAACTTCATATAGAATTCAGACATGGGTAAGCAATACTATTAGAACCACAGAAATGGGAAAAAAAAAAAAAGTTTTAGGTATTTTATTGAAAGAAATGTTTGCTTCTTAGTAAAAGCTGAAGAGATTTTCTTTCTTTTCATGTTATTTTATGCTGAGATCTCTGTTTCTCAAATTCTCCTGTATTAGCAAATATATTTTTAATACTGTATGTATATGATTTATTGACTATTTATGTCATTTTCTAACTAGCAGCATCAGCATTAATAGACCTTTTTAAACTCTGATTCTTTTCACTTTGTAACTATCTGTTATAGAAACATATAACATTTTTTATTTACTCCTGGAGTTAAAGAATTATATCAAAATATACCTAAGGGTTTTCTTTATTCATTGATTCTCTTGGAATTCAGTGATAGCTTTTAATCTACAGAATCTGGTTTGTTTCAGCTCAAGGATCTTTTTTTCCTATTTTTTTTTTAAATTCTTGCCTTTTCTCCCTGATGATTTTTGCTCATTCTGTAATTCTATTTGCTGTGTGCTTTCAAAGTTTTCTTCAGTTTGAGTGAATTCCTAATCTGGGTCTTATTCAGTAACATACTTCAGTAACCATATTTCTGAAATATTTTTTAAATTCAAATAAAGTATTGTACACATACTTAAATAACTATCTTACTGTCTACTTACCTACATATGCCTAGAAAATATTTTGTACTATAATTGAATCACACTAAGGTGTTCTTATTTATTTTGCTTCACATTATTCTCTCTTATAGCAGTTTCAACTCACTATACTGAGTGCTCTTTTTTTTTTTTCCATTTCTTCCTTTATTTCTGAGCCTTCTTAGATTATTTTTCTCTCCCTACTTAAATTCTACTCTTGGAATTTAGGTCCAGTCCTAGAAATACTTAATAGGTGACAGTTTTATGAGTCATGGGAGGAACCAAAAGTCTGTCCTGTGGGTTGGTGGAGTGTCAGTTGTGAAATTCATTTTATCTCTCACATGCTCAGGAATGAAGTCAGTCTATTCTCCTGACTTCTCATCTGCAAAGGATGGTGCTATTTCCACCTCAGTGGTAGAGAGAATTCAGACTACCAGTTCTTCTCAATTTAGGGTTCCAGGAAGCCAGTAAAAATTCTTTAACAGACACACTTAGAGATCAGCATTGACCTTTTGTAGGCCACATTTGATTTTATTTATAGAATTCATCTTACTCTGCTTGGCCCTCACCTCATAGGGAAAATGCTTTTGGCTTTCCTCTTTTTCTAGTATTTTACAAAACCTGTTGTCTCCAAGTTCTTTCCAGGTGCCAAATTCTTACCAATGTCACAGTTCCAATGCTCAGGGGAGCTAGTTGCTGATTGGATTGAAGTTGGGAGTAATGGGCAGCAGGGATCTCCTTAGACGTGAACTCAGATAGAGTTCGTAACAATAGTTGTCTATGTGGATAGAAGGAAGACTATGGTCACAGTGAAGAGAATGACATGAATGAGACAATGAATGGCTCGTGTAGAAGTCACAGAATACATGCCTTTTGCTATCTTTTGTTCAAGTTATACAAAGTAGAACCAGAATATGGAGATTTTTATAAATAAGGATGTGGAATTTAGTTTCAACCTAGTTAGTAGTGATAGATTGTCATCATTAAACATACTTTTGAGAAAGGGGAATTTTAAAGAAAATACACGGACCATAATTGGAGGAGAAAATTGTCATGAAAATGAATAACAATTCTATATTTAGGTAGGAATGGGTGGAGTGAAAGGAAGAAACTATTAGGAAAATCAATGCCTATGTGTCTCTCTACAGTTACCCACCTACAGAGAAGTGAGGTCTGTCACATGATTAGTTCAAGTCAAAGCAAGTGAGTGGACAGAAAGGGTGTCACTTTGGGAGGGGTACCATAAGTGTCCTGGCTAGATGATGCCACGGTGATCTGCAGCCCTATGTCCCTGACCCTCTGCTTAGGAGGGACCTGCTCAACCCTCAGCATACTGTGGCATAAGTGAGAAACCATGTTGGTTGTGTTTGGCTGCTAAATTGTAGAGTTTGTGGCTCCAGCAAAGCCTACCCCATTCTCAGCAGTACAGAGGAGCATCTCCAGGTTCTAACAATGGGGATGGGAAAGAACATAATCCAAAAAGCATATTCAAAGAGCATACTGGACAAGCTGAGTAACTGAACATAAAGTATGAAGAGAGCGTCTCTGTTCCCTACTGTTTTCACCCTTAGGTTCGTGATGCTCCTTTCTACTAGTCATTTTCATTTCTATGCTGGATTTTTGGTTCTTTCTGCCTTGTTTTAACCCTTTCTATGCATCCTGATAATGATACTAGTTCTTCATGTGTTATTATTGTGACAATCTCTCTGTCCTTCCTGTTCATTGACAAGCCTCAGACTAGTTTTGTTTCAGCTCTGTCTTTCTTGGATGTCCGCACTTCACCAGTGTCTTTTCCCAGCTGTCCTCACAGTAAGTAACAAATTACAAAATGCCTAGGAGGCTGTTCTGAATTTCATAAGTAATTTCTGACTTCTTATTTTTTAATATTTAAACTTTGATTTCAGCTGTTAACAGATAATGTTATAAATATAAATAGATAAATTTTACAAAAGTAGAAAAATTATAGTCCATGAAAAAAATTAAATTGTTTCCTCCCAACATTTTGCTCTACAAATTTTACAATAGTTATGATATAGTATATTCAAGTTATTTTTGAATATTTATTATAAAAGGTATAAATTATTTAAATTTTAACTTACTTAAATTTTATGTAAGAAATTATGCTGAGTATTCTTTTTAAATTTTAAAATTTCATAATAGAAAGATAGCTGCAATATCTTTAGTTGCTTTAGTTTGATTTCATTTTTTTCTAATGAATCAAGTTTGTACTCTGATATAGAATTGTCAGTACAGTAAAAATCTTTTTCATGAACCTTAAATTTTAAAAAAATCTAATATTTTTGAGGCTTATTATATGCCAGAACTTTTATAAGTATGTTATTTAGAGTTATCCTATTTATATCTCACAAGAGTATAAAGTAGATGTTATTGTCATACCTCATTTTTTTCACATAATAAATATGAAGCATAGGAAATGAATAGTGCTTTGGCTCAGGTCTATTTCGTATAACCTGTGGTTATTTCCTCAATTTCAGAATATATAGTTTGAATAAATGTATTCAAAAACTTGTAAGATCTCTACATTTGTTCCCTGCCCCATGAAGTGTGGGTTATAATGACAAAAACTGAGTGGAAGCTACTAGCACTGCTTCTCCCTATCAAAATAATGAAATAATACTAAATTCCAAGAGGCACTATAGAAACAAATATTACCATCAAGGACAAAAATGATGAAAGAGTGATGACCCCCACCATATTCCCCTTGACCTCAAGTGTTTGCCCTTTGGTGAAGAAAGGTGGTTCTTGGAGAATGACAGGGGATTATCATAAGTCTATCCCGCTGTGGACTCCAGTTGCAGCTGCTATTCTAGACGTGGCTTTGTTGCTACCTGGTATGCAGTTATGCAGTTATCCAACTCATGAACATTTTTATCTATACCTTTTAAAAAAAGAAGATTGTAAAGAGCAGTTTTCTTTCAGCAGGGCCAGCCGCACACATTCACTATATCATGTTAGGACTATACCAATGCTCCAGCTCTAAGTCATTATGTACTATTTATGGATCTTCATCACCTCTCTTTTCCATGGACATACTACTAGTCCATCATATCAATGATAGCTGAATAATTGGATCCGGAGAGTGGAAAGCTGGGACTAATTCAGATACATTGGTAAAAAACAAGCATGCCAGAAAGTAGAAAACAAATCCCACAAATATCTAGAGGTATGATACTTCAGTGAAATGTCTAGGTGTCCAGCTCTCTTGGGAAGGTTGAACTATCCATTTCAGGAGAAAGACAATTTGTTGCATCTGCTTCCCTGCCACTAAGAAAGAGGTCACAATGCTTAGTGGATCTTTTTGAATTTTGGAAGCAACATATTTCCTCCTTTGAGTATGCTACTTCAAACCATTTACCAAGTAATTTAAGAGGCTACCTGTTTTAAGTGAGATACAGAGTAAGAAAAAACTGCAACAGATAAAGGATCCTATAAAAGCTTTTCTGCCACTTTGGTTAGAAATGCTATATGGAACTTTTGGAAAGCACACAGAGGTGAATAACAGCATAGGATTTTGAGATTTTGAGGTCAGACCATAATATATATGCCAGATAGCTATTCTCTCTCTCTTTTTTTTCTTTTTTGAGATACCATTTCTAGCTTGCTACTGGAGCTAATAGGGATAGAAAATTGATGGTAATGCTCTGGGTATTTTCTGACATATCAAGCCTTAAAGTTGAGTGTGCAGAGCAGCAGTCCAGTGTCAAGTGGGAGAGTATATTCAAGGTTGGGCTTGAACAAGTCTTGATAGAGCAGGTAAGTTGGACAAGTAAGTGACCTAAATGCCTATTCCTGACAAATTGCTTCTTTTCTTATAACCATATTTAGTGCCTCATGGTGAGTTCCCACTGACCACATGACTGAGGAAGAAAAAAATAGGTGTGTTTTTACAGACAGTTGTGCACAATATGGAGATAATACCCACAAACTAAATCAAAACCCTTACAGTTCTACAGTAGCAGTGAAAAATAGATTCAAGGGATTAGATCTGAAAGATAGAATGCCTGAAGAACTATGAACAAAGGTTCATAACATTATGTACCAGGTGGTGATCAAAACCATTCCCAAGAAGAAGAAATAGAAAAAGACAAAATGGTTGTCTGAGGAGGCCTTACAAATAGTGGAGAAAAGAAGAGAAGTGAAAGGCAAAGGAGAAAAGGAAAGTTATATCCATCTGAATGCAAAATTTGAAAGAATAGCAAGGAAAGAGAAGAAAGCCTTCCTAAGTAATTAATGCAAAGAAACAGAGGAAAACAAAAGAATGGACAAGACTAGAGATCTCTTCAAGAAAATTAGAGATACCAAGGGAACATTTCATGCAAAGATGAGCACAAAAAAGGGCAGAAATGGTATGGGCCAAACAGAAGCAGAAGATATTAAGAAGAGGTGGCAAGAATACACAAAAGAACTATCCAAAAAAGATCTTAATGATCCAGATAACTACAATGGTGTGATTACTCAGCTAGAGGCAGGTATCCTGGAGTGCGAAGTCAAATCGGCCTCAGGAAGCATCATTACAAACAAAGCTAGTGGAAGTGATGGAATTCCAGTTAAGCTATTTCAAATTCTGGAAGATGATGCTGTGAAAGTGCTGCACTCAATATGCTAGCAAATTTGGCAAACTCAGCAGTGGTGACAGAACTGGAAAAGGTCAGTTTTCATTCCAATCCCAAAGAAAGGCAATGTCAAACAATGTTCAAATTCAATTAAGTTCAATCACTCAGTTGTGTCTGACTCTTTGACACCCCATGGACTGCAGCATGCCAGGCCTTCCTGTCCATCACCAACTCCCGGAGCTTGCTCAAACTCATGTCCACTGAGTTTCTGATGCCATCCAACCATCTCATCCTCTGTCATCCTCTTTTCCTTCTGCTTTCAATCTTGCCCAGCATCAGGGTCTTTACCAATGAGTCAGCTCTTTGCATTAGATGAGCAAAGTATTGCAGTTTCAGCTTCAGCATCAGTCCTTCCAATGAATATTCAATTAATTTCCTTTAGGATGGTAGGTGAATGTCCTTGCTGTCCAAGGGACTCTCAAGAGTCTTCTGCAATACCACAGTTCAAAACCATTAATTCTTTGGCACTCAGCTTTCTTTATAGAGAATTCTTTCTTTATAAAAAATGTTCACTACCTCACAATTGCATGCAGCTCACACGCTTGCAAAGAAATGCTCAAAATTCTCCAAGTGAGCTTCAACAGTACATGAACCAAGAGCTTCCAGATGTTCAAGCTGGATTTAGAAAAGGCAGAGGAACCAGAGATAAAATTGCCAAAATCTGTTGGATCATGCAAAAAGCACGACTGTTCCAGGTAAACATCTACTTCTGCTTCACTGACTAAACTAAACTTTGACTGTGTGGAACACAAAAAACTATGGAAAATTCTTAGAGAGATGAGAATACCACACCATCTTACCTACCTCCTAAGATCTGTATGCAGCTCAAGAATCAATAGTTAGAACCAGACATGGAACAATGGACTGGTCCAAATTGAGAAAGGATATATTCTGGTCTTCAAAGTGTATAAATCTTTTGCCTTTTACCAAATTGGGAAAGGAGTATTTCAAGGCTGTATATTGTCACCTTGTTTATTTAACTTATGTAGAGTACATCAGGAGAAATGCTGGACTGGATGAAGCACAAGCTGGAATCAAGATTGCCAGGAGAAATATCAATAACCTCAGATATGGGGATGACACCAGCCTTATGGCAGTAAGTGAAGAGGAACTAAAGAGTCTCTTGATGAAAGTGAAAGATGAGAGTGAAAAAGCTGGCTTAAAACTCAGCATTCAAAAAATGAAGACCATGGCATTGGTCCCATCACTTCATGGCAAATAGATGGGGAAACAATAGAAACAGTGACAGAATTTATTGTCTTGGGCTCCAAAATCACTATAGATGCTGGCTGCAGCCATGAAATTAAAAGATGATTGCTCCTTGCAAGAAAAGCTATGACCTACCTCAACAGCATATTAAAAAGCAGAAACATTACTTTACCAACAAAGGTCTGTGTAGTCAAAGCTGTGGTTTTTCCAGTAGTCATATATGGATATGATAGTTGAACTTTAAAGAAAGGTGAGCGCTGAAGAATTGATGATTTTGAACTGTGGAGTTGGAGAAGACTCTTGAGAGTCCCTTTGACAGCAAAGAGATCAAACCAGTCAATCCTAAAGGAAATCAGTCCTGAATATTCATTGAAAGGACTGATGCTGAAGCTGAAGTTCCAATACTTTGGCCACCTGATGCAAAGAACTGACTCATTGGAAAAGACCCTGATGCTGGGCAAGATTGAAGGCAGAAGGAAAAGGGGATCACAGAGGATGAGATGGTCGGATGGCATCACCGACTCAATGGACATGAGTTTGAACATCACTGGGAATTGGTGATGGACAGGGAGGCCTCGGGTGCTGCAGTCCTTGGGATCTCAAAGAGTTGAACATGACTGAGTGATTGAATTGAACTGAACCCACAACTGGATGAAGTCAATAGTACTATAGTTGTATTCCAGGGTGCTTTTTAAGGACAGAAGGAAATGGGGAATCTCCTCATGGAAGAGAACTTTGAGTAGTGCACCTGGTATATATTTTGCTTGAGGGTAGTTGTAGCCAGAGATATGACTGCACTGATTCAGTCATCATAAGTCAGTAGCTTGGCATAATGATTCAGTACTTGGGACAAACGCCATACCAAGAGACTGAATATACAATGGACAATGGCCAGAGTATGTATTTATACAACGTTTGAACTCAGATACACAATCTAAAGTAAACTGCCCAAGAAACCAACCTCATTACCTATGCAGATAGCCCAGGAAATAAGTCTGCTATAATTCAGACTTAAAGGATGCAAGATTGCTATCCTTGGTAACAACTCAGCAAGTTGTTATTATTTTTTTTATGGCAATTGACCCAACATGGCCAGGAGTCGATAATGATTGATAGCTTCCCTATTTTTTTATCCCTGTTTTAAGCTTAGTACCAACTAGATAAAACCAAATGCAGACCCCTAACCAATCACAGAGAACACCCACTTCTAGTTGGCACACCTACAGCTTCCTTATACCAACCACCTGCAATCAGTGCATAAGTTTGTCGCACAGTCTTGTCCAACTCTTAGCAACCCCATGGACTGTAGCCCACCAGGCTCCTCTGTGCATGGAATTCTCCAGGCAAGAATACTAGAATGGGTAGCCATTCCCTTCTTCAGGGGATCTTCCCAACCCAGGGATTGAACCTGTGTCTCCTGCACTGCAGGCAGATTCTTTGTCATCTGAGCCACAAGGGAAGCCCCAGTCAGTGCACGCCTAAAGCTTTTTTCCCCCAACTTTCAACCTCTTGTACTGTTTTGTCTTATTTTTTAGTGTCTGCCAAAATGTGAGTCATTATGGCTGATTCCCTTGTTATAGTAAGCTCGGAAAAAAGAGCCTTTGCTCCTCTCACTTAGTCATTTTTATTTTCACAATTCACAAATTGATGACAAGGAGATCTGGGGAAGAGGTATATGGATTGACATCTCTGAATGGACAGAATTTGTGAAGATACATGTTTCTCACCTGAAGGCTAATTAAGAAACAACCACACCAGAGGAGGACCTTAATTACTAGGGGGACAAAATTACCTAATCTGTGGACATCAATCATTCTCTTTTCCCTGGAATCCCTGTGCTAAAACTGTGAAAGCCTTTTATCTGAGTATTTTGACTTCTTTCACCTATTTTAGTTATGCTGTTTTCAGTTTATCTGACTCGTGCTTCTTTTCAGATCATTTGGAACACATAATTTTTAGGCAGCTTAGTTGTTTTCCATATTTATTTCTCTTATAGTTTTCATTCCTTTTCATTTTTATCCTAGGAGAACTTTTCATATCATTATATAAATTCATGCTTTATCACTTACAGTTTTATTGTTTCCTATGTGTTTCAATTTTGTCATTGCATTTTAATTGTGCAGTTTGATTTCCTTTGAATTTTGTATATTTGCTGGATTATCTTTTAAATAGTGTGGCCTATAGTCTCCATAGATCTTCCTAACTGTTTCTGAGCTTATTTTGTAAAATCATGTCTTCTGATTCGCTAGAGAAAATTATAAGTAATTTCTACCTAGTTTTTAGTACTATTTACTTGAAATACACAGTTTTGTTTATGACATCTTTAGACATTTTCTGTGTGCTCACTTGCTAAGTTGTATTCAACTCTTTGGAACCCCATGGACTGTAGCCCACCAGGATCCTCTGTCCATGGGCATTACCAGGCAAGAGTATTGTAGTGGGTTGCCATTTCATCAAATCAATGTATTTCTTTCTCTTTCATAGCTTTTTCATTTGTATCTGGTGTATGAATAAATTCCCTATAACTAGGTTATTTTTCTAATGTATTATATTTCTATGTATCTAGACTATATATATAATATATAGATATATATCAGTTCAGTTCAGTCATTCAGTCGTATCCGACTCTGTGCGACCCCATGAATCACAGCACGCCAGGCCTCCCTGTCCATCACAAACTCCCAGAGCTTACTCAAACTCATGTCCATTGAGTTGGTGATGCCATCCAACCATCTCATCCTCTGTTGTCCTCTTCTCCTCTTGCCCCCTATCCCTCTCAGCATCAGGGACTTTTCCATTGAGTCAATGCTTCTCATGAGGTGGCCAAAGATTTGGAGTTTCAGCCTCAGCATCAGTCCTTCCAGTGAATGCCAGGACTGATCTACTTTAGGATGGATTGGTTGGATCTCCTTGCAGTCCAAGAGGCTCTCAAAAGTCCTCTCCAGCACCACAGATCAAAAGTATCAATGCTCTGGCACTCAGCTTTCTTCACAGTCCAACTCTCACATCCATACATGACCACTGGAAAAACCTTAGCTTTGACTAGATGGACCTTTGTTGGCAAAGTAATGTCTCTGCTTTTTAATATGCTATCTAGGTTGGTCATAACTTTCCTTCCAAGGAGTGAAAGTGAAGTTGCTCAGTCATGTCTGACTCTTTGTGACCATATGACTGTAGCCTACCAGGCTCCTCTGTTCATGGGATTTTCCAGGCAAGAATACTGGAGTGGGTTGCCATTCCCTTCTCTGGGAGATCTTCCCAACCCAGGGATTGAACCCAGGTCTCCCTCACTGTAGGCAGATGCTTTACCATCTGAGCCACCAGGGAAGTCGCTCAGTTGTGTCCAACTCTTTGTGACCAAATGGACTGTAGCCTACCAGGCTCCTCTGTCCATGGGATTTTCCAGGCAAGAATACTGGAGTGGGTTGTCATTCCCTTCTTACTTCCAAGGAGTAAGTGTCTTAATTTCATGGCTGCAATCAACATCTGCAGTGATTTGGGAGTCCAAAAAAATAAAGTATGCCACTGTTTCCACTGTTTCCCCATCTATTTCCCATGAAGTGATGGGACCAGATGACATGATCTTAGTTTTCTGAATGTTGAGCTTCAAGCCAACTTCTTCACTCTCATCTTTCACTTTCATCAAGAGGCTTTTTGGTTCCTCTTCACTTTCTGCCATAAGGGTGGTGTTATCTGCATATCTGAGGTTACTGATATTTCTCCTGGCAATCTTGATTCCAGCTTGTGCTTCCTCCAGCCCAGCGTTTCTCATGATGTACTCTGCATATAACTTAAATAAGCAGGGTGTCAATATACAGCCTTGACATACTCCCTTTCCTATTTGGAACCAGTCTGTTGTTCCATGTCCAGTTCTAACTGTTGCTTCCTGGCCTGCATATAGGTTTCTCAAGAGGCAGGTCAGGTGGTCTGGTATTCCCATCTCTTTCAGAATTGTCCACAGTTTATTGTTATCCACACAGTCAAAGGCTTTGGCATAGTCAATAAAGCAGAAGTAGATGTTTTTTTGGAACTGTCTTGCTTTTTCCATGATCCAGTGGATGTTGGCAATTTGATCTCTGGTTCCTCTGCCTTTTCTAAAACCAACTTGAACATCTGGAAGTTCACGATTCACGTATTGCTGAAGGTTGGCTTGGAGAATTTTGAGCATTACTTTAACAGATATATATATTAGACTATATATCTAATGTAACATATTTCTAGTTTTTTTATTGTTTTGTTCTTTGTAAATCTTTAATCCTTGGAAATTTATTTGGGCTGATGATACTTATGACTTTTTCTATCCTTATTTTTATGCAGTTGCCAAATGTTAATTGAATTGTGTCTCATTTGCTCTCTGAAAAAAAATATCTAGAGATCTTAGAATTAACTACCTACTAAAATAATAATGTAATTTCAATAAATTTGGGAAAACTCAGCAGTGGCCACAGGACTGGAAAAGTTCAGTTTTCATTCCAATTATAAAGAAGGGCAAGGCCAAAGAATGCTCAAACTACAGCACAATTGCACTAATCTCACACACTAGTAAAGTAATGCTCAAAATTCTCCAAGCCAGACTTAAACAGTGTGTGAACTGTGAACTTCCAGATGTTCAAGCTGGATTATTGTGCTTGACAACACCACCATTATGGCAGAAAGTGAAGAGGAACCAAAGAGGCTTTTGATGAAAGTGAAAGAGGAGAGTGAAAAATTTGGCTTAAAACTCAATATTCAGAAAAAGATGCCACTAAGATCATGGCATCCAGTCCGAGCACTTCATGGCAAATAGATAGAGAAAAAGTGGAAACAGTAGCCTACTTTATTTTGGGGGCCTCCAAAATCACAGCAGATGGTAACTGCAGCCATGAAATTAATAGACACTTGCTCCTTGGATGAAAGTTTATGACCAATCTAGACAGCATATTAAAAAGCAGAGACATTACTTTGCCAACAAAGGTCCATCTAGTCAAGGCTATGGTTTTTCCAGTTGTCATGTATGGATGTGAGAGTTGGACTATAAAGAAAGCTGAGCACCAAAGAATTGGTGCTTTTGAACTGTGGTGTTGGAGAAGACTCTTGAGAGTCCCTTGGACAACAAGGAGATCCAACCGGTCCATCCTAAAGGAAATCAGTCCTGAATATTCATTGGAAGGACTGATGCTGAAGCTGAAACTCCAATACTTAGGCCACTTGATGTGAAGAGCTGACTCATTGTAAAAGACTCTGATGCTGGGAGGGAATTGGGGGCAGGAAGAGAAGGGGACGACAGAGGATGAGATGGCTGGATGGCATCACCAACTCAATGGACATGGGTTTGAGTAAAATCTAGGAGTTGGTGATGGACGGGGGGGCTGGTGTGCTGCACTCCTTGGCATCTCAAAGAATGAGACATGACTGAGTGACTGAACTGAACTGAACAGAATTTCTCTAAATAATTATGAATTAAATTAACTTATAATTTAAAGAATAATTTTGTAGCACAGGGAAACAAATTCAGCAGATAAATATTTCAAGACATGAAAATAAAGCAATTTACAATATAGACTAAGAAGTATAATTATTCACTCTACCTTCTGCTTAATGTTTCTGGAAACTCAAGCTGCTGTAAAAAATTAAGTCGATCAGTTTGAAGTGATTTTGCTGAATTTCTAAAATGAATTGAGCAATAGAACCTTTGATAACTTTCTTTGAACAGTTATGTTAAACTAATTTTATTCATTTTTTCATTGTGCCTATTGTGTATAACAGGCTTCCCTGGTAGCTCAGTGGAAAAGAATCTGCCTGCAATGCGGGAGACCTGGGTTTGATCCCTGAGTTTGGAAGATTCCCTGGAGAAAGGAACCGGCCACCCACTCCAGTATTCTGGCCTGGATTATTCCACAGACTGTATAGTCCATGGGGTCCCCCAAAGAGTTGGACACAACTGAGTGATTTTCACTTTCACTTTCATTGAGTATAACATCCTTGGTCTGAAGATATTATTCTATAGTTTTTTTCCTATGGAATTGTATTAGAAATAGAACATAATATTTATACAGAATTTTTCTTTTTATATTGCATTTTAATATTCAGTATATTGTCTCAAGTAGAATGTGCATTCAATAACTATTTACTAAGCTGCTGAAGTTTTTAATTATAATTTAATTTACCTACATTTACTACCTTTTAAGAGACTAATGACAAATCTAAACATCATTTTCTTAACTAGAGTTCAGGAAAACCAGTAATTCTTTCAGAGCAGATATAATCTCAGGTATTATACACAATTCTGCTGCAAATATGCACAGATTACTCATAAGTAAGATTATAGTTAATGCCATTATTATGGAAGAATCTTTTTGTTAAACAGTGAGTTCTATGCGCATGTGTTGTATGCCTCAATGTTTATTATTCTGATTACATTGTACTTGTTCTGTTGCCTTTCAACTGACATCTGTATGAAGGCAATGGCACCCCACTCCAGTACTCTTGCTTGGAAAATCCCATGGATGGAGGAGCTTGTTAGGCTGCAATCCACGGGGTCGCTAAGAGTCGGACATGACTGAGAGAGTTCACTTTCACTTTTCACTTTTCACTTTCACATTTCACTTTTCACTGAAAAGTGAAATGGAAATGGCAGCCCACTCCAGTGTTCTTGCCTGGAGAATCCCAGGGATGGGGGAGCCTGGTGGGCTGCCATCTATGGGGTCGCACAGAGTCAGACACGACTGAAGTGACTTAGCATAGCATAGCATAGCATAGCATAGCATATGAAGGCAAGGAAATAATATTTTCTATATTTAATTCAAACCCATAACCTCAAAATATTTCAAATGACTCTATAGTAGCATTGATAATAGTTAATATATATGTGTGAATTTTATTGACTAGACAATTGATTCATTAAATTAAAATAATAGATTTATTAAAATATTTTATGTTGTTCTGAGTTGTACAGTTGAATCTTTGAAAAAGTGTGTCAGTGCAATTTTTTATTTTTACTTATGTTTATGAGGTTCCAAAAGAACAAAGTAAATTGTCTTAAAATATGAGTCGATAATCAAGCATTATTCAAATAAAAAGCCCATATGCAAGCATATCTCATTGTTGATGTGCTTACATCCAGAGTTATAGAGATATATGAGATAAAATGTGATTAGGTTATAATGAAATCAGAGTAGTACAAATTTTAAATATGATCCTGCATTTGGCAGATTGCTAACCACTACATAAATTCCACAACCACTAATTCTCTATCTTCTGAAACTAGGAAAAATAAAACAAATATAAGTGGAAGGAAAAAGAAACTAGCTCTCTGTAGATTGCTGTGAAAATTCATTATTTCATTTTCTCTTCTGTTCTCTTACATAATTTTATTTTATATTATTTCCACTGTTCAATTTAAATAGAAAGCAGAAGCAGTTTACTTTGGCAGAAAGAATGTAGGTCTGAGAAACAATTATTTGTTTTAATATCATTTGATTGTATAGGCTTTGCTTTAAAAAATGTGATAACAACATGAAGTCTACCCTTTTAAATTTTAAAATGTACAGTATTTTAATATAAGCACAATGTTGTATAGCAGTTCTCTAGACCTTATTCATCTTGCAACTAAAACTCTCTAGGTTTTAATTTCCATACACCTGTGGCATGTCATAATCTCTGTGAATTTTAGTCTCTTCATCTGTTGCCGCTGCTGCTGCTAAGCCGCTTCAGTCGTGTCCGACTCTGTGTGACCCCATAGCCGGCAGCGCACCTGGCTCCCCCGTCCCTGGGATTCTCCAGGCAAGAACACTGGATTGGGTTGCCATTTCCTTCTCCAGTGCATCAAAGTGAAAAGTGAAAGTGAAGTCGTTCAGCTGTGTCTGACTCTTTGCGACCCCATGGACTGCAGCCTACAAGGCTCCTCCATCCATGGGATTTTCCAGGCAAGAGTACTGGAGTGGGGTGCCATTGCCTTCTCCAGTGGTTCTATTTCACAAGGTTACTATGGTAATTAGATAACAGAATATGTTAAAATGTTTTTCTAAGTTATAAAGTGAAATGAAGGTGAACACTTACCATGTTCATTGCAAACATAAAATAACTGGATTTTCATGACAATCCTTTGATGTAACTATAATTCCCATTTTATAGATGAGAATACTGAGGCAGAGAGAATTTAAGTGAATTGCCTGATGTTATTTGGCTAATAAATGGTGAAGCTGGGAATTAAATGCAGGAAGTTTGATTCAGAGCCTATGCTACTGTCACCATGCTATACCCCGTCTCTTTACTATGCAAAATATTTGGTTAAAATAATAATTTACCTTGTATATAAAAATCACCAGTACTCTCTCCCTGTGTAGATACATATTTCCTTTATAATAGTTTTAAGTTGTTCTGGCCATCACACTCAGAAACAAAGGTTGAGGCCCTTTTATACAAAGTATAGAATTTCCAGAGAGAATAAAAGATCTGTGAATAACTTTTAAAATGGCCAGTGAAAGTTTAAAATCTAACATTGCTAAGCTATGGCAGAATATAAATCAAAGACAAAACAAATACTGTTTTATTCTCCCACAAATAAATTTGTTCAGTATATTTTTAGTAACTTTGGGAATATTAGAATTTCTATCTGGATCCTAGGAATGAATAACACTTCATGTTCTGCTAATGGATAAATTATGACTCATTTTTTAAATAAAAATTCACTTAATATAGGCCTCAACACACAGATGTGGAAATATACTATCAATACTACCCAAGATAGAATATAAGGATTGAATGCAATCCTGATCAAAATTCCAACACCCTTTTATTCATAAATGAAAAAGCTGATTCTTAAATTCAGATGAAATTGCATGTGTCCCCACATAGCTAAAATAATTTTGAAAAAGAACAAAGTTGGAGGACTTGTACTTTCAAAACGTATTGTAAAAGTGTAGTAATCCAAACAGCATAATACTGATATAAGGGCAGACATATAGACCAATGAAACAAAACTGAGAGTCCAGCATAAACATATACATTTATAGACACAACTGATTTATGACAGGGATGTCAAGTATACTCAATGGGGAAAAATAGTCTTTTCAACCAGTGATACTGGGACAACTGGTTTCTACATGCAAAAAGTAGTTGGATTCCCACCTCATACCAAATATAAAAGTAAATCAAATGGATAAGCAAATATGAGCTAAAATCAAACAATACTTAGGAAAAATACTTAGGGCTAAATTTTCAGGACTTTGGATTTGGCAATAAATTCTCATATATGACACCTAAAACACAAGCTTATTGCTTGTGAAAGAAATAGAACAGATAAATTGGACTTCATAAAATTAACATTTTATTTATGCATTAAAGGATATTAACAAGAAAATGAAAAGATACTCTGTAAAATGAAAGAAAATGTTTGCAAATAATATATCTGATAAGAATTTATAACCAGAATATAGCTTCCCTGGTTGCTCAGTGGATAAAGAAGAGGGAGAGGGTGGGAAGATTTGGGAGAATGGCATTGAAACATGTAAAATATCATGTATGAAACGAGATGCCAGTCCAGGTTCAATGCATGATACTGGATGGTTGGGGCTAGTGCACTGGGACGACCCAGAGGGATGGTATGGGGAGGGAGGAAGGAGGAGGGTTCAGGATGGGGAACACATGTATACCTGTGGTGGATTCATTTTGATATTTGGCAAAACTAATACAATTATGTAAAGTTTAAAAATAAAATAAAATCAAAAAAAAAAAAAGAATTTGCCTTCAGTGTATTAGACACAGGAGGCATGGATTCATCCCTGGGCTGGGAAGATCCCCTGGAGAAGGGCATGGCAACCCACTACAGTATTCTTGCTTTGGAGAATGCCATGGACAGGTGAGCCTGATAGGCTACAGTCCCGAGGGTCAAGAAGGGTCAGACACAACTGCAGCTACTTAGCACACATCCTAAAACTCACCAATAAAAGCTGGACAAATCACTGAATAGACATTTTTTCCAAAGAAGATATACAAATAGGCAATAGCTTATGAAAATATGCTCAAGTTTATTAGACATTAGGGAAATGCAAATCAAAACCATAGTGAAACACCACTTCAGACCAACTAGGATTAAAGTAATCAAAACATGAGAGGAGGGAATGTAATAAGTGTTAGCAAATATGTAGACAAACTGGAGCCCTCATCTGTTGTTGAGGCAAATGTAAAATGGTGCAGCTATTGTGGAAAACAGCACAGTGACTCTTCAAAAATAAAACATAAAATATGTTACGCCACAGTTTCACTCCTAGTTCTATACCAAAAGAACTGAAAATAAGGACTCAAACAAATACTTGTATAGCACTTATCACTGCAGCTTTATTTATAATAGCTTTAAGGTAGAAACAACCCAGCATTCATCAGCAGATGAGTGGAATAAAGAAAACATGATATATAAATAAAATCAAATAGTATTTTTAAACAATTTTGTTTATTTGACTATCCTGGATCTTTGTTACTGTGCGTTGGCTTTCTCTAGTTGAGGCGAGAGGGGAATACTCTGAAGTTGTGGTGCTGGGCTTGTGGGGCCTGTGGGGCTTCTCATTGCAGTGGTTTCTCCTGTTGTGGAGCATAGGCCCTAGGAGCAAGGGTTTCAGTAGGTGTGGCGTGCACAGTAGAAAATTATTTAGAAATAAAAAGAAACAAAATAGTGATACCTGCTACAACATGGATTAACCTTGATAACACCATGCTAAGTGAAATGAGCCTGCCACAAAAGGACAAATATTGAATGACTTGATTTATATAAAATATCGAGAATGTGAAGATGCATAGAGATAAAGTAGGTGAGAGGTTACTGGGAGCTGAGGGGAAGAGAATGAGAAATTACTGCTTAATGGTTACTGAATTTCTGTTTAGGGTGATGAAAGGGTTTGGAAATAGTGATGGTTTCATGGCATTTTAAATTTAATTAAAGCCACTGATGTTTATGCTTACTTTTTTCCATTTCAGTTATTTTTTACATTTTATATATATATATATATATATATATATATATATATATATTATTATTATTATTAAAAACATTTAAAATTATTCTCTCTAGCTGTTTAGGCCAAACAGATTTTTATCTTTTTTTTTTTAATTTATCTATTTCATCTTCAATATCTGAATTAAGCTCTATACCAAGTATGGCTAATGTCCTATTATTATGGTTATATTTTGCAGCATTACTTAACTCTGATTGGGTTTCAAACTCACATTGATATTTATTGGCATTGTAACCTGTGAACCTGACCAGGTTGCTATAATACTAACAGCCAATAAACACATAAAATAATACCTAATGTCATTAGTCACCAGGAAAATAGAAAGTAAACCTACTATACATCATTGGAATAATTAAGTTAGTAATACTGATAATATAAATTATCATGGAAATGGCACAACTAGAACTTTCAGACGCTGCTATTGCAAAGGTAAAATGCGTGACTCTTTACAAAAAAAAGAGTAACTTTTTAAAAAATATAAATATATTCCTTTAAGATGATCCAGCCATTCCATCTCAAAGTGTTTACAGAAAGGAAAACATATTTGCATTTCACTGGGGATTTGACTCAACTGACACCAAAGCTTTTGTATCCACATTAAAAATCCTGTGACATAGCATCCTATTACCGCTATTCACCTTTCTCTACACAGAAAAATTGTCCAAAAGCATTTTACTCACTCAATCCCCCTGTCTTCCTTTTTCTCCTCAATCTGATCAGTCTACTTCCCTCACCATTCAACAGAAACAGTATACTAATCCAAGATATTAACTTTATCCTGTCAAAGATAATTAATAATAATTATTTGACTTCATCTTGCACAAAGTATCAGTAGTATTTGTCACCATTAACCATTCTCTCCTTGAAACATTTTCCTCTCTAATGTCTTTTTAAATTTTAAGCCACCATTTGAATTATATTTTCCAACCACACACCACTTTTTATAGTGTTTTTGTTTGTTATAGTGTTTTTGGCTGTTTCTTGTTTATAAGACCTCTTTGTGTTTATGGGATTCATCACTGCCTTTCCTTACTACATACAATCTCCCTTGATATTACATACTAGTGCTCAGTAGTATCCTACTCTTTGTGACGCCATGGACTATAATCTCTCAGGCTCCTCTGTCCAAGCAATTTTCCAGGCAAGAATACCGGAGCAGATTGCCATTTCCTACTCCAGGGGATCTTCTCAACCCAGGGATCAAACTTGCGTCTCCTATGTCTCCTGCATTGGCAGGTGTGTTCTTTACCACTAGTGCCACCTGGGAAGCACATATTATCTGTTAGCTATAACTTATTGTATCTGTTAGCTTATAATTTAGAAATTATTGTCTCAAAAGGGATGCCTCCCTTAGTGGTAGAGCATATGCCCAATTATCTATTCATAAACTTCATTTGGATGTCCAACATGCATCTCAAGCTTAAAATGATTGAAACATAATTATGCTGTAATCTCCAATCTGTTAAATCCCACTAGTTTATCTCTTTTACCAGTGGTGTGGCAAGAGTAGGTGGTGGGAGCAGCCTGTCTTAGGTATTCTGTCTTTAGTACAAACCACATAGAATGTTAGCCTGCCTGCTTTCAAATATTTCACCTATGGGGAGATAGCAGTCTATAAAGCAAATAGAACAGCAACAACATATTAAAATCACAAAAAATAATAATTCTCTTTCAAAATAAAAGTGTAAACAAAAACTGTGATAAGCATGCAAAAGTTTGATATTTTTTCATATTTATTTTAATGACTGTCAAACTCTATTCCTCTCTTACAGGATAACTTATTGCTAAATTCAATGCATATTTTACTGGCTTCAATTTTTCGGTCACTGCTTGTTACAGTAATGGTATTTCTTCTTGCCCTTGCTTCTGTCTTATCATTTGGATCATTCTTCCGAACCCTTACTAATGATCTTCACTATTCCTTATCAGCCTACAGGGTTTCCCTTTCTTTCTTGCCTTGTCCTTTAAATTTGATTTGTACACAGGCTCCTGCCCTATCTATCTATCTGTGTATATATCTTTTTCTCCAAAATTTCTCAACCTCATCAGTTTTACCACTTGAATTCCCATGTCCATCTAGTCATGCAAGCAGAAACTTGAGAGTAATCTACTATCTTCAGCCTGTATCAAAACTGCAGTCAGTAGTTGAATAAAATTACAAGTTTTATCACATAAATATTTATCTGTTCTACCCCTTTATTTGTTCCTTTCACCAATGCCACCCTGGATCCTCATTATTACTTGAGTGATTGCAACTGATTGTAATTAATTTCTTGTCCTATAATTATGCAATCTCCTTGACCCTGCCTTTAAGTAGCTTTTTTTTTTTTTTTCCTACACATCCAGAGGGTTTATTTTAAATGAAGATGTGATCGTGACATTCCGATGCTTAAAACATTTTCCGTGCTTGTGAATGATTTAGAACATAAGCTTTAACTTGTTTTCCTAGCACACAATACCTTCCATGACCTGTCTGATCTTACTCATATTTTCCATTTTTAATTCCTACGCATTTTTGTCTTTTTTGAACATCCAACTAGATGAAATTGTCATTCTTATAGTTCAAAAATGCTTAACTATTAGTAGTTTCATAACATTTGAACAACCTAATACTCTAGTAATACTGGACTGCCTGAAGTTTCCAGAATGTTATTTTTTGACTCTGTGACTCTCCCAGTCTTGTTAAGAAAAATGTTTCAAGTTCCTGATACCAGAACCATAAACTATTCTGGTAGTTTTTCTTTATGCTTCTGTGTTAGATATCTCAGTGACCCTTGCCTCCTTAACTATTCCTTGTAATTATTCTTAACTATACTGAGTCTAATAACCATGGAGAGCCTAACAGATTTTGTACTAACCCACACATAGGATAATGATATATAATGGGAATAAAAGCATGTTTGTCTACCCTTTTGCCCCTTTGGTTTTATGATACTGAGTAAGTGATCTGAGGGTTCTGAAATTAGTTTTCTCAGTTATAAAATGAGAATAATAAAACACAAATCCTAACAATGACATAACTACTTGTAAAACTATAATGTTACATGGTAAAAAAGAGTTGTAAATTTTAAAGTGTATATTGAAATTAATCATTACTCTTCCAAAATAAAGCCAAGACCAGATAATTATAATCTATGAATTAAAAGTCATATTTATATTAGAAATAAATGAGTAATGCTTTAATTTGAAATATTTATGAAAGATGTTGCCAAAGTGGCAATGAAAAACAATTAAACTACACCAGAAAATCTATATAACTCCCCAAAGTAATAAAAACATATTTGTTGCATTAATATAATTTTGTATGTCTCAGCCAATCCTATAATAATATTTAAATTATTATGAAAGTTTGAAAATCTTAGAGAAGTTAGCTTTCCTAATCATTATTAGCTTTCCTAATCATTATTAGTTTTCATTTTTTCTTGTGTTAATTTTAACAAGCTATTTGAAATGAAAAGGTAAATTTATATTGTGCTGTCTCCTGGATTCTTCAGATAACTTACAGATTGTTTTAATGTAACAAAAAGATGTTTTGTATAATATCAGTACAATTAGGATAGACCATCATGCTTTTCTTTGAAACATAAATAATAAGAAAGTAGGATTACTGAAATGAGCACATAATGATTTTTCTGTGAGCAACTGAAATCTTAACAGTGTTTTTTTTTTTTTTTTTTTAAATTTTACAATATTGTATTGGTTCTGCCATATATGGAAATGAATCTGCCACAGGCAGTGAGGTCACATGCCAGAATGTGTGATGGCTGATCTTACAGTGGATAACATTTACCCAGATCCCATTTCTTTCTATTTCCTCTGCCACTCTCAACATGATGTTTGGTCTCTTAGGGCTGCAGCAGGGTTTTAGCAGTCACAGGCATTGCTTCTTCATAGAAAAATATCCAGAGGCAGAAAAAGCAAATTCTCTTTGTTTTTCTACTTCTATTGTGGAAGAAAACCTTTATTAAATATAAGGAAATCAGACTTATTTACATCTAATTTATGACACACAAAGCAATCAGTTGAAACTTGTAAGATAATTACCCTGATTATCTTGAGTAATTAATATTCAGTCTCTCGGGATGGGTACAGGCAGGCCAGGCTCCCATGACTGGATAACACTTGGAATTCTTAGCCAGCATAAAGAGGAGAATGGTGGTTGCCCATGAGTGAGTTTTCAGAGACTGGCTCCAAACTAAATTTTGTTTAAAACATACAGTCAGATTTCAGGGATCAAAATATGTTTCTGCATAGTCATATATGGAGAAAAAAGAATGCTAACAGGACAAACATAAAGGATAAGGAGGAAAAAGAAAGTAGAAGAAAGAGAAAAAGGAGAGGAGGAGGAGAAGAAAGAGGAGGAAGGAGAGTTATGTCTCAATACAGTAAATGAAAAAATTGCAAATATGGTTTCCTAATGAGAGGTTTTCAACCTGTGGTTCTCAGGTCATGGAGGGCAACAGATTTACTACAGGAAATCCTCAAATTCATAGTTATCTTCTGAGTGACTAAAAGTTTATCTCACATATTTATGTGATAATGTACAAGTGCAGTAAACAAAATTCAAGTTAGTTTAAATGTGTTACTGGGACCATTATAGCTTTTTTTTTTTAAAACAATTTATATTGGACATATAATTATTACCAAACAGAGATCTACGAACAGTTTTTTACTTTAGCAAAGAAAAAGTGAGGACCACTGATAAAGACAACGTTTAACAAAAATATAGTGGGAGTTTAAAAATGAAAACCTAGGCATTGTACCCACTGCATCTTCATTTGTCATTTCACATCTAGAAACTGTGTTAAAGACAAGTTATCCTGTGGTACTAAGGCTCTTCATTAGATATGTCACTTGACCAATAGAGCTAATGATTTATTCTCCTTTGGAATAGCCACACTGAGAGTTATCAATCATAGTGTAGATCACCTCTATGACCTACATTATGCAATGTACATGAGGATGGAATCTCACCCAAGGAGTGAAAAGTATCTCAAAGCATGAGGTCATTCTGTAAAATAAATATGCATTGGAGGAGAGAGGGTTTTAGAGTTTAGTTACCTATAGGTTTAAGATTTTCTCAGATTGAGCTCTCAAGTTTCTCCTACCAGGATCAGGAGGGAAAAAAGGGTTACTTTCCACCAGACATATCTAACCAAAACATTACAAACTATGAAGATTGATTGGGATGTAGAATGATGACCATGATATTGGCATATTACAAAAAGCAGTATGGAACTTCCCTGGTGGCCCAGAGGTTAAGACTTTGTGTTTCCACTGCAGGGGGCACGGGTTCCATCCATGGTCAGGGGAACTAAGATCCCACATCCCATGCTGCATAGTCAAAACAAAAAAAAAAAAAAAAAGAGAGAGAGAGAGAGAGAGAGAAGAAAAAGCATTCATGGAAGTTAAGCAGTATTTTAGAAGTGGACAAATTCAAGACATAGCAGAAAAAGAAGCAATGAAACTAAATGAAACTGAATTACTGGAATGTAGATTGGAAAAGTAGATTAAAACCAAACTTCCATTGGTGTTTGGTGAGCTCCACTTACCCTTTAAGTACCTGCTTGAGGTAGTCAGTGCATTTTCTTGGCAAAACGCTATTAGTCTTTGCCATGCTTCATTCCGTATTCCAAGGCCAAATTTGCCTGTTACTCCAGGTGTTTCTTGACTTCCTACTTTTGCATTCCAGTCCCCTATAATGAAAAGGACATCTTTTTGGGGTGTTAGTTCTAAAAGGTCTTGTAGGTCTTCATAGAACTGTTCAACTTCAGCTTCTTCAGCATTACTGGTTGGGGCATAGACTTGGATTACTGTGATATTGAATGGTTTGCCTTGGAAACGAACAGAGATCATTCTGTTGTTTTTGAGATTGCATCCAACTACTGCATTTCGGACTCTTTTGTTGACCATGATGGCCACTCCATTTCTTCTGAGGGATTCCTGCCCACAGTAGTAGATATAATGGTCATCTGAGTTAAATTCCCCGATTTCAGTCCATTTCAGTTCGCTGATTCCTAGAATGCCAACATTCACTCTTGCCATCTCTTGTTTGACCACTTCCAATATGCCTTGATTCATGGACCTGACATTCCAGGTTCCTATGCAATATTGCTCTTTATAGCATCGGACCTTGCTTCTATCACCAGTCCCATCCACAGCCTGGTATTCTTTTTGCTTTGGCTCCATCCCTTCATTCTTTCTGGAGTTATTTCTCCACTGATCTCCAGTAGCATATTGGGCACCTACTGACTGGGGAGTTCCTCTTTCAGTATCCTATCATTTTGACTTTTCATACTGTTCATGGGGTTCTTAAGGCAAGAATACTGAAGTGGTTTGCCATTGCCTTCTCCAGTGGACCACATTCTGTCAGATCTCTCCACCATGACCCGCCCATCTTGGGTTGCCCCACAGGCATGGCTTGGTTTCACTGAGTTAGACAAGGCTGTGGTCCTAGTGTGATTAGATTGACTAGTTTTCTGTGAGTATGGTTTCAGTGTGTTTAACCTCTGATGCCTTCTTGCAACACCTACCGTCTTACTTGGGTTTCTCTTACCTTGGGTATGGGGTGTCTCTTCACGGCTGCTCCAGCAAAGTGCAGCCGCTGCTCCTTACCTTGGACAAGGGGTATCTCCTCACCGCTGCCCTTCCTGACCTTCAACGTGGAATAGCTCCTCTAGGCTCTCCTGGGCCCACTCAGCCATGGCTCCTTAGATGTGGGGTTGCTCCTCCCTGCCACTGCCCTTGGCCTTGGGCTTAGGGGCGTGGGGTAGCTCCTCCCGGCCACCGCCCCTAGCCTCATAACAAACACCCTCTTCCAACAACACAAGAGAAGACTCTATACGTGGACATCACCAGATGATCAACATCGAAATCAGATTGATTGTATTCTTTGCAGCCAAAGATGGAGAAGCTCTATACAGTCAGCAAAAACAAGACCAGGCGCTGACTGTGGCTCAGACCATGAACTCCTTGTTGCCAAATTCAGACTGAAATTGAAGAAAGTAGGGAAAACCACTAAACCATTCAGGTATGACCTAAATCAAATCCCTTGTGATTATACAGTGGAAGTGAGAAATAGATTTAAGGGCCTAGATCTGATAGATAGAATGCTTGATGAACTATGGAATGAGGTTCATGACATTGTACAGGAGACAAGGATCAAGACCAGTCCCATAGAAAAGAAATGCAAAAAGCAAAATGGCTGTCTGGGGAGGCCTTACAAATAGCTGTGAAAAGAAGAGAAGTGAAAAGCAAAGGAGAAAAGGAAAGATATAAACATCTGAATGCAGAGTTCCAAAGAATAGCAAGGAGAGATAAGAAAGCCTTTTTCAGCGATCAATGCAAACAAATAGAGGAAAACAACAGAATGGGAAAGACTAGGGATCTCTTCAAGAAAATCAGAGACACCAAAGGAACATTTCATGCAAAGATGGGCTCGATAAAGGACAGAAATGGTATGGCCCTAACAGAAGCAGAAGATATTAAGAAGAGATGGCAAGAATACACAGAAGAACTGTACAAAAAAGATCTTCATGACCTAGATAATCACAATGGTGTGATCACTCACCTAGAGCCTGATATCCTGGAATGTGAAGTCAAGTGGGCCTTAGAAAGCATCACTATGAACAAAGCTAGTGGAGGTGATGGAATTCCAGTTGAGCTACTCTAAATCCTGAAAGATGATGCTGTGAAAGTGCTGTACTCAATATGCCAGCAAATTTGGAAAACTCAGCAGTGGCCACAGGACTGGAAAAGGTCAGTTTTCATTCCAATCCCAAAGATAGGCAATGCCAAAGAATGCTCAAACTACCGCACAATTTCACTCATCTCACACTCTAGTAAAGTAATTCTCAAAATTCTTCAAGCCAGGCTTCAGCAATATGTGAACCATGAACTTCCTGATGTTCAAACTGGTTTTAGAAACAGCAGAGGAACCAGAGATCAAATTGCCAACATCCACTGGATCATTGAAAAAGCAAGAGAGTTCCAGAAAAACATGTACTTCTGCTTTATTGACTACACCAAAGCCTTTGACTGTGTGGATCACAATAAACTGTGGAAAATTCTGAAAGAGATGGGAATACCAGATCACCTGATTTGCCTCTTGAGAAATCTGTATGCAGGTCAGGAAGCAACAGTTAGAACTGGACATGGAACAACAGACTGGTTTCAAATAGGAAAAGGAGTTCGTCAAAGCTGTATATTGTCACCCTGCTTATTTAACTTATATGCAAAGTACATCATGAGAAACACTGGACTGGAAGAAACACAAGCTGAAATCAAGATTGCCAGGAGAAATATCAATAACCTCAGATATGCAGATGACACCACCCTTTTGAGTAACTCAAAAGCCTCTTGATGAAAGTGAAAGTGGAGAGTGAAAAAGTTGACTTAAAGCTCAACATTCAGAAAACGAAGATCATGGCATCCGGTCTCACCACTTCATGGGAAATAGATGGGGAAACAGTGGAAACAGTGTCAGACTTTATTTTTCTGGTCTCCAAAATCACTACAGATGGTGACTGCAGCCATGAAATTAAAAGATGCTTACTCCTTGGAAGGAAAGTTCTGACCAACCTAGATAGCATATGGAAAAGCAGAGACATTACTTTGCCAACATAGGTCTGTCTAGTCAAGGCTATGGTTTTTCCTGTGGTCATGTATGGATGTGAGAGTTGGACTGTGAAGAAGGCTGAGCGCCAAAGAATTGATGCTTTTGAACTGTAGTGCTGGAGAAGACTCTTGAGAGTCCCTTGGACTGCAAGGAGATCCAACCAGTCCATTCTGAAGGAGATCAGCCCTGGGATTTCTTTGGAAGGACTGATGCTAAAGCTGAAACTCCAGTACTTTGGCCACCTCATGAGAAGAGTTGACTCATTGGAAAAGACTCTGATGCTGGGAGAGATTGGGGGCAGGAGGAGAAGGGGACGACAGACGATGAGATGGCTGGATGGCATCGCTGACTCGATGGACGTGAGTCTGAGTGAACTCCAGGAGTTGGTGATGGACAGGGAGCCTGGCGATTCATGGGGTCGCAAAGAGTCAGACATGACTGAGCGACTGATCTGATCTGATCTGAGGTAAGCAGAGCCTCAACAGCAATGGGGCTGTGAAAATGAGAAGGGAGAGGAAGTTCTGAAGTGACTCTGGGGCAGAGCCTCTGGAATTAGCTTGGATTTAAATCTTGAATCCTCCACGGCCCATTATTTATACTGCTCTGTGTCTCAATTCCTTCATCAATAAAGGCAGGAAAATAATACTGTCTACCTTATCAGTTTATGAGGATTAAGTGTGAAATTAATTACAGAGCATTTAGGAGAATACCCAGAAGTTAAGAAATGCTCAATTAATGTTAAGTAATACTATTTCTAACTCCTTTAAGTTTAATTATGATTGGGGATAGAGAAATATATGATGAAAACATTTGAAATAGTTTCCTTTCTAAATATACAGCTCAATATTTGGACAAGTACATTATCATCCCATCTTATTATCATTGTTTATTAAACTCAATGTTTTTCAATGTCAGTGAGGAACAGTTCTTTTAGTCAAGATCCATATAAACACATTATATCAATGTACATCTTTCCAAAGTGATCACTTTTCAAAGAAAATATACTTATTGAGAGAGGATTCAGTGTATTTTCCAAACATCACTTATTTTCCTTCAGATAATAGAATAATACCAGCAAGCAAGATTATGTAAATTCATAACTATAAAAGCAGCTTAGTTCAGTGGACTTCGCTGAGGGTCATGCATTAACAATTTTATGAGCAGCCTTATGACAAGAAAAGAATTTAAAATACTAGATGACAATATTCAGTTGATTTATTTTCTTCAGGACAGAGTCCTGAAGTTCCCATTTAAGAGCTCTTTGTGAGAAAAGGCATGATATATATTTTTCTTGACAACTTACATTTGTGCTAAACAAGGTGGACATATCTTGTGGCGATGTAATCTACTTCTAAACAGAGTTTAAAAAAATGAACAAGGCTCTATGTAATTATCAATAGACAAAGTGACAATGCTACTCATGTAAACATGGGTTAACAGGAACTGCATAATATAATAAATAGCAAGGAAAAATAAGATCGCATAAGCATAACAAAAACACACCCTGGTGGCTCAGTCGGTAAAGAATCTGCCTGCAATGTAGGAGACCCAGGTTCGATCCCTATGTTGGGAAGATCCCCTGAAGAAGGGTATGGTAACCCACTCCAGTATTCTTGCCTGGAGAATACCGTGGGCAGAGGAGCCTGGTGGGCTATATAGTCCATAGAGTCACAAAGAGTCGGACACAACTGAGCGAATAACACTTTTCACTTTTCATCATCACATACTTCCTTGAATATCTTGTTGGAGAATAGTCACAGTAGACCTAACTGGGAAAGGAGTATGATGAGCACCATTTATAGATTTGCTACTGTGTCCCAGGCATTGTTTCTCTTTTACATGTGCTAGCTGCTTCAATCTTTGCAAGGTCTTGTTTTAGGGATTATCATTTAATTTTATCAGTTTAGAACCGAAGCTCAGATTTTGGGTCTGTCTCAGTTCAGGGTTAACATGCTTAATAACTACACAACTGAAATTACAGTTTATGCACTTTAGCATTAAAACTACCAGAAGCACCTGATAAAATACACATTTCTAGAACCAACCACTTAATTAAGTAAAACTCTCAGGACTCTCAGGAGAGAGGGTCTAGGACACTCATTTTAACATTCTGAGGTAATTCTGATTTTCAACAAAATATGGAAAACCTTGCTTTATTGACTAGCAAAGACAATAGCTTTTAACTTCATTCCTAAATCACATAATGTAAAAATCATTTTACAGATTAAGAAATTGAATATTAGAAATGTAGTTAATTTGAAATTGTAAGCTACATATATCACACTGAATAATGATCAAATTAATTTCTGGGTATTTGTAAGCAATATACTAATATAACTTGAAAATAAATGATCAATCTTTAACAATGAGCCTCAAAGTACATATTATCTTCTTATTTATGATGATGATGATAACAATGTGTGTTTACAGGAGCTAGAAAAGAAGTTTTAGACCATGATCTCTGCCTTCAAGTTTTTATCAATTGTATTGTTTATTGCTGGCTCCATAATGGAAGTCCTCTGTCTACTGATAAGGAGAGCATAAAAATGTTTTATTGTTTGTCTAACTTATTCTGCATTAAGTATATCATCATGAGTATGAACTTTTATTTTTGTATATTCCTTATTTTACATTTAATATTTATCTGAAAGTAAGCAACTCTGATTTGCCCCATAATGATAAGTATGATACTGTATTCAGTTCAGTAGCTCAGTCATGTCTGACTCTTTGTGACCCCATGGACTACAGCATGCCAGGCCTCCCTGTCCAACTCCCAGAGTTCACTCAAACTCATGTCCATTGAGTCGGTGATGCCATCCAACCATCTCATCCTCTGTCATCCCCTTCTCCTCCTGCACTCTATCTTTCCCAGCATCAGGGGCTTTTCAAAAGAGTCAGCTCTTCACATCAGGTGGCCAAAATTATTGAGTTTCAGCTTCAGCATCAGTCCTTCAAATGAATATTCAGGACTGATTTCCTTTAGGATGGTCTGGTTGGATATACTTGCTGTCCAAGGGACTCTCTAGAGTCTTCTACAACACCACAGGTCAAAAGCATCAGTTCTTTGGCACTCAGTTTTCTTTACAGTCCAACTCTCATATCCATACATGACTACTGGAAAAACAATAACTTTGACTAGACAGACATTTGTTGGCAAAATAATGTCTCTGCTTTTTAATACGCTGTCAAGGTAGGTCATAGGTTTTCTTCCAAGGAGCAAGTGTCTTTAAATTTCATGTCTACAGTCACCATCTGCAGTGATTTTGGAAACCAAAAATATAAAGTCTCTCACTGTTTCCATTATTTTCAAATCTATTTGCCATGAAGTGATGGGACTGGATGCCATGGTCTTAGTTTTCTGAATGTTGAGTTTTAAGCCAACTTTTTTACTCTCCTCTCTCATGTTCATCAAGAGGCTCTTTAGTTCTTCTTCACTTTCTGCCATAAGGGTTGTGTTATCTGCATATCTGAGGTTATTGATATTTCTCCCAGCATTCTTGATTCTAGCTTGTGCTTCATCCAGCCTGGCATTTTACATAATGTACTCTGCATATAAGTTAAATAAGCAGGGTGACAATATACAGCCTTGACCTGCTTCTTTCCCAATTGGGAACCAGTCTGCTGTTCCATGTCCAGTTCTAACTGTTGCTCCATGTCCAGTTCTAACCGTTGCTCCTTGAATTGTATACAGATTTCTCAGGAGGCAGATCAGGTGGTGTGGTCTTCCCATCTCTTTAAGAATTTTCCATAGTTTGTTGTGATCCACACAGTTAGGGCTCCGTGTAGTCACTAAAACAGAAGTAGATATTTTTCTAGAACTTTTGTGCTTTTTCGATAATCCAACAGATGTTGGCAATTTTATCTTTGGTTTCTCTGCCTTTTGTAAATCCAGCTTGAACATCTGGATGTTCACGGTTCACATATTGTTGAAGCCTGACTGGGAGAATTTTTTTTTTCTCATTTTCTTTTTTTTTTTTAATTTTTATTTTGAGCATTACTTTGCTAGTGTGTGAGATGAGTGCAATTGTGTGGTAGCTTGAGCATTCTTTGGTATTGCCTTTCTTTGAGATTGGAATAAAAACTGACATTTTCCAGTCCTGTGGCCACTGCTGAGTTTTCCAAATTTGCTGGCATATAGAGTACAGCACTTTCACAGCATAATCTTTTAGGTTTTGAAATAGCTCAACTGGCATTCCCCACCTCCACTAGCTTTATTCATGGTGATGCTTCCTAAGGCCCACTTGACTTCTCTTTCCAGGATGTTCTAGGTGTGATCACACCATTGTGGTTATCTGGGTCATGAAGATCTTTTTTTATATAGTTCTGTGTATTCTTGCCACCTCTTAATATTTTCTGCTTCAGTTAGGTCCATACCATTTCTGTCCTTTATCGAGCCCATCTTTGCATGAAATGTTCCCTTGGTATCTCTAGCTTGCTTGAAGAGATCTCTAGACTTTCCCTTTCTATTGCCTTCCCCTATTTCTTTGCATTGATCGCTGAGGAAGGCTTTCTTATCTCTCCTTACTATTCTTTGGAACTCTGCATTCAAATGGGTATAACTTTCCTTTTCTCCTTTGCCTTTAGCTTCTTTCCTTTTCTCAGCTGTTTGTAAGGCCTCCTCAGACAACCATTTTGCCTTTTTGCATTCCTTTTTCTTAGGGATGGTCTTGATCACTGCCTCCTGTACAGTGTCATGAACCTCCATCCATAGTTCTTCAGGCACTCTTTCTACCAGATCTAATCCCTTGAATCTATTTGTCACTTCCATTGTATACTTGTAAGGGATTTGCGAAGTATAATATTTCATTTACTTCTGTTATTCTCTCAGAAGGTTACTATACTAGCTCTATCTAGTGGTCACATGCAAATATTACACTTAGCTAATAAATGTAAATTAAGAAACGTTCTAATTTGTAATTATTACTGTTAATTAATTTTTGGTAAGTGAATGACAAATGATTTAAAGCTACAGAATTTTCACCTCATCATATTGATACTAAGCTTTCTTTGCAGTTTTTTTTTTTTATTGATGTAAGAACACAGCACATGAGATCTACCTAATTTTTAAGTGTTCAATACAATATTATTAATTATAGGTATGATATTATACTACAGATGATTTCTAGGAATTTATCATCTCGTATAGCTAAAACTTCATATTTGTTGGATAATGACTCCCTAAGTCTCCCTCCCATACCTAGCAGCCAAAATTCTACTTTCTACATCTGTTTTTGACTGTGGCAAAAGTCATTTTTAAACCAAGGTTAGTTATTAAAATTAAAAATTTTGTTTGTATTTTCTTGGCATTGATTTTGATGCATAATGTAATTTAAATAATGAAAGAACTTAAAACATTTTAAAACCTCAAAATATATTTCCAAATTGGGTGAGATTATAAAATCCAGTCTTAAAACCATTATATTATTAAGTAATCATAGACATAGCAAACTGTGTCATTTTAAAAAAAATAGATGAGGAATATTTTAACCTAGTGATTCAGCCCCAATTTTTGCTTTCCAACGGAGTGACATTTTGTAATGCATTTTATTGTGAAATCAAATATTACTTGTTTTCAAAGCACTTTCACATATCTCATAAGTAACACATAATCTAATCTTGATGCCTTTATGTAAACAATACTTTGTTATCAGTTAAAAAGAATCACTTAGTTGTTGTTTTGAAAATAATAGTCAAAGATTAATGGCTTCAAAAAACAGTCTTTTATCTCATAAGGTGGTGTATCATCAAGATGGTTCTATTGATCTGGTCCAGAAGTAGTTACCATCTTTATGCATGTGTGGTCAGTTGCCAGGTCAGCTGTTTGGCCTGAGATAGTGTCAGCTGAAGTGGATCTTTTCCCAGCCTCCTCTAAGTCAGTCTGTGTTTGGGTAAGATTTCAAGAGAAAGGGAAGAAGTACACAAAGCTTATTGGTGGCACAGAATTGGAACTGGCAGCACATTACTTTTATGTGTTCTGTGACCAAAAGAAGTCATAAAGCACATGCAAAGTGAGAGGAAAGCGATTCTCTCTGATGTGAGTAACTGCAAAGTCACATTATAAAAGGTATGGATATCAGGAAAAGTGAAGAATTATGGTCATATTTTCAATCTACCACAAATTTCAAGGGATTTTAAAATAATGCTTTTTTATTTATTTTGAGTAGGAATTTCACAGATGTTCTATTCATGTAATTTGATATGAGACCTTTTTAAAGTTCATGGACAAACATCTTTATCACTAAATTTTAAGAGTGATATTGACTGTCCATTTTTGATAGGGATGGGTAAATAAATAATATTTGTTAATAAATGAAATATAATTAATTGCAACTTTATATTTTCACCCTCATTTTAGCTCTGTGCTCCACTCCAAATCAGAGCCCTTCAGAGGAAATAAAAGCTTGAACTGAGACTCAGAGGGTGTGGGTTTGGCTCCTCTCTGATACACTTATCAGCTGTTTGGTCTGAGAAAACTCTTTTCTCCTCACTGGTACTTTGCTTACCCCCTTGTGTGAAGAGTGTGGAACTGAATAGATCCCAAAGTTTCTTCCAACTCTTTTTTACATTTTAGGATTTCTTCTAGAATTTGTGTGTGTGTGTGTGTATGACAAAACCCCACTGTCCATTGTTTCCTTTGTTAAAAGCAATTAATAATAGCTGCTAAGTGCCATGCCATTAAAAACATCTAAATATGCCTAGAGTAGGGCATGAACATATAAGCCAAACATAAGGGAATTATTTTCAGCGTCTTTGTGACAATGACCATCCTGGCTAATAGGCAGTTTTTCATTGTTGTTGTTGTTGTTTTGCAGGAGGCACACCGCACAGCTTATGTGATCTTAGCTCCCTGACCAGAGACTGAAATCAAGCCCTTGATAGTGAAAGCACAGAGTCTGAGCCATTGGACTGCCATAGCATTCCAGTATATGATAGGCTTTTAACGTGTAATTTTACAAGAACATTCCCTGAAAAGCAAAACAAAACTCCCTATTATTCCCAATGTCAATTGAAATGATACTATTGAGAAAATATTAGTACATTATCTTTGCAAATATTCATACTTTAAAATGCTAATCATACATGTATTTTGTTTATCTCCCATTCATCCTTCCATGTACCTAGCTACCTACCTATCTACCAGCTATCATCTGTTCAATTTTTATAGATTGTCTATCAGAGATGAAATTGTTAAGTCATAAATTCATCAACATATCTATCTATATATCTGTAAAATGTTGGTTTCAAAAATAAATGTACAATAGTAATATTTCCCTGCTGCTGCTGCTGCTAAGTCGCTTCAATACCAGTGTAATATAAGAGAGGTCTTCCCAGGTGGTTCAGTGGTAAAGAACCCACCTGCCAAGCAGGTGACAAGGCTTTGATCCCTGGGTCAGGAAGATTACCTGGAGAAAGAAATGGCAACCCACTCCATTATTCTTGCCTGGAAAATTCTGTGGACAGAAAGCCTGGTGGGCTACAGAGTCCATGGGGTCACAAAAGGGTTGAACACATTTTAGTGACTAAACAATATAAGAGAATAACATTAGTTGAAATTTAAACTAAGGAGCCGTGGCTGCACGGGCACAGGAGGGCCTAAAGGAGCTATCCCACGTTGAAGGTCAGGGAGGGCAGTGGTGAGGAGATACCTCTCATCCAAGGTACGGAGCAGTGGCTGCTCTTTGCTGGAGCAGCCGTGAAAAGATACCCCATGCCCAAGGTAAGAGAAACCCAAGTAAGATGGTAGGTGTTGCAAGAGGGCATCAGAGGGCAGACACACTGAAACCATACTCACAGAAATCTAGTCAATCTAATCACACTAGGACCACAGCCTTGTCTAACTCAATGAAACTAAGCCATGTCCGTGGGGCAACCCAAGATGGGCGGGTCATGGTAGAGAGATCTGACAGAATGTGGTCCACTGGAGAAGGGAATGGCAAACCACTTCAGTATTCTTGCCTTGAGAACCCCATGAACAGTATGAAAAGGCAAAATGATAGGATACTGAAAGAGAAACTCCCCAGGTCAGTAGGTGCCCAATATGCTACTGGAGATCAGTGGAGAAATAACTCCAGAAAGAATGAAGGGATGGAGCCAAAGCAAAAAGAATACCCAGCTGTGGATGTGACTGGAGATAGAAGCAAGGTCCAATGCTGTAAAGAGCAATATTGCATAAGAACCTGGAATGTCAGGTCCATGAATCAAGGCATATTGGAAGTGGTCAAATAAGAGATGGCAAGAGTGAATGTCGACATTCTAGGAATCAGCAAACTGAAATGGACTGGAATCGGTGAATTTAACTCAGATGACCATTATATCTACTACTGTGGGCAGGAATCCCTCAGAAGAAATGGAGTAGCCATCATGGTTAACAAAAGAGTCTGAAATGCAGTACTTGGATGCAATCTCAAAAACAACAGAATGATCTCTGTTCGTTTCCAAGGCAAACCATTCAATATCACAGTAATCCAAGTCTATGCCCCAACCAGTAACACTGAAGAAGCTGAAGTTGAACAGTTCTATGAAGACCTACAAGACCTTTTAGAACTAACACCCAAAAAAGATGTCCTTTTCATTATAGGGGACTGGAATGCAAAAGTAGGAAGTCAAGAAACACCTGGAGTAACAGGCAAATTTGGCCTTGGAATACAGAATGAAGCAGGGCAAAGACTAATAGAGTTTTGCCAAGAAAATCCACTGGTCATAACAAATAACCCTCTTCCAGCAACACAAGATAAGACTCTACACATGGAAATCACCAGATGGTCAACACTGAAATCAGATTGATTATATTCTTTGCAGCCAAAGATGGAGAAGCTCTATACAGGCAGCAAAAACAAGACCAGGAGCTGACTGTGGCTCAGACCATGAACTCCTTATTGCCAAATTCAGACATAAATTGAAGAAAGTAGGGAAAACCACTAGACCATTGAGGTATGACCTAAATCAAATCCCTTATGATTATACAGTGGAAGTGAGAAATAGATTTAAGGGCCTAGATCTGATAGATTGAGTGCCTTATGAACTATGGAATGAGGTTCGTGACATTGTACAGGAGACAGGCATCAAGACCATCCCCAAGGAAAAGAAATGCAAAAAAGCTAAATGGTTGTCTGAGGAGGGCTTACAAATAGCTGTGAAAAGAAGAGAAGTGAAAAGCAAAGGAGAAAAGGAAAGATATAAGCATCTGAATGCAGAGTTTCAAAGAATAGCAAGAAGAGATAAGAAAGCCTTCCTCAGTGATCAGTGCAAAGAAATAGAAGAAAACAATAGAATGGGAAAGACTAGAGATCTCTTCAAGAAAATTAGAGATACCAAGGGAACATTGCATGCAAAGATGGGCTCAATAAAAGACAGAAATGGTATGGACCTAACAGAAACAGAAGATATTAAGAGGGGGCAAGAATACACAGAAGAGCTATACAAAAAAAGATCTTCATGACCCAGATAACCACAATGGTGTGGTGTGATCACTTACCTTGAGCTTGACATCCTGTAATACAAAGTCAAGTGGGCCTTAAGTATCACTACGAACAAAGCTAGTGGAGGTGATGGAATTCCAGTTGAGCTATTTCAAATCCTAAAAGATAATGCTGTGAAATTTTTGCACTCAATATGCCAGCAAATTTGGAAAACTCAGCAGTGGCCACAAGACTGTAAACGGTCAGTTTTCTTTCCAATACCTGAGAAAGGCAATGCCTAAGAACGCTTGTGCTTTTGGTATCGTGTTAAAAAAAAAAAAAAATTGTCCTTACCAATGTTAAGGAATTTTGTCTTATTATAACTTTATGATTTTAAATCTGATTTAAGTCATTAACCCATTTTTTGAATTGATTTTTGTATATGGGGTAAGGTTTCATTTTCCAGTTTCATTTTCTTGCATGTGGGTAACCACTTTTCTCAGCACCATTTATTAAAGAGACTATCCTTTCCTCAGGTTTGTTCTTGACACCTTTATTAAAGATCTGTTGACAACAAAAGCATGGGTTTATTTGGGTTCTTTATTTTGCTCCACTTGACCGTATGTTTGCTTTTATGCCAGTAACATATTGTTTTGGTTACTATGACTTTATATCATTTGAAGCCAGAAACTGTGATGCTCCCACATTTGTTGTTCTTCTTCAAGGTTGCTTTGGCTATTTGGAGTGTTTCATGATTCCACATGAATTTCAGAATTTTTTTTTCTATTTCTGTAAATATTGTGTTTAAGATCTTGATGTGGATTGTATTGAACCTATGGGTCACTTTGCACAGTATGGACATTTTAACAAATTTCAAGTCACTTGCTTATTGTGACACTAATCTTTATTCCTTCCATTCAGCTAACTTTGGATTTTATTCATTGTTTTAACTTCCTTAAATTGTAAATTAAGATTGTTTGAGATCTTTCTTTTTTTATCGTATAACTTTTTAATACTAAAATTTCCTCTTTGTAATGCTTTTGCTGTACCTCATAAGTTATAATTAACTATATTTTTATGTTTATCTCTAGGTATTTTTAAGTTCGTTTGTTTTTTCTTTTGCCCAATGGTTGTGCACAATGTGTTAGTTTTTTCCACAAGTTTGTGAAATTTCCCTATTTCCTTCATCACTTAATTATAATTTCATTCCATTAAAATCTGAAAGGGCTTCTCTGGTAGCTCAGCTGGTAAAGAATCCACCTGCAATGCAGGAGACCCTGGTTCAATTCCTATTTCAGGAAGACCCCCTGGAGAAGGTATAGATTACCTACTTCAGTATTCTTGGGCTTTCCTGGTGGCTCAGGTGGTAAAGAATCTGCCTGCAATACAGGAGACCTGGATTCGATCCCTGGGTTGGAAAGATCCACTGGAGGAGGGCATGGCAACCCACTCCAGTATTCTTGCCTGGAGAATCCCTATGGACAGAGGAGCCTGGCAGGCTGCAGTCCATGGGGTCGCAGAGTTGGTTATGACTGAGTGACTAAGCACATAATCAGAAAAGATTCTTATTATTTCATTCTTACTAAATTTGGTAAGACTTATTATCTAACATGTGATTTATCTTGTAGAATATTCTATGTGCTTGAGGAGAAAGTGTATTTTGAAAGTTTGGGTGGAAAGTTCTGAATGTGTCTGTTAGGCTCAATTTTTTCTATAGTGTTGCTCAAGTCAGCTGTTTTCTTATTGATTTTCTGCCTGGATTTTATATTCATTACTGAAAGTGGGATACTGAAGTCTCCTTCTGTAACTGTATTGATGTTAATTTGGTCTTCAGATATGTCAATATTTGATATATATTTTGTGTTCTTTAATGTTGGATATGTATACATTTACAATTGTTAGAACTTTATTTAGTGACATTATTCTAAAATGTTATTTTTCTCCTGGAAGTACATTCTTCTGTAGTGACAGCCTTTGACTTACAGCCTGTTGTTTCTGATACAGGTGTAGCCATCACTACTCTTGGTTACCATTTGCCTGGAATATAGTTTTACATCCTTTACTATGTGTCTTTATATCTAAATTTAGTCTCTTATAGACAATTTATCACTAGTTCTTGTCTTTTTAAAAAATTCATTCTATCACTCTGGGCTTTTTGATTTGGTGATTTGATCTATTCACATTTAAGGTAATTATTGCTAAGAACTTACAATTGCAATTTTCTTATTTTTTTCTGTTTTATAGTGCTCTCTGTTCTTTTCCATTTTTGTTATTTGATTGTTTTTTGGTCAAAATTTGGTTTCATTTCATTACCTTTCATGTATCTACTAGAGGCTTCTTCTTTGTATTGATCATGAAGCTTGTGTAAATCTTTGTTGTTATAACCATCAACTTCAATTTGGTAAGAACTTAATTCACATAGAAAACACTACATGGTTGTACTCCCCACACATATAACTTGTTTTCTAAAAGTCAGAGCTTATTTCTTTTAACATGTGAATCTGTTCTATATATTTGGTTATGGTTATTATTGTTGCTTTTAATTTTAATATTAAGGTTATATCAATACTACATTGACAGGAGTTAAAGTGCTCTGACAGAGTTAATGTAGTCTTAATAAAAATGTTTAAGCAAGCAATTACAAGCATACTTGAAACAAATTTAAAGTAGTCTCTGAAAAGAAATAGAAAGTCTTCACAAATATTGTTGGTATAAAGAAGAACCAAGTGAATTGTTAGAAATGAGTAACCTAAACAAAAACTTCAGTGAATGAACTGAAAAGCAGAATGAAGCGGCACAGGAAAGAATCAGTGAACTGTAAGACAAAACAATAGAAATAAACTAGCCTGAACAATAACAAGAACCACCCCCTTCAAACCCCTCCCCCTTAAAAAAAAAAGTTAACGGAGTCTAAGAGGTCTGCAAGGCTATTTAAAAATTCTAACATTCATGTCATTGGCCTCCCAGGAAAGAACACAAATAACAGAGCTGAAAAGTTACTTTAAAAAAATAGCTAGGAGTTCCCATACTTGTCATCTTATAGAAATCTAGCATTTCTATATTTCTTTCAAAAATCAAAGCAAACTCAGACAGGATACCCAAAGAAATCCACATCAAGACACATCATAATCAAACTTTTGAAAATTAAGAAAAAGAAAAAATCTTAAAAGCTAGTGAGAGAAATTTACCCTATGAATAAAAACAAGTTTAATGACAGTTGATTTCTCATCAGAAAGCATGGAGACCACAACAAAAGTGGCAGAACATTTTTCAGGTGCTAAAGAAAAGATCTGTCACACCAGAATCCTATACCCAGGGAAAACATCCTTCAGAAATGAGGATGAAAAATAGGCATTCTAAGATGAAGAAAAATGAAAGATTTTGTCTTCATTTGACTTATGTAAAAAAAAAAAATGGCTAAAGGAATTCCTTTAGAAGAATTAATGGGGAGGTTTAAAATTTGTTCTTTGTTTTAGTGAAATAAACACACTAGAGAGAGAAGAAGGCAAATGTCCTAAAAGGATATCTAAAAGTGGTCTTTCCTAGCTGTTATAATTGAACAGTTTTGCTGTTAGCTGTTAAATTTTATTCATTTTCACTTTTCTTATATAATTTTTTCAAGGAATGTGTATTTGTTTTATAATCAGGCAAAACAGCAAAGCTCTTTCATTTTGAAAAACAAAAAAATCCTGATATAGCTAACAACATTATTACATCTGATTCAAATAATGACAACTTTGTGAATATTTTAAACCATTCCATCACAGTATTGATTTTTGAGAAGCAAAAGAGACAGAATGCAAAATAGAAAAGAAAAATTAAGACATAATCACACTGCGCAAATATATATATTGGATCCCTGTGCTATATACACAATTCAGGCATTCAATGTATGGAAAAGGGCCAAAAGAAAGGGCACACATTTATTACAGAAATAATTTTGCCTTCAGTGACAAGTGCATATATATACAAAATTATTTGGAGAGATTTAGCTGTAAAAATCTAAACACAATTTCTTTTATAATGATACCATCAAGGGGAAGAATCAATGAAATATAATAAAACATAGTACAAAAAATAGTTGGGTTTATAAAACAAAGGATAGTTGTTTGTTCTGTAGATAAATAAAACTGTAAAGGCTGGTTTGCCCAATTGATTTGCAGGGTTTATAATTTTATTGTTATAATGCCATGTTTCTTAGTAGAAAACTTAACAGTTTGCAATCAAAGATTCATCTGTTTAAAACTGTCTTTTGCTATTATACTATCTATACACTTTTGGGAAATGTACTACTTCTTAAATATCAAGTTTACTTATCTCACTATCATGCTAACTAAAACTTGCCTTACAGGGTTGAAGTTAGCTTAAAATATATTGATGTACAAAAATACTTAGTTTTCTTTTTAAATTTGTTCTTTTAGTTACTTCCATGTTTATTCCAATAAATATTAAAGGTTCCAAAATGTCATACAGGTGAATTTATAATATTATTTTTAAAGCTTGAGAAGGAAATGGCAACATATTGCAGTACTCTTGCCTGGGAAATCCCATGGCAGAGGGGCCTGGCGGGCTGCAACCCATGGGGTCACAAGAGTTGGGCATGACTTAGCAACTAAAAAACAACAACAATAATTTTTCATATTGATGGAAGGTATAATTTCCTATTGATAATTTTATCAGAAGTACCCTAAAAATACTTGATAAAGACTCACATATGCAGTAAATATTAAAAAATTAAAAAGCAACTCTGTGATTTAGCAATATTCAAATTGTGATAGGATATGCCCTTCTACTTTTTGATTCAAAACAAATACTACACAAAACCAAGACAGATGAAATATGGGTAGACTTGCACCAATGATTAAAGAAATATATATACACACACTTGCATTGTGGAAAGTTTCTCTGATATTGTTCAGTTGTTAAGTCACGCCTGACTCTTGGAAACCCCATGGACTGCAGCATGCCCTGTCCTCCACTATCTACTGGAGTTTGCTCAAGTTCATATCTATTGAGTTGGTGATGTCATCTAGCCACCTCATTCTCTGCTGTCCTCTTCTCCTTTACCTTCAATATTTCCCAGCATCAGGGTCTTTTCCAGTGTATCAGCTCATCACATCAGGTGGCCAAAGAATTGGAATTTCATCTTCAGCATCACTACTTCCCACGAATATTCAAGATTAATTTCCAGTAGGATTGACTGGTTTGATCTCCTTGCTGTCCAAGAGACTCTCAAGAGTCTTCTCCAGCACCCCAATTCAAAGCATCAATTTTTCAATGTTCAGTCATGTTTATGGTCCAGCTCTCACATTCACACATGTTTATTGAAAAAAAACATAGCTTTGCTATATGGACCTTTGTTGGCAAAGTAATGTCTCTGTATTTTAATACACTTTCTAGGTTTGTCATAGCTCTCCTTCCAAGAAAACAAGCATCATCTAATTTCATGGCTGCTGTCACCATCTGCAGTGATCCTGGAGACCAAGAAAAGAAAATATGTCACTGCTTCTACTTTTTTTCCTTCAACTTGCCATGAAGTGATTGGACTGGATGCCATGATCTTAGTTTTAGGAAGGCTGAGTTTTAAGCCAGCTTTTTCACTCTCTTCTTTCACCTTCATCAAGAGTCTCTTTAGTTCTTCTTCACTTTCTGCCATTAGAGTGGTATCATCTGCATATCTGAGACTGTTGATATCTCTCCCAGCAATCTTGATTCCCATGGACAACAAGGAAATCAAACCAGTCAATCCTAAAGGAAATCAACCCTGAATATTCATTGTAAGAGCTGATACTGAAGCTGAAGCTCCAGTACTTTGGCCCCCTGATGCAAAGAGTAGACTGATTGGAAATGACCATGATGTTGGGAAAGAATGAAGGCAGGAGGAGAAGGGAATGACAGAGGATAAAATGATTGGATGGCATCACCAACTCAATGGACATGATTTTGAGCAAACTTCAGGGGATGGTGAAGGACAGGGAGGCATGGTGTGCTGCAGCCCATAGGGTCGCAAAGAGTCAGATATGACTGAGCGACTGAAAAACAACAGTCTTGATTCCACCCTGTGACTCATGCAGTCCAGCATTTCTCATGGTTTTCTCTGCATATAAGTTAAATAAACAGGGTGACAGTATGCAGCCTTGTCATGTTTCCCAAGTTTGAATCAGTCAGTTGTTCCATGTCCAGTTCTAACTGTTGATTTTTGACACACACAGGTGTATCAGGAGGCAAGTAAGGCGGTCTGGTATTCCCATCTCTTTAAGAATTGTCCAGTTTATTGTGATCCACAAAATCAAAGTCTTTAGTGTAGTCAATGAAGAAGAAGTTGATGTTCTTCTGGAATTCTCTTAATTTTTCTGTGATGCAACAGATGTTGGCAGTTGGGTCTCTGGTTCCTTTACCTTATCTAAACACAGTTTGTACATCTGGAAGTTCTTGGTATACATATTGCTAAAGCCTAGCTTGAAGGATTTTATGCATAACTTTGCTAGCATGGGCTTCCCTGGTGGCTCAGCTAGTAAAGAATCCACCTGCAATGCAGGAGACCTGGGTTCGATCCTTGGGTTTGGAAGATCCCCTGGAGAAGGGAACAGCTACACACTCCAGTATTCTAGCCTGAAGAATTCCAGGGACTGTATAGTCATGGGATTGCAAACAGCCAGATATGACTGAGCTACTTTCACTTTGCTAGCATGGGGAATGGGTACAATTGTGAAGTAGTTTGAACATTCTTTGGCACTGTCCTTCTTTAGGATTGGAATGAAAACTGACCTTTTCTAGTCCTGTGGCTACTGCTAAATTTTGTAAATTTGCTGACATACTAAATGCATCACTTTAATAACATCATCTTTTAAGATCTGAAATAGCTCAGCTGGAATTCCAACACCTCCACTAGGCTTGCTAGCATTACTAGTCTAGTTATGCTTCCTAAGGCCCACTGGACTTCACACTTAGGATGTCTGGCTGTAAGTGAGTTATCATACCAGTGATTACCCAGGTCATTAAGACCTTTTTTTGTATAGTCTTTCTGTGTATTCTTGCCACTCTTCTTAATTTCTTCTACCTTTCTTAGGTCCTTACCTTTTCTTCCTTTATTGTGCCCATCCTGGCATGAAATGTTTCCTTGATATCTCCAATTTTCTTGAAGAGATTGCTAATCTTTCCCATTCTGTTGCATTCTTCTATTTCTTTGCATTGTTTATTGAAGAAGTCCTTCTTAGCTCTCCTTGCTCTTCTCTGGGTCTCTATATTCAGGTGGGTATATCTTTCCCTTTCTTCCTTGCTTTTCACTTCCATTCTCTCCTCAGGTATTTTTCAAAGCCTCTTCAGACAGTCACTTTGCCTTCTTGCATTTCTTTTTCTTCAGGATGATTTTGGTCACTACCTCCTGCACAATGTTTTGAACCTGCATCCATAGTTCTTCAGGCGCTCTGTCTACCAGATCTAGTCCCTTGTATCTATTTGTCACCTCCACTGTATAACCATTAATGATTTGATTTAGGTCATAACTAAATGGCGTAGTGGTTTTCCCTACTCTCTTCAGTTTAAGTCTGAATTTTGCAATAAGAAGTTCATGATCTTGAAAGGTTGTTGCTGAACCACCCAAGACACCAGGATTCTTGGCCTCTGGAGGAGAAGAATTCAATCCGGGGCCAGAAAGGAGGCTTGGTCACTCAGAGCTTTTGGGTAATAGAGTTTTATTAAAGTATAAAAGGGATAGAGAAAGCTTCTGACATAGATATCAGAAGGGGGCAAAAAGAGTACCCTTTGCTAGTGTTAGCAATGGAGTTATATACCTTTTAATTAGTTATTACAGTGAATCAAAAGAATGTCTCAAGTTTGTGAAAATTTTACCTGACCCACTCCCACAATTTACATTTTAGGATAATAAGATTAGAATTTAACAATAGAAAGATCCTACCAGACCCACTCCCATAATATACATTCTAAAATATCAGGATTAGTCAGGTTTTCAGGAAGGAGAAACTGTCCTCAAGCAGGATACACTGTTGTTGTATAATCCCTAGTACAGAGTTTAAACTGAATTGTGTAATTGACTAAGACTATGCTTTTGAACTGTGGTGTTGGAGAAGACTCTTGCGAGTCCCTTGGACTGCAAGGAGATCCAACCAGTCCATTCTGAAGGAGATCAGCCCTGGGATTTCTTTGGAAGGAATGATGCTAAAGCTGAAACTCCAGTACTTTGGCCACCTCATGCGAAGAGTTGACTCATTGAAAAAGACTCTGATGCTGGGAGGGATTGGGGGCAAGAGGAGAAGGGGACGACAGAGGATGAGATGGCTGGATGGCATCACCGACTGGATGGACGTGAGTCTGAGTGAACTCCGGGAGTTGGTGATGGACAGGGAGGCCTGGCATGCTGCGATTCATGGGGTCACAAAGAGTTGGACACGACTGAGCTACTGAACTGAACTGAACTGAAGGAATGTAGACAAAAAACTTTGTCCTTTCTTCCTCCTGAGAATTCCAGACCCCTGTCTCTACTTTGAGAGCCTCAGACCCGTATCTCCTCCTTGGGGACCCCCAGACTTCTTATCTACCTGCCTAGGAATTGACTCTCTCAATCTGAGCCATAGTCAGCTTCAGGCCTTGTTTTTGCTAACTGTATAGGGCTTCTCCATCTTTGGCTGCAAAGAAAATAATCAATCTGATTTCAGTATTTACCACCTGGTGATGTCCATGTACACATTGTGTGTTGTTGGAAGAGGGTATTTGCTGTGATCAGTGCATTTTCTTGGCAAAACTCTGTTAGTCTTTGCCCTGCTTCATTTTGTACTCCAAGGCCAAACTTGCCTGTTACTCCACGTTAACTCTTCACTTCCTACTTTTGCATTCCACTCCCCTGTGATGAATAGGACTTTTTGTTGTTGTTGTTAGTTCTACGAGGTCTTTGAGGTCTTTATAGAACTGGTCAACTTCAGCTTCTTCAGCATCAGTGGTTGGGGTATAGGGTTAGATTACTGTAATATTGAATGGTTTGCCTTGGAAATGAACTGAGATAATTCTGTAATTTTTGAGATTACAAATAGCACATTCCAGGCTTATTTGTTGACTACAACAGCTACTCCATTTCTTCTAAGGTATTCTTGCCCACAGTAGTAGATATAACGATCATCTGAAGTAAATTCACTCATTCCCATCCATTTTAGTTCACTGATACCTAAGATGTCGATGTTCACTCTAGCCATTTTCTTCTTGAGCAAGTCCAATTTACCTTGATTTATGGACCTAACATTCCAGGTTCCTATGTGATAATGTTCTTTACAGAATCGGACATTATCTTCACCACCAGGCACATCCACAACTGAGCATCATTTCTGCTTTGGCCCAGTAGTTTTGTTCTTTCTGGAGATATTAGTCATTGCCCCCTGCTCTTCCCCAGTACCATGTTAGACACCACCAGACATGGGGGACTCCTCTCTCAGTGTCATATCTATTTGTCTTTTTATACTGTTCATTGGGTCCTCACAGAAGAAAACAGTGATAGCTTGCCATTGCCTCCTCCAGCAGACTACATTTTTTCAGAACTCTGTATTATGACCTGTATGTCTTGGGTGGCCCTGCAAGGAATGGCTCAGACCTTCACTGAGTTATGAAAGCTCCTTTGCCATGAGAAGGCTGTGATCCATGAAGGGGATCTGTTTATCTAACCTATTTCTCATATGAATTTCTATGAAAATATCCTTTATTAACATAAACCTTTAATAGATTTTAATGATGTTATTTATATATTCATAGAATTTCTATGAAAATACACTTTTCTTGTCATTATAAATATATAAATAACATCTGTCAAAGGTGTTAACAATAAACTCTGTTAAAGGTTTATGTTAAAAGATCTTTAAGGAGCTATTCAAAGAGCATTATCTCCCATTACTACTTAAAGAGTTGAATCCAAATAGCATAAAGCAAAAACTCAAGTCACATTTATATCTACCTGAAAATTTTATTCAGTAGAGCTTGGGTATTTCATGTTCTGCCAAAGCTAGACTCTGGGTTATACTTTGGCTCCAGTGCCTACTAATTGTGTTACCTTGCTTCATACCTCCAAGATTTTCTTTTTTCATTTATATAACTGTTAATGTTAGCAATTTCTAAGTATTGCCTAAGTACTGAATGAGCTACCTAATACTTAATAAGTCTTTAATAAATATATCTATCAGTATGAAAATCAATATCATTTAATTTTATTTAGGTATGATATTTAATCAAATATGTGAGTAAAATTACACTAATGTTGACCAACTTTAGTTCTTTAGAACACTGACCTGCTTCTTTAATGAAAAGCACATTGTTCCTTCAGTAATATCAGAATATGTTAATCACTGTTTTTATTGTTACTAGCACTGGTACTGTTTTTATACATTACTGTAGATCTAAAATCTGTTATATGTCATCTGTCACCCCCAAATCCTTACAAATCAGTTTTTATAATTGTTTTATTTATTGATATATTTAATTTGCATATTTGTCTATTGATTCAAAACTAATTAATTCATTTGGTAATACAGCTTGAACAGAACTGGTATTATGCTTTTTAAAGTCTTTATTTATCCCATATATTTGGAATGGTTTTGGTTCATTTTGCTCCAAGGTATCAGAAAATGGATTATATGCTTACTTAATTTTCATGAAACTGTTTTAATATAACTGTGCATTTATTTATACATTTCCTTGGCACAATAAATAAATCTAACGCAGCCAACCAATACAGCCAATTGCTATATTTAAAGAATACTGCAGTTATATTAACCAATAATACATTTGACATTGCAACGAACAGTTCTGGCCCCAAGTTAACTTTATTCCAAATCATTCCTGCTTATTTTTCTTAATTTATTTCTTTATCATCCTATTTTTTATCTTATATTGGAGTACATTTGATTTACAACGTTGTGTTAGTTTCAGGTGTAGATATATGCATAAATTACTTGCGTATATCTATAAATAGATATACGCAAGTAATTTATGCATATAAAGTAATTTATGCATATATCTATTCTTTTTCAGACTCTTTCCCCATATATGTTATTAAAGAGTATTGTGCTACACAATAGGTCCTTGTTGATAATTTTATATAGAGTGTTATCTATATGTTAATCCCAACCTCCTAATTTACCCCTTCCCTGCATCACTCCCATAAATTTGTTTTCTGCTTCTTTTATGTAAATAAGTTCATTTGTAGCTTTTGTAGATTCCATATGTTGACAATATCACCGGATATTTTTCTTTGCCTGACTTATTTTTCAGTATGATAATCTCTAGATCTATTCTTGTTGCTACAAATGGCATTATTTCATTCTTTTCCATGGCTGGGTAGTATTCCATTGTATGTATGTACCACTTCTTTTTTATCCATCTATCTGTTGATAACATTTAGGTTGTTTCCATGTCCTGGAAATTGTAAATAGTGCTGCTATGAACATAGCAGGGCATGTATATTTTTGAAGTATTGTTTTCTCTAGACATATGCCCAGGAGTGGGATTGCTGGATAATATGACAGTTCTACTTTTAGTTTCTTAAGGAAGCTCCATACTGCTCTCCATAGTGGTTGAACCAATTTATAGTCTTACCAACCGTGTAAGAGGGCTCTGTTTTCTCCATAACCTCTCAAGCATTTATTGATTTTAGATTTTTTGGTGATGGCCATCCTGAATGGTATGAGGTGGTATTTCATTATAGTTTTGATTTACATTTCTCTAATAATTAGTGATGTTGAACATCTTCATGTGCTCTTTGGCCATCTATGTGTCTTCTTTGGAAAAATTTCTGTCTAGACCTTCCACTCAGTTTTTTTATTGGGTTGGGTTTTGTTTTTTTGTTTGCTATTGAGCTGCATGAGCTGTTTGTATATTTTGGAGATTAATCCCTTGTTCATTGCATCATTTGCAAATATTTTCTCCCATTCTATGGGTTGCCTTTTTGTTTTGTTTATGGTCTCCTTTGTTGTGCAAAAGCTTTTAAGTTTAATTAGGTCACGTTTATTTTTGTTTTTATTTTTAGTACTCAAAGAAGTGAAACAAAAAAGGTACTGTTGCAGTTTTGTCAAAAAGCATTCTGCTTATGTTTTCCTCTGAGAGTTTTATGGTATTTAGTCTTGCATTTAGGTCTGTAATCCTTTTTGAATGTTATTTTGTGGATGATGTTAGAAAATGTAATTATTCTACATGTAGCTGTCTGGTTTTTCCAGCCCCACTTATTGAAGATACTGCCTTTTCTCAATTGTATGTCATTGCCTAATTTTCATAGATTAATTGACCAATAGTTGCATGGGTTTATTTCTAGTTTTTCTATCCTGTATTTCTATCTGTATTTGTGTGTGTGTGTGCCAGTGCCTATGTGCTCAGTCACTCAGTCATGTCTGACTCTTCAGAACCCCCTGGACTGTAGCCCACCAGGATCCTCTGTCCATGTATTTCCCAGGCAAGAATACTGGAGTGGGTTGCCATTTCCTTCTCCAGGGGATCTTCCTGACCCAGGGATAGAACCCAGGTCTTCTGCTTGGCAAGTGGATTCTTTACCACTGAACCACCTGCAAAGCCCAAGACTACAGCTTTGTAACAAAGTCTGAAGTCAGGGAGTCTGATTCCTCCAGCTCCATTTTGCTTTCTTGGTTAAGCAGGACTGTGTCAAAGGGTGTCTACAGGTGGCTGTGGACTCAGAAAGTTTTTAAGCAGCCTGTCTGCTGATTACTGGTACTGTTTTCCTGCCCCTGGAGTCTTCAGCTTTGGGAAGGCTTTTGGCATCAAAATGGCACCCTCTGGGATAGATCAAAATATTAATGAGTACTCCCCAGTGCCTCTGCTTCTCTAGGAGATCCTTCAAAACCAGCATGTAGGTCTGGCCCAGGCTACTATGAAGTTACTTCTTTTATCCATGGGTCCCAGTACACAGGATATCTTGTGTGCACCCTCCAAGAATGGCTTTTCTATTTCTCCCAGCCCTTTGGGGTTCCTGTTATCAAGGATGGTTAGATTACAAAACCAAATACTTTGAGTGTTCCTCTTCCTGATGGCAGACACCCAGACAAGGGAGCCTGATGTGGGGCTCAGAACTCTTACAATATAATTATTTTCCAGCTTGTGGGTCACTCCCTTGACATGTATGGGATTTAATTGTATCACGAATGCACCCCTCCTACCAGCTCATTGTGGCTTCTTTTTTGTTTTTGTAAGTAGAATGTTTCGGGAAGTTGCAGTCCTTTTTTGTCGATGGTTGTTTAACAGTGAGTTGTGAATTTGGTGTTTTTATGGGAAGATCATGGCATCCGGTCCCATCACTTCATGGGAAATAGATGGGGAAACAGGGGAAACAGTGGAAACAGTGTCAGACTTTATTTTGGGGGGGCTCCAAAATCACTGCAGATGGTGACTGCAGCCATGAAATTATTCCTTAGAAGGAAAGTTATGACCAACCTAGATAGCATATTCAAAAGCAGAGACATTACTTTGCCAACAAAGGTTTGTCTAGTCAAGGCTATGGTTTTTCCTGTGGTCATGTATGGATGTGAGAGTTGGACTGTGAAGAAGGCTGAGCGCCGAGGAATTGATGCTTTTGAACTGTGGTGTTGGAGAAGACTCTTGAGAGTCCCTTGGACTGCAAGGAGATCCAACCAGTCCATTCTGAAGGAGATCAGCCCTGGGATTTCTTTGGAAGGAATGATGCTAAAGCTGAAACTCCAGTACTTTGGCCACCTCATGCGAAGAGTTGACTCGTTGGAAAGACTCTGATGCTGGGAGGGATTGGGGGCAGGAGGAGAAGGGGATGACAGAGGATGAGATGGCTGGATGGCATCACTGACTCGATGGACATGAGTCTGAGTGAACTCCGGTAGTTGGTGATGGACAGGGAGGCCTGGCGTGCTGCGATTCATGAGGTCACAAAGAGTCGGGCACGACTGAGTAACTGATCTGATCTGATGGGAAGAAGTGTGCTCAGGTCCTTCTATTCTGCCATCCTGTCTAGAGGATCTCTAGGGAATCCCATTCCTGCTTATTTTGAACTATATCTTCTAAAATGACACTATAAGCTGAGAAAATATATTTAATTTATATACATCTAAAGCAATCATCTCTTAATAAGTTTGTTTTTGCCACTTATGGTATAATAGTAATGGCATTTTAAGGCCAAGTTCCTTTTTTTTTTTTTACAGGATTATGTCTATGTAACTTTATTTAAGTACTTTAAACCTTATTTTCCTTTTCTATATAATGAGAGATATTGAGTCCTGACTTCTTCCTTTTCAGAATTAGGTAGTGTGTTGTTTATGGGTCTGTATTCATAAGTATAAATGTACTTTCTAAAATTCATAAATTGCACTATACTATAAAATTTACTCTAGGAATGCTCTATATGACTGTTACACTTTGAATATATCACGTACACCAAATTAGAATGTTGCTCACCATCCAGTTCTATAAGGGTTAATTAGATCATTAGCCACTGTAGTTAACCTCCAACACACCCTGAGAAGAATTCAAGGTAGTGATCAGGAATGGGACACTATATGCTCTGGGAAAAACTGGCAGAATAGGCCATCAGATTGTTAGATATTTCAAGGGAAATGTTCATGAACCCAATATCTTAGATCTTCTCACACCAAGCAAAGCCCTAAAATCATTAATATTAATAAAGATATCTGCTCCTCATGATGCATCAAATATGTGTTTGATTGCATGCATCTCTTTTACCAAAGTTGTGTGAGCCCTGTCCTACATCTTCAGAGCTCTTCCTCACAATGGAAAGGCTGGCTGCTGGGTTACACTCCTCAGCCACAAATAAAACTAAACTCACCGCTCTCATGCCATTCATTTTTTTTAGTCAAAAGAGTAAAAAAGTTGGAAATTTATAAAAATTTTAAAAATATCCATACTAATTTAAATATATAATTTACAATTTAATAAAGAAATTGTTATACCACTTCCATTTCAAATAAGAACTTTGTTTGCTCACAAATTGGTCTAATTCTTATTGTCACATAATTTGTGAGAAGTGCCTACATAATAGCCAGTGTAGCAACCCAAATATCACGTAAAGTATTTATTGACAAGGACATATTGACAGAGAAAGAGCCTATTTGAAAGTATGAGAAAAAATAAGATTGCATGTTACTTAATGAGGTAAGAGAAAATGTGTTTGAAATGTGGGGAAGAAAAAGAAAATAAACACTGATGTTAAGCAAGGGAGTCTGCACAAAGGAAATAATTAGACTGAAGGCAGATACATCAGGGCAAAGGGGTCTGATTTTGTGTTTCTTTCAGTATGTTATTCTTGACTTTTCTTTTTAATGGGTATTTCTAGAACAGATTCAACAGAGTACTTTTGCTGATATTCTAATGGAATGTTGAATTAAATGGATTTCTCTGACCAACCTAGATAACATTAAAAAGCAGAGACATTTACTTTGCCAACAAAGGTCCATCTAGTCAAGGCTACGGTTTTTCCAGTGGTTATGTATGGATGTGAAAGTTGGACTGTGAAGAAAGCTGAGCACCAAAGAATTGATGCTTTTAAACTGTGGTGTTGGAGAAGACTCTTGAGAGTCCCTTGGACTGCAAGGAGATCCAACCAGTCCATCCTAAAGGAGATCAGTCCTGAGTGCTCTTTGGAAGGACTGATGCTGAAGCTGGAACTCCAATACTTTGGCCACCTCATGCAAAGAGTTGACTCATTGGAAAAGACACTGATGCTGGGAGAGATTGGGGGCAGGAGGAGAAGGGGACGACAGACGATGAGATGGCTGGATGGCATCACCGACTCGATGGATATGAGTTTGGGTGGACTCCGGGAGTTGGTGATGGACAGGGAGGGCTGGCGTGCTATGATTCATGGGGTCACAAAGAGTCAGACAGGACTGAGCAACTGAACTGAACTGATATTCACATTAACATATATGTGATTTATGTTACTTTTCCTTTTGTTACTTTTCCTTTTACTCAGAGAACTTGATTTTTTATAAACTTATTTTCTCTTTTTCCTTTTTCTATAATTATGGTGATCTCCTCTGGAACCCTCAGTTCAAATCTGTTTGTGGGCAAAACAAGTAGTACTTAATATATAGTAGTTAATTCAATCCCACTATAACTCAGGAAGCAGCATATACTGCTTAGTGCCGACACTACATTCAGTATGAGTAACAATCTCTTCTCTAAATATAAGGTATATTTTAAATATACATTATATTCCTATTTCTAAAATCATTATGACAAAGATCCAATATTTTATATTAAGAAACTCATTATGTAAGAAGGTATTTTAACATTTTTATCTGACAGCATTTTCTAACCTATACCTTATTATTATAATTATATGCCAATTTTGTTCAATGAACTTTCATCCCTCTACTGTATTTAAACTATAGCACATTTTCACTGTATAGCCACTTTCTACTGTGCCATTTATATTTTTAAAATATTAGTGCATTTTATAATTTTAAGGGTGTGTATGTAATGGCTAACAATGACTTTCAGGATCATATATCAACTGATCTTAAAGAAGTTTAAGAAAGTCTTTTTCTTAGTTCAACAAAAATGGTGAGTCTTTTCTAAATTAATAAAATAAAGCAGTACAAAAGGACTAGAAAGAAAAATCACCCACTTTCATACCCTGAATAAGAAAATTGCATTCAGCGATTTTAAAGCACTTTTCCTATAAATTATATTCATGTATCTTCAAAACACCTACTCCCACTTTTCACCTACATTGTTCTGTGGTTATTAATACTAGTTATGAATGGTGTTGAAGAATTACATTTCAAAATCTTACTGAATAACATGTTTGAATAGATTGTGTGTTCTGTCAGGAATAAAAGCTACTTTTTTTTTTTTTTTTAAAGCATTTGACTAAAGAAGAGAGTTTTAGTTTTATCAGTTCAAGACTACAGAGATAGAAGATTTATCAGAATTAAGAATCTATTAAGTCTGCTTCCTGATGAGATGCAGCGGAGATGGTGAAAGCAATCTACATTAGTTCCAGATCCTAAGTAAGGATTATGTGTGAGACTGGTCTCTGAAAGGGGAATTTATGAAATTAAACAGCTTTTGAGACTATCATTAAGTTAACATATCTACTGTGTCCATTGGGTCCCCTGTGGGGTAGAAACTTAGATGGAATTAGGAGTGTAAGAGGTTTATCAAGGAGTAATGACTGTGAAAGATAAAAGGGAGATGATTAGCAGGATTCAGCAGGGAAAGTCTTTGGACAGTCTGGAGAGCTGACACCTGTGCAGCAGGAAGGAAAAGGGAGAGAAGCAGGAGTAGGCATGGAGATCATGGTGCAGATATGACAGATTCTTAGCTACCATAATAGGAACTTCAGAACAAAGAGTGCCCTTTAGAGGAGTCCCACAGTTGGCAAAAGAATCCAAGCTCTAGCACCTCTAACAGGCTTATTTAATCAGCTGATTTGTCCAGCTCACTGGTGATTTCTTTCTTGACTGAAGATCTGAGCAGCACACCTCCCGTTCATTTAAGTCTATCCCTTGTGCCTTTTACATATTGGCAGGGGCTTCTTCGAGATTCCAATGGACCACTCTTTCTGAGGAAAGGCTTAAAAGAGGGAAAAGATTGGAATGACACTACACAACTCATCACTTCTGTGAGATCAGATATGTGACTGGTACTTATCACCTTCCTTCTCTTCTAAGCATTCTAATTCTCTTTGCTCTGAGTTATCACCTCCACTGATCTCATGGCTTATCTGATGGTGCTACTCAAATCCTCCTTAAGAATTCAGAACTTCTATGAATCATTCCCTTGTTAGACTAGGATTGCTGGGCTTATCCTTGTATTCACATTTGAGAAGGGAATAAGAGGAAGTTGCAAGGGCTCCATACATAGTCCTCCTTTCAATTGTTCAACATCAGCCCCATTTCTTTCTGCTGATCAGAGTCAGATGTCTCTGCTTACATGGTAACTCTTCTTCTTGTCTGTATATCCCTATAAGAAAGAAGTGAAAAGTGCCCAGGTGATGGCTGTAGCTTGTAACTCATTAGAGCCCTTGTATGCTGCTGGACAAGAGAAGGTTTCATTTTTAGACTAAGACCACTAGCTCTTCATTTCTGAGAGGTGTGAGGATGGGAAGAATTAATTAGTTACCCAGTGGTTCATGGAGAATAATTGGTAATTGAGACACTCATTCTTTCATCCTTTGGTCTTTACCCTATACCTTATCTTGGAGGATATTGCCACTAAGAAGGCACTGTAGCTGCACCAGTCATAAGCCTTTCCAATGCTCCCTGTCTAGTTGCTTCTGGATGGTACCTTATATGATAAATCCAGTGAACTTCCATCGTAAATTGATTTAGTCCCCAAACCCTACTCTGAGTCTGCTGTGTTAGTTAAATCCTCTGAAAAGTAGATGCTGATATAGAATTATGAATGGAAGTGGCCTATTGCAGGTGTATGCCTATAAAAGACAAAGGGAAGATGAAACAAGAGTGATTAAGGAGAAGCTCAGATTATTATGCAGATGTGTCTTTGCCAACCCAATGGAGAGCTCCAAAGCAAAGATTAACTGGTAAATCAGCTGCATAGTAGACAGAAATTGTGAGGTCCTAGTAATCCTGGAAGAAACACAAGCTGGAATCAACATTGCCGGGAGAAATATCAATAACCTCAGATATGCAGATGACACTACCCTTATGGCAGAAAGTGAAGAGGAACTCAAAAGCCTCTTGATGAAAGTGAAAGTGGAGAGTGGAAAAGTTGGCTTAAAGCTCAACATTCAGAAAACGAAGATCATGGCATCTGGTCCCACCACTTCATGGGAAATAGATGGGGAAACAGTGGAAACAGTGTTAGACTTTATTTTTCTGGGCTCCAAAATCACTACAGATGGTGACTGAAGCCATGAAATTAAAAGACGCTTACTCCTTGGAAGGAAAGTTATGACCAACCTAGATAGCATATTGAAAAGCAGAGACATTACTTTGCCAACAAAGGTTCATCTAGCCAAGGCTATGGTTTTTCCTGTGGTCATGTCTGGATGTGAGAGTTGGACTGTGAAGAAGGCTGAGCACCGAAGAATTGATGCTTTTGAACTGTGGTGTTGGAGAAGACTCTTGAGAATTCCTTGAACTGCAAGGAGATCCAACCAGTCCATTCTAAAGGAGATCAGCCCTGGGTGTTCTTTGGAAGGAATGATGCTAAAGCTGAAACTCCAGTACTTTGGCCACCTCATGCGAAGAGTTGACTTGTTGGAAAAGACTCTGATGCTGGGAGGGATTAGGAGAAGGAGGAGAAGGGGATGACAGAGGATGAGATGGCTGGATGGCATCACTGACTCGATGGACGTGAGTCTGAGTGAACTCTGGGAGTTGGTGATGGACAGGGAGGCCTGGCATGCTGCGATTCATGGGGTCGCAAAGAGTCGGACATGACTGAGCGACTGATCTGATCTGATCTTAGAAATCCTCTTGTGTTTGATCATTAGCTGGGGTTGCCAGGGAAGACCACCACCACAGATGGAAAACCATGGAAAAAAAAAATGGGTATATGCCATAGCCTTCTAGGGTTTAGGAATTCTAAGTTTCTTTGCCTTGTTGCTGAGAACAATCAGGCAGGAGGGGAATAACGGATCTTATGTGGTGCCCCCTAAAACAGTTAAGTTTGAGGCTGTCAGTTAACTGCACTCTTTGTGCAAGTACTAACTTGATGGGATATCTGAGCAGAGGACACCTCTTGGCTGGCATATTCATGGTCCCAAACAAAATGGCTGAAGTTAGTTAATTGCATTCCACATACAAAATAAGATATTTGGTATATACTTTGCAGTTTACTATGAATTTTGCAATCCAAGTTTGAAAAAACCCATTAAGAAGCGAAATTCTATTATTGTGAAAGTATTTTACTTATGTAACTATAAATAAATCACAATGGAGAAGAAAAAATACAATTTTATTGTATTTAAACAATCCTCACAGGAAAACTGGGCATGTATATATTTCAGTGTGCTTTTCTAATATCTTAGAAACATTATTAGATGTACATAGATTAATAATGCTATTTAATTTTTTCTGTATCTATTAACTTGAGCCTGATTATAAATATGAAATAGAGAGCTCATATCTTGCAAATGATGCTAAACATACATGCATGTGTGCTAAGTTGCTTCAGTTGTGTCCGATGCTTTGTGACCCCATGGACTGTACCCTGCCAGGCTCCTCTGTCCATGGGATTTTCCAAGCAAGAGTACTGGAGTGGGTTTCCATGCCCTTTTCCAGGGCATCTTCTTGACCCAGGGATAGAACCTGTGTCTTAAAAGTTTCCTGCTTTGGCAAATAGGTTCTTTACCTCTAGGACCACTTGGGAAGCTCATGTATCCAACAGCAAACACTGGTAATAATAACATTTAAGTTAATTTTAACAACCACTTTTCCAGTCTTTTATGCAGTAGGCACAATGCTAGAATTGAATAGTCAAATGAAATACTGCCTTCAGTGTGACTTCATTCCAAGTCCAATGAGAAAGATAATGATGCTATGGGCCTTCACTTAGAGACAAAATATCTGGGGGAAATGAGGCTTAATAAAGGATGTGAGGTTTAAGAAGTGACAAGACAAATGTATCAAATTTCAGTAATATCAACAAAGATAGGAAGCGTGTTTAGATGACAAAGACAAACCAACGTATAAATAGCAAAATAGGAAATTCACAGTAAATGCAAACCAATGCTTAGATCTTAAAAAGTTTTGATGTGTAAAATGAAATTAAGGCTTACTTAAGTTTAGAGCATTGCATGATTAAACATTTTTCCACAGGGCACATTTTAAATCATATATCCTTGTTATAAATTCAAGGTTGAACCTATTTTAAAATGCTTTTGTTAGGTAAAATAGGAAAAAGGAATCCAGAATGGCAGTGGCTAAAAGACAAAAAAGGGAAAATCATGCAAAAATAGAACAAAGGAAGGTCTGAGGACCTGAGCGAGGACCTCAGATAAAATAAACAGCCCTCCTGGCTAGTCCAATTTACATAGGGCAGGCTCGGGGGCGGGGGGAGAAAAAACACATAAAAAGAGGACCCAAAATTGAGCCAGGGGCTTCTCTTTTCTTCAAGTCTTTTGGGTTGGCCCGCCCTCATGCTAGCCTAGAAAATCCCATAGATGGAGGAGCCTGGTAGGCTGCAGTCCATGGAGCCGCTAAGAGATGGACATGACTGAGTGACTTCACTTTCACTTTTCACTTTCATGCATTGGAGAAGGAAATGGCAACCCACTCCAGTGTTCTTGCCTGGAGAATCCCAGGGATCGGGGAACTTGGTGGGCTGCCTTCTATGGGTTTGCACAGAGTTGGACACGACTGAAACGACAGCCTCAGCAGTATGCCTAGAGGATGTGTCTTCCTTTGCTTTCTAAATAAAACTGAACTGTAACATGGGGCTGTAACATTGGTCCATCCGTCACTTCAAATCTTGGCTGTGATGATACAGAACTGAGGAAATTACATATGTCAAGGGAGTGTGTAATTTCCTCAGTTCTTTATCACAGCAGCAAAAATTTGAAGTGATGGACAGACCAGCGTTATAGCTCAGTTTTATTGGCAAGCAAAGGGAAATACATCCTCTAGGTGTGAGGGCGGGCCAACACAAAAGACAGGAAAAGAGAAGCCCAAAGCTCAATTCTGGCTTCTCTTTTTATATGTTTCTTCTCTTCCCCCAAGCCTGCCCTGTGTAAACTGGGCTAGCCAGAAGAGCTGTTCGTTTTACCTGAGGTCCACACTCTGGTCCTCAGACCTTCCTTTGTTCTATTTTTGCTGGCTTTTCCCTTCTTTGTCTTTTAACCATTGCCATTTTGGACTCTCTTTTTGTATTCTAACTACCTAACTCTTGGAAAGGGAAAATAAAGTGTTTCGTATCACTATCTGTGTGAAGAGTGCAGCTCTGTATAACTAATCAACACATTCTGGACAGACAAATAACTACCATGTCCCTTCATCTGGACATTGTTGAGTCATTTAGTAGAATAAATGCTGGATCTTGGGGCTAGAGAAGAGATCTAGGAATAGATAGTAAAGCTAAGAGAATATTATTCATTTGAATTTGGAATTCAATATAAAACAAAGGAACGAGTTGTGTTGGTGCCACAAAAAGGCACACACAACTAGGAAAGAGTAAGAATTGAATCCTAAGAGCACAGTAAAGTTACTAATAAAATATTTAATACTTTAACTCTAGATAGCAAAAGTCTGTATCTCTTAATTATTTTCCAATACAGTTTCAAAATCTTTAATTTCTACTTTATTAGAATAAACTAGATGTGATAAAAGAGTTTGAGCACTCTAAGATGGGAAAAAAGTAGTACAAAAGCCAGAAAAGGCTGTTCACAAATGCATACATGTGTCAGTGGTAAGCTAAAAGTTTTAATTGTAAGGACACCAAGGTGGGAAGGGGGGTGGGATGAATTGTGATTGGGATTGACATTTATACACTATTGATACTGTGTATAAAATAGATAACTAAAGAGAACCTACCGTATAGCACAGGGAACTCTACTTAATGCTCTGTGGAGACCTAAATGAGAAGGAAATCCAAAAAAGAGGGGATATATATATATATATATATATATATATAAACACACACACACACACATACATATATATATAAACACACACACACACACACACCCATCAAGGGATCCAGTGGATAAAGGACATGTGGTAGATATATCTAACAGAATATATTTTCAGGCTTAGAAAAGAAATCCTGTCATTTGCAACAACATGGGTGAACCCAGAGAGATTATGCTAAATGAAAAACTAGAGAAAGACAAATACATAGGCTATCACTTTCATATAATAGAATTTTAAGAAGCCAAACTTCTAGAAACAGAGAAGAAAGGTGGTTGTCAGGGACTGGTGGGTGATGAAGATAAGGAGATATAGTTCAAAAGATATAAATGTCCATTTAAATGAGAAATAAATTCTAGGAATCTAGTGTATAATGTGACTATAGTTAACAATATTGCAGTGTAGATTTAAAAGTTGCTGAGTAGAGCTTGAATTTTCTTACCCTAGCAACAACAAAAAAGGTTAACTGCATAAGTTGAGGAATGTGTTAAATAACTTTGTTGTAGTAAACATTTCTCAGTATATAACTGCACTAAATCATCACTTTGTATGTCTTATATTTACACAAGGTTATATGTCAAATATACCCCAATAAATCTGGAGAATAATCAAGGCAAAGGATAAAATCCCTTGAGGCCTGAATCTTATCACTCTTCAACATTTGAAGATGCTTTTCCTAATGATTTCTGTACGCTAAAATTCTTAATGGTCTACCATAATGACTATTGTCAGAACACCTAAATAAATACTTTACATACTTAGGCTGATTCAAGAATAGGAAGGAGAACTCAGAAAACAATCATTCCCTAAGTGCCTGCTGTGCTGCCCTGTGCTTAAGAGTCCAACTCTTTGTTCTCCCTTGGACTATAGCCCGCCATGCTCTTCTGTCCATGGGGATTCTCCAGGCAGAAATACTGGAGTGGATTGCCATGCTCTCCTCCTGGGGATCTTCCCAACCCAGGGATTAAACCCAGGTCTCCCACATTGCAGGTGGATTCTTTACCATATGAGCCACCTGAAACTATCACAACACTGTTCATCAGCTATACTCAAATACAAAATAAAATAATTTTGAATACATCCTATGTTATAGGTATCGTGGTGATTTATAGGATGCTAATTAGCAACTTATTGACCAGAGACATATTAATATGTATTTTAATACCCAAACATTATTGACTAGAGACATTTCAATATTCATTTACATAACAAATCACTGGCCACTAGCTTCAAACAGAGGTCTGCACTTAAATGTACATGAGCTAGGGCTTCCCTGTGGTCCAGTGATTAAGAATCCACCTCGCATAACAAGGGGCACTGGTTCTATTCCCAGTCCAGGAAGATTGCACATGCAGCAGAGCATGTACACCACAACTACTGAAGTCCATGAGCCTAGAGCGCATGCTCTGAAGCAAGAGAAACCACTGCAATGAGAAACCTACACACCACAACAGAGTAATCCCCGCTTGTAGCAACTAGAGAAAGACTGTGTGCAGCAACAAAGACCCACCACAGCCAAAAAATAAAAAAGAATAAATCTTTTTAAAAATGTATAAGGGCCAGAATATTAACATAAGTGAATAAAGGGAGAAGGTATGTGGCAATAAGCAGGGATAAGAATGAGCCACTGTCATGAAGGCACAAAATTCCATGTGTGTGTGAGATAGGTTTACACAGCACCAAACAAAACTAGTCTGTCAGAAGAATTAGGTTTGAGCTATTTTAGAAGATTTTATATACAAATCTTTGGAATCCCAGGATTATAGAATTCCAGAGTTCCAAGAGTGATTTTTTTCCTCATCTACAAATTCCTTGAAGTTTTAAAAAGAGTAAGTTATCTCATAATATTAGTATCAAAGAAGAAACAAAGGTATAAAAGTCACTTATTGGAATGAGTTAGTCCAAAACTCTTTTCAGAATTGTATTTTTTTCTACATTTACCAAAGTGACTTTTTAACAAGAATAAGAAGCCATAAAAAGTATACAGCTGGAGAATAGAATACTTTAGAGAAGAACAATCATAGAATAATCATATAATCAAATCATACTTCTCATGCCCTTTTAACATAACCTGCTATTTTCTCTTCCTGCCTGAGCAAGTCTCTTGAACTCCCAGATAAAAATGTAAGCAATGTGATAGGGATTTATAACCTCCAGGAAATTGTTTGATTGTATCGATAAAAGAAATAAGCTCTAGATATTTTACAGCCTAGAAATGTAGTTTTCAGAGGTGTCATTGAATATGTCTTCCAATATGAGACACTATATAATAGTTAATATAGCCACAGAAATACAAGGTTGAAAATCCTAGAGTGAAAAATATATATTAATTGAAATGTAAATTTTCCCTGGAAAAAAAGAGTCACATAAGGACACTGAATGACATAAGAAGAATTGATTTCTAAACTTCATCACATCTAAAGCAATTTTAAATGAGTCCCAACCTTTTTTTTAAAGGTTGCAGTATCTTAAGTTGTCTTAAAATACTAGAAATTATTTGGGGGTTTGCTAAAACAGAAGAGAATAGTTGGTTACTAAATTTTATCTACTCATTCAAAGTGAAGAAATTTTATATGGCTAAACCAGGTTATTTGTTATTCTGTTTGTTATCAAAGTATAGATGATTTATAATACTATATACGTATTCAGATGTATAGCATTGTGATTCAGTATTTTTACAGATTATATTTTACAGGGGGGAATTGTAGGGGGAGGGATAGATAGAGACTGCTTCCCTGGTGGTTCAGAAGGTAAATAACCTGCCTGCAATGCAAGAGAACTGGGTTTGATCCCTGGATCGGGAAGATCCCCTGGAGAAGGGAATGGAACCCACTCCTATATTCTTGCCTGGAGAATTCCTCATGCTATATAGTACATACTTGTTGTTTATTTTATAAAATAAACATAGTATAACATAATAATAATATGAAATAATAATAAAATATACATAGTATAAAATAGTTTGCAGGTTATACATTAATAGTAGTAGACAGCACAAACCAAATAGATTGGAAGCATGAATCCCCACGGTATTGACTAAGAGATCCTCAAATGGTTCTTGATTCTTGTTGGGCAAATCAGTAAAAAAAAAAAGCCTATGTCAGAACTGAGACAGCAGATGAAAGATCAGATAATAATAACCTGGCAATAAAGCAGGCTCTGATAGAATGGCAGTCTAGACAGATCTATTTTTTTTCCCCTTTCTGAGGAGTATGTGCTAACATTTATTACTAAAATATTGATTGAGCGAATCCCATAGCCAAACTATGCTAGGTTGTGAAGAGATGATGTAAATACAACAGTTTCTGGATTCAATATCTTAATTTCAAAGTGAAAATGCATACATAATAAATGACACTGAGAAAATGGAGAAGGCATGGTTAAAGACTTTTGCATAATTAATCAATTTCATTTCTGTTTAACATTGGGTTATTTGAAGGTAAGTCATAAAAACTAAGTTATTTTTAAGATACAGATTAAGTATATTAGAATGAAATTAAGGGAAAAAAACTGTGGTCAAATAAGAATAGCTTAAGAATAGCAAAATAAACAATTTTTGCTGCATATGAGATAATTTTATATACAAATTAATTCTTGGATGAATCAGGTTTAAGATTATCATTTACACATGACAACTACACATAAACCAGTTGTTTTACTGTACATTGAAAATATGCCTATAATGTCCTACATGTACCTTGTCTATGAAGAAATGACATTTAACTCATCTGTTTGGAATCTATCCTGTTCTTAAGTATTTAAGATTTATAACTTTTATAATTAAAAGCTTAAGAATCAAAGGAATTTTTAAATATTCTGACATTAGATATATGAAGCAAAACAAATAATATGTATTAGATATATATTTAAAAGGTCATCAGTTTATTTATGAAGTTAAACCAAGTGCAAATACAGTTTTCTCTGGTCAGTAATTTTAGAACTTATGTGAAAGTTAAAAAACAGGAGATGTAGTCATCTCTCAATCTTGATAAATTTAAAAAATTCACAAATTATAACTTTAAAAATCAAATATATTAACCAGAGGAGTTCAAACTTTTACCTTGTAATTTCTAGCCACCAAAACAAAAGCAAACATAGTTATTGAATATACATAACCTAGCATACCAATATGGAGAAGGCAATGGCACCCCACTCCAGTACTCTTGCCTGGTAAATCCCATGGACGGAAGAGCCTGGTAGGCTGCAGTCCATGAGGTCGGTAAGAGTCGGACACGACTGAGCGACTTCACTTTCACTTTTCACCTTCATGCATTGGAGAAGGAAATGGCAACCCACTCCAGTGTTCTTGCCTGGAGAATCCCAGGGATGGGGGAGCCTGGTGGGCTGCCATCTATGCGGTTGCACAGAGTCAGACACGACTGAAGCAACTTAGCAGTAGCAGCATACCAATAAGGTAAAGGAAAGCCAGTTGCACAAGGGAAGCATAATTATTCTTGGTAGGGAGGACCCAGAGTTATTCATAGAAGATCTTCTGATCCTCTATGAAATTGACCTTTATAACATGTTGATATTAAAAATAAATATTTTCTTAGATTCTTAAAGAAGTATTATTTGATAGCTAAAAAGGAAGCCAGGAAACCAAATGATAAATTGAAAATTATAAATAAATTGTCCAATTCTTTGTGACCCTATGGACTGTAGGCCATCAGGCTTCTCTGTCCATGGGATTTTCTAGGCAAGAATACTCGAGTGGGTTGCCATATCCTTCTTCAGGGAAACTTCCCAATCCAGGAATAGAACCCATCTTTCCTGTGTCTCCTGCATTGCAGGTAGATTCTTTACTGCTTGAGCCATTGTGGAAGCTTAAGTGGTAATAGCAGACCAAATTAACATAGTACAAATAGCAACAAAGACATCATTCATTTAGTACAATAGTCTGCATGCTAATGTGATTTAAGTGAAAATAGTAAAAGCTACATATGTGAAATGATCAAATGGATAAAATGTTGACATAAACAAATCTATGAAGACAGCATAAGACTTTAATAGAACTTTAACTAAAAAGGGTAACATAATACAAATAATATGAAGACATATTTGACTAGAAAAATAACTTTTAAAATAAATGGAAAAAATTGAAGGATACATGGAAGATTACTGTGTGATTATTAAGTGATACTAGAATATAATTTTAATTATTTGAAAATAATATAAAACAGCCTTTGTGTGTGTGTGTGCACTCAGTCATGTCTGACTCACTGAGATCCAGTGGACTGTGGTCAGCCAGACTCCTCTGTCCATGGGATTTTCCAAGCAAGAATCCTGGAGTGGGTTGTCACTTCCTTCTCCAGATAAGAGAGCCTACATAAAACACAAATGTTTTTCTATTTATGAAAACAAGCTATAATCTAAAAGGAATTAGTAACTGACCAAGATGTATGAAGCAGATCTTTCTCATATGTAACCATCAGACTATAGTCTCAAAAACAGCTTGCAAGACATTTGGGAGATATAAATGTGATTACAAACAACAGTGTTCATATATGAAGACCCAAATATACTAGATAGGACAATCTGTGCACTGAATTTTAAGTAAACCAAAATACATTTTGGTGCCTGTCTTTGCTTCCTGAATAGGCTCTGGGGAAAGCAGTTGTTAAATAAATAACATTATTTTATTTTGTTACTCCCTCTATCTTCCATTTCTTTGGGGTTGCCTTCTTCAACCTCATTCCAGTTTCTCAAACATTTTATCATGACATCTTTCCCAATTTTCCTTCTTCTCATTAATATGTATTTTCTCAGTAATACTGCCTAAGATCTGTATCATTCAAGACATTATCCACTGCAGTTCAAGGAAATTTTACATGAACCTATCAGATGCTTCATTTTATGTTAATCTTTATGAGTTATGTTGGATCCTTTAAATTGAATATGCCAAAATTCAATTCTTATAGAATTTTAAAAGATGGCAGTAATTAAATAACAGTATCTTATTTTAAAATTTAACATTTATTTTGTATTGCTGTATTTTCATCATTGGCTACGTTTAATATGTAGCACTCATAGTACAACTGTTATCCCAATTTTACATACGAGAAATAGGTTTAGAAATATAATCTTTCCAAAGTTACACAGATATTAGGTTATAAACCTGGTTTTTGAAATACACACACTGAGTTGGGAGCTTTCAAACTCCATATTGCCTCCAAACTGAGATAAAAATAATGTAGGAGATCATAAAAAAACCCAGAGCACACCAGACTCTAAACTTCTTGAGTACTCTTAGATATCGTCTTCAGCACACCAGTAACCATCACATTGTCTAGCATCCCTATTATTCTATTATCCAAAAATGTAGTTGGTCAGTAAACATTTCAAAATCTTAAATGATTTCCATTCCAAGTGGTTTAGAAAGTGTATCAGGGAAAATATAAGCCTCAAACTTTGTCAAAGAAAAACCAAAAAATCTGTTAGCTCAACAATGCATCCACACATTTCAATGCAAGAATAATTTTTCAAGGTAGGGAGGTAAAATAAGAATCTCAGATTTTGTTGTTGTTGTTCATACTGTCTTCATTTTTTATTTTTTAATTTTATTTTATTTTTAAACTTTACAATATTGTATTAGTTTTGCCAATTATCTAAATGAATCCGCCACAGGTATACATGTGTTCCCCATCCTGAACCCTCCTCCCTCCTCCCTCCCCATACCATCCCTCTGGGTCGTCCCAGTGCACCAACCCCAAGCATCCAGTATCGTGCATTGAACCTGGACTTTCAGATTTTAAGGACTGACTGGAGGAGGATTAAAAGTTCAGTTTATTCTAAGAATCATTCACTATTTTAAAATCCTTAGAAGAAATAGGAAAATGCAGTTTGCATTAGTCAAGATAGGAAATAGAGACAGCATGAGAAGAGTCTCTATAGCAATAGAGCAGCAGCTGGTTGTACTACTGGGGTTTAGAAAGAGTGGGATGGGGCTCTTGTGGGCTAAAATCTTGAAAAGTGAAAGTGAAGTCGCTCAGTCGTGTCTGACTCTTTGCGACCCCATGGACTGTAGCCTACCAGGCTCCTCTGTCCATGGGATTTTCCAGGCAATAGTACTGGAGTGGATTGCCATTTCCTTCTCCAGGAGATCTTCCCAACCCAGGGATCAAACCCCGTCTCCCACATTGTAGACAGATGCTTTACTGTCTGAGCCACCAGGAAAGTCCACAAAATCTTGAAAGGGTCTCTCAAAGTATATTTTAACGTTTTCTGTTCCCTGAGAGTCCTTTGTTTGAGTCAGCCTTGGTGAGAGAGCCAACAAATTTGGACAAACAACAGAGTTGAATTCTTTGTTACTGTAATGGTAGCCTCTGAAAGCCTTAACCCCCAGATCTGTGAATGCTTCCTTAATTGGGATAAATGTCTTTGCAGATGTAATTAAATTAAGGATCTTCAGATAAGGAGATCATCCTGGATTTTCTAGCTGGGCCCTAAATTCAATTATAAGTATTCTTAGAACACTTATATCTTAAAAGATATAATGCATAAAAGAGAAGAAAAAAAAACAGGATAAAACTACTTTTTTTCCTCTGCAGATGGAGGCAAAAATCTGAGTAATATACAAACCAAGGAAGCTAAAGGATGCTGATGGTGACTAGAATCTGGAAGAAATAAAGGATTCTCTTTCAGTGGCTCCAGAGGGAATATGGCCCTGCCAGCAGCTTGATATCAGACCACTGGCTTCCAGAAATGTGGGAGGATAAATTCTTGTATGAAGGTATCCAGTTTATAGTAATTTGTTACAGTAGACTGAAAAATTAATGCAATTACTAACAAAGGTTTATGTATCTGAAAAACTAGCATAGTTTATAACCTTATGATATAGTTTATTATCAAACATGAATACCAGTTTCTCCCTTGAGTTATGATTTTCGGAGGTTATTTCACTAATTATCAAATTTGTGGAAGCATTTAAAACTCTGGACAAAATGCAACACAAGACAGTGATGCCAAGGGATAAAGAAGGTTAATAGACCTTAATAAAGGCCTTAGTAAAGAATTATTAATAGGCCCAGAAATTCTGCCCTTAGCAATTCACCTATTCTCCCAAGTCCTAAATAGGAGAACAAATGCTATTCCCCAACCCCACCTCACCTGAATTCTCTGACCATGAATACCTGAAAAATGGCACAGTAATCAGGTCTCCAGGTTTTCTCACATCTTCAGTCCTTCCTTTTATATTTCAAGATATTTCAAAATATGTATACTAGGGATTAGCACTTGGAAACTACACACAATTGCAGAAAACAAATTTATGGTTACCAAGGGGGAAAGGGTGAGAAGGGATAAATTGGGAGACTGGGATTGACATAAACACACTGCTGCTGCTAAGTTGCTTCGGTCATGTCCGACTCTGTGCTACCCCATAGACGGCAGCCCACCAGGCTCCCCTGTTCCTGGGATTCTCCAGGCAAGAACACTGGAGTGGGTTGCTATTTCCTTCTCCAATGCATGAAGGTGAAAAGTGAAAGTACTGTTGTTCAGTCGTGTCTGACTCTGAGCGACCCCATGGACTGCAGCCTACCAGGCTCCTCCATCCAGGGGACTTTCCAGGCAAGAGTACTGGAGTGGTGTGTCATAGCCTTCTCTGATAAACACACTACTATATTTCAGTTGTCATCATCATTTAGTCATATCTGACTCTTGAGACCCCATGGACTGTGTGTGGCCTGACAGGCTCCTCATCCACAGAATTATCCAATCAAGAACACTATATATAAGTAGATGACTAATAGGGACCTACTTAAAGCACAAGGAACTCTACTAAATACTATATAATGACCTATATGACAAAAGAAATAAAAAAAGATGGATATATGTATATGTATAACTGATTCACTTTGCTGTACAGCAGAAACTAACAACACTATAAATCAACTATACTCCAATAAAAAGTAATTTTAAAAAAAGAAACCAAAGATATAGAATTAAAATGGAAAGTTTTGTAGATTTCATTCTTGATAGTTAAGAATCTAAATTTTCAAACAAATATAAATTGAAGAAACAGCTATAAAAAGAGAAGAAATGACATCTGGCTTCCACTTAAGATGCTGGAAGAATGCCAAACTCAATTTAACAACAAGAAGAAAATGGATAATCTACAGAAGAATACATTTCTTTGAACCCATCAGAGTTGAAGTTGCAAGGCAAACAACTAGACTGACATCTGAGAAAATGCATGTGCCACCAAAAAGAGACAGGATGCAAGCGCTGGCTCACTAGGGGCAGAACATGGGAGGAAGACTTACAAGGTAGTAAGGCACGTTTGGATAACATGTTTAATGAATTACTAAAGACTGAATTAAAGCATAGAAGTCTAAGAGCTCCAAACACAGGCAAATTCAAATATAAGCAGAGCCTTTTATCTATGGATCTTCAGTTCAGTTCAGTCGCTCAGTCCTGTCCGACTCTTGGCAACCCCATGAATCACAGCATGCCAGGCCTCCCTGTCCATCGCCAACTCCCGGAGTTCACCCAGACTCACGTCCATCGAGTCAGTGATGCCATCCAGCCATCTCATCCTCTGTCGTCCCCTTCTCTTCCTGCCCCCAATACTTCCCAGCATCAGAGTCTTGGATCTTCAGCAGGAGCTTATAAGAAAGTTTGGCCCAAAATGAGAGACCAGAAAAAGCCTATAAGCCTTTGCAGGTGAAGCAGGCTTGGAGTAAAGAAGTGGCCACTAATAGGAAAATGGTTCAAACCCTTACTCAGATACTTCTCCCTGAAGGAATGAAAGCATGGTGCTACTGAAGAAAGGGTCTCCAACCCTGTCACCCCCAGAACACAGGTGAAGACCAACTGAACCATGGGAAAGCAAAAGAAAAATTTCCACCCCATAGAGAAGAGACAGAAAATGGTTCTGGGTTCACAATCCTATTCCAGAGTTATTAGAGGTCTCTTAAAATGGGCAAGGTGCAGTTATCACTGAGAAAGTCCCATTCCTGAGACACAGTGAAGCAGAGCCAATAAGAAATAAGACAAAAGAGCACTCCTACCCTCTTCCCCACAGGTACAGACAAGCAAGCAGTGAGCAATATGCAGAGAACAGTTTCCAGCTGAAAAAGAGGTAAGAATATGGAGAGACTATCTGGGGAAAGGGTAAATAGGTTAGACTTAAAGCTGAAGATAGCAGAAACATGGAGAAAATTCCTTCAGCAAGTGAGATCTATCCTAGGGAGGAGGTAATTCTAGAGGAATTTAAAACTGGTAGTGGGACTAAGGCAATCTTGTTCAACTTCTTACTCAACTGACTCAAAATACTTACTCTCTCCCAAATAGTAATGGCTTAGTAGAGTAAGAAGCAAACCTATTTACATACTACTTAACTTATTTGGTGAAAGTCACTCAGTCCTGTCTGACTCTTTACCCCATAAACTATACAGTCCATGGAGTTCTCCAAGCCAGAATACTGGACTGGGTAACTTTTTCCCTTCTCCAGCAGATCTTCCCAACCCAGGAGTCAAACTGGGGAGTCAAGAGATACCTAGAGTAACAGGAAAATTTGGCCTTGGACTACAAAATGAAGCAGGTCAAAGGCTAACAGAGTTTTGCCAAAGGAACACACTGGTCATAGCAAACGCCCTCTTCCAACAACACAAGAGAAGATTCTACACATGGACATCACCAAATGGTCAATACCAAAATCAGAATGATTATCTACTTTGCAGCCAAAGATGGAGAAGCTCTATACAGTCAGCAAAAACAAGACCAGGAGCTGACTGTGGCTCAGATCATGAACTGCTTATTACAAAATTCAGACTTAAATTGAAAAAAGTAGGGAAAACCACTAGAACATTCAGGTATGACCTAAGTCAAATCCCTTACGATTATAGAGTGGAAGTTACAAATAGATTCAATGGATTAGGTCTGATAGACAGAGTGCCTGAAGAACTATAGATGGAGGTTTATGACACTGTACAGGAGGAAGTGATCAAAACCATCTCCAAGAAAAAGAAATGCAAAAAGGCAAAATGGTTTTCCAAGGAAGCCTTACAAATAGTTGAGTAAAGAAAAGAAGTGAAAGGCAAAGGAGAAAAGGAAAAATGTACCCATTTGAATGCAGAGTTCCAAAGAATAGCAAGAAGAGATAAGAAAGTCTTCCTCAGTGATTAATGCAAAGAAATATGGGAAAAAATAGAATGGGAAAGACTAGAGATCTCTTCAAGAAAATTAGAGATACCAGGGGAAATTTTTATGCAAAGATGGGAACAATTAAGGACAGAAATATTATGGACCTAACAGAGGCAGAAGATATTAAGAAGAGGTGGCAAGAATACACAGAAGAGGTATTCAAAAAAGATCTCCATACCCAGATAATCATGATGGTGCGATCACTCACCTAGAGCCAGATATCCTGGAATGCAAAGTCAAGTGGGCCTTAGGAAGCATCATCATGAACAAATCTAGTGGAGGTGATGGAATTCCATTTGAGCTATTTCAAATCCTAAAAGGTGATGCTGTTAAAGTGCTGCACTCATTACACCAACAAATTTGGAAAACTAAGCAGTGACCACAAAACTTAAAAAGGTCAGTTTTCATTCCATTCACAAAGAAAGGCAATGCCAAAGAATGTTCAAGCTACCACACAATTGCACTTATCTCACACGCTTGCAAAGTAATGCTCAAAATTCTCCAAGCTAGGATACAACAATATGTCAACCAAGAACTTCCAGATGTTGAAGCTGGATTTAGCAAGGGCAGAAAAACCAGAGATCAAATTGCCAGTATCTTCTGGATCATAGAAAAAGCAAGAGTATTCCAGAAAAACATCTACTTCTGCTTCATTGACTATACTAAAGCCTTTGTGTGGATTACAATAAATTGTGGAATATTCTTAAAGAGAAGGGAGTACCAGACCACCTTACCTGCCTCCTGAGAAATTTGTATGCAGGTCAGGAAGCAACAGTTAGAACCAGACATGTAACAACAGACTGGTTCCTAACTGGGAAAGGAGCACTTCACAGTTGTATACTTTAACCTTGGTTATTTAATTTATATATGGAGTCCATTATGTGAAATGCTGGGCTGGATAAAACAAGTTGGAATCAAGATTGCAGGGGAAATATCAACAACTTCAGATATGCAGATGACACCACCCTTAGGACACAAAGTGAAGAGGAACTGAAGAGTCTCCTGATGAAAGTGGAAGAGGAGAGTGAAAAACTCACAGACTTAAAACTCAACACTCAAAAATGAAGATCCTGGCATCCAGTACCATCACTTCATGGAAAATAGATGGAAAAACAATGGAGACAATAACAGACTTTATAAATCACTGCAGATGGTGACTGCAGACATGAAATTAAAAGATGCTTGCTCCTTGAAAGAAAAACTATGACCAACCTAGACAGCATGTTAAAAAGCAGAGACATTACTTTGCCAACAAAGGTCCATCTAGTCAAGGCTATGGGTTTTCCAGTAGTCATGTATGGATGTGAGAGTTGGACCATAGCTGAGCACCAAAGAATCAATGCTTTTGAGCTGTGGTATTGGAGAATACTCCTGAGAGTGCCTGGGACTACAAGGAGATAAAACCAGTCAATCCTAAAGGAAATCAGTCCTGAATATTCACTGGAAGGACTGATGCTGAAGCCAATAATTTGGCGACCTGATACAAAGGGTAGACTCATTAGAAAAGACTCCGATGCTGGGAAAGACTGAAGGCAGGAGGAGTAGGGGGTGACAGAAGATAATATAGTCAGATGGAATCACCAACTCAATGGACATGAGCCTGAGCAAGGTTCAGTTGTTGGTAAAGGACAGGGAAGCCTGGCATGCTGCAGTCCACGGGGTTGCACAGAGTTGGACATGACTTAGCAACTGCACTGAAATGAAGCCAATGTTTGTAACACCCAAACATCATGCAAAATAACACAGCAACTTTGCAGAACTCTTTTGACAGTGTCATAATGTTCCACCTACCATAACCAAACAATACATTAACCCCACTGCTATGAATTTTTCCAAGTGAAATTAAAACTCTGTTTTAATAAAACACATAGGCAAGTATTCCTAACAGCTACATTCATAATTGCCCAAAACCAGAAAAATATTATTCTTCTGGTTAAAAGATATATAAGTGATGTTAAATTCATACAATAAAATACTGCTGAAAAATTAAGAAGAGTAAACTGATAAGACTCAGATCAATTATGCTAAGTGAAAGATGTTAGACTCAAAAAATCGCATTCTGCATGCTTCCAATTATATGACTTTCTGGAAAAGCGAAACTGTAAGGACAGAGAACAGATCAGCAACTTACAAAGGTTATGTAGAAGGGAGGGTTTAACTACAAAGTGAAAGAAAGTGAAGTTGCTCAGTCATGTCCAATTCTTCGCAACTCTATGGACTGACTATAACCCGCCAGGCTCCTCTCTCCGTGGGATTTTCCAGGCAAGAATATTGAAGTGGGTTGCCTTTTCCTCCTCTAGGGGATCTTCTCGACCCAGGGATCAAACTTAGGTCTTCCACATTGCAGGCAGACTCTTTACTATCTGAGCCACCAGGGAATCCCCTAACTATAAAGGGCATGAGAGAATTCTGTGTGGTGATGAAACTCTTACATATTTCAACTATGGGAGTAGTTGTGAAAATGCTCCAGTTTGTCAAAATGCTTAGGACTCTATTCTAAAAGCAGTTTTACTAATTATGCCTCAGTAAATACAACTGAAAAAAACAGAGAGAAGTGAAAGGAGAAGACAGAATCATGTGACATTCAGTGACTCATGACATTTGTGGGTCTTTGTCTGGGAATCTTGAGTGGATGCTGTCCAATTCAGGAAGTGTACTGCTTGATATGTATTTCTTGAAAAAACTTTCCTTTATGATTTTATCTGTCACTGGAGAATCCTGAGAAAACTTCTAGATCCTCCAATAGAAAATATGTTCAGACTGTGTATTGTCTGGCTTTGGAAACCTGGATTGCAAAAATCTATGCCTTATTACTTAACTGCTTTGGTAGTATATAATAATGCTTGCTATGGTCCTTTCTAAGAAGGGTCAAAATCTGTCTTAACATTAGTATCATTTCTATGAACTAGGTCTCTGGACTGAAGCTCTTTCAGAAGTTTCTGTGGTTTATTTATCTGAAAAGCTATCTTTATCTATGATTTACAATTCTGGATATACTATATTAAATCTTTACAGTAATGGATCAACTTGTAAAAGAGAAGAATCAAGGACTGGAGTGTGATCTGAGATGTACAGGCTACCTAATGATGAACACATATGGCTACAGGGTATAAATTCCTTTAAGAGTTCACCTAGTGACCATAAGAGCTAAGAGCAAAGCTTTTGACTATGGGAACTGACAGTTCTTAGACAGTTTTGCAAATTTCAGTTTTAATCTGCCATTCATTCATTCTATTTCACTTACAACTAGACTGACAAAACAAGGAAGTGTCTAGGTGATAGAACTACCAGAGTTCCTTAATCACTTTTGCACTGAATAAGTAGCGGGCTCTCCTAATTGCAGTTCAAACAACTGCCTTTTGATAGGGTAAAGCTTTTAGCCATCCAGAAAAAAAAAGAACATGTCAATATCCAATAGAAGGAGGCAACTGTATGGAAACTGTGCAAATGGATCCTGAGATGTTGATTTTTAGGTACTGCCAAAGTTACACTTTAGCCAGAGTTATGAGGTAGGCAGGGAGGACATCACAGAAAAATCCTCAGAAATTTTCAGTGACCAGAAACACAAGCAAAGGCAAACAGTGGGGGAAAAACTGAGTAGTAAGAAGTCCAGCCCCACTAATTATTTGTTCAGTGCATACAATAAAGGCACCTGTACTGAAGAAGTGATCGGTAATAATGTTACTGAATTTTTACTCTTGCACTGATTCTCAACTAATGTAGGACAATAAGGGGTATTGCTCCCTATGAAAAATTTGGAAATGGGTGAAACTATATTTTGGGTTGTTAAAAGTGAGATAAAGAAGTCAACTGACATTTAGTACCTTGAAACCAGGGATGCTTCATCAGTGCACAGGATAGAATTGCATACTAAAAAGCCCAAATGCTAATAGTGACTTCATTGATAGATAATGAAGGATTTTCTATATATACATACCTTATATATCCTAGGAAATTTAGAAAGAACACAAGTTAAAATGTGGCTGAGTAAGGAACTTTGCTCTAGATCTACAAAGTACAACTTGTAGTACAATATATATTTTCCTCATTGAGACATCTCCCCTGACTGCTTCAGAGGGAAAATTCACTTAACACTGTAAAATAAATAGGCTCTGGCTTCACTGGTAGAGTAATAGGGAATAGGCTTAAAAATTATGGTTTTAATTGATGCAAGGACTTTTAGGATAATCAAAACATGTGTGGGTAGAGGATTTGTTGAATACTTTGGGGGAAGATTTATCTTTGTAATTACATTTTCTTTTGCCTAACCTTAAAACTATTCTGTATATACTAGCACACACAGGCTAATAAAAAGGCATACCCCAGGAATATTTAGGAGTTGATGGAAATAACCATAGTATTAACCATAGCATTAAATTAAATGGGACTTCCCTGGTGGTTCAGATGGTAAAGTGTCTGCCTATAATGAGGGAGACATGGGTTCAATTCCTGGGTTGAGAAGATCTCCTGGAGAAGGCAATGGCAACCCACCCCAGTATTCTTGCCTGGAAAATCTCATGGGCGGAGGAGCTTGGTAGGCTACAGTCCATGGTGTTGCAAAGAGTCAGACACGACTGAGTGACTTCACTTCTACTTCACACCATTAAATATTGTGTAATATGCCTTACTTGGTAGCTTTGTCTTTTAATATCTTTTAAATTGGGTAAAAATATATTTTTTGATAAGTGAAAATTATTATTTTATAAAGATTCAAATATAGGTTTCTTTAAATTATACCATTTAATGTTACAAGTTTATAGAATTTTTCAGTTTATAGTCACTAGTCAGCATACATATATTACTATAACTAAAACAAAAAAAAATAAGGAATATTCATGTGAAATTCCAAAATATGCAAATCTACAAAGACAAAACATGGATTAGTAATTATCCAGAACTGAGAGTAAATTGAGTAGGAGAAGAGAAGAGTGCTTGTGGTTTTCTTTTCGAGGGGGCGGGGCGGTACTCTAAAATTTAATAGTTATGAATATACAAAAGCCACTGAACTGTATAATTTAAGTGAGTTAATTTTATAATTGCGAATACCTCAGTAAAGCTTTTTTAAAAAGCATATATGAAACGAGTCACCAGTCCAGGTTCGATGCACGATACTGGATGTTTGGGGCTGGTACACTGGGACGACCCAGAGGGATGGTATGGGGAGGGAGGAGGGAGGAGGGTTCAGCATGAGGAACACATGTATACCTGTGGCGGATTCATTTTGATATATGGCAAAACCAATACAATATTGTAAAGTTAAAAAATAAAATTAAATTAAATTAAAAAATAAAAAGCATGTAAGGAAGACTAAATTAAACACTGGTACTTTGGTGTAAGGCTAGGTGATGGGGCCATGGCCCAGGTACAGCCACAGTTGAAAGGTCCTTTCTGCCACGGCTGCTCAGGAGAGATCCTCTCTGCCTTCCAGGTTAACTGCTTTGCAGGAAGCTTCCAGAACCCTTATTTCAAATGACATGCAGCACTGGGGTGACCACAAACCCTCAACCAGAGCTGGGTCCTTGAAGTCTCTCCCTCAAACCTAAGGATATGGTCCTGGATGGTCACTCATGCCCTTGACGGCCAGGAGAGTCCAACCACCTTCAGAATCTCTGTTCCTCCTGTGTCTGCCCAGCCTCAGTGTAGGTCCACTCATCCCTTTTAGGAGAGCTTTCACAGTGGTCCTAGGCTAGGCAACAGGGACAAGGAGGGACAGTCAATGATCACTTGGCCTGGCATCACCTGCTTCGTCCCCATCCTGTGGGCCTTGAAATGCGTCCTCTAAATGTTCAGCTGTAGAAGGGTTTTTATAATTATACATTTTTGCAGCTTTAAAACAAATGGAAGTCTTATCTCAATTTTTTAAAGGTGATAATTTGTGTAGTGGAAATACACACTAGATAAAAACAAAACTTTTCTTTCTACTAAGCTGTTGCAATGAAATCATAGGTACTTACACTCTAAATTTACATAAAAACTGTTGTAAGCATATCAATGTAAAACCTAAGCATTTAGTTTTTATGTAAAGAGAGAAAACTTCGTTTTGTTACAAACTAAACAAATTAACTAAAGATTGTTTGTAAGATTTAGTGTGCAAAATAACAAGACTTTTTGAAAAGAGAAAGTACTTGGCATATTAGATATTAAAACAAAAAAAATCTATATATTATTCAGACACAATGAAGAATGAAATAATATTAATACCAATCTCATGGATGGATCCAGAGATTGTCATACTGAGTGAAGTAAGTCAGACAGAGAAAGATATATATCAATGATATCACTTGTACGTGGAATCTTAAAAGGTATGAAAGTGAAAGTGAAGTCGCTCAGTCGTGTCCGACTCTTAACGATCCCATGGACTGCAGCCCACCAGGCTCCTCCGTCCATGGGAATTTCCAAGCAAGAGTACTGGAGTGGGGTGCCATTGCCTTCTCCAATATAAATGAACTTAATTACAAAACAGATATAGACTCACAGATGTAGAAAACAAACGGTTGCCAAGGGGAAAAGGATGGGGGAGGTATAAATTAGGATGTTGGGATTTACATATAAACACTACTATATAAAATAGATAATCAACAAGAACCTACTATATAGCACAGGGAACTCTATTCAACAACTCTATAATGACCTATATGGGAATAGAATCTAAAAAAGAATGAATATATGTATATGTATAACTGACTCACTGCTGTACACTGGAAACTAACACAACATTGTAAATCAACTATATTCCAATGAAAAGAAAAGAAAAAGGAATAAACTAAATGTTCATTATGAGAGTTGGCAATGAAACAAGGAAAAAAAATACAAAATAATAGCACAGAGATTTGAAAAACTACATAGAAAAAATGGAGAAATAAATCAGATTACAGATTGATTCAAAGTTTTAATTATAAAAAAGCTATTACTAAACTTTTTTAAAGCTGTCTTTGCTGACAAAAGTCTGTATGGTCAACGCTATGATTTTCCAGTAGTCATGTACAGATGTGAGAGGTGGACCATAAAGAAGGCTGAGCACCGAAGAACTGATGATTTTGAATTATGGTGCTAGAGAAGATGCTGAAGAGTCCCTTAGATTGCAAGGAGATCAAACCAGTCAATCTTAAAGAAAATCAACCCTGAGTATTCACTGGAAGGACTGATGTTGAAGCTGAAGCTCCAATACTTTGGCCACCTGATGCAAAGAGCCAACTCACTGAAACAGACCCTGATACTGGGAAAGATTGAAGGAGGGAGGAGAAGGTGAAAACAGAGGATGAGATGGTTGGATAGCATCACTGACTCAATGGACATGAGTTTGAGCAAATTCTGGGAGATAGTGACAAACAGAGCCTTGCATACTGCATTCCATGGGGCCGCAGAGAATCAGACACACTTTAGTGACTGAACAACAACAAAACTAGAAGAGATATAAGACTCTATAAACTTGGATAAAGAACAAGACAAAATATTAAACACTAGTGAAACTGTGAAATTATAAAATGCATAAGAAAATGGCAGAAGTTTACCTTAGAAAATAATAAAGTTCTTAAGTTAATGAACATAAAATGTCAAGCTTAAATATGTTAAAGAAATTATGAATTTCTGTATGATGCCATAAAGAAAATTTATAAATAAGTAATCCATTGGAAAAATATTTCCAAAATATTTCAAAAATCATGGTTGCAAGGAGAAATTGTTGGCCTAAATTAATTTCTAACTATTGTAACTTCTTTTCTTTAAAGATGTGCTCATTATCTTTTGCTTTTGCTCTGTGTACAGATAGAGCCTTAGAAATTTGTGATTTTGGTTTTGTTTGTTGTTTTAGTGCAACAGTTAATCCTGGGGCAGGCACAAAATTGTGTGCAACACCTTATCCTAGTTTTCTTAAGAAAAGTAATTCCATAAATGACTAAAGGGGGAGGAAGTCATAGACAAAAAAAAAAAAAAAATGAAAATACACAATGGATATAAAAATCTTGAACTCTAGAGGTAATTAGAGTGGTTCAATATAGAACAATAATTAGGTAATATGCTGTTTATTATGTTATATTAAGAGTGATGAAGCTCAGTGTGGGTGAGGATCCTAGGGAACTGCCATTCTCATGACCTGTTAGAGTATAATTTGGAAGAGGCTATTTGGAAAATACCAGATTCAGCCAGGATTAAAAGCTGTATTTATTTTCTTTAAGCTGTTCTACCTTTAGAAATGTGTCTATTAGAAAGAGTTGTTGCTTATAGTCACAGAAAAAAATATACTCAATATAAATTTAGTTTCAGTAAGATGGATACACTAACTTCTACCAATTATTAGCTATATATGCTTAGGCAAGCTACTTTAACCTGTTTCTATTCTAGTTGCCTTTTCTGAAAGATGAGGATAACAATTATATCTAAGAGAACATGTGAAATGTCATGTATGAAACGAGATGCCAGTCCAGGTTCAATGCACGATGCTGGATGCTTGGGGCTGGTGCACTGGGACGACCCAGAGGGATGGTATGGGGAGGAAGGAGGGAGGAGGGTTCAGGATGGGGAACACATGTATAATTTTTTTAAATTAAAATTGAAAAAAAAAAAGATAGAAAACAGATAAGGAAAATCATTAAACCATGAATAAATGTTACCAAATAAGAAAAAATAAATAAATTAATTAATTAAATTAAATCAGTTAATGTATAAAAAATATTTTGCACTTAGTGTTTTGCAGGTACTATGATGTGGAGCTGCGAAAGCTTTAACCGTAAAGGTACTGACAACGTGTAGGGAATGACACAGCAACATGGTAGAGGGAACCTGGATTTGAGAAAGAGTTAATATATCAGATGTGCCCACGTGCTTTGGACCACAGTGTATGTTGCTGCTGCTGCTGCTAAGTCACTTCAGTCGTGTCTGACTCTGCATGACCCCATAGACAGTAGCCCACCAGGCTCCTCCATCCCTGGGATTCTCCAGGCAAGAACACTGGAGTGGGTTGCCATTTCCTCCTCCAATGCATGAAAGTGAAAAGTGAAAGTGAAGTCGCTCAGTCATGTCCCACTCTCAGTGACCGAATGGACTGCAGCCCACCAGGCTCCTCCGGCCACGGGATTCTCCAGGCAAGAGTTCTGGAGTGGGGTGCCATTGCCTTCTGCACAGTGTATGTTGCTGCTGCTGCTGCTGCTGCTAAGGCACTTCAGTCGTGTCTGACTCTGTGCGACCCCATAGACGGCAGCCCACCAGGCCCCACCGTCCCTGGGATTCTCCAGGCAAGAACAGTGGAGTGGGTTGCCATTTCCTTCTCCAATGCATGAAAGTGAAAAGTGAAAGTGAAGTCACTCAGTCGTATCCGACTCTTAGCGACCTCATGGATTGCAGCCTACCAGGCTCCTCCATCCATGGGATTTTCCAGGCAAGAGTACTGGAGTGGGGTGCCATTGCCTTCTCCCACAGTGTATGTTAGGACTTCTTTATTATAGCAGCCAAGCTTTCACTCTAATAGAACTACTAATCCATTTTTAGGTTTCTATATGAATGCTTTGTCAGGAGATAAAATTGTAAAAACCAAACAGTTGATTGTCATTCCTCCGCATCAGGACGATAATGTTTGGATGGAAGTGGACTTGAATTTTTAATTCTATGAATATTTAAAATCCTTGACTTCATTTTTTTCTAGTAAGCACTTTTTTAGATAACATAAAAACAATGGAAAAGGAATGATGAAAAATAACAATAGCCCAATTGTCCAGAATTTCATAGAATGTGTCTCTTTTAATTTTTATAAGAACTCCATAACATATGTATGTATTGGCTTTTAATGTTTAGGACATTGAGGATCAGAGGTTAAACAATTTATTTTAAATTATCCTGAGAATATATTTTTAAATCAGGTTTTGAGAATGAGATTGAAGGTTCATTCTATTTCATTATGTGCTGAATTTTTAAAGTTTCTTTCACAGTAACTATCTGTTCTTAGTGAGTGAAGTTGCTCAGTCATGTCTGACTCTTTGCAACCCCATAGACTGTAGCCTACCAGGCTCCTCCATCCATGGGATTCTCCAGGCAAGAGTACTGGAGTGGGCTGCCATTTCCTTCTCCAGGGGATCTTGCCAACCCAGGGATCAAACCTGGGTCTCCTGCATCATGGACAGATGCTTTACTGTCTGAGCCACCATAATGTTAAGTATATATTTTTATGAGTGTCTTTATGTCACACGAGTGTATGTTCCTCGGTTCTTTGTCTCGTCACAGCAAAGATTTGGAGCGACGGACATTAAAGCCCTCGGCGCATCACAGCTCTTAGGTCTTGGACAAACCGTGCTACAGCTGTTAAGCAAATCAGTGTTACAGCTTTTTTTTTTTAGAAGATAGTAGGAGAGAGAGAGAGAGTGAGAGAGAGAGAGAGAAAGAGAGAGAGAGCGCACATACGAACGCAGGAGAGAGACTCCGAGAGAAAGCGCTTTGGTCCTCCTTTTATATGTTTTTTCCTCCACCTGGGCCTGCCCTATGCAATTTGGGCTTAGCCAGGAGTGCTGTTTGTTCTGTTTGTTCTGCCTGAAGTCTTCACTCTGGTCCTCGGACCTTCCTTATCTTTTAGCCACCGCCATTTTGGACTCCTTTTCCCTATTCTACCTACCTAACATTTACATATTCTCATTTTATGATAATGTCTTTATTTTAGTTATCTAATAAATGTATTAGGACATTTTTATTGATTTCTTATCTTGTACTTGGCAATGTCCTACATCCTAAGAGTTCAGACCCATGTATGAATATGGTACTGTCTCTCAAGAGGCTGATCTCTGATGATGGCTCACAATAAAATATCAGTCTTAAGCTGACAGGTAAGAGGTCATGTATGTTTCTAATATAATTATGATTCCAAATGATCCAGTTCTAAGTTTCAAAATTCCCTTAAAAAAAAAAAAAAAAAAAACTAAAAGTGAAAGATTGAATTGGTTAAAAAAAGAGAGAGAGAGAGCAAGCAAGAGAAAGAAAAAAAAAGAAAATGGCATAAATAAGCCAAAGCAAGGGAAATTGCTTAGAACATTTTAAAAATAAACATCTTTCCTTCTCTAAAGTTCATATATTTTCCCAATGCTGAACACTTTTGAGGAACAACCACATGATATCAGTGCTTCATTTAGAAATCAATATCCCTGTTCACTTTATGAATTTCAGTGGTTTTTAGGTTTGGGTCTATCAGTGAGCGTAGTCCTCAGATGTGCTATTGAAAATAATACTGACAGATACAACTGAAATATTGATACAGCAATGTCTTTTTGTATTTTAAATATCCGGTTTATGCCCAATACTTCTGTGTGGCTTCCATATTTCTTCATTAGGGAGAAAAAATATCTAATGAAGTGAAAAGTATACATCTTTTTTCACAACTGCTAAGAAACCTTGACTAGGAAGGGACTTTGTAGGAATTAATTTCTATGTGTTTTTACTGTTTTTTTTTTTTTAACTCACTCCTCTGTTTGTAGGGGTGTTTGTGTATGTGTGTATACGTACATATACACATATATGTACATATATATGAAGACAGATGATAGAAATTGATTCTTAGAAATATATATTAATTTTTAATGCCTGATATGTTCAAAGTGCCTTATTAGATGTTATTCCTGGAAGGGATAGACAAATAAAACACTCTCTTTACTTTCATAGGGACTTATACTGGGAAAGAATTACATATGCTCAAATAATAAAAAAAAAGTGACTAGAAAAGAAAGTGGAGAAGAAAAAAGGAAAAAAGCCCTGAGCTGTAGTAACCAGAAACTGGTTTGCTATTTTTGATTTACATTTTTTTCATTCCATACCAGCCATTACTGTAAAAGTAAGTATTGGCTCATCACATTTGGAACTGTTAAAAAGTTATTAACATTCCATGACATACCATGGTAAGTATATTTGAAGCTTTTTAAAATTATGCAGCTTTGGGCCAACATCAGGAGAGTTTACACTTATTACATTCATCTGAAATCTAAAGAAGACTTGTATGCTTCCATGAGGGTCATATTATTAAGCTCAGGAAATGACTTCTCCTCATAGTCACAGCAGTGCAATTAGATGAAAACTCACAGAAATGCATTCTGAGACCTCTCAGCCTCACAAGTAATCCAATCACTGAATAGTATGCAAATGATCTGACAGGAATACAATCAGGGCTACAAGAGCAAGTAATTTCCATTTCCATTACTGCTTAATGAGAGTGTGCTGTAATTTTAAGGCAGTAGAAACCTCCAGGAAGGGTTTTCTTCTTCTTCTTCTCTTTTTGCTTTATCGTAACTACTTCCGCCAATTAGACTGAGTGAGAAACTATTGCCTTATCTGATCCAGGGAGAACTAACTGTTTCTAAAATGAGTTTTTCCTTTTATAAAAGCCTGTTTTGAAGTCAGCTAACAAAAGGATTAAGAAGTAAATGTAACCATAATGATCTGGATTTTTTTTCACACTTACAAGTGTGATATTTAACAATCTAGAGTCTGTAAAACCTTCTTGGTCTCTATCCTGTCACCCAGGCCTCAACTCTTTTAAGATTAAAATACCTTCCAGAGAAAGCTACTTCTTAGGCTTTGAAATTTACTGTGAGGAAAGTTGTTCCCAGGCTGTAGTTAGGGCTAGCAAAGGGCACAATTATGAAAATCACCAAATGTCTGAAATGAAAGGACACTTTGAAACCATTATCCACACACTGTATTTTTCCTTCATTCTACAAATGAGATGCAAAGAGGTTAAAATTATCTACCCAACTGTTCACAGAGAGCTCTTGTTGGAGCCACCTCTCAAGCTTCCTGATTTGGAGTTAATTAGGTTCTTACTTCTGATTTCTTCCCTAAGTTCACATTCCTTTCTTCCTTGCATAGAGACCCCGTAGTATTAATAGTTACTACTTGTTATTTAATCAATGTGAATTTACTATATGTGAATTGTGCTATGCTTTGTATCTTTAATGCTGAAAACAGCCTGTGAAATAGTCATAATTATTTACCCCCTTTATGAAGTGATTAGACAAGTCCTCATAGATGATATATGGTGTGCAGAAGCACTGATCAGAATCAGGTTTGGCATGATACGTGACTGTATTGATGGTTTGAGTCATGTCACTGTCTGGCTAGGGCTTTCTAATGAGGATCTGGCCCCCACCAGCTAATCATTACCCAGAAAGTGTTTGGCAGGGCAAAGTCTGGATGGCTCCTTCCAGCTAGTTTATAGATTGTGTGATGTCCTTTGAGTTGCTCCCTCTTGACAACTGAACTCACACAGTGTGATAACCTAGTGATTGCACTGTTTTCATCAGTCACATTTTTACAAATAGTTAGACTCATTCATCGGAGGTGATGGCATCCCACTCCAGTACTCTTGCCTGGAGAATCCCATGGATGGAGGAGCCTGGTGGGCTGCAGTCCATGGATTATGAAGAGTCGGACACGACTGAGCGACTTCCCTTTTCCCTTTATGAAGTGAAGTAATTACCCCTCTATGAAGTGATCTGGAATGTTTAAGTGACTTTCTTCAAGTTGCACAGTAAGTGATTGTATCAGGAAAATGAACATGCATCTATATGACTCAGGACTTCCCTGTTGGCTCAACTAGTAAAGAATCTTCTTGCAAATGTAGGAGACTCAGGTTCAGTTCCTGGGTTGGGAAGATCCCCTGTAGAAGGAAATGGCAACCCACTCCAGTATTCTTGCCTGGAGAATTCCATGGACAGAGGAGCCTGGAAGGCTACAATCCATGGTTCCATGAAAAACTATAAGACCTTCTAGAACTAACACAAAAAGTGATGTCCTTTTCATCATAGGGGACTGGGATTCAAAAGTAGGAAGTCAAGAGATACCTGGAGTAACAGGCAAGTTTGGCCTTGACGTACAAAATAAAGCAGGGAAAAGGCTAACAGAGTTTTCCTAAGAGATGCATTGGTCATAGCAAATACCCTCTTCCAATAACAGAAGAGACAATGCTACACATGGACATCATCAGGTGGTTAATACAAAATCAGATTGATTATATTTTTTGCAGTTGAAGATGAAGAAGCTCTATACAGTCAGTAAATACAAGACTGGATACTGACTGTGACTAAGATCATGAATGCCTTATTGCAAAATTCAGACTTAAATTGAAGAAAGAAGGGAAAACCACTAGGCCAGTCAGGAATGACCTAAATGAAATCTCTTATGATTATACAGTGAAAGTGACAAATAGATTTAAGACATTAGATCTGATAGACAGATGGCCTGAAGAACTTTGGGGAGAGGTTCATGACATTATACAGGAGGCAGTGATCAAAACCATCCCCAAGAAAAAGAAATGCAAAAAGGCAAAATGATTATCAGAAGAGGTCTTACAAATAGCATAGAAAAGAAAAGAAACAAAAGGCTAAGGATAAAAGGAAAGATATATCCATCTGAATGCAGAGTTCCAAAGAATAGCAAGGAAAGAGTAGAAAGCCTTCCTAAGTGAACAATGCAAAGAAATAGAGAGAAACAATAGAAAGGGAAAGACTACAGAAATCTCGTCAAGAAAATTAGAGATACCAAGGGAACATTTCATGCAAAGATGGACACAATAAAGGACAGAAATGGTATGGGCCTACAGAAGCAGAATATATTAAGAAGAAGTGGCAAGAACAGAAGAACTATACAAAAAAATAAATAAATAAATCTTAATGACCAGATAACCACAGTGGTGTCATCACACACCTAGAACCAGACTCTGTGTAGTGTGAAGTTAAGTGGGCCTTTGGAGGCATCACTATGAAAAGATCTAGTGGAGGAGATGGGATTCCAGCTGAGTTATTTCAAGTCCTAAAAGATAATGCTCTTAAAGTGCTGCACTTAATATGCCAGCAAATATGGAAAAATCAGCAGTAACTACAGGATGGAGAAAAGATCAGTTTCATTCCAATCCCAGAGAAGGGGATGCCAAAGAATGTTCAAACTACTGCACAATTGCACACATTTCATGTGTTAGCAAAGTAATGCTCAAAATTCTCCAAGCCAGGCTTCAACAGTACTTGAACTGAGAACTTCCAGATGTACAAGCTGGATTTAGTGAAGGCAGAGGAACCTGAGATTAAATTGCCAACATCCATTGGATCATAGAAAAAGCAAGAGAATTCCAGAAAAACAGCTACTTCTGCTTCATTGACTACACTAAATCCCTTGACTTTGTGGACCACAACAAACTGTGGAACATTTTTAAAGAGATGGGAATACAAGACCACCTTACCTGCCTCCTGAGAAATCTGTACGCAGGTCAAGAAGCAACAGTTAGAACCAGACGTGGAACAATGGACTGGTTCTAAGCTGGAAAAGGAGTACATCAAGGCTGTATATAATCACCCTGCTTATTTAACTTATATGCAGAGTACATTATGTGAAATGGTGGGCTGGATGAAGCACAAGCTGGAATCAAGACTGCTGGGAGAAATATCAATAACATCAAACATGCAGGTGACACCACCATTATGGCAGAAAGTTAAGAGGAACCAAAGAGACTCTTGATGAAGCAGAAAGAAGAGAGTGAAAAAAGCTGGCTTCAAACTCAATATTCAAAAAATGAAGATCTAGGCATCTGGTCCCATCACTTCATGGCAAATAGATGGGGAAACAATGGGAACACTGACAGACTTTATTTTCTCGGGCTTCAAAAGCATCTGGACAGTGACTGTAGCCATGAAATTAAAAGATGCTTGCTCCTAGGAAGAAAGGCTATGACAAACCTAGACAGGGTATTCAAAAGCAGAGACATTACTTTGGCAACAAATGTCTGTATAGTCAAAGCTATGGTTTTTCCAATAGTCATGTATGTATGTGATAGTTATACCATAAAGAAGACTGAGCATGAAAAGCATTGATGTTTTTGAACTGTGGTGTTGGAGAAGACTCTTGAGAGTCCCTTGGGTTGCAAGGAGATCCAACTAGTCCATCCTAAAGGAGATAAGTCCTGAATGTTCATTAGTAGGACTGATGATGAAACTGGAGCTCCAATACTTTGGCCACCTGATGCGAAGAGCTGACTCATTAGAAAACACCCTGATGCTGGGAAAGATTGAAGACAGGAGGAGAAGGGGATGACAGAGTATGCGAAGGTGGGATGGTATCTCTGATTCAAGGGACATGAGTTTGAGCAAGCTCAGGGAGATGGTGAAGGACAGGGAAGCCTGGCATGCTGCAGTCCATGGGGTCACAAAAGAGTCGAACACAACTGAGCTACTGAACAACAACAAAAAGCTAAGCAAAATACCTCCCTGGTGGCTCAGTGTTAAAGAATCCGCCTGCAATGCAGGAGACCTGGATTTTATCCCTGGGTTGGGAAGATTCCCTGGAGAAGGGAAAGGCTACCCACTCCAGTATTCTGGTTTGGAGAATTCCATGGACTGTATAGTCCATGGGGCCGCAAAGAGTCGGACATGACTGAATGACTTTCACTTCACTTCACATACTCCATAATATACCATACTGTACAGAATGCATGTTTTGGCAAAACTCTTTAAATTGGTCTATTATCAGTCTTTTAACCAAATATTTATGGAAAATATTTTATAAAAATATATTCCCTTTAATATTGTTTAAAATGTGTTCAATTCAGTACATGGCTTAGTAAATTCCCAAGTGTGACACATAATCCTTTTTTTTTTTTTTCTGGTAATGATATATTTTTCCTTCCTACTTAAAATCTCTCAGATAAGAATATCTAATGTCTACTATGATTTTCACCTACATTGCCATTTTTTTCTACCTGAAATATATATCTTAGTATATCTTAATATTTATTTTATAACAGTAACACTTTTATCTCTGTAAGTTTTTTTTTGTTGTTGTTCTAAAAACTATGTTAAACTTGTGATTCAGATTGGTTTTTATCTTTAACAGTATGATTTACTTTAAGTCAAAAGAATCTAAATACCTTGCATTATTATTGACCAGTTTCATTTTTAACTAGACCCATAGTTTACTATGGGCTTCCCTTGTGGCTCAGCTGCTAATAAATCTGCCTGCAATTCGGGAAACCTGGATTCAATCCCTGGGTTGGGAAGATCCCTTGGAGAAGGGAAAGGCTTCCCACTCCAGTATTCTGGCCTCGAGAACTGCATGGACTGTATAATCCATGGGATCGCAAAGAGTCGGACACAACTGACTGACTTTCACTTCACTTCACTTCATAGTTTACTATATAATTGACCTTTAGTAATATACTAAAAGGGCCTTCCCTGATGGCTCAATGGGTAAGAATTCACCTGCAATGCAGGAGACACAGGAGGTGCAGGTTTGATCCCTTAGTAGGGAAGATCTCCTGGAGGAGGACATTGGCTACCCTCTCCAGTATTCTTGCCTGAAAAATCCCATGGACAGAGGAGCCTGGCAGGATACAGTCCCAGAGGGTTTCAGAGTGGGACACAACTGAAGGACTGAGCACTCAATATAGTATGAACATTCAGTTCAGTTCAGTTCAGTTCAGTTACTCAGTCGTGTCCGACTCTTTGCGACTCCATGAATCACAGCACGCCAGGCTCCTCCCTGTCCATCACCAACTCCCGGAGTTCACTCAGACTCACGTCCATCGAGTCGGTGATGCCATCCAGCCATCTCATCCTCTGTCGTCCCCTTCTCCTCCTGCCCCCAATCCCTCCCAGCATCAGGATCTTTTCAAATGAGTCAGTTGTTCTCATCAAGTGGCCAAAGTATTAGAGTTTCAGCTTCAGCATCATTCCTTCCAAAGAAATCCCAGGGCTGATCTCCTTCAGAATGGACTGGTTGGATTTCCTTGCAGTCCAAGGGACTCTCAAGAGGCTTCTCCAACACCACACTTCAGAAGCATCAATTTTTCGGCGCTCAGCCTTCTTCACAGTCTAACTCTCACATCCATACATGACTACTGGAAAATCCATAGCCTTGGCTAGATGGAGCTTTGTTGGCAAAGTAATGTCTCTGCTTTTTAACATGCTCTCTAGGTTGGTCATAACTTTTCTTCCAAGGAGTAAGCGGCTTTTAATTTCATGGCTGCCGTCACCATCTGCAGTGATCTGGAGCCCAAGAAAATAAAGTATTTCACAGTTTCCATTGTTTCCCCATCTATTTCCCATGAAGTGATGGGACCAGAAGCCATGATCTTTAATTTTTTGAATGTTGACTTTTAAGCCAGCGTTTTTCACTCTTGACTTTCACTTTCATCAAGAGGCTCTTTAGTTCTTCTTTACTTTCTGCCATAAGGGTGGTGTCATCTGCATTCTGAGGTTACTAATATGTCTCCTGAAACTCAGTGGAGATACAACTATTCAGATATCCATATTCAAAATAAGTAAATAACTGTGTTTTTAAGTTTCATGAAAATATTCACATTATTCATAGTAATATTTGATACTGTAAGATGCTATTTTTTTCCTTTTGCAAAACTGAACTATTTTTGTTGACCCTTCCACAACGTAAGAGTTAGGGATGTAGGCCCTTTATATAGTCAAAAATCTACCTTAACTTTGTAGTTGGTTGTCTGCATCTGTGGATTCCAACAACTGTAGAACATATGGTACTGTAGTGTATGCTTAGTGAAAAAAATTTCTGTGTATGAGTCGATCCTACTTTAATATGCCCTGGATTTGTTTGTCTGATAAAGTTCATACCTGTTTTTTTTTCTAGAAAATGATTGAAAAAGTAGATTTTTTCTTTCAAAATTGGCAATTGAGAAGCACAAAAAAGTGATAGATATTAGAAATTATATTCATGAAAGTGTTTAGGAAAGTATCAAAGGTTGTTTTTTTTTCTAAAACCATACTTGTGTTCTACACACCTATTATTAAATTCTCATTTTGAAATATTTAAAAATGATCTTTTGAAAATAATGTCATAGATGTCTTAAAATCCCTCCTGCTCTGACTGAGATAAAGACATAAGCATAGCTAGAATCCTAATACGCTTGTGCTTTTATACTTTCATTTCTTGTCCACAGTTCATAAATTGCTATATTGCCTGTCAGTGTTCTGATTACACTTGTAAAATAAATAATAAGATGCTTTTAGAGGGAAAAGGAAGATATGCACCCTTAGTTCTTTAAATATATGATATTTGATATGGTTAATAGCATTATAATGTAACAATGTTGTCTTCTGTCTATAAAAGTGACATTCCTGAAATATGCTCAGTAGAGTGGAGACTATAAATTGCTTCCCTGGAGCAATACGATATATGACATTGCTCACCTGTACTCTTTGTTCAGCCTTCTTGTAACAAGCACAACACACTTGCAGTATCTTTTTATTTTAGGTGTGCCATTTCTGACTTACCTAGACCCATAAAGATGATATCTTAGAGCAGCAGGAGGTTACAAAATCTATGTTAGCGGTGGAATTCTGTTTCCAAATAAAATCTTTCTTGGAGGCACAAAATGTAAAACAGAAAATTTGAGCTACGATTTCAGATGAGATGCAGTTCTCCGTTTTATTCCTCCCTTTCCTAGGTGTCCCTACAGAGTGTTGAGTCAGAAGCCTATGGATCACTATTTGAAACCTCTCATACATTAATGCCCCATCACAAAATATTCAAGAATGAAAGGACCAGACTATGAAAAGCTTAAGAATTGCATTATTGTCACAATAGCATATTTTTGAGTAATTATTAGTTATGAACCATTATGCTGATTATTTTAGCTGCATTATCCAAAATATTCCTTATTCTTGTCACCTGAAGGGAAGTACTATTTCTAGGTACTATTCTTCATCCATTTTATAGAATGAAAACTGAGGCAGAATGTGCTTAAGTAAACATTGCTTACATGATAGCTGTTAAACACTAAAGGTAGGATTTAGACTAAAGCAATCTGACTCAAAAGACTACTTACATAATGAACATATATTATTTTCTATCTGACCTCAGTATCATCATTTCTAGAACTATCCCCCTTCACTACCTGAATTCATGTGATTCTAATGGGGATGAAAATGAAGACCCACTACCACACACACACACACACACACACACAATCAGGCATTTTACATAAGGTGGACATTCAAAATAATTCTCCCTTGGGTAAAGTGAATGGTCCAGGGTGGGACATGTAATTGAGGCCAATCTCTTTTTCTGAGATTGTTACACATGCAGTGAGACATGTCCCTCACAAAACTGAGGCACTCCTATAAGCCTGAATCTTCCTGGAAGGGATGAGATGTTGCAGGTGTCTCTCTCACCACATGAATAAAATGTACATTAAGCCAAAGACAAGAGGTGAATGGTGCTAATCACCTGAATTTCCTAGTCATGAGGGAGAATACAATGCAATATTTTTTCCACAAGCTAATTGGAGTTGGCATTTTGTCTCTGGTTTAACCGCAATATATATATATATATATATATATATATATATATATATATATATATATATTTCTGTCCTCTATACTACTGGTGATACAGAAATGCATAAGACCCAATTTTATTCAAAGAAACAGTTGAAACAGACCTATAAATAAATTGCAGTACAGAGGGATGCAATATAACTGGATCGTGCTTAAAATAACTTTTTCACTAGAGAGGGAGATTAACGGACTGATTATTAAAGATAGTTAGTCATGAAAATGAGGGTTAGGGAACATTTCAGTCTGAGGAAATATGATGTATGAAGCTCAGAGCTCAGAAAAAAAGTTTAAAAGTTGTATAAGAACAGAGACTTTGAAAGAATTTGTATTACAGACTAATAAACCACAATCAAAGTTAATCTAAAACTTGGCTTATGACATTTTACCACCTGTAGTTCAGGAGACACAGGAGATGTGGGTTTGATCCCAGGTCAGAAAGATTTCTTAGAGAAGGAAATGGCAACCACTCCAGGATTCTTGCCTGGAGTAATCCCATGGACTGAGGAGCCCGGCAGGCTACAGTCTATGGGGTCACAAAGAGTCAGACACGACTGAGCAACTAGGCACACACACACACAAGGGCATGGTCTCATGCTAGGCACTCTTTTATATCTTTATTTTAAGAGACATTCTTGAGTTCAGGAAATAATGTATAGCCATTATGAAGGAGCAAAATCTCTTGTAGTAAATGAATGAGCTCATTTGTGGGGAAATAGATATTCTTTGTAAATAAAATGATATTTAAAAATATTTTGGTTGAGTCTCAAGTCCATAACCACTTTTAATATGCATTTCCTATATAGATATTCAATTTTTTTTCTCAGAGCCAAGATTTAGTTGTGTAATTTAACTGTTATTGGTAATCGCAAATTTTTGCCAGTCTGATAAAAGAGAAGGGCAAGAGAAGGGGAAAAAATCTCATATTTTTATGAAAAGTGTTTGAATAAATATTAGGAATAGGTGGGTAGTAATCCAAAGAGAAGATGCCTCATGCCAGTTGATCAATCACCAGTATTAGAGTTCTTAGAATGGAAAAAAAAAATTTTTTTTTCCACTGCTCTAATTGAGAAACCCATTTAAATTCCATGTTAAATGTTAATAAAGCCTGATTGCCTTAACACTATGTATAAGCATTCTGACAACCTAACCAGTTTTATATTATCAATCTCATCTCTTGCTACTGTGACTCTATTTTTCAGGTATCCCAAAATTCAGATATTGTTCTCACCTTTGTGTCATTTGAACTTCCTCACTCACCCTTTGTATTCTGAGTAAACTCTTTCATTTTTAAAACATAGCTCAAAAGTCATTTCTTTACTGTATTTTTAGATGTCTATTTGAAAACCTTAGTGCTACTATTACCACTGTTTAGACAAATAACTGGCATATAGTACTCGTCACTCAATAAATAGAGAAAGTAGAGAAAAAAATAAAGAATAAACCACAAAATAATCAATTTAATGACAATGTATCGGGCTTCCCAAGTGATACAATGGTAAAGAACTCTCCTGCCAATGACAGAGATGCAAGACCCACAAGTTTGATCTCTGGCTTGGGAAGATCCCATGGAGTAGGAAATGGCAACCCACTCCTGTATTCTTGCCTGGAAAATTCTATGGACAGAGAAGCCTGGCAGGCTGCATAGTCCATGGGGTTGAAAAGAGCTGGACGCAACTGAACACAAATGCGCACATGACAATGTATAGGAATGGTCTTCATTTCCATAAAAGCATCTGATGGTAGTAGGGTGTTTGTGAATTCACTACTTACTCTTATAACTAGTTCTCATTAGGTGCCAGGCAATGTGCTAAAATATAAAATATGGCATTCTGTACTTCAAGCTATACTTCCATTAGGAAAGACATTTTTTTGTTTTTAATATACCCTCACAAATAGTTTCACAGTTAATTTTATTAATGTTCTTGCTGAAAATCAGAAATAAATCTAAATATTTTATTTTCCAATGGAATTTCTAATACATGAGTTTAATTGAAGTCTCCAGAGTTCATTGAAAATTCTATATAAAATACTATATATTTTATATAATGTTTCTTTATATGATCACAATGAATATACTAAACAAAATAACAAATCAACCAAATCAATTGCATTCCCAAGCAAAAATACACCTACAAGACCTTTACCTTCACCTTCTACTACACACAAATAATTTCTCAGTTGCTTATGCAAGGAAGCCCATATATAGTCTATCAATGTCAGGGCTGAATTTTAATTATCATAATACTTTACTATTAATCATTTTCCTAGTAATTTGTTTTTTCATTAAAATAGTCATGCTCATTAATCATCATTGTAATCTACAGTTGTCTTAAACAAAATCTTTCTCTTCATATAAATTCTACTTTTCTTATCCTATTACCCACAATTATACTAAAGAAAATCTACATTACAAACTTTAAACAACTAGTTTCTTTATATTTTGTTTCAATATTAACAATGTCCATGGGTCTATCCATCATTATAATGGATTTTGTCATAACATGATTAAGTGAAGCAGTGATTTGCACTGCTGGGAAAATGGCTTTGGTTATGAAGGTATCATGCTTCCATCTGGTTCCTTTATCCAGGGTTTTGCTATAATAGAACACCCTAATTTTCATAATGCTAAAAGGTATAGAAGGCTGGATGTCACAAAATACCATTAAATATTAAATGCTTACTGTCTAGTTTCTGTTGGTTAGACACAATTTGAAAAATACTTCTATACACTGCCCCTTGAGGAGATAATTTGTCTTTGTTGCTTTTCTTCTTATAGGAGAAACAGTGAACTGATGGACGCATTTATATTCTGATTGTGGTTCTGCCATTTGGATTTGTGTATGTGCAGACATAAACAGACAATTAGATAATCATCAGTTACATCATTCTTATACTGAGTATACACTAAATGCTAAGAATGGTGTTCATGATGAAAAAAAAAATGGCAGATGGATGGAACGTAAGAGTATAATGGTGAAAACCGTTTCAAGCTATAGCACACAAAATCTTAGCAAATTAGTACAAATGCAATTAAAAGCTCCATGTGAAAGAACTGTGTGAAGGGAGAGGAAGGAACTACTTTAGATGTCTCCTTGTGCCAAGACTTCTTTCAAGTACTATTTCTGCTGAGGCTTGAAGGAGGAGGCCAGAAGAATAGGCAAGAAAACTAGAGAAAAGAAATTCTAAGAGTGAAGAAATAGCACTTGAAAAGGCCTCGGTTTAAAAAAAGAAATGCATGTTCAAGAAACCTGGATTAAGGAAAATGTAGAAGTGAAAGTGTTAGTCGCTCAGTCATGTCTGACTTTGTTACCCCATGGACTGCAGCCTGCCAGGCTCCTCTGTCCTTGGAATTCTCCAGGTAAGAATACTGGAGTGGGTTACCAAGCCCTGAATTAAGGAAAGCAATATTTTAGACTATGTATCCCATATTTTAAAATAGTAAAGCTTTAGTATCACTGCATATACCATAGATAAAGTACTCTCTTAAATGGATACTGATTCACCTAATAATTTTGTGCAATTGGTATCAAAGCAATGTGTGGCAGTGATCCACTCCAATCTAGATTAAAGGAAATGTCAAGACAGTTATTCATTGTTTCAAAGTCAAGATTATATCTTAAAGGTTATGGGCAATAAAAGCCCTCTTCTGATGAACTTTATTTAATCACTAGTCATTGAGTTCATATTGTATTGTTTCAGTTTTAAAATGCTTTATAGAAGTTTGTATGTCTCACAGAAGTGTGTGCTTTGTTTTCATATCCCCCAAATGAAGTCAGTCTTTAATAATCACTCAAATGCAAAGGACATTCATGTGGACAAACAATAATTAGAAATGCTGAGAGTTCATTCAATAGCATATGTCATACTTATGCTGTCTGCATGTATTATCTTGCCTGGGGTATTTTTCATTAAATCATTAAAGTAGTTTTAATGCTTTTGAGAAATAGTTTCTGATTTGTTTTCTCAATAAAATTTAGAATTTAGATTTGTTCAATTTTATGGGTCATAATAATATTGAAAGCTTTTCAGTTAAAATAGAGAGTTGTAAAATATACAATAAATCTTGTGAGCAAATTTATGTTACAGACTTTATAACAGTTATTTTTCTCCCAGCAAAGATACTGACCCTCTCTGGCTGTCATATAAAAGGTAAAATAGAGGATGTCATGTTTAATAAAGAGCATCTTATAACCAGAGTCAAGAGTAAAAAATGCTTTCCCACTAACACTGTAATCTTACATGGAACTACAGACAGACATCTTTGTTTTTCTTCTATTTACATGTCCCACGTTTCTTGCTATTATATATTCAGGTACCATCTCTCCTAAGACTTATGCTTACTCTACTGTATTAATCTCTTGTGGTGGTTTAGTTACTATGTTATGTCTGACTCTTGTGACCCCATGGACTGTAGCCTGTCAGGCTCTTCTGTCCATGAGATTTTCCAGGTAAGAATACTGGAGTGGATTGCCATTTTCTTCTCCAAGGGATCTTCCCAACCCAGAGATCAAACCCAGGCCTACTGCACTGCAGGCAGATGTTTTTCCTGATTGAGCTACCAGGCATTAATCTCTTAAGTCTAACCAGTAAAGAATAAAGTTCAATTGTTTAATAATATTCATTTGCTGTGTTGACAAACAACTGGAACTGAGCAGGCCAAAACAAGCAAATAACAGTGAGGAAGATTTGCAGAAGTCAATCTCCACAGCTTTAGTTGAAGGGAGTGTCTCCCACTGTGGGGAGCATACATTTCTAGACAATTTCCTAGGAAAGAAGATTCAGATGTATAGAAAGGGCAACCAGCTAAAACTACTGAACATCAGAAAGAATAAATTTTAGAACACTAACCATGGCCTTGAAACAAGACAGAGACTAAGTTACTGCCACTGTGTTTTATGTCTCCAATAATGTGCCAGATACTGGCACAGTGCCATCATGATTTTGATTAGTAAAATGACCAAAAAAATCCTAAGAATCTCTAGAGTTGTGATGAAGTTTAAGTAAGATTAAATAACTTGCAGTGTAATAGATAGATACCTCCTGTTTCTTATCCTTCTTTTGTATAAAAATACATAATAGAATCTGAGTTAGTACTTGAGAAATAAGTGCCATGATCTCAGATATATTCACTGAACCCCACTATGACATCATTCTTTTTTAGAATCTACACACAATCTAGCAAGATATAAAGCTTGCATTATGCATTAGTTCCACTTTCTTGCTTGATAAATTTTATGAATGTGATTGCCACAACTCCCCCCACCACTAGCCCTACTGGCTTCCTTGGTGTTGGTTCTTACCATCTTTTTAATAAGAGAATACAATGGAGGATCAAGAGAAGTTAAAATGGCATTCTTTTCAAATGAGAGGAGATTGGAGAAGGCTGATGTAAATAAAATTCAGTCATATGCATGCCCATGCTCTCAGTTTAATAATCCTTTGGCATATGGTTTATATGAAGTAAAATTATTACTGCTGTACTAAAATGTGTCTATTTTCAGTACAACAATCTAAAAAGTGAGGGGGGAAAATGACTAAATTAAGAAAAACATGACTGGTTTTCATTTTTATTGTAAAGAAATTTCAGTGCCCCTAGGAAATATGATTGATCCTTTGAGTCACTCAAAATCGAACAGATTTTTGGACTGGAAAAAAAGGGGAAAAATTTTATTAGTTGATTTGCTTTTATAATAATCCATTAAAACATGATTTAGAAATAAGTGTTTTCACTGTGCAACCAAAATTCTTGCCCTTCATAAGAGATATAATCACTTACAGAGTAGTTGTCTTTAATAAAACTAGTCCCTGATGTACATTTGGCTCATACTTGACAATACTTAAGAACTGCTGAGTATCATTTGATGTAAAGTAACTCCAGTTTTCTATGTGTGTCCACCAGGCTCCTCTGTCCCTGGGATTCTCCAGGCAAGAATACTGGAGTGGGTTGATATTTCCTGCTCCAATGCATGAAAAAGAAAAGTGAAAGTGAAGCCGCTCAGTCATGTCTGACTCTTCACAACCCCATGCACTGTAGGCTACCAGGATCCTCCATCCATGGGATTTTCCAGGCAAGAGTACTGGAGTGGGTTGCCATGTCCTTCTCCCATGTGACGTATAAGAGAAAAATAAATACTGTTACCAGGAAAAGATTCATCATGCTGCTCACGTAAAATTATTAACTTTTCAAACATGTGCATCTGAAAGTATATGTCTTGTGTTGATAGCCTGTGATACTCTCTAGGTTAATGCCTTTCCACCCAATATACAGCAAAAGGAAAAATACAAATAATTTTAATTTTATATATATATATATATATATATATATTATAGTTATATGAACAATGAAATCTAATAGAACAGTTTAATTCTTGGTGGTATAAAGTAAGTGGTTTTAATTTCTAGAAAATTTATTTGAGCAGCTCATGTTGAATTTCAGAAAAGTCAGTTTTGTCTCCAGATTTTTTGGAATGACATTTCCTGGTTTTGCTACTTTTTGTGAAGTGGAAGTGCTGAGAGAGCTAATAGACACCTGGTGTGACATATACTCTGCTACTCCAGGCTTCTCTTTAGAACTGGAGGTGAGTGACTCCCACAGAATAACTCTAAGTTTCAATTTAAATTCCCTTTCTATTTTACTTGTCTTTCTCTAAATTACAAAGCAAGTCAATAATCACCACAATTACTTAAAACCCAAAATGATTTGCATTAATATCTCAACAAAATGTCTTACATTAATGCCTGCACATAACTGACATATTTATGATTCTACAAACTTTTTAGATTATTTCATAGAGTTGACAATTATTTTCCTATTGAATAATGCTTAAAACGATCAGCTTATTGTATTTCATACATATGCACACATACATATAATGTGTAAAGCTATTCCTTCCAAATGTTATCTCAGTAAATGGTATCAGTATCCAACTGGTCATGCAAGGAAACATACATTAAAAAGTAGACATCTTTAAATCAAATTCTCTCATCTCTCATAGTTGACACCATTAGTTTATCCTATGCATTTCTACCCTTACAGTAGATTTCAAATACTTTCATTTTTCTCTGAAAAATGACAGTTGTTTTCTCAACTGTCAACAACCTGTCCAAGCCATCATCATATCTCTGTTCTAAATTTAACATCCTCCCTACCAGACTTCCTACTTCCACTCTCTTTCTACACAGAAGAGAACATCATCTATGATAAGGTTATAACATTCCACTACAGTACTTGTATCTCTTCACTGACTATGCTGAACTTAATGTTATCAAGTACAAGCACACACTGCTTACCAGTGAATCAGAGATGAGGTGTTGATGCAATGAGTACAACTTTGGAGAGCCCTCTGACTGAGAAGACAGTGGACTAATGTCTCAAAGTAACCATCCAGTTGAGGTCTGGATGCTAGGTCTTTTGTAGAAAAGAGATGGGAGGAGGTAAGGAAATGAAGTAAAAAGACCATTAATCTTGCAAATATCTCCTAATATGGAAAGCCTCAGGCAGGGGATGTTTTAATTTCTTACTTCCTGCCAGCTACAGGTGTACAAGGTCAGGCAGATGGACAGGATTCTCTCAGGCAGGCCAGCATGTATGATTATAACAATAAAGAACAGCACAGAAAGGCAGGAAGGCCTTCTTCAATGAACAGTGTATAAAATTAGAAGAAAACAACAGAAGGGTAAAGACTAAAGATCTGTTCAGGAAAATTGGAGATATCAAGGGAACATTTTGCCCAAAGATAGGCACCACAAAGGACATAAATGGTAGAGAACTAGCAGATGCTGAAGAGATCAAGAAGAGATGAAAAGAATACATAGAAGAACCATACAAAAAAAGATCCAAATGAACTGGCCTGCTACGATGATGTGGTTAGCTACCCAGAGCCAGACATTCTGGAGAGTGAAGTCAAGTGGACCTTAGGAAGCTCTACTGTTAATAAAGCTAGTGAATGCAATGGAATTCCAGTAGAACTATTCAAAACCCTAAAGGATGGTACCCTCAAAGTGTTACATTCAGTATGCCAGAAAATCTGGCAAGACCCAGAAGTGGCCACAGGACTGGAAATGTCAGTCCTCATCCCAGTTCCCAAGAAGGATAGTACTAAAGAATGTGCTAACCATCAGACAATTGCACTCATCTCCCACATATATCCCATATTAGTAAGGTCATGCTTAAAATCCTGCTAGGCTTCAGCATTATGCAATCCAAGAACTTCCAGATGTCCAAGCTGGATTTAGAAACAGAAGAGGAACCAGAGGTGAAATTGCCAACATTCACTGGATTATAGAGAAAGCTGGGGGATTCCAGGAAAGACATCTACCTCTGTTTCATTGACTATGTGAAAGCCTATGTGTGGGTCATAATAAACTGTGGAAAGCCCTTAAAGAGATAGGAATACCAGACCATCTTACCTACTTCCTGAGAAACCTGTATGCAGATCAAGGTGCAACAATCAGAATCCTGTATGGAACAACTGACTGGTTCAAGATTGAGAAAGGAGTATGACAGGGCTGTCTGCTGTCACCCTGTTAGTTTAATCTATATGCTGAGAAGGTCATGAGAAATGCCAGGCTGGATGAGTTACAAGCTGATATCAAGATAGGCAGGAGAAACATCAATAGCCTCAAATATGCAGATGATACCACTCTAATGTAGAAAGTGAAGAGGAACTAAAGAGCCTCTTGATAAGGGTAGAGGAGAGTGAAAGAGCTGGCTTAAAACTAAATATTAAAAAAAAAAAAAAACCAAAAACTTAAGATCATGGCATCTGGCTCCATTAATTCATGGCAAATAGAGGGGGAAAGGTGGAAGTAGTGACATTTCCTCTTTTGGGAGTCTAAAATCACTGTGGAGGGTGACTGCAGCCACAAAATCAGAAGATGTTTGCTTCTTGCCAGGAAAGATGACACACTTAGACAGTGTGTTGAAAAGCAGAGACATTACTCTGCCAACAAAGGTCTGTATAATCAAGGCTATGCTCTTTTCAGTGATCATGTTCAGTTGTGAGAGCTGGACCGTAAAGAAGGAGGAGCACTGAAAAACTGATGCCTTCAAACTGTGGTGCTGAAGAATACTCTGAGTCTCTTGGACAGCAAGGAGATCAAATCAATCAATCCTAAGGGAAATCAACCTGGAATACTTATTGGAAGGAGTGATGCTGAAGCTGAAACTCCAGCATTTTGGTTATCTGATGTGAACAGCTGACTCATTGGAAAAGTCTCTGATGCTGGGAAAGATTGAGGACAGAAGGAGAAGAGGGTGTCAGAAGATGAAATGGCTGAATGGCATCACCAATGCAATGGACATGAACTTGGGTAAACTTCAGGAGATGGTGAGGGACAGGAAGGCCTGGCGTGCTGCAGTCCTTGGGGTCACAAAAAGTTGGACATGACTGGATGACTAAACAACAATATAACAATAAAAACAATGAAAAGGGAGTCAAAGAAACAGCTCCAACATGGAATCCGTATCGGCTTTTCCCTGCAACATCAATACCCAGGGGCTTCCCTGATAGCCCAGATGGTGAAGAATCTGCTTACAGTGCAAGAGACAAGGTTCATCCTTGTGTCGGGAAGATTCCTGGAGAAGGGAATGGCTACCCACTCCAGTATTCTTGCTTGGAGAATTCCATGAACAGAGGAGCCTGGTGGGCTACAGTCCATTTAGTTACAAAGAGTCAGACATAATTGAGCAACTAACACTTTTTTTTTTAATTTATTTATTTTAGTTGGAGGTTAATTACTTTACAGTATTATAGTGGTTTTGCCTTCATTGACGTGTATCAGCCATGGGTATACGTGTGTTCCACATCCTGAACCCCCGTCCCACCTCCCTCCCCATCCCATCCCTCAGGATCATCCCAGTGTACCAGCCCTGAGCACCCTGTCTCATGCACCAAACCTGTACTGGCGATCTATTACTCCCAGACACTTTAGCTGATCCCCATGGCTTTATACAATTTGGTCTTTGTTAGGTCCCAGCTGGGCTTCCCTGTTGGCTCAGCAATAAAGAATCCACTTGCAATGAAGGAGACCAGGGTTCCATCCCTGGGACGGTAAGATCCCCTGGAGAAGGGAATGGCCACCCACTCTAGTATTCTTGCCTGGAGAATTCTATGGACAAAAGAGCCTGGTGGACTATAGTCAATGGGATTACAAAGAGTAGGACACTACTGAGTGACTAGTACTTTCTCTTTTAAGCCCGAGCTACGTTGTCCTTGTATCCAGATTTGGGCCTTAATGCCTGCAACCATCTTGGACTACACTGCTCTTTCTCAGGCTATTTAAATATATGATTTCTTCTCATCCTCATGAATCAGTTCTGGAGTCATCTCCTTGAAAAGATTTTTTTCCTGATTGTCCTAAATAACAAAATTCTCATAGTCTCTAGTGATTATCATATCATCCTGCTTATCTCTTTGAAGCATTTCATTTTGCTAATTAACACCATTTTATTGTGTATCTTTGCTCCCAAACATATTGAAGAGGGTAACTGAGGCAGGAACAAAAGAACAAAAAAATCTATCTCATTCACCACCATGACTCCAGCAACTAGACTAGTGTACATTGTTAAAACTTAGAAAATATTTGTTGAATAAATAAAATAGCTTTTAAATTATTTTCTATATCATTATAAAATTCAAATATATATCAAGCTAAATAAACTTTTCTCATCTCGAAATATTTCTTTCAATGAAATCATTAATAATTATCTCTTCACTTGCTTATGTCATTTATTATCATGTATTGGTAGTTTTTTCTTTGTTGGTTATCCCTGACCTCCAATCCTTGGCCCATCAATTACAAAATTTGACGGACTCTTTTTAGTTATGGTCTTCTATATTCTTCTTCTCTTAGGGTCCTTGTTTCAAGTTCTTATGTTTGTACTTTCAGTTCAGTTCAGTTCAGTCCCTCAGTTGTGTCTGACTCTATCCGACCTCTTGAATCGCAGCATGCCAGGCCTCCCTGTTTATACATTAACCATTGTTAAAGTTTTAATTATCAAACTATCTTGTTTTATTTTTATTTCTAGATCATGAAGCAACATTTTAAATAAGTCTTCAAGAGTACCACTTTCTTCTTGCCTTCTCCTATTCCAAAGCTTTTCACAATTATCTATAATTTACTAGCTAAAGTACAAACCTCTTCGTCTTTTAAACTCTGTAGAATTCTGCCTCAGAGAACATTTCCAACTCATTGTCTTCCTTTCACTTTGTATACCTTCTGCTTCATTTAAAATTTAAAATACACATTGCTGAGGCCACAAGTTCCTTCAACATTCACCTTTCCTATTTAAATTTTATCTGTCCTTCTGAGACTACTTCAAATCTTTCTGTAGCAAGCCCAGTCTGCAGTCTTTAAGAAATCATCTGTAAATGGCACCAACATTTCTCTTTAGTCCTATTTGTGAAAGTACTCATCTTTCACAATGCTTCATTCTAGTGGTTGGTTTAGGAATGATTACACTGCAGTGGTTAAAAGACCAAGTACTTTCGGATCTCACAGTATTGATTGAAATCCAAGTTCTACTACTTTATATAGTCTTGGAAAAAAGGAAAAGGAGTTTAACAGCTCTGAGCATAATAATTATTCACCCATAAACCTAAACTAGTACACTAGAACATTGATTTCAAACCTCAACTCAATTCCCTCCAAAAGAAGCTTCAAGGATCATGACAGCATGAAATGTTTGCTTTCTTCTCCGAGTTTCTGGAATGATGATTTTGTCATTTACAATTATTTTGGCATTTATTCTTTTGATATTAGTTTTACCTTTTATTTTATTTAAAGCCTTCCTCAGCGATCAATGCAAAGAAATAGAGGAAAACAACAGAATGGGAAAGACTATAGATCTCTTCAAGAAAATTAGAGTTACCAAGGGGACATTTCATGCAAAGATGGGCTTGATAAAGGACAGAAATGGTATGGACCTAACAGAAGCAGAAGATATTAAGAAGAGGTGGCAAGAATACACAGAACTGTACAAAAAAGATCTTCATGACCCAGATAATCACCATGGTATGATCACTGACCTAGAGCCAGACATCCTGGAATGTGAAGTCAAGTGGGCCTTAGAAAGCATCACTACGAACAAAGCTAGTGGAGGTGATGGAATTCCAGCTGAGCTATTACCGATCCTGAAAGATGATGCTGTGAAAGTGTTGCACTCAATATGCCAGCAAATTTGGAAAACTCAGCAGTGGCCATAGGACTGGAAAAGGTCAGTTTTCATTCCAATCCCAAAGAAAGGAAATGCTAAAGAATGTTCAAACTACCACACAATTTCACTCATCTCACATGATAGTAAAGAAATGCTCAAAATTCTCCAAGCCAGGTTTCAGCAATATGTGAATCGTGAACTTCCTGATGTTCAAGCTGGTTTTAGAAAAGGCAGAGGAACCAGAGATCAAATTGCCAACATCCGCTGCATCATGGAAAAAGCAAGAGAGTTCCAGAAAAGCAACTATTTCTGCTTTATTGACTATGCCAAAGCCTTTGACTGTGTGGATCACAATAAATTGGAAAATTCTGAAAGAGATGGGAATACCAGACCACCTGACCTGACTCTTGAGAAATCTGTATGCAGGTCAGGAAGCAACAGTTAGAACCGGACATGGAACAACAGATTGGTTCCAAAAGCTGGAATCAAGATTGCCGGGAGAAATATCAATAACCTCAGATATGCAGATGACACCACCCTTATGGCAGAAAGTGAAGAGGAACTAAAAAGCCTCTTGATGAAGGTGAAAGAGGAGAGTGAAAAAGTTGGCTTAAAGCTCAACATTCAGAAAATGAAGATCATGGCATCCGGTCCCACCACTTCATGGGAAATAGATGGGGAAACAGTGGAAACAGTGTCAGACTTCATTTTTTTGGGCTCCAGAATCACTGCAGATGGTGACTGCAGCCATGAAATTAAAAGACGCTTACTCCTTAGAAGGAAAGTTATGACCAACCTAGATAGCATATTCAAAAGCAGAGACATTACTTTGCCAACAAGGTCCGTCTAGTCAAGGTTATGGTTTTTCCTGTGGTCATGTATGGATGTGAGAGTTGGACTGTGAAGAAGGCTGAGTGCCGAAGAATTGATGCTTTTGAACCGTGGTGTTGGAGAAGACTCTTGAGAGTCCCTTGGACTGCAAGGAGATTCAACCAGTCCATTCTGAAGGAGATCAGCCCTGGGTGTTCTTTGGAGGTAATGATGCTGAAGCTGAAACTCCAGTACTTTGGCCACCTCATGCGAAGAGTTGACTCATTGGAAAAGACTCTGATGCTGGGGGGGATTGAGGGCAGGATGAGAAGGGGATGACAGAGGATAAGACAGCTGGATGGCATCACTGTCTCAATGGACGTGAGTCTGAGTGAACTCCGGGAGTTGGTGATGGACAGGGAGGCCTGGTGTGCTGCGATTCATGGGGTCCCAAAGAGTCAGACACGACTGAGAAACTGAACTGATCTGAACTGAAGCCAGTATTTACTGAACATGTGTTATTTTTCAGCACTGTGGATAACACTTTATCCACATTATAGTAGGTGGTAAAATGGTTTCATGAATGAAAAAACTGAAGGTAAAATAAATCACTCAGGGTTACACAGCTTCTTAAAGGCTAGGGTTTCAAACCCATGTCTATATGAAGTTCGTGATCACTAATTTTGTTTCATGCCTTTTTTTGCCAAAATGACTGCACCTCTCATAAGAAGTCTAAAATATAGTAATGATAGAGTTGAGTCATTTCATGACTTAACAATCTTTAAGAACCCAAACTCCTTCCATTTCTTCATATCACCATAATTTGCTTTTTGATATGGTCTTTCTTATACTGTCCATGTCTCTCTGGAGAATTCCACGGACAAAGGAGCCTGGCGGGCTGTAGTCCTGGGTCCTGGCGGGGCCTCAAAGAGTCGGACACAACTGAGGAACTACCACCACCTCTTATATGTGTTCATTTCTTTATCAATAGCTTACTGCTTAGACAAGATTGTTTAGGAGTTCCAAGGGAACTTTTTATTATGACAATTTCTTTTTTAAAACAAGTAAGAATGCGTTTCTCAGAAGTCCCTTTCTCTCCTGCAACTTCCCTTCTTTAGAAATAAGAAAGCCTTTTCAGGAGACTCTTTATCAGAGTTTATTCTCATATCTCCTTAACCAGAAATTACTCACGTGTTGCTACCAAAGGTAATTTCTGATGAAGAAATAACATTCTATGATAATTCTGTCTAATGCATTGATTATCAATTATGTCTGCATTTTAGACTGACATGGGAATTCTCTGCTACAAATTCATGTGACCTGGCTCAAAATAATTAAATTAGAATCTCTGATGCTAGGGCCGAGGCATTATCAATTTTAAAAAGTACCCAGGTGATTACAATGTACAGTCTAGCCTGTTTCTAGACTGCTCTGGGGCCTGGACATAGCAGCAATTGTGGCAGATGGAGGATAAACAACTGAACAACATGCAGGCTCTACCAGAATGAGAAGAGTGGGGCAGGGGAGAAATAAAATTCACAATCAAAATATCTCCTACATATTATTAAATGCTTGTCTTTGCAAACATTTAGAATCATATTAAAATTAGAAATGGGTGTTTTTATTTTTCCTTCAAATAAATTATTGATTTTGCTTGATACAAGGTACAAAATCCATTCCATTTATTTGCATATATTTATAGGTGTTGCAGTGTGCCAAAGTTATTAGGGAAAGAGACTTCTGGCCTTCAGGAAACCTTCTGAACAAAGCTACAGGACGTTCTTCTCACACAGAGAGCTATACTGCTCTTCTACATTTGGCGCTTGGGTACCAGTGATAACCAATTGTATTAACTTTCATTGCTTACCTACTGTGTGACTGACCTTTTGCAAATCAAGGGAAGTAGTAAACCTCTCACAGCACCTTTTTAAAATCTTGTTTCTACCAGATTTTGTTGCAGACTCTCTGGCTAGCAGATTGACTATAAAGTTTCCTCTAGGGAGTTATTCAAAATTGCAAATATAATTCTTATTTCTGGGCAATGCAGACTAATTACTATTCTAATTTTCAGTGTTTTCATAACTAGTACTTCTCTTAAGTGATTCTATGGAAATCTTAGGAGAGGCATCGCTAGTTCATAATCTGTTGAGATCCATTCCTCTGGTTATTCTTGGTACTGAACATGAGTACTTTTGATTATAAAGACCAGCTGAGCCACAAGGGAAGCCCATAAAGACACCAAGTTTGGTTATAAAGACATAATGTGGAAGATAATTAAAATGCATATTAGATCACTGATCATACAAATATTTCATACCTAAATGTTTGAAATTTAGGGTTGTTGTTAACATAACAACATTACTTCTCTACATTCCTCATAATTTTTAGTGTTTAACCAGTTCAAGTAACCGCAAATTTTGACTACTATCTGTATTTTCGCTAAAGCATCATTAACATAGATATTTGGGAGTTTTTCTATTGCAAATTAGGATATCCTATAAAAAATAGTTTATTCCTTAGTTACATTGTTTCTCACTGAGATGGCATTTAAGATTGAAAGTTTTAAAAAATTAAACAGCAAAAAATTATTTTAAAAAATTAGTTTAAACAGTAAGTTAGATGTTCCAGGTACTACCTATTTACATAAAGAACCTGTCTTTAGAGTGTTAAAGGTATTTTTGCCTCCAAGTTCAAGGACTGGATACTGGTACTCACTATAACCTCAAAGGAAACAGTGAACTCCCAAGGCAGAGATCATAAAGTACAAATTGGCTTTTAACCCTGAATCAAGTTTACTTTGGTCTTTATTCTCTTGAGTAAACAAGTGAGATTTTGTCTACAAAAATAAAATTAAAACAGAGAAGACAAAACCTGATACCTGTATGAGACTCTCTGAAAGCTTGTTATCAGCGACTATGAAATGGTATCATTTTCATTACTTTCTCCATTAGAAAAATATTTATTCTCTTCATATAATCTCTAGGAAACTCCAGCAAAGAATCATAGGTTTTCATATCTTTATGGATGATATTTAAGCAAGAAAACTGAATGACTTCATTGTCTCTACATTGGTTAGAAAGAATAATAAAGATTCAACAAGATGTTTTGAAAAGAACCCAAGAAGTACTAGATCTTTGACAATTTATATGACTAGAGGAACTCTAGAAATATAGTACAAATAGATTTATTATTACTACTTGAGTGATGGGATGGTTAATTCATTCAGTAATACTGAGTATGTAATTTGGTCTAGGTTAAATCTTATTTAGAAATATAGAGGAAAGATAAAGAGTAAAGTGGTCTATTTTTCTACAGCTATATTAGATTAATGTACTGCCACATTTAGACTGGACCTAGACAGTCATTTAGCTCAGCTCGGTTCAATCAGTTGCTCAGTTGTGTCCAACTCTTTGTGACCCCATGAACCACAGTACACCAGGCCTCCCTGTCCATCACCAACTCGCGGAGTTCACCCAAATCCATGTCCACCGAGTCAGTGATGCCATCCAATCATCTCATCCTCTGTCATCCCCTTCTCCTCCTGCCCTCAATCTTTCCCAGGATCAGGGTCTTTTCAAATGAGTCAGCTCTTCGCATCAGGTGGCCAAAGTATTGGTGTTTCAGCTTCAACATCAGTCCTTCAAGTGAACACCCAAGACTGATCTCCTTTGGGATGGACTGGTTGGATCTCCTTGCAGTCCTAGGGACTCTCAAGAGTCCTCTCCAACACCACAGTTCAAAAGCATCAGTTCTTTGGAGCTCAGCTTTCTTTATAGTCCAACTCTCACATCCATACATGAGTACTAGAAAAACCATGGCCTTGACTAGACAGACCTTTGTTGCCAAAGTAATGTCTCTGCTTTTGAATATGCTGTCTAGGTTGATCATAACTTTCCTTCCAAGGAGCAAGTGTCTTTTAATTTCATGGATGCAATCACCATCTGCAGTGATTTTGGCCCCCCAAAATAAAAGTCTGACACTGTTTCCACTGCTTCCCCATCTATTTCCCATTAAGTGATGGGACCAGATGCCATGATCTTCGTTTTCTGAATGTTGAGCTTTAAGCCAACTTTTTCACTCTCCTCCTTCACTTTAGTTCTTCTTCACTTTCTGCCATAAGGATGGTGCCATCTGCATATCTGAGGTTATTGATATTTCTCCCAGCAATTTTGATTCCAGCCTGTGCTTCCTCCAGCCCAGCATTTCTCATGATGTACTCTGCATATAAGTTAAATAAGCAGGGTGACAATATACAGCCTTGATGTACTCCTTTTCCTATTTGGAATCCGTCTATTGTTCCATGTCCAGTTCTAACTGTTGCTTCCTGACCTGCATATAAGTTTCTCAAAAGGCAGGTCAGAGTTTGGCATAAAAAAATGGCTGATGGTGCCAAACCAGATCACTGAACTTTAACTTGTTGGTACAAGCCATGTCCATTTATTTACTTATTGTCTATGGCTCCTCTCTGCTATAATGGCATAAGTGACTAGTTACAACAGAGCCCCTATGTTCTAGAAAGCCCAAATTATTTATAATTGACCATTTACAAAAAAAAAAAAAAATACTGACTCTTAGTCTAGTCTATTCTTCAGTCCAAAATATGTTACTCACTGTGAGATTTATACATAGACAGCTCAGAAGTGAGCCTAGAATTTTACACATCACTTTATGACATTGCACTATTGAGCTCCTTTCTCTTTGCAATTCGCTAAGATTATCCAGCTCCTTGGAGCCTCCTTTTCTATATGGTTTTCTATCCAGAAATCTGGGGCTTTAGGTGCTATATTGTACCATATGTTTCCTATGACTGTGTCTGATACTAGAGCTTAATAGTAGGAAGATGGAGAGAGAAAAAAAGCAATGAAAATTTGCCTGTGTTCTTGGTACTGGTGAGGAGAAAGGATTCCCCTGTCTCAGACTATTAAGCACTCACCGAGTTGTCACTGCGGTCATTATTACCATTGGCACTTGTGCTACTATGACACTACCAGAGAGTTAAAGCAGGAGAAAAGTATAAACCTCAGGCTATTCCCCCGACTCTCACTGGCTGACCTTTAGGAGTCCTCTTTTCTGATTCTGAGATGACAAGGTGAGGATTTTCTTGAAGTCCTTTCTCTTCTCACCTAGAGTACATATCTGGGTGTCTGGATGCCTACCACTGACTCTAGGCTTGGCAATACGGGTTAGGGGCAGGGGTAATTGGGAGATTCTCTGCAGGTTTGGCTTTATGTCAAATTTTTGCCTTCTTTCCCAAACCTCTTCAAATACTGACTTCTCAGAGTCCTCCTATAACTGCTCCTGAATTCTGCTAAGTTTATATTCAGTGAGAGAGACAGGGTAGATAGAGGGCACTTAGTCTATCTTGCCAAAGAACCAGAACCATTCTAACAAGGTCAGAAATTTGCTTTTGAACTGTGGTGTTGGAGAGGACTCTTGAGAGTCCTTGGACTGTAGGAGATCCAACCAGTCCATCCTAAAGGAAATCAGTTCTGAATATTCATTGGAGGGGCTAAAGCTGAAGCTCCAATACTTTGGCCACTTGATGCGAATAACTGACTCATTTGAAAAGCCCCTGATGTTGAGAAAGATTGAAGGCAGAAGGAGAAGGGGACGACAGAGGATGAGACGGTCGGATAGCATTGCCAACCCTATCGCTATTAGTTTCAGCAAGCTCCGGGAGCTGGTGATGGACAGGGAAGTCTGGCGTGCTGCAGACCATAGGGTTGCAAAGAGTCGACACTACTGAGCAACTGAACTGAACTGAAACTCCAAGAGATAGAGAAGTCAGGGAAGCTTGGCATGCTGTAGTCCATGGGGTCACAAAGAGTCGGACATGACTTAGAGACTGTACAATAATGAGTAAACTAAAAAAACTTCAAAGAAAATGTAGTATAAACTTTTGTGGCTTGGGTTTCACAAAGAATTCTTACAACCAAAAGCATAATATATAAAGTAAAAATGGATAATTTTGATGTCATCAAAATTAAAAATTTCATGTCTTCTAAAGATAACTGTTCAGAGAATGAAAAGGCAAACCACACACTGGGTGAAAATATTTGCAAAAACATATATCTGATAAAAGACATGTGTCAGGGATATATAAACAGCACTCAAAACACAAACATTAAAAGAATAAAATTTTTCCAATATAAAATTGGCAAAAATTTTTAATAGATACTTCAAAGAATATATAGGACTGGAAAACAGGCACATGAAAAGGTGCCATCACTAATCAATAGGAATATGCACATTAGACTAAAATTTGATTTATTAAACATCTATTAGAATTATAAAATGAAAATTATATCAAGCACAGGCAAAAATGTGGAATGACTATACCTTCCATTCACTACTCGTGGGGATGTAAAATGGAACCACTTAAGAAAGTAGTTTCTTAAAAATTTAAACATAACCCACTAGATGATTTAACTTTTAAACTCCTAGGTAATCACCCAAAAGAATGGAAAGCATAATCCATACAAATATTTATGAATGAATGTTCAAAGCAGCATTATTTGTATTAACCAAAAATTAGGAACAAATCAAACTTTCATTAACAGGTCAATGGATAAACAAGCTGTTGTATATCTGTATAATGGAATACAACTAAGCAATGAAAAGAATGTTTGATGAATATGAAAGTTTGTGGTTGAATCTAAACAACATGGTGAATCTCAGAATAATTATACTAAATGAAAGCCACCAGAAAAAAGAAGGTGTTCCAGTTATAATTTTTTATATAAAATTTTAGACAGTGCAAATTACTGTATTGTGACAACATAGATCAATAGTTAGATGGATATGAGGAGGGTAAAAAGAGAATCTGGTAGATGGAATTTTCAAGGGGCACATGGAAAATTTTGAGAGTAATATACATATTCATATTTTGATGGTAGTAATGATTTTACAAGTATACATATATATGTCCAAACTTATCATATTGTAGGACTTCAACAGGAATGATATCAGGAAGATGATGGAATAGGAAGCCCAAGATCCTCCTTCCCCCATGGAGACATGAATTTAATAGCAACAAACCAAGAAAATGCCTCTGTGAGAAATCCAGAAGCTAGTTCTTGCCCTTATGCCAGGTGAGTGTGAATTCCTGACACTCTCTACTCTGTCTTTCCAAGTCCTTCCTCACTGGCACAGTACAGTGTGATATATTTGGGAGGAAATCTTTAACTCGTATCTTATACTTGGGGAGGAAAATGAGCAAAATGTATGTCCACTTGACTTTTAGGAGCACTTCCTAAGGGACCAGTGTTGGTTTTGTCTTTGTTCAAATATTGCAGGAGGGTTCAGGCACACTTAGAGGATCTCCAAGAACAAAGATATCAACCATGAACCAAAGTGCATAGTACTATAGACAGACAAAAGGTAGAACACCAGACTGTGATTCACTACAGTACCACAGAAGCCACAGTACTGCAGACAGATGTGTGTGTATGTGTGTATGTGGGGGTGGGAGTGGGGGGGAGGGGGTGTGGGATGAGAGGAGGGGTAGCCAACAAACCTCTTCAAACAGGACATTAACACATACAAACCCAGAGGATAAATACTCATAAAAGCATTGAGAGATCTCTAGGACCTCTAGCTTCTCTATACAAAGTTCAAAAGTTCTCTCTATATGAAACCAGACTATAAAGTCTATGAGAGTTGGCTGATCTGGGATGCTGAAATCTCAACACAATAACAGCAAGAAATGCCAAAAAATAAATAAATAAAACAAAAAAACAGGCAAGCATAACACATTTAAAGCAACTAATTAAATCTTCAGAAACTGAACTTTAAGAAATAGAAATATATGAATTTGAACAAATAATTTAGACAAATAATTCAAAATTACTATCATAAGGTTGCTCAGTGCATTAAAATAGACACCTAAATGAAATCATGGTGAAAAAAATGCATAAAGAAAAAAATAGCAAGAAAGATAGAAATTATGAAGAAGAACCAAACAGAAATTCTGAAACTGAAAATAAGATAGCCGAATAGAAAATTCATTAGAAGGATTCAACAGTAGAATTGACAGGCAGTTAAAAAGATCAATCAATTTGAAAATAGAACTTTTGAAATTACCAAGACATAGGATCAAAAAAGAATGACAAAAGATGAATACAGCCTAAGAAAAATGAATACAGTCTTTATGGGACTCCACCAAGCAGAACAACATATACATTATGGTAGTCCAAAAAAGAAAAGAAGAAAGAGAGAAAGGAACAGATAAACTATTTAAAGAAATAATGGCTAAAGTTTTCCAAAATCTAAGGAGAAATGGCCATACAAATTAAAGAAGCTCAAAAAATTCCCACTTGGATAAATCTGAAGAGACTCACAGAAAGACACATCAAAGTCAAACTGTCATAGGTCATAGATAAAGAAAAAATCTTGAAAGCAATACATGACTTGTCATGTGTAAGGGAGCATCTATTAGATTATCAGCAGATTTCTTAGCAGAAGTCTTAAATGATAGAAAGGAGTGGAGTGATATATCAAAAGTACTAAAAGAAAGGGGGGAAAACTGTTACAGCCAACAAAACAATATTATATCTGGCAAAATTTCTTCAAAACTGAAAGAGAAATTAAGATTTTCCCAGAAGAATAAAAGCTGAAAAAGTTCATCATCACTATACCTGCTCTAAGAGAAATACTGAAATGAGTTTTACATATTGAATTAAAGAATGTTAAATAGCAACACAAGACCATGTAACAATATAAAAGTCTCTGGTAAAGTTCAATGCATGTATACATGCTGTCTCTTCACATATATAGAAAACCCTAAGTATTTAGGTGGCTCAGATGGTAAAGCATCTGCCTACAATGCAGGAGATCCGGGTTCAATCCCTGGGTCGGGAAGATCTCCTGGAGAAGGAAATGGCAACCCACTCCAGTATTCTTGCCTGAAAAATCCCATGGATTGAGGAGCCTGGTAGGCTACAGTCCATGGGGTCACAAAGAGTCAGACGCGACTGAGCAACTTCACTAAGTATTTCATAAAATCTATCTTAAAACTAATAACTGAATTCAGTAAAGTTGCAGGATACATCATCAACACTCAGAAATCAGTTGCATTCCTATACACTTACAATATCCAATTCAAATGAGAAACTAAGAGAGAAATAAAAAAATGGGAAAAAATCCCATTTACAGTAAGATTAAAAAAGATAAAATACTTAGAAATAAACTTAGTCAAGAAGGTAAAAGATTGTATATTGAAAATTATAAAACATTGCTAAAAGAAATCAAAATAAGTAGAAACATATCCTATACTAATGTATTGGAAGACTGAATATTATTAAAATATTCATAATACCCAAAGTGATCCTTAGATTTAATACAATTCCTATCAGAATTTGAAAGGCATTTCATGCAAAAACATTCAAAATATCCTAAAATTTGTATAGCATCTCTAGGGACCCCTAGCTACAATCCTGAGCCACAAGAACAAAGTTGGAAGCCTTCTACTCCCTGATTGTATAACATACTATGAAATAACACTAGTTAGATCAACCTGGCACTGCCATAAAGACAGATATGTAGACAAACAGAAAAGATAGAGAGCTTACAAATAAACACTTCCACATATGATAAGGGACAACAGAGGATGAGATAGTTGGATGGCATCACCTACTCAATGGACATGAGTTTGAGAAAGCTCTGGGAGTTGGTAATGAACAGGGAAGCCTGATGTGCTGCAGTCCATAGGGTTGCAAAGAGTCAGACATGACTGAGCAACTGAACTGAACTGAACTGAAACACATGTAAGGATGTTCACCATCACTAATCATTAGGGAAAGTCAAATCAAAACCACACTGAGACACCATCTCACACCCACCAGGATGACTACTATCAAAAGAACAGAAAATGATAAATGTAGGTGAGGATGCAAAAAATGTGGAACCCTTCTGCACTGCTAATGGAAATATAAAAAGTTCCAGAAATTATGGAAAATAGTGTGAAGAATCCATAGAGAATTAACATAGAATTGCCATACAATCCAGGTATACTCATACAATAGAATATTATGCAGCTTAAAAAAAAAAAAAAAAGAAGGAAATTTTATCCTAAGCTACAACATGGATGAACCAGGGAGACATTAAGCTAAGGAAAGGAAGCCAGTCACAAAAAGAACTGTACTTTATGATACTCATATTTTAAAAACTTTAGTAACAGTTTAAGAAGATTTGTGTATTTCCAATTTCTGACCTATCTAGTAGCATTTAGATTCCTGAAATTCAAATCAGAATTTTTTATGTTAAACACTCTGGTAATGCATAAGAAAATTCATTTTGTGTAGGTACTACCCTTGATTGGTTATACACAAGATAATACTTGTTTTCCTTTGTGCTTTGGCAAGAAGGAATACAATTATTTTGCTTAAAATTACCACTTAGAAGACAGGTTAAGTGTTTAAATATACAGTTTAAGTATACTTGAACTTACAAGTTCAAAAACTTTATATGCCTATTCCGAATTTTGTACTTCTATGAAAATGCAGACTTGAATGACAGGTCAAATGGCATTCTATTTTAGGGAGCCTATTAATTTTCTAAACCCAATATAAAATATTGAGTGAACATAACTGCTCCCTCTGGAGAGAGAATATGTAATCGTCATTAGATTCTCAAACAAGTTTCTGACATAAGGGAACAAATTTTTACAAGCCATTATTTTGAAAGTTTTTTCAAAACCAATTTTCCTTTATCTAAACCATCCAACTGATAGACAGTAGTTGTCATCAGGATTGAAAGTTTACAGTGAACATAAATGACATAAACTGGTACTTCTGGCTGATATTATCTGTGCAACTTTAAGCCAAACTCAGATGTCCTCTGTATGGTTTCAGATTAATACAAAGATGATGTAATTGTGGTATCAGATCAGATCAGATCAGTCACTCAGTCGTGTCCGACTCTTTGCGACCCCATGAATCGCAGCATGCCCAGCCTCCCTGTCCATCACCAACTCCCGGAGTTCACTCAGACTCACGTCCATCAAGTCAGTGATGCCATCCAGCCATCTCATGTCGTCCCATTTTCCTCCTGCCCGAAATCCCTCCCAGCATCAGAGTCTTTTCCAATGAGTCAATTCTTCGCATGAGGTGGCCCAAGGACTGGAGTTTCAGCTTTAGCATCATTCCTTCCAAAGAAATCCCAGGGCTGATCTCCTTCAGAATGGACTGGTTGGATCTCCTTGCAGTCCAAGGGACTCTCAAGAGTCTTTTCCAACACCACAGTTCAAAAGCATCAATTCTTTGGCGCTCAGCCTTCTTCACAGTCCAACTCTCACATCCATACATGACCACAGGAAAAACCATAGCCTTAACTAGACAAACCTTTTTTGGCAAAGTAATGTCTCTGCTTTTGAATATGCTATCCAGGTTGGCCATAACTTTCCTTCCAAGGAGTAAGCGTCTTTTAATTTCATGGCTGCAGTCACCATCTCCAGTGATTTTGGAGCCCAGAAAAATAAAGTCTGACACTGTTTCCACTCTTTCCCCATCTATTTCCCATGAAGTGATGGGACCGGATGCCATGATCTTCGTTTTCTGAATGTTGAGCTTTAAGCCAACTTTTTCACTCTCCACTTTCACTTTCATCAAGAGGCTTTTGAGTTCCTCTTCACTTTCTGCCATAAGGGTGGTGTTATCTGCCTATCTGAGGTTATTGATATTTCTCCCGGCAATCTTGATTCCAGCTTGTGTTTCTTCCAGTATACATCCTCTATATTCCATTTATTTTCCTTTTCCTTTTCTAAAATTGCTTTATTTTCATAATTCTTTGTAAAAACATGTACATCAACAGATAAATAGAGGGAATTAAGGAAGGTTATAAAGGTAATTCTTGGACTGGTCTAATATTATTAAAAGTATGTTTAAAGGGGAAAAATAAAAGAGTTTTAAAAAAGAGTGAAAGGAGTCTCTTTGGTCCCTAGGTAGAGAAGAGACAAGAGGTTTTTCTTTTCACTGTGGCTCTTGTTTTTAACCTCCTACTGTCATTTGCAGAGTATTTGTGCCTGAAATAGGAAGTTCATGACAGATGATGCTGATAGCACTGAACACACAAGTAGATTTTTAACCTACAGGGTGAGAATTCAATAAAAAACAGATGGTAACTTCTTAGAAACTAAGTACATTCCTCTGGAGATAAAGTGGAGTGTTAAAACATTTTAACGTTGCACTGGAGCAGATAATTAGGGTAATTATGACTCTTCAAAGACTTAAGAAATAAGGTCTAAACCAACTTCCTTAAATTGTAAAGATTATGAAATTCTAAGGGGAACGTGGGCAGAAGAATCATTTTATAAAATGCAATAATATTTACAAAGGTGGCATGTGAGATTGAATAGGTTGTCTATCTCAACATTATGTCCAAATACCAATTATGTAATTAAGGAAGCAAAATCAGGCTGCCTCTAATTCACATGAAAACTGGTAAAGTTGCAAAAAGGTAAAAACTGTCAAGCTGGTTTAGAGACACAAAGATACAAGTGCACAAACACATACACCGAATAAGCAGAAATACTATGTGAATACATAATAGAAATACTAAGGAAAAAAATTAATTTTGTTTGATTTTAGACCACTTCAGTCATTCCAGCATATCATGGTTTGCACAGTCACAACAATATTATCTTCTGGTTTTTATTTTTGCCTATTTAATTATAACTCCAAATGAACAAATTTTGAAATATCATAGGCAAAGGCTGTATGAAACACTTTTCAAAGTAGAATACCAATACACATACACAGATAGATGCAGTATCCTATTTTTCTTACCTCTGTATACTTTCATAATAATCAACCTTTCCTATCCATTACTTAATATTACACTTCTAGTTGGGGTCCTCTCTATAAGTTCCTTGGACTTTTTAAAAAATATTAATATTGGTTCTGTGTATTCATCCTCTGTCCTTCCAGAGCCACTTCCATTGTACATCTTTAGAATCTTTCAGTGGCTTTCCTGGGTCATGTGCTTCCATTTTCCACCCCATCTCTACACACATAAATATTACATAGTGAGCAGAATTTTGTTTTTAAACATATAAACCCTCTCACATGACATTTATATATAAATCTGTTTCCTTTGTACTTTATCCTACACTAAGTAATGTGTCTTCCACCTACCATATAGACCTTTCTTCTCATTATCAGCCTTTTTCACTACATTCCAGCTACATTGTGTCCTAACTAATTTTTCAGGTAGATCAAAATGATCTGGTCCTGGGATTTCTGAATTAATTGTTGGTTGGTTGGTTGAGTTGGTAAGTTGGGTCTGACTCTTGCAACCCCAAGGACTGTAGCCTGCCAGGCTCCTCTGCCCATGGGATTCTGCAGGCAAGAATGCTTGAGTGGGTTCCCATTTCCTTCTCCAAGGGATCTTCCCAACACAGGAATCGCACTGGGGTCTTCTGCATTGCAGGCAGATTCTTTACCAACTGAGTTATGAAAGAACTGCCTCTTCCTAATTAGATGTTTGCTGGGCTGGCCATTTCAAATTATGGTCTTCCCTTAGATATTTCTTCTCAAAGCAGTCCTCCCTAATTCACTTGCTTGACTACACTTTATCCCAGAACTCTCAATTTCAATATTTTTTTGACTAGATTTTTCATGGTTAGCTTTTTTTTTTTTTTTTTTTTGAGAGATGGGTTAATATGTTGTTGTTGTTCTTTTGTTCTTCCACTCTTCTCATGTCCACATCTGTCTTCCCACTAGGATGAAAGATCTATGTCATTATTGCTCCATTTCCAGGGAACCTAGAAGATTACCTGACATAGAATAGATGTCTGTAGATGCTTTTAAAATTAATACATGAAGAAGTTCATAAACAAATATAAGGTTGTCATCCTCCATTTGACAATAAAGTTTCCTTTTAGGCTTAGATTTAATAATATCAGTAATCTGCTAAAAATCTTTTAACACATTCCCATTGCATATGTTATTAAACCCAACTTCATTGTAATGTTGTATGAGGACCTTTAGAAGTTGGTCTCAATGTGTAGTTCCATACTTTCTCCAATCACTTTTGAGTATAAAGCACTTACCAAATTAACTGGAAACCATATTAACCACATTAACACTAAAAGAGGAAATACCATGGACTTTTGTGTCTCTTATAATTTAATATGAAATGCTCTTTGCCTGTAATAACTTCTTTTGTTTAAATAATTAGAAGTGAAAGTGTGTTAGTTGCTCAGCTGGGTCAGACTCTTTGTAACCCCATAAAGTGTAGCCTTCCAGGCTCCTCTGTCCATGGAACTCGCCAGGCAAGAATAGTGGAGTGGGTAGCCATTCCCTTCTCCAGGAGATCTTCCCAACTCAGGGACTGAACCTGTGTCTCCTGCATTGCAGGCATATTCTTCATCATCTGAGCCACCATGAAAGCCCCCATTCCTAATTATGTTCTAAAATCCTTCTGAATTATTATTTCATATCTTTAGTTTACAAATTATCTCAGAAAGAATTAGGCAGTCACCCCTCAAGTTCTCAAAGCAATGTGTGTGCACCTCTCTCTGTATTTCCTATCTCATTTTCATGCAATTATATATTTGTGACAAATTGCTCCAAAGTAGTAAGCTCCTTAAGGATGAGGAATATGTAATAAAATTCTTCATATCCTTATGTTCTAGCAGAATGTCTAACATATAGAAAATGAATGCATATTTTGGAAAATTCATATTTTTCTGGTAACATTTTAAACATTACACAATTTTATGTGATCTTTGAACTGAAATAAAACTAACATCCATTTATCTTTTTAATGTATCCTCTTATTGTTCCAATTTTCTGTCTCATGAATTGATGACTTTTAAATTTGAGTAACAATTTCATTTGTCTTTTGTCCTAAAATACATTATAAACATATATGGTATTGATATCAACTAAGACAATAGTCCTAGAAGCTTCTAGATAAAGGCATTGTTTATTCAACAGAGTTAAGTTCCTATCTTATTCTAGGTCCTATATTTGGAGCTAAGAATAAACAGACGAGAGATTTGGTACTTCTGCCTTTAGAGAACTTTACAATCTCCTTAAACATTTTTAATTATAATTTCATGACAAGTATTATGAGTGAAGAGCCAAGGTGCTATGAGAAATCAAAAAAGGGTAAGAAACACAAGTGAAGAGAAAAATAAGCAATAGGAAAATAGATGAGTCAACACGATCAGCACCATGTGAAGAGAGTGAGGAAAGTATAGGAAGAGTATTAAACAAGAGTGAAAATATAACAAACTTAAGAAAATTGTCAAGCAATTTTGCCATGATGGGCCTTTCTATTATCTATTATATGATAAACGAATCCACAACTTACTGCCTCGTATTTACCTAATTTTATTTCCTCTCATAATTTTATGTGCAGATTTGGCTCAGCTGGGTGGTTCCTGCTTAGCATCTTACATGTGATTGCTGACAGATGGTGGCTGATACAAGCATCATCTGAAAGCCCTATTGTGCTGGGCATCCATAATAGGCTTTTCACTCACAAGCAAGCTGACTCAGTTGAGAAGGCTGGAAGATTTAAAGGCTGACTGGGCATTTCAATCTTTATTTCTACACTAAATCTTCATTTGGATAGTTTGGGCTTTCTCATAGTATGGAGACTCCAGGGTAGTAAGACTTCGTTTATGGTTACTCAGGACTTCCAAGCGTACAAAGATGAAAATAAGTATAACATCTTAAAAGTTTAAGCTTGAAACTGACACCTAATTATTCCTGCAACAACTTGTTAATTAAAATATAGTAATAAAACTAGACCAGATTTGCTGCAGGATCAAACCAAACAAGATGAATAGAAATAGACATAATTTATTTGGGAACATATTTTGGAAACCAGCCAACACCCTGGGCTACTGTAATTAGTATAAAAAGTAATAAATAAAAAATAACAAAGTTGAGATCATTGCTACTATTAAGTCATTACATTTCACACTGATACATAAACAACCAGAGGGCATCCCTTATCCTGCCAGTGTGGAAGACAGGAAGTACACTTAGATGAATCATTCTACATTTGTAAATTCTAAAACTGGAGAGGTTTGGAATTCTGAAATCTAAGTAATTAGGTAGTTTGTTGGTCCTAAATTAGAACACTCTAAATGACCAACATATACAGCATATTAAAAAGCAGAGACATTACTTTGCTGACAAATGTCCATCTGGTCAAAGCTATGGTTTTTCCAGTAGTCATGTATGGAGGGGAGGACTATAACAAAATCTGAGTGCCAAAGAATTGATGTTTTTGAACTGTGGTGTTGGAGAAGACTCTTGAGAGTCCCTTGGACTGCACAAATATCCAACCAGTCTATCCTGAATATTTATTGGAAGGGCTGATGCTGAAGCTTAAGGCGGCCAATACTTTGGCCGTCTGATGCAAAGAACTGACTCCTTGGTAAAGACCCTGATGCAGGGAAAGATTGACGGCAGGAGAAGGATGACAGAGGATGAAATGGTTGAATGCATCACTGACTCGAAGGACATGAGTTTGAGCAAGCTCTGGGAGTTGGTGATGGACAGGGAAGCCTGGCATGCTATAGTCCATGGGGTCACTGAGTGACTGAACTGAACTGAAATGATGTTTGAATCTTTATTTAAACTAGCAAACTCTGTTCTTATGTTAAGCATAAAGCAAACAAGATAGGATCTAGTGCCCATTATATTTGAATCCAATCCATTATTACAAAAGAGAAACATTTAGAAAATCAATGGCTAGCTTTTAAGTGTAAATTATTCCCATTTTTATGTGACTGTGACTAGAAAACAAAAATCTTTAGATGATTAAAAGCAGTTATTAAAGTTAGATTTAATATCAATAGTCTTCCATTTTCTTCAATATTTAAATGTCATACTTTGCAATATGTTTTTCTGTGACTGTTAGCCTCACAGTGTTATGGCTAAGGATTGCCACTATTCTAAAAGACAGCTACTTCAAAAGTTCTTATCAATATATTTCATTAAAATATGATCATAAATGGAAAAATCCAAAAATACAACTGGACAGTACCGGCAATTCTGTGTAGTAGGACTTTTGTATACAAAGGAGAACAAATTTTAAACTAAAATATGTATATGTATATAAATATATAAGAAAGCTTTATGAACTACAAGCATATATATATATGAAAAAGCTTTATAAACAATAACATGGTTAAAAATATATATATAAGCAATTTTTCTTGTTGCAATCTAATAATTTGATTGGGAAGATGAATTTACCTTCATTTACTTCTTTGATAAAAACACTTTGAGAAATTTATCTCTACATAGAAATTTCTACCTAGCACTATGCTAGGTATAGAAGAAAACATCAGTGGGAACAATGGTAATAATTTGACCCTAACAAAATTAATTTTTTAATGGAAGAGCAGACATGTCAACACAAATTTAAAATGCAAAGTCACAAGTGTTATAAGAGTAGTATGTATAGCATGCTCTGGAAGCATAGAAAATTTGAAGAACTCTTTCTTTAGAGATTTATTGGCAGAGGATATGCTTGAAGTGAATACTTGAAATAATGTAATAAATCTGTAAAGATTACCATTTGATTTGAGAAGGGGAAGAGGTCAGTGTGAAGCTGTCTTTGTAAAGCTGAACTTCATCAGCAATGCCACAATCCCTGTTAACTCTTGACAAACTCTCCTTGTTATCTCATCAATTACTGTATTAATTTCCAATTGAAGCTGTAACAAATTACAGCAAAATTAGTGGCTTCAGCAATAGGAATGTACTATCTTATGGTTCTGTAGGTCAGAAACCCAACATAGCTCACATCAGGCTAAAATTAAGGTGCTGGCAGAGCAGTATTTCTTTCTGGAGTTGTAAGGGGAGGATGGGTGTCCTTGCTCACTCAGATTTTGGCAGAATTTAGTTACTTCCAGTTGTAAGAATGAAGCAAAGTAAATCATAAACACAACAAAAAGACAATCCACAGAATGGGAGAAAATATTTTCAAATGAAGCCACCAAGGGTATTAATCTCCAAACTATACAAATAGTTCATGTAGCTCAATATAAAAAAAGAACCCTATCAAAGAATGGGCAGATCTAAATAGACATTTATCCAAAGAAGATCTAAAAATGGCTGACAGGCACAAGAAAAGATGCTCCATGTTGCTAATTATTAGAGAAATGCAAATCAAAACTATAATGAATTATCACCTCATACTAGTCAGAATGACCAGCATCAAAAAAATCTACAAATAAGAAATGCTGGTGAGGGTGTGGAGCAAAGGGAACCCTCATGCACTCATGGTGGGAGTGTAAATTGATATAGCCACTATGGAGAACAGTGTAGAGGTTCCTTAATGAACTAAAAATAGAGCCAACATATGATCCAGCAATCCCATTCCTGGGCATATATCTGGAGGAAACCATACTTTGGAAAGATATTTGCACCCCAATGTTCATTGTAGCAGTGTTTACAATAGCCAAGACATGGAAGCTACCTAAATGGCCACAGATGGAAGAATGGATAAAGATGTGGTAGATATATACAATGGAATATTACTCAGCCATAAAACCATGCCATTTGCAGCAACATGGATACACCTAGAGATTGTCATACTGAGTGAAGTCAGACAGAGAAAGATGAATACAAGATATTGCTTATATGTAGAATCTAAAAAAAAAAAATGGTACAAAGGAACTTGTTTTTGAAACAGAAATAGAGTCAAAGAAGTGGAAAATAAACTTATGGTTACCAAGGGAGAAAGGGAGGAGCCCGGTAGACTGTAGTTCATGGGGTTGCTAAGAGTCAAACATGACTGAGAGACTTCCCTTTCACTTTTCACTTTCATGCATTGGAGAAGGAAATGGCAACCCACTCCAGTGTTCTTGCCTGGAGAATCCCAGGGACAGGGGAGCCTGGTGGGCTGCCGTCTGTGGGGTCGCACAGAGTCGGACACAACTGAAGTGACATAGCAGCAGCAGCAGCAGCAGCATACATAAAATAGATAACTAATAAGAACTTACTGTATAGCACAGGAAACTCTACTCAATATTCTGTAGTGACCTATATGGGTGAAGAATCTAAACATGGTTATGTGTAACTGATTCACTTTGCCATAAGCAGAAACTAACACAACATTGTAATTCAACTATAATCCAGTTAAAAAAAAAAAAAAGAATGAAGTCTCTGTTTTCTTGCTGTCTTCTGAGGGCCTGACCCTTGTTCCTTCCTCCATCCTTAAAGCCAGCAAGAGTGGGTCAAATCCCTGACACACCTCATATACTTCTTCTGTATTATTTTTCAGATTCACTATTTCACCTTCCTCTTTCAGTTTGTAGGATCCCTGTAATAAGGTTAGGCTCATTGTGATAATCCAGAATAATCCTCCCATCTCAATATCCTTAATTTTAATTTTACAAAACTCCTTTTGCCATGAGATGTAACATGTTCACAGGCTACTAGGATTAGATCATGGCATCTTTGGAGGGCCAATTATTTTACCTATCACAACTACTTCTATTGATATCAAACCTTTGACGTGAAACTCCACAAAGTATAATAATCATTTTTAAAAATGGCTTGTAATTCCTGTTATGTGTTATGAATTTTGATGGATGATGATATAAGGCATTCTCTTTTGAGGGTAATAGTGTTGATACAGGATTTTAAAAGCAAAGTGTCACTAAACATAGTTACTTTTTTTTTTTAGTTTTTTTTTTTTTAATTTAATTTTATTTTAAACTTTACAATATTGTATTGGTTTTGCCAAATATCGAAATGAATCTGCCACAGGTATACATGTGTTCCCCATCCTGAACCCTCCTCCCTCCTCTCTCCCCATACCATCCCTCTGGGTCGTCCCAGTGCACCAGCGAAGTTTTAACTATTATATACTATATTTTTGTTCATTTCTTAGCTAAGTGAAGTGAAAGTGAAAGTCACTCAGTCATGTCTGACTCTTTGTGACCCCATGGACTATACAGGACTATACATGGACTATTCTCCAGGCCAGAATACTGGAGTGGGTAGCTTTTCCCTTCTCCAGGGGATCTTCCCAAACCAGAGATCAAACCCAGGTCTCCTGCATTGCAGGAGGATTCTTTACTAGCTGAGCCACACAGAAGCCCTTTCTTAGCTAAAGCTTCATAAAAATATCTAATGGAATAGTTAGTTTATATTTGTCTTACAATTCAAAATAACTTCAAAATAACTTATCTGAGCCTCACCATAACCATGGATTATGTCTACCACAAATAGTGCTCCTTTAACTGCACAGATTAAATATCAGGCTAAGAGAAAGTGCTGGTTTGCTCAAAGTTGGCGGGAAAACAAAGTCAATCTCTATTAGTACGGTATTCATGCCATACGAATGTGTGGAAATAAATACTATTTTATATTTCTATAGGTTCCAGATAAATTCTAGGACTTTTTGTTACTGTGTTTGTTTAGGGGAGGTGAAGGCAGACAGTAGATGGAGATGGAGTCTTTTTTATAATATAGGTAAAAGAATAACATTTAACTAATAATAAATGAGTCTAATGAAAACCTGGAAACCTAGTATCTAAATATATAGTATGTATAAAATATACTACTGCTGTATTTGAGAGAAATGCCCATGATGAAAACGAAATACGCTTTATACATAAATGTTTAAGTTCAGAGCTAGTGAGTTAAAAAGATAATAAAGTCTTGAATTATTTTACTTTATTATCAAATTTGTACATAGCTCATGAAGTAGTGAAGCAAAGAACATCTATTAGATGGATACTCAAAACAATTAAGGAAATGAAGTATGACAATGAAGAGAAATAAAGATTAAGAATTGTAACAGAAGTGAAAATAGAGGTTATTTGAAATAATGCTGGCAGATTGAGTAATATTAAAATATATCAAAAAGCCTATGTCATAATAAACAGAACTTAGTTGTGTCTCTTATCACCTCTGATAACTAGAAAATTATACATGTGCATGTATAATTGATTTCTTATTGGCTTTTGCCATTGAGAACACACCCAATGTTTTCCTCTTTACAAATTTATTTTATAAACAATTTAAAAATTATTTTTTAAAAAAATTTGGAGTGAAATGCTCACCATTTTTCTATCTTCCTCAGAAGAAATAAAGATTTCTAAGGAGCCACAGATCTTTCTTTCTAAGAGTC